>NC_067478.1:59992867-60729117 GCF_947179515.1 Apodemus sylvaticus
ATTAGGGCAAGATTGGCCCAGCTCAAGAGTTTTCTAGAGCCCATAGTTAAATACCTCTGATAATATTTAAATATAAAATTTCGGATCTGGAGAGTTATCTCTACCTTACTTGGTCTTTAGGGAGAGAGACTCTCCAGCCTCTAGATGAAGCTCCATAACTCTTGAACTCAAAGCCATCTGGCAATCTGCTAAGGCACATCTGCATTTCCATGTCTGGCCATGATGGTATGTTGCAACCAACAGTTGAGGTGTCGCAAGATATTCTTGTGCTATTTGATACTTTTCAAAATGAAACTAACAGTGTTCAGGCTGTCTGCAACAAATACAACTCTCAAATGTACCTACTGAATTGGGAAAAGAGAGACCTTGCATCTAGTATAGTAGAAAATACACACAGCCTGGCTTTTTGGAATGTATTTGAGGAGCTTCTATGCCTGACATAAATGGTAAAAGATGTTCTCTTTCACCAAAGATTTGAATATTATTAAAAACAGTTATAGCCAAATATGTTTTGTCCCATCATTCCATAGGAAGAATGACTTTAGGTAGGCACATGCCAAAATTATATTTCATATTATATAATTATATTATATATTATATTTTCCAGCCTCCCTTGCAGCTAGATGTGACCCTATGAGCAAGTTATAACAAACAGGATATATTATTGTTCAGTTCACCTAGAACTCAGACAAAAGTTGATCTCCACCTCCATTGGTGTGTGAGGGACTTTCCTGATTTTTCCATTGAAAGTTTCACACACTGGGAATTCCCCTAGTTTTGAGCAAAAAATGGGATGTTATTTACCTCTTTACTTTCCTTTTTCTTTAGTCTAGTTCCTGGGACATGAGCCATCTTGAATAGATGAGGGTAAAGACCAGGACTGACAGAAGGAAACTGGAACCACATCTTGCCCATACAGCATGGCTCTCATAGCAGCTCAAACTTATGATTGTTGCTTAACTTCTGTTTTGTTTAGGGACTAGCTGTTAAAGTTTCCAGTATATCCTAAGATAGCTGAACCCTAATATATCTAATTTCATTCATTTATCTCTCAACTGAAGATAAAAGTACAGGAGAGAGAGTTCTCATATTTTGATTTTCATGGGGTAGAAATCTACTAAAAGGCATCATTCACCAGGTTGCTTAGGGAAATCAGATTTAAGTTCAGATCCTTACCTATATCCTCCCTCTCACTTTGTTTGCCCTATGTTTCCTTGCCTATGTTTCCGCCTTCTCTTCCATTCTGACTTTGTCATTCTATTTCTCGACTGTAGATGGCTGAGCCTTTCTCTTTGTTTTTCTCTAGCTATAGGTTTATCCTTTAGCTGTAAGTCTATCCTCTAGATATATAGGTCTACAGTTTCTCTTGAAGTGCCAAACCCACCACCTCTTTTACTTGTTTAGGCCTCTTCTAAATTCTGACAACATATGTATACATTTGACATTTAATTACAAGTGTGTGTGTGTGTGTGTGTGTGTGTGTGTGAGACCCATCATGTACTTAAGTCTTGAATCTCTGGGAAGGCTGTAATATACAGGGAGGGAGGCAGAATGGTTGAGAGAACATGGTGTAGGACTTAAAGGGTCTACATTCAAGACCAAGTTCTAACATAGGCTACTTGAGTGGCCCTGGACATTGATGTCCTCCTTTATAAACTGGAGTGATGACAACTTCTCCTCTGGAATTCTGTGATAATAAGATGCCATGAAAAAAGCCACAGGCCACTAAGCACCCCAGCCAGGATAACGGTTTTGAGGAATATATAATTTTTCTAATCTCTCACCACATATACCTTGCTTGCTCACTACTGTGCCAGGGATGGCTTCATGACTCTGCAGAGAATGTAAATAAGAAAAGACAACACAACTCCCCCCATGAAGAATTTGCAATGAGTTTGGTGCTGTCTGGACATCTTCATAATGCAAAGAAGGTACACATTAGAGAGGATATGTCACCTTAAGATATCATGTTTCAGTTTCTTCTTAGGAGTGACTTTTAGATCTAGGGTAGTAATTACTGTATAGTCATCGGATTTGTACATTGTGCTAGACATGCATGGCCAGTTCTTAAGAACAGTGCCACCAGCCTTCTCAGTGTCAACTCTGCATGTGCTTGGCCTCCTCTGGAATATGACTAGAAATCACAAAGGCTCTACATATGTTTTCTGTCAGGAAAGCAATGGCTTCTACTCCGCAAACTGCAAGGAGACTTGCTATTTTCAGGAGCTCTAGACTTTTAGCAGATTACCAAGGTGATGACATTCAGCTTAAGACTACCTATCAATGGAAGGATGTATGCAAGCCGTTTCCTGAGACTCTTGGGAAAGCTCCATTATCAGAAGAAAGGCCAGGGAGGGGGGGCGGTGTATGATTCCAACAAGAGCCCAGTCTACAGAGTAATACCCAGCCACACAGGAAGGCCATCTTTTCATTGCCTAGGGTAAACAGCAGCATAGTCTTTTGACATAACTGCCCCCTGGCTAGGCTATGAGCAAACCCAATGGTTCAGGTCCCTCTTCCTTGCTGCCTCTCCCGGTTCCCTTACAAGGGTACAATTTCACTGATAGAATTCTTTTTTTGCCCAGGAACAGCAGCCAATATGCTCACCATCCTTGAGGTAGAAAAGCTTGGTACTTAATATTTTCAGAAAGTTAGAGTTTCCAAAAAAAGTTTCCAACCTAGGGAATGGAGGTATAATTGTGGAAGTCAACTGTCTCCACAGACAGGATGGAAACTGTATCCTGAAGGGAAACCACACCATAGGGGCTGAGGACCAGAGGTAGCTTCAGAATAACATCAGCTGGCTCCTGGTTTCACAGTATCCTCACAGAGGGGGACCAGAATCCTGCACACAAATTGCTCTGATCAAATTTAGGGGCCCTAAAGGAGATTAGGCTTGGCTTAAAAGCTCTTGGGCTACAAGTTAATAAGAATTTTAATAAAAACGGAAAGTATAGCCCTGGGCCTGCTGCAGTAGCTCTCTAGGTTGCTGGTATTCTATCAGTCAATCGTATAATCTTCTTTGGTGTTAGTTAGGGTAAGTGAAAACCACGTGGGCCAGAGAAAGTTTCAAAGACAGCACCTATGAGATCATCACCTATTCTCCAAGAGGCCTCCAGGACTTCAGAAAGACCAGAATATGAGGTCTTTCAGTACCAGCAACACGTGTACCACCCACTTCACATGGCAACACCATTGTTACGTGCATGTTACATACATGTTAAAAGTCATGACAAACAGGGATTCCAGGTTACTGGCACCCTTGTTTTACAGCTGAGAAGCCTGAGACTAATAAGTAAGGAGGGTGAAGCAGGGTCTCCCAATTCCCACTGCAAACACCCCAGAAGCTTATTTACATACTCTGAAACCACATTATCTGTTCAGCCACTGTGAGTGAAGCACCCTCAGATCCAACGTGGTAGGTGGCCAGTCTGTGTTATTAGAATCCCCTCTAAAGGCTGGGAAAAGTCATGAAAACATCTTTTCTTTTAAAATTTCAAGGACTGGAGAGATACATCAGTCTGTAAAGTGATTACTATGTGTGGAATAAGACCTGAGCCTGACTTCCAAAATCCACACTGCACTTGTAATTCCAAGGCTAGAGAAGCAGAAGCAGGTGAATTGTTGGAGCTAACTGGTCACTCAGCCTAGCCTTCTCAGCAAACGTTGTCAGTGAGAGGCCCTACCTTTCCTGGCCTATATTTACCAGAGTGTCTCAAGTTCTATGAGAGTCAAAAAGCAACACCAAGCATGATACCAAATGCTTACTTCTTCCTTCGCTGATCTCTTTGAAGATGGCCAGGGATGGGACTGTGAGGATGACCAGGGATAGGCCTGTTTCCGTAGTTATCTTCAATGAACACAGCCTATACTTGTTTGTTTTCTCCAAAGACATGGCATTCAACTGAAAACATGGTCTACAATTGTAATGCTCCATTTAGCCAGCACTGGTGTAAATGCCACCCATGGGAAATGGTTGTTCCTGTCCAGAACATCAGCAGGGCTTGGAGGATCACTGAATGGTTCCCACTGGAACATAGTACTTCTAGAATGGAGCAAGGGAAGAGGAATTTCATCCTTGACCATCACTTTCCTATCACAGAATGAGAAGATATCTGAAGTGTGACCCTGACTGTACTAACCTCGCTGGCCATTCTTTGTGCCATGGTCTCCTCTTTCCCACATGGCCCTGAAGTGATGGCCACACTGGCTGCCTGGATCAACAGGCTGGACTCCCACAGTCCCTGCTTTCTGTGACACTAAGCACATTCTGTAGAGCAAAGATCTTCTCTGGTTCTGTCCTCATTCTCTAAGGTTTCCCTAAAGACTTCTTCACACAAGTCCAGTGGAGACTCCAGGTGTACCAGTTTTAGAATCAAACTCATAACCCTATTGTATATGCTACTTGCTCCTGACTTTCCATCTCAGCTCAAGACAACTCCATTTCATCTAAGCAGGAAATCTGAGGGGGAAATCTCTCCACAGGCTGTCTTGATATGACATGAATATGGTTTGTGTTTATTGGTCGTGGAGTTATCCAAGGTTCATGTGCTAATGATTTCCCAATCAGTTCTACCAACTTCAGCCTTTCTACCCAAGCCATCCTGGGTCAGACTCTATGTGTCTCAGTTAGCTAAGGCAACAGTTACACATTTAGGGATCACTGTAGCTAGTGGCAGTTCTAAAAATTGAATCTGATCTAGCCTCTCTTACTGAAAAATCCATTGGTGGTTCTCTGTCCGCATGCTCATGCACAAAGTCCCAGCCTTGACCTCTAAAGATACCACTAGCCTCATCTTCCCCTCTGTAGCTCTCTAGATGGAGACCAGGGCAGAGCATAGGCACAGCGAGTTAGCAGCAGATCTTAGCATTCTTGTTTTACTTTTTTGTTTTTGGTATTTTATTTTTAGTTCTGATTATGTATGTGGCCTGTGTGTGGGTATGTGTATCTGAGTGTAGGTGCTCATAGAGGCCAGAAGAGGGCATCAGATCCCCAGAGTTGCACTTACAGGTGGCTGTGGCCAGCTAATATGTGCTGAGAACCTAATTCTCTGGAAGAGCAGTAAAGGCTCTACCCCCCCCCCCCCCCACACACACACCTTGTTCTGATTTTCCTATCAGAGCGCCTGTCCCTAAAATTCATTCCTGATCCTTTCCTAGCCCATATTCATAGCTGTCAATTTGTCATCATCAGAAAAAACTGACTAAGGAAAAAAAGAAGAGCAGGCTATGATTAAGGTGATTCCAGATACGGGATGGGGCTTGGCAAACACAAGCTCCTTCCCAGGTGGGGCCCCAGCAATTACCATGCCAAAGGATGCACATATATCAATCAATACGCTATGCACACTGCCAGCCTCACCCCTCCTTGTATATACCAGTGTAGGCTTGGCAGCAGGTACTACAAGTTCAACACATAGAAAACAAAGGCCAAGAGAATCAGCGCCTCCGTCTGGTCCTTCCATGGATGCCTGCTCTAAACAGAGAGATGTGCCTATCCCATGTCATGTCTCATTCTGGCCCTGTGGCCTTGCCCTTGGCTTCCCTGTTAACCACAAGTGATAGTGTGCCCCTCTAGATGGCTGGCTAGAGGTATAGTCTTCATCGTTTCCATTTGGTTTGAAGTCAGGCAGGGCCCAAATGAGCAAGTCAGTATCTCATTTTTGTCTTGATGCCAAAAACCTCTGAGTTTCAGGCATCTATGGGAGTAACTGAGATGTTGGCTTCCTACAAAGAAACAAGGCATTGTGGAGTACAGCTTCAGCAGCAAGTTCAGCAGCAAGCAAGAGAAGCTTTCCTCTGCACTCCTGCTTTCTCCATTCTCACTCTTCAGCTGACCCAGCTTAAACTCCTCATCTTCCAAGGTGATCATAAGCCCCTCAGAACACATTAGGCAGGTAAATGGAGCCTTTACCCACCTCCTACATTCAGAAGCCTTGAGGAATCAAAGCTACAAGATGGATTTGTGGCAGCCAAAGCTGCCTCAAGGCAACAGTGGCTCATTTGGTTTTGCCTTGGGGAGGGGCTGTGCTCTGGCTCTTTTTCTCCTCCTCCTCCCCTCTCTCTCCTCTCTCATTTCTTCCTCCTCCTCCTCCTCCTTTTTCTTCTTCTTCTTCTTCTTCTTCTTCTTCTTCTTCTTCTTCTTCTTCTTCTTCTTCTTCTTCTTCTTCTTCTTCTTCTTCTTCTTCTTCTTCTTCTTCCTCTTCTTCTTCTTCTTCTTCTTCTTCTTCTTCTTCTTCTTCTTCTCTCTCTCTCTCTCTCTCTCTCTCTCTCTCTCTCTCTCTCTCTCTCTCTCTCTCTCTCCTTTCTGAGGTGGCTTTAGTTCTGAAAAAGGAAACACTTGCCTTGCCTTCTGACATTACAAAGAAAATTAAAAACATCTCTGAAAAGTACTCTAAAGTATTTTGGGGTTTTAAAAAATAAAAAGGAAAAAAAAAGATGAAGAAGAACTCAACCCTGGTCCCTTCTGGAGAGACTTCCATTAGAAAGGGAGTGGATTGCAAAGGATGGACTTAATCCCAAAACTATGAATGGACTTTAGACTAACATAACCTCCTCCATTAGGTCATTTTCTAGACTCATTTTTAACTTAACCCTGCTTATTAGCCCATTTCTACTCAGAAGGAAAGTATAAAAAACATCTACCATACTGCCACAGGGGTAAAGCTAACTCTTAACATTCCTTTGGGAGGAAAGCCAGGGCAGGTACCAAGTAGCAAGTTAGACATGAGATCCAAGAGCCAGCATGGTTATTCAGTGCTGTCCTGCCTCTCCCTCACACTTCATTAGCCTGGGGCGATGTCACCAGTGCCATGCCTCCAGAGCACAGATTTGGTTCCTCCTTCCTCCTTGTGGTGGCCAAGCTGAGCAGCCAACCACTGCTCAGCAGCTGCCTTCGAATCTGTTTTGTTCATCCTGTTCCTTCCGCCATCTCCCCAGGTCCTGAGTCTACTGGCGTTGGACACTGAGCCGGCTTCCTAGCCAACATTCCATCTTTACGCCAACGCTTCTCCAAGTGATGACAGGTGATAGTTTCCCCAAACGCCAATTTCTTTAGTGCCATTCCCTTCTGGAATATCTACAGCTGGAGGAGAAAGTCCAAATGTCTAGCTTGGCAGACAGGAAGTCCTATATTTCCACTGTAACTTACTTTTCTAGACATTAAACATAAGAAGATACCTTGTAAGCTACTATTTACAGGCTGCTGGCTCCACACCACGCTAGATGGCAGGGGGTTGGGAGGGGCTGGGTGTTGCTTTTCAGCAAAGTCCTGGGAGTTTAGGCTAATTGTACTTCACAGGTAGGGCAGTGAGGCCTGCAGAGAGGGAGTGACTACAGAAGTACACGGGGAGTTGTAGACAGTGGGAAGCTGAGATCTCACATCATCAAAAGCACTGCCTTCTTCCTTGCTTTTCCTACCCAGCCTGGGCTGCTATGAATAGCTCCCCTCCAAAACCCACCTTGTGGGCCAGTGTGAAAGATGATTCCCTAGGAAACCATAGTAGACAGCATGCTGCTCACTTCTTACTGCCAACTCGACGTTACTTAGAGCACCCAAGAAGGGAACCTCAATTAACAATCATCCAGGCCAGGTTGGCCTGTGGGCATGCCCTTGGAGGTTGATTGCAAAGCATGGTGGACAATCGCACCCTGAACTCAGCAGTACCAACTCTTAGGCTGGGCCCTGAGCTGTGTAAGGGGAAGAAAACATGCTGAGCACAGCAGTGGGCAGGAGGCATGGGTGAACTCTTCTCTGTGCTTGACTACAGATGGGGCTGCTCTAAGCTCCTGCCTTGATTTTCCCACATTAGTGCACTGGAACCTGGAGCTGCAAGTCAAATAAGCCCCCTTCTTCCCTCAGCTGCATTCTGTCAGGACATTCATTGGGGCCACAGAAAGCAAAGTAGGACAGGTGACAATCCTGCCCCACTCCTTCTGCCTCAGCTAGAATCCTAGGGAACAAAGGAGACACAGCTGGGGCTCTTCCTAAGAACCAGCAGGAACAGCAGGTCCTCTGCACTTGCCGGGGGAGGGAGATGGCTCTGAGTTGGCTGTTCTTTTAAGATGTAGGTCCATGACCACTTCCTGCGACAGCCCCAGCTGTGTACCCCTTCGTCTATCTGCACCCCACGTGAAACTCCATGCCTAGGTTGAGATCACCAAATGTCCAAACCCAAGAACAGCTCAGCTCAGAGCTCAGTCCTGATTCCTTCTCCCTGTTCCTTGTGTCTAAGTTGTAAGGAGACAGGGCAAGGACCATGCTTGTTTACTCCCTCAGGATTTTTTCTTCCTTATTTAAGGCACATTAAAAAAAAATCCCAGTATTCTTATGTTAAGGTGAGATGTTTATTTTATTCTCATTCACTCTGATGCTCATGCACGGAAGAGGCAGGGTAATGCAGATAAAGTAACAGATGCAGAAACCATCACATCAGAAGCCTGCATCTTATATGAGGAAATGAGAGGCTAGAAAGAAATAGGTGTCCATGGAGGAGATGGCTAGTTGGTCAAGACCGTAAGTCCTATGTCCCCAAGCAGAGACTTGTTTCCCCTTCATGGCCTTGCAGCTTCAGCCATTCCAACCCATGTTCTACCACAGATGTCCTTGTCAAGAGTCTGTGAGTTTCTCAAGGGATTTGAGAGGGGCCCTGTCACCCTGTCGATGTGTGTGTTTTTGGTTTGTTTTGTTTTTTTCCCCAGTAGGTAGAGGCCAAGGATACATTTATGATTAACATCATGGGGTGGAGACTGGGCAGGATTGAATGCTGTGTGAAGGGAAAGACATGTCAGAGTGGTAGAACAGTGGCCAGGCTGCACAAAGCTCCCCCAAATCTCTGTTGGTGTTCTGGGGTCTCTGTGAGCTCACTGGATTAAAATTTTAAAGCACACACCAAGTGCTAACACTTCAGGAAAATACACGAATTCCCACGCCAGAGGAGCCAGTGAGCTTTGCGACACTTGGTCCTGGGCTCTGCTGCTCTGTTCGGGACATACAAACAATCCACATAGTTCTGCCTCCATATGCTTCTTTTCTTCTGGTCTTTTCTGGGAACATTTTCTCTATTTTTGAAGTGGTGAGCTTGTTCTTGACTTTGAAGATGGGCTTAAAATGACTCTTCTCACAGTGTCTCTTCTGGTCCTCACTCGGCTTCCCATGGAACTCAGATCCTGGTATCTCCTTGGCCCTTTCTGATTTACATTCTAGATATTTGTCATCTCTCCTCCCTCCCTCCCCCACCTTTCTGTCCCACTCCTTCCAGTGAGGGGAGTGTGTGTGTGTGTGTGTGTGTGTGTGACTATATTGAGAGTCTCCTAAGGACAGTTGCTCCATTGTATTCACCTTTGTACGCTGGTTAGTTCCCAGAATAGAAAGAGAACAAAGGAATTACCAGGTTCAAAATTTAGAAAAACTATATCTAACTCAGGCAAATTTGAAGAGAAAAAGTCAGGTAAACCTGACTTTTCAGGCACAGCAGCAGAGGCCCCCAACTGACCAGTTCCCATTATAGATTAATGACTAAGACACCCCCAGGTGAGCAGCTGCTTTGAGTAAGCCCCCACACATGCCCAGTGCCCCTGACTGCATGGGCATACATACACAAAAACTAGAAGGAGCTTGGAGTGTCATGCAGAGGTGCAACCCATAAGATAAGATCACTGTGCAGCAGAAAGAAGTGAACCACGTGACGATGTGGGTAACCCCAGGCACAGATGACACCTTCAGCAAGGCCCCACTCAAATCTAACCACATCATCTCTCCATGAAGCAAACATGAAAAAAAGCACCACTCCAACCATTACCAAGAGGGTGGTTTCATGCTTACCAGCCTCGATGGTATCAATGCTACTAACTCCAGGGCTACACTTGGGGAAGTAATTCTCTGAGATAAGGAGATGAACTATCTGCTCAAGAGAATGTGCAGGAAGTGAAGGGAGCCAGGCAACACATAACGAAACAGTTTGTGGCCGATGAGCCATCTAAATAAAAGTGTCCCCGGGCGGCATCAGTTGTGTAAGCAGAGGAAACCAAGACACCCTATCTCCGAGTGAGCATGCTGTGGGTGCCGGAGTGTGTGTGTATCCACGGAACATCATGGCTAACGTGAAATTCACAGCTCCCCTAGCTGTGGCTGACACCTGCATAGAGCAGAAACATTGCAAAGGTGAAGTGGCTTCCCACGAAGTAGCCTTGAAGACCCTTACTGAGTGGCTCTGTGTGCTGTGTGAAGCCACTGGCTAAATGGCCATTGCAATGTCATACTGAGAGGGGGGACAGTGATGGCCCAGTGCAGCCTGGAAAGAGAGGCTGCACTTAGCTTCCTAGTACTTTGACATGGTTGGGTGACCAGCTCTGAGCCACCAGTACATTTTGCTTTCAGAAGCTTTACTTGTGTCTCATCCGTGTTTTCTTCACTGTGATGTCTCGTCCTTTCTACCCCTTTTTGCTCAAGCAACATTTCCGGCTTAAGCAGGACTTGGGAGCTTTTATCATGATCGTTATTATATTTCTTTATTTAGTGTCTGTGTGCGTGCCTTAGTGTGCACGTGAAGCTTGCACACTCTGATTTGTAGGAGTCATTGGTTCTTTCCTTTCACCTCATGGGTCCTGGGGATTGAACTCAAGTCATCTGGCTTGGCAGTAGGTGTCTTTAGCCACTAAGCTACCTTATCAGTTACCCTCAAGCAATCTTTATATGAGTCTTCAAGGCCCTAGATACAATATGACAGTCAGGATAGGCCTTAGAGGCATAGATCCCAAATTGTACTGGTGCAAAGGTGTGCTTGAATTCTCAGCTCTGGTATTAGTCAATGCTCTTTGAGTTTGGTTAAGCCACTTAACCTAAGTTTCAAGCCATCTCCATTAAGTTTGCTCTACACATAGGAGTTCCCTCATGCCAAGTCCCTAGCAAGATCCACACAGACCTCACTATATGGTCAGACCTCACTATATGAAGCTACTGTGATGAACAATAGAAATTCCTGAGGTCCAGAGAGTGTAAGTACTTTGTCCTAAGCAAAGGAGTCTTGAATGGTCAGTAGCTATCAAATCTAGTAGGCAATGACTGAATCAGAGATGCCAGTACTCATTACTGGTTGAATTCATGGTAGAACTGAAGTCCACTCATTCTTGGGACAGAGCTTGACCCATTGCACACACACACACACACACACACACACACATATGGTCTATTTGATTGAAAAGTGGAGTCTGGTACTTCCTAGGTCTCCTAAAAATAGTGTAGCACCCAAAGACTGTTTAATCTGCTATTTCCTGAAGCATACGGTATATGGTTCTGTTCCACTGCCATACCACCATGCCTCTACTATTCTGGAAAAATTACCCAGGAAGGTCTCAGCCTGACATGTTACCTGAGGGAAACATTCCTTTTTTTTTTTTTTAAACAATGTAGATAAAGACTGTTCCAGAATGCTGGGATGCTAATTAGTCACTGGTAATTTGAGTGAATTCAAAGCCTCCAGGCATTCACAGAAGGTTCCTCTGGCCCTATATTCTAGAGCTTCATACACTGCCTCTTGTTCTTCTTTGATCTCTCTCTCTCTCTCTCTCTCTCTCTCTCTCTCTCTCTCTCTCTCTCTCTCTGTGTGTGTGTGTGTGTGTGTGTGACACAGGCTTGGGTAGGTTGGTTGGTCATTATGCTTCCGGGATCTGCTCATTTCTACTCTCCCTATCAAAGTACTTGGCTTACAGGCATGTGCTGCCATTCCCTGGATTTTCCTGTGAGTTCTGGGAATCCAAACTCAGCTTGAACAGCAATAGCAACTGGAGGGAGCCACCCACCATTCTCCTTGCTTCTGTGTAAGCATATATACCCAGAAGCCAGAAGCCGACCTTGGGAATTGTTTCTTAGGAGTCATTCATATTTTAAATTTTAAGATAAGGTCTCTACTAGATTAGAATTTCCCAAGTATGCTTCTTTTTGTTTTTTATGTGGATTCTGGGGCTCGGTGTTTGCATGACAAGCAGATTACTGAGTGAGCCATTTCAGGGCTGAAACATGAGGCTCTCTAATCCATTATCTGAAGGATGCTCAGTGCTTGGCTTTCTTCTGGAAGGCGTCTGTGTTACCAAAATCATGACACCTCTATATAGGATATTCCAATAAACCCAGTGTTGTTTTTACTGCTGTGTACAGTACTGAATATACTTCTCATAAAATAGCCTTTATGTAAACGACCATGACCTGGATTCAGATCTTTATTTTCTATTTCGTAAGCTCTTCTAATATCTCTGTGAAATCAAAATGGATGTACACTATGTTCTCTCGACACTGAGCTTTAGGGACTAAACTCTGTGCTTAATATTAGGGTCACAGCAAGAGCTCAGGAAAGCATGGGTACAAATACACACACAAACACACACACACACACACACACACACACACACACACACACACACGCATGCATGCATGCACACATATGCACACACGGAGCTGCCAGGATAGATATACTTCTTACACTACAATTGATACCCTCTCAATGTCTTATGGTTTTTGGTTATTAGTATAATGACCTGGATAATTTGTCCTAACTACAAAGAGTTGGTAAGAGTCAGGCTGTAGCCACACCTCCCTTAGAAGAATTACAGTGTGAAAGACAGAGGTGAACATAAAGACCCACCAAAAAGACAGAGGTGGTGGTTTTGCTTGTTTGCTTGCTTTGATATTCCTGCAAAGCAAGGGACTGTCTGGGCAGGGTTGGAAATGGAGCCCTGCTCACCTTGGCAGAAGACATCCTTTCTTTGAATCTGCCTGCTTCTTACTTCCGTGACCTAAGTCAAAGCTCCTGGGGAGAGTGGCTAAAGATGGGGACAGATGGCCCATATACTCTGGGACACCCCACTGCCAATAGCTTCTTCAAACACCTCTTTAATAGATTCTTTACAGGATGCTGAGAACAGAGTCTAGACTCGGCAGTCCAGAAAGGTAGCTTCCATGCACGTATGGCTATTGAGCAGGTGAGAGCTAGTTAAACCGAAGTGTGCTTGAGATGTAAGATGGATGTTGATGTTTTTTTTTTTAAATGGTAAAACGTCTTTCACAAAGTTGTTTCATATTGAACATATGTAGAAACAAATACAGTTTAGATACAATGGATTAAGTAAAAAGTTTCACGAGTCTTATACCACCTGTTCAGCTTTTTAAAAATGTAGTTGCCAGAACACCTATTCATCTATAAATTGATCTATCATCTATCTATCTATCTATCTATCTATCTATCTCTAGCATCTATCCATCCATCTATCATTTATCTATCTCTAAATTAATTGTCTATCTTTTCATTTATCATTGCTTATATTTTTGATGCAGGGTCTCATGTAGCCCAGGCTGGCTTAAACTTGCTATGTAGCCAAGATGACCTTAAATTTCTGATCTTTCTCCCTCAACCCTCCAACTGCTGAGATTACAGACCTATAAATCTATACAGACCTATATACAGTCTGGTTTGTGAATAAATGTATTTGTGTACATCAGGCAAGCACTCTACCAACTGAGCTATATCCCCCATCTCCTTGAATGTCTAAAATGACACAGGTAGCTTACATTATGCTTCGACCAGACAGTACTGAATGGCATGATGATTAAACAATTATCTGAAAAATCACTTTCATCCCAGTAGGGACTAATCATGGAAAAGACAACTCTGGATGCCCCTGAGCATCCTAGCACATTGAACATGAGATCTCCTCTGCCTCCTGAATGCTGAGAGGCAAGGGTCCTTCCTCATCTCAGCCCCTCTCCTTACTCATTCTAGTTACGGTCCCTCTCCCCAGAGTCTCTAGGCTTGCTCAGGCCAGCATTTTTGTAGACTAGTCTTCTCATTTAGGTTTCATTTCCAATGCCATCTTTTCTGAGAGGCCTGCCATCGCCTTCTGAGAAGGACAGAACAATGGCTCTCCAAAGAATACTACTCCCAGTCCCTGGAACCTGGGGCTGTGTGATCTTACACAGAGGAAGAGACTTTCCAAGAATGAGTCAGTATTTTGAGACATAAAGACAATCCTTGATCATCAAAGTGACCCCCAAATAACAGCAGGGAAAAGAAGGAGGTGGGAGAATCAGAACCAAGGATGGAGATGTCACAATGGAGCAGAGGTTGGAGAAATGCAGAGCCACAAAACCAAGACATTCATGTGACCTCCAGGATAGAAGAGGCAAGGGCATGGAATCCTCTTGAAGCCTGAGAAATCCCAGCAATCCACTCTAGACTCCTGATCTGCAGAAGAGAAAGCTAATACACAAAGCATGCTTCTAGGCCACATGCTTGGGGTACTTTTTTTATAGCAAAAGAGTAAAATAACATATCTTCCAATCTGAATGTAAACCATGCAATCAGCACGCCCTCTTCTATTCCACCCTCTAGAGTTGCTCTTTTTGCAGCCCATTTCTGCTACTATACAGTATCTAATCGGGTTGTTTGTGTAATCATTATTTCCTGTCTCCCCAGATTAAAATGTAAACTCCCTGATTCAGAGGCCTCCTCAGTTGTGTGTCTCCCTGTATTCTGCTTTGGCACTTGATGTAGTCAATGCTTATTGGTATGAAGCAATGGTTGTATGGTTGGACAGATGGAACTGGCTACTTGAAAGATTCATTTTGGTCTAATTGGATATCATCTGAAAACTGCTGACAGAAACCAGAATACTTATTGTGTATGATGTGTCTTGAGAGTACTGCTGAAATAAAAAGAAATTTAGACCCGGGTTTAGCTCTTCAGCACCCGTGTAACAACCAGGCATGGTGATGCACATCTTAATCCTAGTGTTAGAGGGCAGAGGACGCATGGATCTCTGGAACTCAGTGGTCAGCTGGTTTCACCAAAATAGTGAGCTTCGGGTTCAATGAGAAATTCAGTCTTGAAAATAAGGTAGAGAGTAACCGAGGCTGATACAAGGCATTGACCGCCAGCCTCCGCCATGCAACACAGGTGAGTGGACCCTCACATATAGTGTGTACACGCACACGAACATGAGTACACATAAAAACTCTGATTATCTTCATATAGTCAACACAGACAGATGCACATGAGTAAATGATACAATGGTGGCCACTGTGGGGTCAGACGAGTGATGGTGGATCGTTGGGGCTTAGCAATGTATTCACAACTCAGTTTGCAGAACAAAAGCAAGGACCTGGCCTTAGGGTACATTCCTGTGATGTAGATACTCCTGAAATGATGGAGAATTGTGAAGGTGGAGTTAGCAAAAGATACACATAGCAAGTGTGATGGTTTATCTTCATCATCAACTTACTGGACTTAGAATCTCTATGGCAACGCATGCCTTGGTATCTTTAAGAGACTGTTCCTAAAAAGGTTTAACAGAGAAACCAAGACTCACCAGGAATGAAGATGGCGCCATTCTAAGGGATCAGGTTCTGGACTGAATCAAAGACAAAGTGTGAACTACACGACAGCATCCATCTCGCTCTGCCCCTGACTGCAAATCTAGTGTGACCAGAGGCCTCATACATTTGCTGCCTTTGCCTTCCCAAGCCATGATGGACAGTACCCTCAGACTGTGAGCCACAAGAAACCTTCCCCTTCTTATTGGGTTCTTCTTATTGGGTATTTTGCCACAGCAATGAGAAACTTACTCATATAATATAACTTTCCTGATGAAGTGGATTTTATATGGATCTAGATAGGTTAGAAAGCCATGGATGGCCAAAGAGTGGGTAAGAGTGGAAGGGATCGGTTTCTTGAGGGCTGGTAAGATGAGGTCATTTGGGCTTCCTGTCATTGAGTTAGGCAAAAATAAGCCACAAAGCAGAAGTCAGTCTGAGGGGATGCATTGAGAGATGAGGGAGCAGAGAGTCTGATGGCCAGAAGGACACTGAAGGTTTTCAATACACTGCTCATCTTAGCCTGAATTATCACTAAGAGCCTGCTGTCTTCACTCATTCTGCCTCTCATACATTCCATAGGGTACCACATTCCAATCACCATCAAACCACCACCAAGATAAGCCATAGGTGAACTTGGTATGAACTTCAGAGTATCTTCCCTGAAGTTCCCCTTCTTACCCAAGAGCTATTCTACTAATGCTTGAGACATTTAATGCCAATATTCTAAGAGTGGCCTTCAAGACTTCATTGTGATATTCAAGGGGTGGCATTGATCAGATGGTTCCTGTGTTCAAACTCCCAATGCTTCCACCACTTCCTAGATGACTGACACTGGAGAGATATTTGATCTCCCTAGGGTTTGGATCCCATAGTTTTAAAATGGGAACATAATGCTATCCTCAGAGGGTTTGAGACAATTACCATGTATATATATATGATGTCCAGTAATATGTTTGCCAGATAGTACATGTCCAGTCCACGTGAGCAGGGATGGAGATGACTGTGTTAGTCTTCTTTTTCTTACCTTGGGGTCTTGTCAGGAAGAAGGAAGGCTAATTTCCCAGCAAGTCATTTCCTGTTATCTACAGTCACCTATCCATTGTGTTGTTCTGAGCAGGAAGCCCTCCAGATACTTGGTTCAACCTTCTCTCCGGCCCACGCTACCCCTGTTGATCACTTCAAGAGCACACATTCATTTGTGTGTGGAGGTAAGCTATTTTCCTCACACTAGGTGTGTTTCAATGAAGGACAAGGATGAAGCCATTATGTGGACACAGCCACAACAATGGAAACAAGAGGGCTTTCTGAAAAGCACCAAAGGAAAAAAATAAAAAATAAAAAATAAAAAGAGCTTTATTTTGTCTGAATGGCCATTATTTTTCATTCTTTTCTCTCCACACAGAGCACCAGAGCACATCTCATTCAGTCGGGTGCTGAGCGAGTGGGTGTGGAGATGCGTACAAACAAAGGCAGTAACACATTGCACTTGGCAGAGCCCTTGTGAAGCACTCTGTGAGGTGGACCAAGCTCCCCTGTTCACACTGCCTGAATCATTGCAGAACAACATTGTGGGTAGATACACAAACATAAAAGTCTGCATGACCCTTGGCATGGCTATATAGCAACATATGAGCACAAACTGAAGCTCAAGTTGGTGGAAGATAAATCCATAGCTTTCTTTTAAGACCATGCCATTTTGTTGGTCCCTTTTATAATCTTAAGTACCAGTGGAACTGCCTTGGAGACAGGGTTCTGTCTGACGCCCTTGGAGGAAGGCTCGATTGCTCTATTCTGCTAGCACATTATGGTTGTCAAGAACATGTGTAAAAGACTAAGCTGAACATGTTGATAGCTGAAGACTAGGTGGGGTACTGAGGTACTCTTGGTACTTGGTATGGTACAGATCAGAGCATCTAAAAGTTGGAGGTACTCAAATACTCTGTATCTCAGAACTACTAAGTCACATGGCTTAGAGTGAAAAGCATCATCTTCTACTATGGATTTTCTGAAGATTAAAAGCCAGTCCTGAAGATGGGAACAGAGTCAATATCAGCATTCTGCAAATTATCTTTCATTAAGAACAATTAGGTGGCTTGGGTTTACTGGAGAGAGAGTGCGAGAGAGTGAGAGAGACAGAGACAGACAGAGAGTGAGAGAGACAGAGAGAGAGACAGACAGAGAGAGACAGAGATAGAGAGAGACAGAGAGAGAGAGAGAGAGAGAGAGAGAGAGAGAGAGAGAGAGAGAGAGAGAGAGAGAGAATGCATGCATGCGTGGTGCATTTGTTTTGCTATAATTGATTTCTTCCTTCCAGCTTTTGTTAGCATGGTCTCCATGCCAAGTGGATGCGGATTCTGAGAATGTCCTATCTGGGTCATCAGGCTATTCTGAGGAAGAAGGAAGTACCTTATGATGGGGCTTCAGCTCCCTTGGGGCCAGGACGTGACTACCACACTCCTTGGAAAGCGTCTCCCCCATGAGCTTGCTGGCACTCACAGTCCAGATGGTTTCTCCAGTGAGCTGAGGAATGTGCAGTGGGGTTGTGGTGATTTTCCAATCTCAACCCCTGTCAGGGCCTGTCACAGGCCTGCCCCCACCATGTCATTTTTGAATCTCACTTTGATGACCCCATATGATACAGCCATCAGAGAGTCATGCTCAAGACCACCCCAAGATTGACCCACTGGACACCCAGTGTGTTTCCTGCACTATGAAACGAGTGATTCAGGCTAACCATGATCTGCATTTGGGGTTCCAGAAGTCTCTTTATCCTTTACTATGTACATCATCAATATTAGCCTATCTTCCTCCTTACTCAATAGCCAGGTCTGAACCTTGACTTTGACCCTAGGTCTGGGAAATGTCTATAGGTTAAACTTGCAGGTTTGTTGTGAGAATGAAGTAAAATAATATAAAAAGCATTTACCTCAGGTACAGTGTACCTTGGTTGCTTATGAAACATATTTCGATATTTCAATATTTGGATATTGGCCACCTCTGTTTTCATCTTTGGAGTAGGCTAGCCATGTCAGCAGCAGAGAATGGAGTGGAGGATGCCGATGAGAGAGTCTGTAACAAGTAATATCACAATCGAGAGAGTCTGTAACAAGTAATATCACAATCGAGAGAGACTGTAACAAGTAATATCACAATAGATGTGGAGGAAATGGCTTCCAGGGCTGTGGGCTCCATTTAGACAGCAATAAAACATGCCATGAGCCACACAGGACAAAGGCCTGCTTCTGCTACCTGCATTTCCCCTGAAGGTATTCAGTCATATCCTTTGTGTCTGTAACTGGCAATTAGTAATGACCCCCAGCTTACAGTGGAGAGCATTCCTTTATGACAAGAGCCAGTCACACACAACCTTTTTACTCAGGAGTTCTGGGTGGGGGAGAACCAGGCAGACTCACACCACACACTCGATTCCAATTAAAAATACACTGAGAGGCAAAGCTGAATGACAGTCACAGAAAAGAAAGTGCTGCCACCCACTCTTGGCCTAAAGGTCACCATGCCACAGCCTTGGTCATTATCCCCAGTTGCAAAGGTCAGGGGCTGTCTCTATGACTAGGGAGTATGTAGGCTTTCATGAGGCCTCAAAATGACTATCACTGTGACACCCAAATCGGTGACAAGCTCTTGGTGGAGAACGATAATAGAGAAACCGAAGAACTGTAACCTTTTCCACCATCTCTCCTGTCGGCTCTATGAAGCAGAGTCACAAGCATAAAACGAGAAGTTTCCACATTCTACAAAAGACTACAAGACGGCTTACTTAATTGGGCACAATACAAATGGCTAGACTGTCGCCAACAAGAAGACATCAAAGAGAAAGGAGAAAGTAGTGATTAAAACATCTCAGGACAGCACCTTGGGCTTGGAACTTGGTTCACAATACACCTAGGCCAGCACTGATTTTAAATCGTGGGGAGCTCACCACGTGATTACATGACTCTTCCAATCATCATGGCCAGCAAGGGGAACCACTCTGTTATCTCAGCTGTGGAATTTTAAGGTAGTTGCAATGTAGAAAAGGCTGAGAATAAAAGTGGTCATCAAGCCAGCCTTTGATGAATGAGCTCAGGTCTCCTTCATGTATGTGATTCCGTAATTTTCTGTGTTTTGGGAAATGTAATGATTTTAAGTTATATTTATTCCCTTGTGTGTATGTGAGTAGGGTCCATGGAGCACGTGTAGACATTAGAGGGAAATTTTTGGGAATCAGTTTTCTCTTCCACCATGCGGTTCTGTGGGATCAAGCTCAGGTCGTCATGCTGGATGGCAAGTGCAGAGCTATTCCACTGGCCCAAGGAAAGTGAAGGATTCTAATACCTACTGCATATCGTCTACAGAAGATTAGATGTGAGAAAAGATGTAAGAGGCTTTTACAAAGAATCGGGCCCAAAGAAATACACACCTGAAATATAACATTATTATCAGTCAGTAATAATACAGATTTTAGGACAACCTCTACCATTTCCAAATCTGAGGTAGTATTGTTCTGCCTAAGAACTTTCAAGAGGGGCCAGCAAGATGCTCGGTGGGTAAAGTCACTGGTCTTCAAACTTTAAGACTTGACCTTGGTCACTGAAATGTGATAAAATGGAAGGAGAGAACCAATTCTACAAAACTGTCCTCTGACCTCCAAACACATGCACTAGTGTGATCTCTCTGTCTTTGTCTGCCTGCCTGTCTGTCTGTTTTTCTGTCTGCATACCTGCCTGCCTCTCTGTCTCTTTCTCTACCCTCATTCATCTTCTCTCTCATATGTATACACAATGGTAAGAAAATTAAAATTTTAAAAAAACTTTCAAAGAAGATGTTTTTGCTGTTGATAATAATTAGAATTTACAAAATGCTATACACAAAACAATTTAGGTGGGTTGACACATCAAACATTACAAAAAAAAAAAACCCAACAACAAGAACTACCATTTGTGCATAAACATATGGCTGAATATGGCCTTGGGTGGGTATCAGAAACAAAATTAGCAATTTATAACAAATCGGCTATGCTGCCTAGCAACAGAAACACATAAATAACAAATACATAAGATGATTATTCTTGAAAAACACTGCAACATTAGGCTATATCAGTTCCTCCAAGCATGCTATAGGCATTTGGCATTTTCTAGTTATTTAAGTAATGGGGAGTTTGATGTTTAAATCTGCCATGTAGAAAAGACATTACATTGGGCTGGATAGATTGCTCGGTGGTTAAGACCACTAACTGCTTTTCCAGAGCTTGGGTTAGATTCCCAGAACCCACATAGTGACTTGGAGCATTTGTAACTCCAGTTCCAGGGGATCCAACTCCCTCTTTTGGCTTCTCCATGCCTCAGGCACACAGTGCACAGATATACATGTAGATAAAACACCCACCAATACACATAAAATCTAAAAAATAAATAATTATACATTTTTTAAAAAAGATAATGAAAGCATAATCCTTTGGTAGTTCAAAGTATGCATATGGTGGTTAATTTTTTTTGGTCAACTTGATAGATATAGGCTAGAGTTATCTGGGAAAAGGGAATCTCAAAATATGAAAATGTTTCTATCTGATTAGCCTGTAGGTAAGACTGAAGGGCATTTTCTTGATTAATTGATGCAGGAGAATCTAACTCACTCTGGGCAGTGCCATTCCACAATAGATGGTCCTGGAATATATAGAAAAGCAAACTGAGCAAGGCAGGAGAAACGAAACCATATAAGCAGCACTTCTCTTGGCTTCTGCTGCAGTTCCTGCCTCCAGGTTCCTGCCCTCCTTAAGTTCATGTCTCTGCTTCCCTCCATGATAGGTTGTAATTCTGAACTGCAAGCCAAATAAACCCTTTCCTCCCCTCACTGTTTTTTGGCATTGGTTTTTATCACAACAACAGAAAGCAAAGGAAGACAATTTATTTACTATCCTCTGGAAGGAAACTAAGTACAGCATCAGTGACCCTTCCAACCTGAGAATCACCAAATGTAGCACTCAGCTCCATGTCTGACCCTGGTAGACAGGTCTGGACATGATGTTGGTAGCAATCTGAATATCATGCAATAACCTAGAGAGGCTGACTCAGGCGTGGAGTCTGGGGGCGAGTTGAAGATTATGTTTTTCTCTGTGGCTGACCACAAGGATGGTGCACTTGACCCTGTCTGCTTTATTAGTCTGCACTTATCTCACTGCTTGGCACAGCTATGGGGTAAGATGCAGAGGAGCTGTAGACTTTCAAGTTTCCCAGAGCACCCTATATCAAAGGAGTGGGATGTCTCCTGACTTTTCAGGTTGTAAACCAGAGAGAGTTGCTTTAGCAGGGCAGCTCCAGCTTAGAATCACCTTTTATGGTCATATGGAAACCACAAGACAGACTGTATAGGCGCCTGCAGAACGTCTGATTCACTCCCCCGGCTACTATTCTTTGTGGCTATGAAGCTGTGCTGAGCACACAGGAGAGCCTTTTTCTATGGCATCTAGGGACCCCTACCTCTTCTGTTCTCAAAACTGTCCATTAACGGGATTCAAATCATTGTGCTGCTGTGAGGTTTAGCAAGGGGTCATTGCCCAGAAAGTTAAGAATCCCACCTAGTCAAACTAGTCAGAGTTAGTATCATACAAGGGAGGCTGAAAGCAGACACAGGAGCAGTTATATTCTGTGTCATTTCCTTTACTCCATTGTACAGAGAGAATTTGTTTCTGATTCCAGGGAATCACACGTGTGCTGTGTTATATTTTATTGTTTGAAAATAAAGAATCTGGGAATGGTAGTGCATGACTGTAATCTAGCCCTTGGAAGCCTGGGACAGAATGATATATTGCAAGCTCACAGTCAACTGGGGCTACATGTAGAGACCCTCTGTCAAAAACAAACCAGCCAGAGCTGAGAGATAGCTTTGTGGTTAAGACAGAGTACTATTCTTCCAGGGAGATCAGAGTTCACTTCTAGCATCCGTGTTGGGTAGCTCACAAGTGCCTATAATTTCAGCTCCAGAGGGATCTGATGCCTCTAGTCTGCAAGAATACCTACACTCATGTGCACATGCCCAGATTCAGATACATACAACTACACATAAATTAAAAATAAATAAATAAATAAATCCTAAAGAGATACCAAGCAACAAACTAACCAAATATCATTTAGTCCACACCAAGGGCAGCTTTTGGGAGCAATTCTTTATATAGCCAGTTGGTAAGTGTGATAAAGAGCCTGGAGTTAAAAGTTTTAGCAACAACAATAGATGGTTCTCTACTGTTTGTTAAGAGGGAAAAGGGGTCTTGGCTGGTTGGTTCTCACTAGCTTTTGATAGGTCTGAAAAGCATTGATTAAAGCTGGGACTAAGATGAAGTCAGTAGATAAATAAATACAGTGAGAAACCACCTTCCTGACATTCATCTGAGGCCAGGACTACTGTCACCATGTACCGAGTGTCTCAAGGGGGAAGCCTTCCAATACCTCCTACTACTCAAGGGTTTCTTCTTTCTCTCTCATCTGTGACACTTAATGCTGTCCTCTTTGTTCAGGCCCGCCTTAGATCAGCAAGTCACCTGATTTGATTTGAGGTCTGCGATCAAATCTCCTGAACAGAATTTCCTGAGGGGTAGGTGGTATCTGATTTAGAGAATTTGGAGATTTAGAGGTGGTCATCTGATTTAGAGAATCAATGACTTTTCTTTTCTTTTTTAAGTAGAAAAGTGTTTAGTTATTGTCAAAATAGTTAGCAGGCCAAACCCGGGTTTAGAAAAGTCCCTGATGCAGGTTTGAACATCTATGTACAACTGGATGATCTGAGGGCTAAGTTGAAAGGCCACAGATCCTGGAAACTACTTTTCACTTCAAACAAGACAGGCAAGAAAGTACTGGCTCTGTTTCAGCCAGAGGGCACTTCCTGGACAATCAGCAGTCTAGATGTGGTTTCCCCAGGAGGAACCTGGCTGGGTTTAGGAATGTGGGAATACAGACAGAGAGGGGGAAGGGGATGCGTTCTGGGTACAGATTAGACCTGAGGTGCCACTGGGCATGTGCATAAGCTCCGAGCAAGTCTACAAAACAAAGAGGAGGCACAGAGAACACGAGAAAGATGAAGACAATTTTGCTCCCAACTTACAGAGAAGCGAGAAGACCGAGTAAACAGAGCTCCAACGTTGCTTGATCTGTTCATCCATTCTTTGACAAAGAGTTTTAGGGGAAGGAATGATACACGGTTAGAACCTTTGAGGGGATTACCGAGTTTGATGGGCCAGCCCGAGAAACACTGAGACATTCTCATGAGAGGACAGGGCCACCAGCAGAGGGAACTACAAATGAGCCAAGCTTGAGTGCAGAAAGGTGACGTCATGGATATGTGATGTCCCAGAAGGTATCTTAGGCCACATGGCACTGTGAAGAGTAATAAGGAGAAGGCATCTAGAACACAGAGAGAAATATTCCTAAGGGGAAGCTGCCATAGAGAAGAAACTTATCTCAGGTCATGCAGCCCAGACAAAACTAGAGCATCCTCCATACATGCGAGTTCCTCATCTAAGAAGCCACAACACTATTTAAAATATTGCATATGCGGTGAACACACAGAGACATTTTATCTCGTTATCATTCCCTAAGCCAACACAGTATAACAACTTTTTAGATAGCATTTGCGTTACATGAAGCATTGTACGTAATCTTACAGACGATTTAAATCATTAGGGATATGTGCATTAAGTTTTATATCATTATTAGACCAACTGACACAAGAGATTTGAGCATCCTCAGATGTTGGTGTTGTGTTGGTCCTGAAACTCTACCCCACAGACAACTCTCTAATGTGTCATATGCCAATCAGTGCTTTTCGCCTACCAATCTCTCTGCACAAGGTGCCAGGCCTTGACCCATGGCCAGAAACATACATTCAGCCAAAGGTTACTGATGTCAGTGTCTAGGGATCTGGTGTTGAAGGTATGCCAGTTTTCTTCCTGTATAAATAGAGGAACTGGTATCAAGATAAACTATTGTAGCCTGTAGATAAGTTACACAGGCCACCTGGCTGTGCACATTGCCCTGCAGAATGGCAAATAGGTGCTGTCCCTCAGTCCACCCTACTGTGGTAGAAAAAACTAAAGTGTCTTGTGAAGGACATTGACAGTTACAGTGCTACAGGAGGCTCTGCATAATTAAACCCAGTGCTAGATGCTAGAAGCAAAGTACTTTGGTTTCTGGGGCAAAATGGCAGCATCCCAGGCTCTCAGAGCTGGGAGGAGGTTTGGCAGATCACAGATCACCTGTGCTTCACAAATGAGAAAACAGGCTGTACGAACAGTGAAGCAGAAGGGCAGACAAGGACTCTGAGATCACACACACTGGGTTTACACTCCCAGTTTAGAATTGACTGACCTCAGGAATTTGCTTTACCTATTGGGCATCCGTGTCCTTTTTGGGCTGAAGCCTATTGCTAGACCTGCCACTGGTCACTACCTAATATCACCGTGTGGAGACTTGTTGAAGTCCTCTGGTCCTCAGTTGTTCTATTTTCAAATGGGAATCAAATGTAAGCACCTGCTCCAGAAGCTTCTTAGGATGGGTGGAAGGTGAGAGCTAGATCAATTTCTCAGTAAAACGATACTCACAAGAAGGCCTGTTCTAGGTCTTTATACTTGATAAGAGTCTCGTCTCTGGGTGGAAGGAACATGGGATGGAATGAAGCAAGACAGGGAAAGGAAGAAAGCTGGGGTGAGGTTGACCAGATGACTGGGCTCACTCTCTCTCATTGAGGAGAGAAAATACACCAGGGGGAAACATGCAGAGCAGAAACCCGAACCCCATTCTGGTCAATGGGTAAGAAACAAAAGACCAGGCTCTAAGAAAAGCCAACATGACAGCATGGGCTTTTCATGATTTCATCTGGCTCTCAATGCCCTCATCCCAGAGCGTCCCACACTCCAGTCTCCAACTCTCTAATTACATTACACAGCAGAAAGAAAGGCCAGTGCCCTGCAATGGGAGCAGTTACTTTATTGCCACAGGAATGTGTTATACTTTCCTATGATTCATCATTATCATCTTTATTTTTGCTGGGGGCTTGGGGATTGAGCGGGTGATTTGTCAGGTATCTGCTCCCACAGGAAACACCTTCAGGTTGTGTGTGTTCTCTTTACCTAGGTCCCGGATTCTGCCTGAGACATTCTTCGTTCATTTTCTTCCCTCCTCACCGGCTTCTCATCTGTAAGGCCTAGCCCAGGCCTCTTCTAGGTTCAACCCCACTACCCCCCCCACCCCCGCCTCGATTTACCGTGCGTCCCTGTGGAATGGCTACTGTTGGTGTGTCTGTCTTTTAAGAGTGATGAGTTCTTCATCATTAGCTCAGCTTATGTTAATGTCACTGTGCCCCATTCTTTGCCCCTGGGATCTTGCTGTTCAGAATGTGGCTACAGCGACCAGTATCTGTACCACTGGGGTCTTATGACAGCTACAGAATCTCAAGGTAATCCAGATCTAGTATCCTGGATTTTCTATGTGATATAGTTCCTAGGTGACTGATGATTGGTGACTGATAGCTGTATAGACCTCTGGTCTGGGCAGGGGATTCAGTCAGGAAAACACTTTCCATAGTTTGGGTCTCATGTAAGAAGCCAGGTGCAATGGTGCACACTTGTGATCTCATTGCTTGGAGCTTCCTGGCAAGCTAGCATAGCACACGCTGAAGTCCAGGCCCACGAGAGTTGCTGTCTCAAATAAAAAGTGGAAAGGACCTGAGTAATAACACTTAAGTCCATATGTCAAACACACACACACACACACACACACACACACACACACACACACACACGCATGCAACGTGAACCTCCCTGGAATAGGCTGGGTGTGGGAGGACATGATTAGCATTTGTGTACCTCACTTAGTAGATCCAGTGACTCCTGCCGAATCCTCCTGAACAGGGTGAAGTTTGAGGAAATGCAAATGTCGCACTTCTGTTCTTAGCCCAGTAATGAATTCCAGGCACAGGGTTCCCATAGCTCAAGAGTGTTTCCATGTACCTACCACCCACGTCTACACTTTCAAAGAACCCTCAGCTGGACTTGGAACACAGCTGCCTATGCCAATGCACCTGAGGGTGTTGCATCCACATGGGCTGGCCCTCATGGGAACTTGGCAAGACCAGAAATGTCTTGAGTCTTTCCCCTGGAGTGTTCCAGCTTAGTGTTGTAAATTCAGTGAGAGAGGGGTGGGGATGGGTGGGAAGTGGAGTTCCCAGAACCACCAAACCTTCTGACAGGAGCAGAAGAAGCAATCTGTGTCCAAACCGTTCTAAACATGATGACTGTTGACTGTCATTGGTCTTAGAATCAATCTTGGTCAAACAACCAAGAGAGTACAGTCATTTCAGTAAGAGCAGGCACATACTTTGCTCATCAATGGAAAGTCTAACTCTGCATGCTAAGACCAAAGGTTACGAGAAACTTGACTCCCCTGAGGCTGTGCCAATCCTCCGTCTTCCAGTAACAAAGCACAGCAGTCAACGCTTTGGATGAAAAACAGTAGTTGTCCCCATGTCTGTCAAAATAGGTATGCTGTGTGTTGGCCCATTAAGGATGTGTGTGTGTGTGTGTGTCTATGTCTGTGTGTGTCTGTGTGTGCCTATGTCTGTGTGTGTCTATGTCTGTGTGTGTCTGTGTGTGTCTGTGTGTGTAGGCCAAATAACTTTTGGGAATCAGTTCTCTCCTTTAACCATGTGTTTTCCAGGGAAAAAACTCTGCAGACTTACCAACCTTCACCTGTTATTGAGCTATCTCATTGGCCTATACTATGGCCGGTTCCCTTTGCATCTGAGAAATTGTTACAAATCCCTGGATTTGCAAGAATATAAAGTAAGTATACAAATCAAAGGTTTACAGATAATAAATCATAAGCTTATTATAAAAGTAATTCTTTCATTCATATGAAAGTATATACCATTTATTAAAGATGAAAGCTAATTTTTATACTAATGGGATGAATGTGTTTGTTTGCTTTTGCATAGAGAATAATTGTGGCCAAATATTTGCTGCCATAGGGCAGAGTATCTTTAATGCTTTTCAGAGGTGATCATTATTTTGATTTCATAATCAATAATGAAAACATCACTTCTCATAAAAAGGTAATAGGAAACGATGAAAGGATGTTTAGGGCCATTTCAGAAGCTGTGAGAAATTCTGTCCTATTCTCAAGCCAAAATTTACTCGATAGTTGTTTAAATGAAATTGAAGTCAGCAATTCAAACAGCAGTTTTTAAAATCAAATACTGTAACCTATTGCAGTTCAAAGATATATTTAATCTGATACTTCGATGTTGAGGAAAAATGATAGGAAAATATTATGATCTTTGCTTTCTGCAGTTCAATCATTATGTTTCTTTAGGGCAGAGGACTCTGCAAAGTAAAAACCTGCCAATTCCTGACACGCAGTTTTGAGTCTGAGCTGAGGTATTCCAGGCAGTGTTTGCTGGCATTGCATGATGGGACAGGGGGGCCAACACAGGAGCCAAGGCTGCAGTGGTGTCATCTGTTGAAATACAGTGCACTATGCAGAGGGGCCTTAGGCTCATTATACAATGGTTTGGGACTTGGCTGACATTGTATTCAGAAAACTTTTTACTGTTGCCAGTTTTATTTGTTTGCTTGTTTGTTTATTCATTTGTTTGTTTGTTTTTTATAATTTCCACATTCAATTACCAGACCTCATATGTTGGGTGAGAAGTTACCTGAGCTATGGTGTAAACAAGTGTCTGTCATTGATCACAGTATCGTCTGAGAATAAACTTCCTGTAGACCTTTCTAAGCCCAGAGTGACTTTGAGCTTGCTGTCTTGCTGAGGGTAGACTTGAAATAGAGCTGTTCTCTCTGCTTCTACCTCCAAAGAACAACCATTGCAGTCACCATGATTTGCCTAAAATTCTTTTTAAGTTTCTTACTCATTTGTGTGTGTGTGTGTGTGTGTGTGTGTACTGTCACATATGTGCAGATTGTCATAGAGGTCAGGTAAGGACCTTGAATCCCTTTGAGCTAGAGTTACTAAAGGTTGTAAACTGCCTGGAGTGGATGCTGGGAAACAACTTTGGGTCCTCAGTAAGAGTAACAACCATTCCTAACAACTGAGTCTTCTCTAATGTTCCTTAAGAATTACATCTTAAAAAATCTGCTACCTACTTCTTTAGTCACTGCACATGATGCAGTCAGTCACTTACTGTGTGCTAGAGCAAGTTTAGGGCAGTGAAGATTTGGTGTGAATTCCTATTATTTTCCCTTATTGTCTTTTTAAATATTTATTCACCCTCTACTGTGTCCCAGATGTATCCTCTGGAGCCCCTGAAGTCCCCGAAGGGACTGACAGACAGACACATAAACCAGAAGCATGATTAGAGAGGTCATTTAGCATACTGTAGAGGCACCTTTGTGGATCATGTGTCAACTTCATCACTGACATAGACCCTTGGCTGTTACTGAGGATGTCAACAATAGGACCAGACCCCAGAGATATCATTCATTTGTACATCCTTATTGGATTTGAAAACACACAAGGGAATTGTATGCAGATCACAGCTGATAATGTGCACCTGTCTATTAAGTAAGCAAGATAGCAGAGCTGGCTTAATGTCAGTCAAAACTCTAGGGATCTTTGGAAATCAAATCGTACCAGCAGCATCTAGGTGCGTTTGTACACCCACCTACTTGCTTTCGAAAATTTCACCCATTGGGTTCTTAGCCAAATTGGAGGTTTCAGAGCCCTTCAGGGGACAGGACAGGTGTGTAGAGTTGAGATGAGGACTTTTCTATGTCTCATGCTCTGGGTCCAACAAAAGGCCACCATTTTTCACTTTTAAAGTGTTAAAAATACTTTTTTGAAATTCCAAGAGGGGAGGAGGCTTCTCTCTAAACTGACTTTCTCTTTATGTAATGTGACTTTCAGTCTCCTGGTGTGCTGGGTTCTCTTCCATCTAAGTGTCCCCTGCGGAAAGCTGTGCCACTCAGATGTGAGGGGACAGCGGATCTAAAGGAATTCCAGGTCATCACGCTCTCCTAGGTAGCTGTGTCAAACTGCCCTCAAAATGGGCCCTTTGTTTAGGAAGGAAGGAAAAAGAATTCACGGAGGTGGTCAACTTCAAGTTCAAATTGTATGCACTGGGGGTTTTATCTGGGCTCCTGCTGATGAATATTGTGACTTTCATTAGCATCAAGGGGACCAGCATGTGATAGGAAGCGGGCACTTTGACTATATGCTGTGTACAAATATTTGACCGCCTTCACCTCTCTCTTTAGAATTTCTCTAACCCAGTGGACTCTCCATTATTCAAAGGCAACCTTTGATATTTTTCACTCCTCCTCCCAAGGTTACCTCCTGTGGGCAACAGCATCCCCCTTCTCTGTGAAGGTCAAGGCAACAGGAAAGACAAAGAGCTCACAGCAACTCAGAACTGTTTGTCTGCTGGAATTCTCAGCTTGGAGATTACACTGATATGCATGTGTATATATAGGCCAGGAAAATACTTGAGTGTGTGTGAATATTCCTGTGTATGCAGAATCACAAGTGTGAGAATGCATGTGTGTGAACACTTGTGTACATGTATGTGCACATACATGTGGATAAAGGCCAGAGGACAAACTCTGGTGTTGCTTTTCAGTTGCTGTCTATGCTTCTCTTGGGACAGAGTCTCTCACTGAGCTGGAACTAGCCAAACAAGTTAGACTGCTTGACCCACGTGCCCCATGCATCCACCTGTCTCTGTCTTCCTAGTGCTAGGAATTATGTGTATATGTGGCAAGGAATGGACCCCACCTTAGGTTCTATGTATTAAACACAGGTCCCCATGCTTACAAAGCAAGCACTTCAGTGATGGAGCCACCTTCTCATCCCATAAGCATTTCATTTCATTTATTTAATCATCAAAGAAGCCAGTTAACCAACAAGGAGAGAATTTAGTTCAAAACAGCAGATGACAGTCTCAGACCCAGCATATTTTGGGACAAGGTGATTATAGAAAAGGGTGTTGTAGAAAAGGGGTTACAGCAATGTAGTAGATGGTAATATTGGCAGTCCATTACACCCCCTTTTGCCAAACCCCAGAAACTAAAGGGTAGATGTAGTTAGGAGATGCATATTGCAAGAGAAATGTGAAGAGACGATTGCGTGTTATTCCCTGTTGGTCTAGTAGAATCCTAACAGGCCAGTATGTCTCCCCAGAGCTCTCCCAAAGCAGCTATTTAAAGGGAGAGGGAGGACTGCACAGGCTTTTACTAGATTCTGAGGTCGGAGCCTTAATTAGAGTCACGATCATCTCATATGTCTATTTGTGTAACTGTTCAATTAGGAGGATGATAGCTGGGACACAGATCTTAACGAGCTCCTAGTGCCATCGAGCTTCGCAGCGGCCCGGTATCCCCCTCTGCTGTCCAGTTAACCAGGCTCCCTTCTGACAGGTTGAGAGCAAGACAAGTCTTTGTGTATCGGATCTTAGGCACCCCAACAAGTCACTTTTCCTTACTCTCTTCAGTATCAGTGTGTAAACAGTTTGTAGTCCCAATGCTAGAATCAATCCATCTCTGTGAATTCTGAATTCTTAGGACTAATGTCTTACAACAGACTGTCTGAAAGATGAGGTGACTGACTCAGTGTAGCATAAGAGTGACAGAGCTGGGGTTAACAACAGGTATTCTGATCTTCCTGAAGCAGGACTCTCAGAACGGCCATATATGGTAAAGTCAACAGAACAGCAGAAGGAGGACCAAGAGCCTAACTAGACTGATGATTAAAAGTAAGAATAAAACCCAGGGCTGGAGAAGTAGGTAATCACCTGCTTTGCAATCATAAAGGCTCCAGTTTGAATCTCTAGTGCTCACATGACAAGCCAGATGTGGCCACATGCAAACAGCCCTGTGACCCCATTATTGTGGATTACTTGGGCTTGCTACATGTTGCTTGTCTGGTTCCATGTTCAGGGAGACACCCTTTCCAAGGAGAAAATGAATAGAGACAGAGCAAGACGTCTGACATCCTCCCATGCATACATATGTACATGTGTATGTATGCCATGCACACACACACACACTGCACACATATATACACACTCAGGAGCACACATACCATATACAGAACATTCTCCTCAAAGGCATATATTTAATCTCAATTAAAGAGGTATTTCACTTCATTTTTCTACCTTTCATCCCTTAGATATGGGTACCGTTAAAGGTAATATTTACTTCCGGTGTTATATAAAAGGAATAGTACATTTTGATGTATTATAAAACCTGTAATTGTGAACCTTACTCAATGCCGGCTTTTTCTCTGCTTTGGAAAATTGGTCTTCCCTAGGTTTTCTCATATGCAAAATAACTCTAACAGAGGCATTCACCTTACGGGATTTGTTGGAAAGATTAAATGAAATATTCTTTTGTGATTGGGTTACCTCACTTAGGATGATATTTTCCAGATCAAACCATTTGCCTAAAAATTTTGTGAATTCATTGTTTCTAATTGCTGAGTAGTATTCCATTGTGTAAATATATCACATGGAATGCAATCTCTGATAAGTGGATATTAATTAGCCCAGAAGCCCTGAATACCCAAGGCACAAATTGCATAACAAATGACTCCCATGAAGAAGTATGGAGAGGGTCCTGATCCTGGAAAGGATTGATCTAGCATTAATATAAGGACAGAGAAAAAGGAGGGAGGTGACTGGAGAAGGGATGGAGAGAAGAAGGTTTATGGGACATATGGGGAGGGGGGATCCGGGAAAGGGGAAATCATTTGGAATGTAAACAAAGAATATAGAAAATAAAAATATTAAAAGATTGAATTAAATAATCTAGCTAAACTCCTGTGTGTAGTATTTGGCAGAGTCAGCCTCCATCAACACCAACTGCTTTTGTCTTCATCCCTCTCATTATCCTAAAGGACAGCCAGGGGTTCCCATGCGCAGCTGGTTGGAATCGCATTTGTGATTTTACAGCAGGAGTGAAGAGGTTCAGGTAGCATGTGTGTGTGTGTATGTGTGGGGGGTGCTGTGAGTGCTTGTGTTCTGAGACAATTAAAAAGAAGAAGAAAATTAATTCCAATGCTGAGGAAAATGTTGGGACAAAACAATTATTCTATTATAAATTAATAATGCAATTCATTTATGATATTGAGTGTCAAATATTCCTTTCCAAATCCATTTCTCTCTCTCAGGATAGATCTAAGGGTAGTGTCATGTTTTGAAAAATGTTGTTTTATTGGCTGTAATTTTTCTTGATTCCACTGGGGACCTAGTGACAGCCTAACATAGCAAATGTCCTTCATGTTGCCTCCCCCACCCCCACCCCCTTTTTTTTAATCCAAGCCAAGCTATCCTGGGACTACTGGAAATGTGATTTATTTGTCCTGTGGCTGGAAGCTTCCATGTAGGTGAAAATGAAGGTTTCTGCTAGCTGAAAAGAAACAGAAATGAGTTCTGAAGGCTGACCAACTTTATCAGTAGAGGTAGTAATGGTAAGTAATTATCGTTCTACATGTGGAACACATAGAATTCCGGGTGATTGCTGTCCCTTAAAGACACAGACTCAACAAGGCATCTATCAGCAAGGATAAAGATAGGTACAATATAGAACAAAGCATGCTATGTCCTCCCAGGGTCAGGCTTAGAGCTACAGGCTGTATGACCTTGTGCCTGCCAGTCCTGTATGCATGGGTTCTGCTCTCAGAGAGTCAATGAACTGAAGTTGGAAAACTATTTAGGAAAAAATACATCTATATTGATGACCATTCTCCTCTTTGTCAACATATTGTCATCAATATGTTGTATTGTCAGACAATACAACATATCATGTTTACATAACATTCACTATAAGTAGCTGATGTACCGAGGAAGAGAAGGCATGTGTAGGTTACTGTTGAACAACACCCTGATTTATAAAAGAGCTTTGAGAACTTGCAGATTTTGGCATCTGTGGGATTCTTGGAGGCAGTCTTTCAGAAATCGTCAAGGGAGGCTGTGCTTTGTTGTTTGTTTTATTTATTATTCATGTAGCTATTGCAACAGTCTAGGAAGGTGTGGCTTCTGTGAGTTCTATAAACATGTGCAGAGTCAGAGAGCACCAAGGATCGTCATCACTGGGATCTGGTCCAAGTTGGAGCTGATTCAAAAGGAGAGCGGTGCTGCTATGGCCATGCAGAGATTGGCTTATCCTGTCTTTTCCTTTACAGAACAAGACCAGGTGTCGACTTTCACAAGCGAGTGGATGCTCTCCTGATGAATGAGAGGCGAGAGACATTGGAGAGAGACCAGTGAAGTTTAAATCCCTGTTCTTTCACGATCACTCGATAGTCTCTCTCCCACTTAGGAGGCACTCAGAAGATGAAGATAGCAGACACTGTGGGTGGGTCTTCTATAGGCTGGCTGGCTGGGATCTCAGGTTCGGGGCCTGCCTATGGATCTAGCACTGTACATCTGACTCTCGGGTCTCTTGCATCTCCATTTCCTTGCCTCTCCAGTGAGACTCTTGGGCTGAAAGAACCTGAGGTCCATTTCAACTTGAAGATGCCATGGTACTATTATCCGTGTGCTCTGATAAGTAGGAACATATAGCCTTGGTCTTATGAATATTAACTGGGGCAAATGGTGAAATTAGCTTAGGAAAACAGCCCGTGGTGTTACTTTTGCTTGGAGCTGAATGTGTCTTAGGAGACTCCCTCGGAACATCAGTAATGGGATTGCTTATAGAGCCTCAGCCTAACATAACATAAGAACACCCTGCCAGTACATTTCCTCTTAGGTACCAAGAATGTGGTTCCTCCACAGATGCAGGAAATGGAAGCACAACACACTTCCAAAGACAGGAACAAACCATCTCAGTCATGGTTTGCCTGACATCTTTCATCCAGCCTTTTCCAGGGCTTGTTCAGTCCAGCTCAGCTCAAAGGCCCATTCTTCCAAAAAAAAAAAAAAAAAAAAAAAAAAAAAAAAGGCCCCTTTAGGTCTCAGCCAAAGGGATGCACTGATGCACTGGTTCTCTAGACCACGGAGGAGACCCTGTTGTCCAGTCATTCTGTGTAGCCCTTAATACCTGACTCAGTGCCAGGGGCTCTAATGGAGATCCTTTCTGACAACATTAATGTTTTATGTTACTCTGGGGACTGGTATGATAATAATAAACATGCATATTAAAATAAGAAATGATATACTTTATTAGGTAACTAGTAACACATATATTTGGTTCTCATCCATTCCTGGCATCAGGAATTTCTAAAACCCTCACTTTCCTACGCAGTGAGAGGAGGTAAGCTAGAGGAGGGCACGCTTGGTTACTGTGGCAAGCCCTGTCTACCTACTCCAGGATTCCTGCTATTAATGGGCTGACTAGCGGAAAATCTCAAGGGCTTAGGCACTAGTTGCCAGGGGAACAGACCAAGTGATGCAGGGTTAGACCACCTAGCATCATCCCTGACCCACATCATCATGGAGGGATGTGGGGTTGGAAGTTGAAGAAATCCCCAATGGCCAAGTTTATATGATGAAGAACCACCCTCTCCCCCGCCCCCCCAAAAAGAAACCCAAAGGGCAGAAATCTTCCAGGCTGCCAAATACAGATGCAGGGAAGGAGACCGGCCAGAAAAAGCATGAGGCTCTTGTGCCTCTTTCCTACACCTTGCAGTCCACACACCTTCACTCCAGCTGCTCCTCGGTAGTTCCCTTCTGCAATGCAGTTTACTCTCTTAAGTTCTTGAGCTATTCTAGCTAATGTAAATATAACCCCAGGAAGGAGTTGGGCAAAGCCTGGATTTCCAGATGGTCAGATGGAGAGGCCTGTGACAGTCTGGGCTTGGATTTGTATCAGAACCAGATCGTGTGGGTCTCAGAGGTCAAACTCAGCTGTAAGCTCTTTTGCCGATTGATCTGTCTCACCAGCCCTGGATAGTATATTTTTAATTTGGTCATTAGAGTTCTCAATTTATAGAAATCCATAAATTCTGTAATTCTTGTTTTGTGGTATTAATTATATTTTACTATTATAGCATATTAAAAATTTTCTCATAATTGTCCTAAATGTTCTTAAAAATAAGACAAACTGTGTTACACGAATAAAGCTCACTAGGCCTTTGAAAGGCATAGTGCTCTTCTCTACCCAGTTTTGATTCGCAGGATCTGCCTCCTCATCTACGAAAGCATATTGTCTTCTAAGGCAAGTCTCGTGGACCTTATCTGTGGCGGCATCTAGGGATAAGCGGAAGGAACGCCTTGGCTGCTTTACTTAAACCCAGGTTTCTTTGCCCGTGAAAAGGGAGTCATGGGATTGTCCTTTGAAATTCTTGTGGATTATGTAAGTCAGCATGTGTCATGCAGCTAAGCCCTTAGCACAGCAAGACTTTAAGTGAGCAACTGAAGAAAGCAGCTATTTTTTATTAAAGAAGACTATTTGTTTATTAAATATTAATTATGCACTGGATGTTGTTTTATTAGCTTAAGTTCACTTCAAACCTGGCCGCTTTCTTTTGTTAGCAAGCATTCCGTCATCAAGAGAATCACAGACTTGTCTGTGGACCAACGCTGTCTGTGTGGTTGCTGTGCTGCAGATTTAAATGGCAGAGAAGAGACTCAACTACATAAATGTGTGCTTCAATGCACTTCCCCAAATCATGATACTTTGCTTTCCTACCCACTGTAGTTGGAATATGTCTCCATTAAAACTAGGAGCTTGGGACTCATTCCTTAGTGCAATCCTGCTGATAAGTGGGACTTGAAACAGGGGACTGGGGTAGGGGCTCTGCCCTCACTAAAACAGTGCTCTTAGCACAGGAGTGGGCTGGCTGCTGTGGAGGTGAGCTTCCCACACAGAGAGAAGGTATACTCACCACCCCGCCCCCTGATCCTCACTGCCCCGTGCTTTCATTCTCTTGCCTATCTTCTTCTGCCACGAGAGGAGCCAACGTGGTTCTCCTCTTCTTGGGCTTCTCAACATCCAGAAGCATGAGGAATACATTTTTGTTTTTTATCTCTATACAGCACCCAGTTCCAGGCATTTTATTATCACAAAACACAAGACAAAATCTCTCCAATTGGGACGAGCAAACATGCAATGGGATGACGAGAGTGAAGATAAGGAATCTAAGATTATCTCTTCCTTCTTCTCTTCTTTCACATGTGAATTTCACTTGAGTTCCTTGTCCATAGGATAGTAGAGGATATTCTGGGGGGCACACATAGAAAGTAGATAATATAGAAAGCATCTAAGCACACTTCACACCTTCTAGTCTATAGGTAAGTAAAGAGCTACTTTCACTGTGGCTTTCCAAATGCAGTTGGCTACCTGATTGATCCCATTAAGGCGAAGGCAGCAGACTTCAAATAAGGAGGTCACCGGCATACACACAACACTTGAGGACTTTTTTTAACTGTCAACCTCAGACAAAAATCATTTCAGGATCCCCTACCATGGTGGTGCCCTTCAGAAGATAGGATGTCTGAAAATGAGAACACACAGTCTCCCTATTTTTTGTCTAGAATGACTATAAAATCAGAAATTTCTGTTCTAGTTTCATTTCTATTACTGTAATAAAATACCCAGACCAAAACCAAGCCAAACAAAACCAAACCAACAACAACAGGAACAACAATGACAGGAACAGCAGGAGCAACAACAGGAACAACAAAAACAATGTAAGAGAGGAAAGGGTTAATCTGACTTACAATTCCAGCTTACAGGTAGTCATTTCAGGGAACTGAAGACAAGCTCAAGCAGCTAGTCACATCATATCCACAGTCAAGAACAAAGAGAGAATAAATGCATCAACGCTATCTACTTCCTCGATAGCTTTCTTCACTCTTACGTAACTCAAGTGACCAGCCTAGGGAATGGTGTTGCCCATAATGGTCTGGCTATTATCAGCTAAAAAGTCAAGATCTCTCCCCCTGTCCCCAGCATGCTCACAGGTCATCCTGGTGATTCCTCATTAAATCTATCTTCCCAGGTGATTCTAGGTTGTGTCAAGGTGATAGTTGAAACTAACCAGGACAGTCCCATCGTAACTATGGCAATGACATTTTTTCAATGCCCTTAGTCTCAAAAATGATCAGACACCAGAATAGAGCTGAGTGAACAGGTAGGAAATGTCCCCAAAACAGAGAACCCACCAGAGAATTGGGTGATTTGTGAGGATAGGCCTTTATTACCATGACAATTCCAGGAGTGTTACCCACACAGCCAAGAATATGGAGTATCCTGGAGTATCCCATCAGAGAACAAATAATCCTCTCAATAATATGCTTTTGGCTTATGCTTAGAGTTCAGTTAGTACTTGCTAGGATCATGACTGACAAGCTTGTTTACAAAGTCTCTCAAAAGGTAGTTGAGCAGCTCAGGTATCATGCAGTGTCCGGCACTTAGCCAGCCACATATTAAGTACTATAAATATTTGCTCAAAGTTTCAAGTTACCTCAGCTGTTCCCAGGTCATGGTTTTCTCAAAGCCTTTAAATAAGAGATGTCTCTGACTTCCAGGAAATCAAAAGTGACTAGTGACGACTCTAGGTGGTTTTCCCCTTTGGAAAACCATTAAACGGACAAGACATTATATAAATAACAGCAACTCTGAAGATAACTCTGCCCAGATCATTATTTCTTTCTGTTCTTGGGTCCTCCTGAATTTTTAGGGTGTTATTTGTTTTTATCTGTCCTCCACACTTAGATCCCAGAAAGAGGATCTAAGTAACCAAGAGTTTAGGTGGAACAAGAAGTTCATAGTGATGTCAAGGGAGAGATTTGGAATTCTCTCTGCCTTTCTGGGTCGCCTGCCTGGCTCCCCTCCATTACTGTTGAAGGCTAATCAGGGTTGATTAGGTCAAAGAAAAGATCTCCATAAAGTGGTCTTTGTGATGATGGTGTCAGAATTCAATCAGTCTTCTCACCAGGCCTTCCTAACATTCAGGAAATGATAATAAGCAAGGCTAGGCTTATTCTTACATGGGCTACGATTGGCTATGGATACCAGGTGCTATTGATTGAACCGTCTACTACCCACTGCTACGTCCAGAGTACCTGGCCAAATACTATGGGGCTTTTTGAAAGGTAAAGTAAACATGTTCAGTGCACAAACTAATTATGCTATATGAGAGGGAAGACTGGATACTTAATCACATAATAAAAGGGCAAGTGCATCTGAGGGTGAATGGGGTTTTGGAGAGGACAGAAATATCCTTGCTCTTTAGGTTTCAGCTGAAGGGGTAGTTCATATGATAGTCCATGATGGATGTGATGGGGAGAGCTTGACTCTCAACTTGATTGCACTGACACACTCCTAAGAGATTAGCCAAGCAAGGTTGTGGGTATATCTGAGATGATATTCTCCTCGATAACTCACTATGGGCCAAAGACCTTTCCTGAATGGTAGGTGGCACTCTCCAAAGGGCTGGTGGCCTGGCTGGATCCAAAGCGAAGGAGGAAGGAGGCCACTTTTGTAGTTGTTCTCATCTCTAGCTGCCACGAGGACAGCTCTGTTCTGCTATATTCTTCCACCATGATGCTCATCTCAGCACAAGCCCAGAGGTCTGCAGCCAGAAAACCTTGGGCTAAATTGTATACCAAAGCAAATCCTTCATCTGTTTAAGTTCTTCCTTCCCAGTGTTTGTCACATTGACAAAAGTAGACTAACACAGTGGCTACAAAGAACCTTGGCCTGAGAAGAGGGTGGCAGATCTGTGGTAGTGTAGCAACAATGGCAGAGTGGTGCAGTGGAGAAGTGTGTGTGTGTGTGTGTGTGTGTGTGCCTGCGCACAGACCAGAGAACAATCTTAGATGCTATTCCTGATGTACCTTCTATTTTTTGTTTGAGGCAGGCTCTCTCAATGGCTAGAACCTCAGCAAGTTGGCTAGGATGATCACTGGCTGGTAAGCTTTCAGAAATCTGCCTGTCTACCTCCCATCTCACCATCACTGATATTATAGACATGCACCACTGTATTTGGCTTTTTACATGGGTTCTAGGCAACCCAACTCAAGTCCTTTACCCACTAAGACATCTCCATAACCTGAGATAGGTCTTTATCTAGCAAATATGTACCACAAACTAATGAGAGCCTTTGCCATGGTTAGGAAGTCATTCGAGCTAAACGCCTGTGATGAGACTCAACACCCTTTCACCGGAATCTATTTACTGTCACAGAAGCATAAAATGAAGGAACAGAGAGACCTGAGCTTTCTTCTTCCTCAGCAGGTGTCCTGGTTCATAAAGGTACTCATGGCATTTCATGCTGTTTCCATAGCCACGCCCACTAAGTAAGGATGAACACTTAAAGAATGGGCAAATGGTCTCCTGAAGTCAGAACGTATCTGCACTGAGTCAGAGTTCTCAGATGTATCTCACATAGCCCAGGCTAGCCTTGAACTCCTCATTCTTCCACCTCCCCCTCCCAATTGCTACAATTACAGGCATGAACCACCCTGCCTAGCTTAGAAAAAGATCTAAAACAACACTGTAATGTTCAGTTGCTTTCTGGTCCCATTTGGAGGCACACCACAGATAAGTGCTTGCCAGAAATTCCAACTCTGTGCAAACTCAGACAAGATCCTCCTTTCTTCACAGCAAGGACATTTGGGAATGGCTTCAGAGCACATCAGAACAAGCCAGGGAAGAGTAATTACACTGGACTTCAGAGCACAATAGGTCAGGTCTACAAAAGGAGTCTGGGTAAAGGGATCCAGGCATCAGAAATTTTGCATACTTTCCCAAATTACATTCCTGCTGCAGATCAAAGTTTCGTTTTGGTATTCCCCCCTCCCCCCCAAACCACACCAAAGCACAGCATACTCTTATAGCCTAAACTCTTTTTTTTTTTTTTGATTCCTCTTAAAAGGTACCCAGAAAGCATTTGGTAATTTTCCTGTTAAATTTAGAGTTTGGCTTACAAACTCTAAGGTATACCAAATAATGACCTTCCTTGAACTGTTACCCCAGCAAACAAAGGATGGTTAGGGGACCAAAGGGCTGCATCTGCATGAGGTTTGAAGTCTTTTACCTGCGTCTGTCTCTGTGAGAGCTGTGGGCAGCCAGACCAATAATGCTGCTCATCAAACAAGCCTCACCTGCTCAGACTCTGACACTGTCCTTCCTCACAGAAGCCACTCATCTTAGGAGAGAAGGAAGGGAAAGCTTACATCCCAGGGGCTATGTAGTTCTTCTACTTAAGACAGAAGACCTGTGGGGGGAGGGGGAAGATAGCTCAATGGGTAAGTGTGAGGACCTGATTTGGAATACTAGAACCCAGATACAGGTGCAGTGCACGTGCCTGCAATCACTGTGTAATCTTTGGTGAAATGGATAATGGAGACAGGAGAATCCCAAGAGGTTTGAAGACCAGCTAGCCTAGTGCACAGAGTAAAAACTAATGACCTTTGTATGACACACACACACACACACACACGACATACATAGATATAGACACACACACACACACAGAAACATAAACACACACTGACACGTAACACAGACACATGCACACACACACAGACACACAGAGACACACATCCATAAACAGACACATAAACACACACACACACACACACACACACACACACATCTTGTACACATTTTTTTAAAGGAAAGAAATCCATTTTATCACAATTATTTTTCTCCTGTCATCTATTTTGGCCCAAAGTGTCTTATCTGGCATATTGAGCTTTTTATGCATAGTTACTTGGGATCAAAGGAACTAAATGCATTCTAAAGTGTATTCTGGATTGGACACTGGGACAGGAAATGGACTATTAATATAAATCAGTAAACAACTGGTAAAGTCTAAATAAAGTCTAGATTTTGGTCAATGGTACCTGCCAAAGCTTATTTCTGAGCTCTGCCAACTGATCTGTGTCTGTGTTGCTGACCTTAGAGGAGGTGCGTGAAGCTCGCAGGAATTTACTGTGCTATCTTGGTAATGACACACAAATGGGAAATGATTCCCAAGCAAGGCTTTATCAAAAGCTGTATGGTGCTAGTCACCAAGGCGGTAGCTCTTTGCCATAGGGCTGCATCTACACATAATCCAAGGTGCTGCCACCACGTGTCAGTTCTTTAACCTTCTGTAGAAGTGACATGCTTCTGTAACAGTTTCTGGATCTCTGATTAGGGGACTCACAAGAACAAGTGCAAAGATGCTCCAGGGAAAACCCCAACCACACAGCAAGCTCACAATCCTCCCAGCAGCCAGGAGTATTTTAATGAGACAGAGAAACACTTAGGCAGGTGTTGTTTGGTCCCAGCAAAGGGTACTTGGCAAATGGCTCATGAGACATCACACCAGGACAGTCTCAAGGCACAGAGGATTCCCCGACTAAGTACAAATGGCAGTGACAGTAGCAGAGGGTTCTGTTTGGAATCTTTTGGAATCTCTGGAACTCTGCAGGAAATTCTCCTTACTATCTAGAGATCTGAGAGCTGGTTGATACATGAGCATGGAGTTGGACCCTTGCTGCCTCTGCTGTGTCTTGTCACTACTGTTGATATGTTCTTTTCTATCACAGAACAGCCGGCATCTTCCCTGGCGGCCCACCACCCATGATATCAAATGCATCTCCTTAGCATGGAACATAAGTCCCTCCACATCTGGCATGCTTGCATGTCCCCAACGGCTTGACCCATTTGCCCATCTCTGCTCCAATATCTGCTGTCTGTGTGTGTGAGTCATGGCTGGCTGGCTACTCATCTGATCTTCCTTCTGTCCCTCTCTGAAGCAGTGCCTACTTATCTTAATTCCTCCCCCATGCTTGCTTGGGATTACTTCAATTAGCATACAAGGCATCAGGTCTCCTAAGCTTGGTCCTCTTCTTGAGCTCTTCTCGCCCATCTCCTTGCCATCCTTAGACACCACGAGCATTGTACTACCTTTCCCACTCCCTTTCTTAATGCCTCTTCCCATCTCATGGCTCCCTTGCTAGTACTGTGGTCTACACACACCAGATTCATTCCATGTACGTACATGATAATTTAGAAGCTCTCTCTGATCTGCATATGAGGGATTATATATAGCATTTGTCTTTTTGAGTTTGGGTTGTCTTGATTAACATTTTCTCGTTCCATCCATCTTTCCTCATTCCTCAGTTTTCAGGTTTTATAACACTAGTAAAGTTATCACGGGTTCCTGTCTGATCTCTCACTGGCCCCAGTTCTACCTGATACTCACCACTCACCCTCGAATCTGCTATAATCCCCGACTACCTTCCTAATACCCTCCCCAGAAGACTGTGAACTTCTACATACAAAGGGTCTGTGTATGTCAGAGTTTGTGCATGTGCATGTGTGTTTGCATGTTTGTAAGTATTTGTATGTTCACGTGTGCATGTGGGTGTCTATTATGTGCTTGTGTGTACACATGTGTGCATGTGTGCTTTGTATCTTGATTTCTGAGTCAAAGTAGGCTTGGACAATGAATGAATGAATGAATGGCCTCACGACTGAGCTCTGTCCTATGAATATGCACATGTTTCTAAAAGGGTTGGAGAACCTGCTATTGAACAATAATGCTATTTCTACTAGAATAGTTTCCAGATGCATGTACATGACTTGTAATGAACACATTCTGATCAGCGGTATCAGGAACATGTACAGAGCACTTTGAAGGGTGACATATTGAGAGGGACAGCATTTTATGACTAAGTACCAGATAATGAACAAAAATTAATTAATTCCCCTCTAAGACAAATAGAAGAACTGGAGGTTGGGGGAAGAGCTGCATAGTGATGATACTCCTGAGTTTATTTTTAAATACAAAGTATTCTCCACTGAGCCACACCCACCTCCAATTACCAATATTAAAGTGGGATAATGAGAAACACCCAGCTGCTGTTTTAAATGTCCCCCATCATGAAACAAATGCTAAATTTGTAGGTAATAGCTGTAAGATATCAGGGAATTTATCTTGTACAAAGTAATTCACAAAAAGGATGAAGATGCATGCCAAGCAGCCTGTGTGTTTGCTGGCATACATTCCCACTTGCTTTACCAAACCCATGGAAAACAGCCTAGGTTTCAATGATAATATTAATTTTATCAAATAGGGAAAAAAAAGTAAAAAAAAAAAACTCAATGAACTGTTTACCTTACATCTAGTATCTCCCAGCCAGTGGCTAACGCTCAACAACACTGGTGAAAATCTCATTTTATGTGCTGATTCTTCATAAATGTGATGTACTTGAACATCACAGATTATAGTTTTGTTTTATTTCTCAGATTGAAGCTGGATTCACAAAGGCATTGATGAAATGCTTATACAGAAAGGTGTGGCAGTGAATAGTATTTGAGGGTTTCTATCCCACCTTAGGTCATTTAGTTCCCAAATAAAAGACACAAAGCCTTTATATTTAAAATAATCCTTAAAGCACTAGAGCTGGGCAGACATCGACCTTCTATGCTATTGTGTCTGCTTTCCTGTCAATTACCCTGAGATATCACTCGCCATGTTCTGCCTGGGCAGCTCCTGTGCCAATGGGCCGGCCCTCATGGTCATGTGCTCAGAATCCACCTACCTCATGGTGGCGAATGTGGTAAATATTATTTGGGGGTTTCTGCCCCACCTTAGCAAGGTTTTCTTTTATTCATTAAAATATGTTTTTAGTTTTATTTTGCATTTGTTTGTGCTGTGCATGTATGAAACATGGCTCAGAAGTGAAGGTCAAAGAGAATTGGAGGGAGCTGGTTCGCTCCTTCTACTATGAGGGTCTTGGGGACTGACTGAACTGGGTCATCAGGTTTGGTGGCAAGCACCTTTATCCCCTGAGTCATGTCCAGCCAAAATGTTTACAAGCACTATGAACTTCCCCCACACCCCCCAAAAAGCAGGAAAGAGGTCCATCTCCATAGACTTTTGTTCCAGTTTAGGGGTTAGAGATGTGACACAAATCATGAGAAGGGTAAATGTTTTGGCTCTGTGCCTAGACTGTCCTGGCAAACAAACGCCAGCCCTGCAACCCTTGAGGTAATATAATCATCACGTGGAGCACACAAAGTAGTGTACCAGTCTTTCCAATAAAACTTTATTAATACCAGCAGCTGAGGGCCAGACTTTTCTTATAGATCACGATTTACACTCGTATTGAGATGATTTTAATAACATCCATCAGGACAAGTGGCTCACAAGAAACTCTTAACCGATCCTCTTTGGTCATCAGAACAGTGACAAGAAGGAGCACAGACACCTAAGCTCAGAGAGGCCACTCAGAGGGTCCCATGGCTAAGGAGTATGTCAGGATGAGAAACTTGTCATGTGCCTCTGATCAAAACCACTCACCAGCCAGACATGGGACTCTTCAAGCCTTCCCTAAGCTATCTGTAAAGATGTATGGGCCACTGTCCCACAAATACGTCAGATGGCAATGCCACAGAGAGATTTAACCATGGGAAGAGCAGGAAATGGTGTGTGTGATAGAGACCTACAGTGGCAGGAAGGAGCCAGTCCTCTTGAATGAAGGCAAATTCTCAGTACATTTACCAGGAGCAAGAAGCTCTGAGGAGGAGAGTGAATGTTTTGGCTTCTACCTGGTGGCAGGCTCCATCAGGCCACCCAGTGAGCCCTGTAGAATATTATTTTTCATGGTAATTATTTTCAACCTTTTTGCTTGTTTCACTTAAGGATCAAATTCTCCTAAAATTCCTTTGAAGACCACAGTTGTTCAGTGGATTTAATGTAAGTTTTCCTTAGGGAAAGAGAAAAACCAGAGCTGGAGAGCCAAGGGCTTTTAGCGTCCACGCCCTTTGGGAAGCCCACATATTTCTACTGTTTCAAGTCTACCAGGCTGCAGCAGCCGCAGCGCTCTCGCTAGGAACTTGGAGCTAATTAGTTGTGATGCGACAGCTAGGGTATGGAGAATTAATTTCCTCAGCTGAGTCTCCGCCCCTAAACACAGGCTTTTTCCAAGCCTAGCACTTTCTGGGATCTATCCTTTGTGGGTTTCCATGGGAAGAGGGATGTCTGGAAGACCACCTCACTGTTGGAGTGGGCTGAATTCTTCTGACAAATGATTTTGCTGACTTGAGACATCTGGGTCACATTGGGCTTCAATCTGATTTTAAGATCTTTCTTCCTAGGCCAAAGACAATGTTCTCCTTGGAAGTCATAGGCAGTGCTGTGCTGGAGCCCACACACGCCATCTTTTCATTTGCTTTAAGCCATTGTTATCAGATCAAGGCAATGTGAGCTGATTTGTGACCTCAGTCTACCTATAAAAGGACATATCCCGCTTGTTGATACTCTCACCTTGCTTTCCTGAAGTCTTTCCGATGATTTTAGAATGATCACTTCAATAAAGTTTTAAAAAGAAATTCCATCTCAATTATCCTTCTTTTTAAATTGTGTCTGTGTATGTGTACTTGAGTGCATGTGCCTGCAGAGGCCAGAAAAGAGTACCAGATGCCCTGGAGTTGGAGGTAAGGGAGACTGTGATCCGCCCAACAGGAGTGAGGGGAGCTAAACTCTAGTCCTCTGCAAGAGCTCTCTAGAGTCCTCGATTAGACATTTGTTACTAACCTCACAGGGGATGTCTCCTGCGCCTGTCTGGAATATGATGTCACATCGACAGAGCTTTCTCCTTGAGGGTTAATGAGGAAGAAATCTGGTTACAATTTAACATGATGAACATTGTTTTAGAGGCATCTACAGTATTGAGAGAGACACTTTTTGGAGGTCAGAAACTCTCAATCAAGGGTAGGAACTATTTCACCAATGGAACTAAACATGAAGCATGAACTACTGGGAAACACAAACACAAGTGTTGGAATTTCTTAGGGCCTTAGATAATCTTATTAAAAGCTGAAAGGTTATGTTTCTATCACCTGCTTTCCGAGTGATATGTTGTTGTTCTTCCTGTGTATCTTGGTTTCTAGGGGATATTCCATAGTTTATGATATTTTCTAAGAAGGCAGCAATAAGATTAATCAATAGTTAGCGTCATGATTTTCTTTAATTATGGTGAATGTATATATATATATATATATATATATATATATATATATATATATATATATATATACATGTGAGTGTAGGAGCCCATGGAAGCCAGAAGAAGAGGGCATTAGATCACCTGGATTTGGAGATTAAAGTAGCTGTGAGGTATCCAACATGGGCATTGTGAACTGAACTCGGGTCCTCCGCGAGAGCACTGTACACTCTGAACATCTGAGCCATCTCTCAGCTCTTATTATGATCTCTCTTAATGTGTTTTAGTCTCAAGAGAAAACAAGTTCTCTAAATATAGGAACCATAATAACTTTGATATGATCCTCAGATATTTAGTTGGTGAATAAAATATGATAAAGGTTTAGACAGTGGTTCCAAGACACCAAAGTGTTAAAGTGCTAAAGCAAAGAAAAAATCGGTCTTTTCAAACTGATGTGAGGCCAGTTGGCATATATTAAGCTGAAGTCCTACGTTATACTAAATTTAAAAAAAAAAGACTCAAAATTAATCAAATTTGAGTTCAGGATCAAAATCCATAAATAAAGAACCATAAATAAAACATTGAACTAAGTTTTTATGATTTTAGATTGGCCAAGGTTGTCTTAGATTTGATATCAAAAGCACTGGTGACAGAAAGAAAAGATAAATTGGACTTTCATCAAAATGAAAAGGGTAAGTAAACCTTAAGAATGAAAACCATAATTCTGTCAGGGGCTGGAGCGGTAGCTTAGCAGTTACGAGTACTGGCTGAGTCTGGGAAGGACTTGATCTCAGTTCCTAGCGCCTTCATGATGGGTATCTGTAATTCCAGTTCCAGGGATCTGAAGTCCTCTTCTGTCTTTCATGGGAATTGCATACACATGGTGCATAGACATACAAGCAGGTAAAACATGCATGTAAATTTTAGGAGGAGGAAGAAGAAGATGGAGGAGGAGGAGGAGGAGGAGAAGGAGGAGGAGGAGGAAGAGGAGGAGGAGCAGGAGGAGGAACAGGAGGAGGAGGAGCAGGAGGAGGAGGAGCAGGAGGAGGAGCAGGAGGAGGAACAGGAGGAGGAGGAGGAGGAGGAGGAGAAGGAGGAGGAGGAGGAGAAGGAGAAGGAGGAGGAGGAGGAGGAGGAGGAGGAGGAGGAGGAGGAGAAGGAGAAGGAGAGAAGGAGAAGGAGAAGGAGAAGGAGAAGGAGAAGGAGAAGGAGAAGGAGAAGGAGAAGGAGAAGGAGAAGGAGAAGGAGAAGGAGAAGGAGAAGGAGAAGGAGAAGGAGAAGGAGAAGGAGAAGGAGAAGGAGAAGGAGAAGGAGAAGGAGAAGGAGAAGAAGAAGAAGAAGAAGAAGAAGAAGAAGAAGAAGAAGAAGAAGAAGAGTTGTTTTGTGTTCCAGAAGTGTAATGGTTTAAATGAAAAGGTTGAAAAGTCCCCTATGGGCTCAGGTAATTGGACACCTGGTCTTCAGTTGGTTACACCATTTGAGAGGTCATAGGGCAGTGAAGGAAGTCTTCACTGGGGGTGAGGTTTGAACATTTATAGCTTCCTTCTGTGCTTTGTGCTTCTGGTTGAAGATGTAACCTATCATCTTGGAGCTCCAGCCAGCTGTTGCCAGGCCTCCCAAGCATTGTAGACGCTTCCACTAGAACCATAAGCCAAAATGAACTCTTTCTTCCTTAATTTGCCTTTGGCATGGTGTTTTGTCACAGTGACAGAAAAGTGATGCATCCAAGAGGATATGAAGGATAAGGCACTGAAATTACCTCATAAAAGAGTCATATTAAATAATCTCAAGAGCTGGTACAGCTCTGCTGCAGACAAACCAACACAGGAAAAAGGACAAAGGACTTAAACAGATGCTTCTCCAGGAAGTGCAGGAAAGGCACTGGCATCACTATCAACTATTTAAATAATAATCGCAGTGAGCATTTATTGGCTAAGAGCACTTGCTGCCCTTGCAGAGAACCAGCCTCACACAGTGCTTCCCAACTGCCTGCTAGTCCAGTTCCAGGAGGTCAGATGCCCCTTTCTGCCCTCCGTGGTCACTGTACTTTCAGTTGCACAGACTCCTACAAAGATATGCACATACATACACAAATAGAGATAAATCTTCTAAAAAGAGAAATAACTGGGTATGAATGAATCTGAATGAAAACACCAAAGGTTACTGTAAAAATCATGAATGCACTCCAAGGTTGAAAACTGCACCAGCCGTTGGAGATGGCCCTCTCTGAGTTGCTGCTGCTTGCTACTTCAGAAGCATAAGTAAAATAAATAAAGGGAAAGCCAGCAGCCAGGGCAATAAAAGCAGCTTTCACTTTTATGCTACAGAATTATGTCTGAATGTAGCCATGATTTCTTCTCTTTGCAGATAATGGTAAAATTGCCTAAATCATACCCCAGCAGTGCTTTAATGAGATATGATTTGTATTCATTTCTATTCAAGGAAAACGAAACGTGTCAACCACCCTACTTCAAACATCTTTCCCTAGTACACACACGTTAAACACACACACACACACACACACACACACACACACACACACACTAAAGCTGAAGTGAGTTTGGGCTGGGGAAGAATCAAGTGGGTGGAAGGCTATGTTAAATGAATAGACTTTTCTAATGTGAAGGGAGTGAAGTGAACCCTCTCCTCGCTAGGCTATTAGGTAAATGCTGTGGACTCGTCACCTTGTGGGTGGCTGGTGTGACTCAGAACTCAGAGCCCAGACACATGTTCCAACCACCTTGGTGCATCAGGGGTCTGTTGGTCACCTTCTGGCCTCTATGTCAAGACCTTCCATGAAGCCAGACCGTTTCCTGAGCTCGCTCTTGCATTACCCTTCTCTGCTATGCTGCAGCTTCCTGCTGATGCTCACCTTCTGTCTGTGAACTTAAACCCCCAAAGACAGGGACCTAGCAGAGGTCAGTTGCCATGGTGACCTACTGCACTCTCTTTTCTCTACAGAGTAACTTGTGTCCAGAGATCATGCCCTTGTCCTAAGTCACTGTTGTAGCTTGGCTTGGAGAAAATTCCATCACATAGCTCTCCCACCAGGTCCCCAAGTTTTGTATTTGTTTCTGCAATCTTTACTTCTCAATGTGTGAATTTGAACTCCAGACCCATCCAGTGTCTGCTTGCAGGCATGATGCCACCCTTTGTATAGTGCCTCATAAAGCTTGAAGACCATCAGGCCTAGTAGCTCTTGGAGTCATTCCCCTGGTTTTCACCTTCTTGGCTTCCCAGTGCCTCTACTGCCCAGTTTTGATGTAAAGGCCCAAGTGTGTCCGCGTATAAGAAACATATACTTCATCTCCATAAAATCAGAGTCTCAAACAATTGCATGTGTCTCTGCAAGGAGGCAGGTAAGGTCTGATTAAAAAAAAACAACAACAACAACAAGAGTCCTGGGGCCCAAGCTGCTCTGGTTTTACTGGTCACTAGTCAGGTGGCCTTGGGAAGCCCCCCACTCCTGGTTTCTGAACCTCAGTTTCTTCCTCAGTAGAATAGGAATGATTATAGTGTGTGCGTTATGGAGCTGTTGGGAAGAGTGTGTGAGTTTTAGGACACACCTAGGAACACAGCAAACGTTAGAGGCCACTGCTGTTTGGAGAAGGGAAAGCAAGCGACCACAAAGGACAAGGAAATTACAGACACCACAGATGCAGGCGCCCCTTCTAATACTGCTGTGATCCTTACCACGATTTCAAACAGCCTCCCTCCCCAAACACCTAAAACAGCTTTTGCAATTTGTTCTGTTTGCACAAATGAATGACAAAAACGCCCCTAAAAAAAGACATGAGGCGACACGAGTGATCTTCAGACATGATCCTGACAGTAGGATCTATCTCGGATATACTGGTTTGAGTTAGTGATCTAGAAACCCCTTTCTATTAAAAGGACAACTTTATTATCTATTTTGAAAGACAGCAAGCCTCAGCCTTCCCTCTCTATGTGCCCCTTCAAAATACTCTTCTCAAAGAGCGCACACAGGCTGACTCCTCTGTGGGCATGGCAGCTGGGTTGCTAGAGGGTGACAGGTGAGTGTGTTTGAAGGCATGATCTACTCTTGTCCTCTTTCCCATGAGGTGGGTGCATCCGGAATCACTTTTAGAAGATATAAGAAGGATTTAATCCCTCTGAGATGAAGATTCTTCCTTCCGACTAACCACACCTTAGTTTATCCTCTGGTTCTTTAGGCATTTTTGAGGCCTCACTAATCTCCAACCCAACCCCACTGAGTTTCAAGTCTGTGAATGTCCTTCCTCAGCCAGCTTCCCCTTGGCACTGGGTTGACTCTGTGTCCTTCACTGGGCAAGCCTCTGTTCTGGTTTCTAAGCAGGGATTTCAGTTGTTTGTGTAAGTTACAAAACAAGTCATTGAATCTTAGTAGCTTCATTTGAATTAATCTAGTGTTAGCTGTTATTCTCTGGGTTTGCTGTAGGTTGGTTCAATACTCTGGCAAAGTAGATAAGGTATGTAGCACGCATGCTCACACACGCACGCACATGCATACTCATGTGCACAAAACACACACCAAATGGTCTAACTTCTATAAATTTTGAAATTAGGGGACAGAAAGATGAAACGAGCCAGTTATAGATCTGTTCATAGGGTTAAGTTTTCATTTTTTTCTTTTCTTTCTTTCTTTCTCTCTCTCTCTCTCTCTCTCTCTCTCTCTCTCTCTCTCTCTCTCTCTCCCTTCCTTCCTTCCTTCCTTCCTTTCTTTCTTTGAACGTGAGGAAGGTACTCATTCAGTAAGCATTCTGCTTATTGGGCAACTCAGCGTCTCTGTCCTCATTCTTAGGTAACCTTCTAGGGAGCTCCTTAGGTTTGGCAACCATTTGAAAACCACTGACCTAAAGAAATGCCATTCTTAGGGAGGTCAAACCTGTACCCTGACTCCATGGCCCTCAGACGGGTGGGGTCCTTTACATGTTGTCAGCCTGGCCTCCGCTTTTGTGGATGTCCCTTCCTGTCTTCCCAATAAGACCCTCAGACCTGCTCTCATAACCTCTAGAGCTATATCCCTCCTGTAGTCCTGAGCTGGGGCTCAGCGACCCACCGCTGCTGGAGAGGTGGTCTTCCCCAGAGATGTCAGTCAGTTTGGCTCTTAAAGCCTTTTCTTAACCAACTCTGCTTTTCTGAAATACACTAGGCACCCATCAGAACAAACACAGCTTTCACCCACTAAAACGCAGCCGCATCGCTTAGTAAGGTAAGATGGGGCTCTACTGGACTGGCCGCCTCTCATCTGAGTCATTCAAAACACAGCACAAGCCTGGCACTTCAGGCCATTGTTAACAGTCCCCTGTGCTTTCATTTACCGCATAAACACCATAAAAAGAGAATGAAAGAGAAAGTGTTGGGAAAGAGGCTAACTCTTTTTCTGAACAACAGTTGCATTTAAAAACCACTCAAGAAGGAAATAACACATCCAGCTAGGGGGTCGGGCACCAGAGGGAGTTAGCATTTGAAACTCTTTGTAAACTGTTCACCTGCTTCCTCTTGTTCACCACAGGACTGATGAAAAAGAAAGAGGAAAAATATGTTTATTTTTTTTTAAAAAGGGAACCCATTCAATAATTCATCATTTTATTGGCTTCCAACCAGACTATCCAAAAGAAATGTAATTCCCTCCCCACCCACCACCTACAGGCTCTTGACACTTAACTGTGGAGTTCAGCATTGTCTTTCTGTATGGGTCCGGAACTGTGCCCAGCCAGACACCCAGGACAGTTATCGCAGGCGTAGGTACCCTTTTCTTTTACTACTGGCCCTGTCAGTCCCACCTCTACTGTCTCTCTGTGGTTGTGGTGTGGAGCAAGCCAGAAAAAGTACAAGTCCAGTTCTGTTACAAACACCACAGTTTACTAGGTGAGGAATTATATTTGCAGCCTAGAAACAATGACTCTCAGTCAGGGGTAATTTGGCCCCTGTTTCCCTCCACCAGAGGAGCAAGTATTTGAAGACATTTTGGATTGTTACAGTTACAAGTGGGAAATGTCCCTCCCCTTTAACAGGGATCAGTGAAGATCAGTCACATGAGTGACTTGAGGCATGCCACACCTGAGACAATCAGTCACAGCCAAGTGTTCTCTAGGAGAATACTGGAACTGAGAGAAGTTGGTTTAAGTAAAACCCAGCTGTGAACATCTTCTAAGGAGAAAAAGTTGTGACAGACTTTATTTAATAGCTGGCCAGGGGATAGCCCCTTATGGTAAGGGCTTGGCTGCTTCAAAGGTATTTGCTTTAGATGAAGCCCAAGACAGGAAAACAGCCTAGAAAGACAGACCTACACATAAGCTATGATCATTGTCACATGTGGCTAACTGTCACTCCTGGCTCTGGTATCTCCAATCTACATTTTTTGTTATTTTTTTTTAATTTATAACAAATGCATACTGCTTTTATAAGCACACATAAGGAATTATACATAAAACACAGTACCACTGAGCCTGGCTCGTTGATATTTGTTAATGCCAAAGATATAGCTACAGTTACATTTACTGGTAGGACAGAGATGGGTAAGGGATACAATACAGGAGAAATCCTCCTAGAAAACAAGCTAGTAACATAAGTCAGTCTTTAAAATGCCCCGTTTTCATCCGCCTAACCCACAGAATCAAAGTATGTTGAGGGTTTATGTACAAGAATATGAAATATTCCTCACAGAAAAAAAATGCACAGCCTTCCTAGTTTGTTTTCTATTGCTGTGATAAACATTATGACCAACGGCAACTTGGGAAGGAAGGGATTTATTGGGCTTCTGTGTTTGGGTCACAATCTATCAATGAGGGAAATCAGAGCAGGGTCCCAAGCAGAGAGGAAACAGACAAGATAAAGCAACCCTGCTTTCTGGCTTGCTTTCCCTGGCTTGCTTTCCCTGGCTTGCCCTGTTAGCTTTTATCATTCATCCCAGGCTCCTCTGCCTTCCTGAGGCACTGCCCACAGGGGGCCGGTCCCTCTTCCATTAATTAGCAGTGGAGAATATGCCCCCCACCCACAAATAAGCCCACATGTCAATCTGATGGAGGCCATCCCTCAATTGATGTTCTCTCTTTCCAAGGGTTTCCAGCTCGCAACAGCTTATGATAATAATGATGTTGATGTGGTAACTTATATGTTTGGCTTAAACAATATACATGGTTACTTATATGTTTGGCTTAAACAATATACATGGGTCACATTAAAAAGTATTCTCCAAGGGCTGAGGATATAACTTAACTCAGGGGAGGGGGATGGGAAGGGAGAGACAGAAGACTTACTCAGCATGAACAGGATTCTGGGTTTGATTCCAAGCTCAGCAAAACAAAAGCAAACCAAAACTATTCATCTAATCCAAACTATAAGCATATGGTGGAATAGTATGCAGTCACCTAAGTCACTCCCATCACAAGTCTCAGTGGGACATGTGGCAGGTGCATCATGGTCATATCATGGTCATTGCTAAACAAAAATGATGAAGGAGCACGGCAGGTGTGGGCGCCACAGATGCTCGTCCTCATGCTTCCTCTACGTCAACATTCAAGCATCCTTCACTGACAACCTTCTCATTTCATAAGTAGAAACATCATTTGTTTTTACAAAATGTTTAAGAATAAGAGGGGGGCTCAAGAGTCACAAATTATGACTCTTGAGAGTTTGAGAGCACACATCATGGCTCACAAATTATGAGCACTTGCTGCTTTTCCAGAGGGCCAAAGGACCAGTGTTCAGTTCTCAGCACCCATGTTAGGTGGGACATGACCACCTGAAAGTCCAGCTCAGAACATCTGATGTTCCCTTCTGGACACCACAAGTACCCAACATTCATGTGCATATAAACACACCTACACATGCACACAAGCACCTGCACACACATACATATGCACTCACATGTACATGTGCACACACACACTGACATGCACACACATGTACATGTGCACACTCTCACACACACATGCACACACACATGCAAATGCGCACTCACAAAGTCACTTACAAATAAGAAAAGATACAAAAAGAACATAGTACAATTTAAATAAACAAAGGAGAAAAAAAAGAAGACATAGAAAAAGACATTAAAAAAAACATTCAGGCACATGACTTTAATCGTAGCTTTCAGGAGACAGAGGCAAGTGGATCTCTGTGAGTTTGGGGCCATCCTGGTCTACAAAGTGAGATCCAGGACAGCCAGGGCTGTTATACTGAGAAACCCTGTCTCAAAAGGGGGGTGGTGGGTTCAGGATTTAGGAAGCTCATTCTCTGATGCAGTCAAGGACTGAAAAGATGTAGCTACAGGGACCTAAAGTGATTGCACCCACAGGTGAGAGAGTCCTTGGCTGTGACTGGCCTTCTTTTTTCAGCAGTTTTCCCTCCATCTGAGATTTTTTTTTCACCCACTGTTAACACTACAAGCTACAAAACAACAGAGTAGCCACATGTCAACAGATTTGTGTGGCCGGGGACTCTGGGGCCACCGAGGTATTGTGGCAACAGTGGAGGCTGGGGTGCTTTTCAACTGACTGTGCATCTGTGAGTGACAGATGGAATAAAGGAGCTGTGCTTCGCTTCTCAACATAGAACAGAAGAAAGCATCCCAAAGAGAGTGTGCGTGTGAGGTAGAGACGGAGAGAGGAGGAAGGAGAGATGACACAGACATGAGAGGCCAGCTTCTGGAACGATCTTAAAAGACCCGTGAATAAGATCCTCACATCCTTTGTAAGCATTTCCCCCTTTTCATAAATGCCTCTCTGGGACCACAAAAATAAAGGTCATCTGCCCTTTCCCTGGAATGGTGGAATCCTTATGTCACCGAGGTTTAAAAAGTAGCTTAGGGTAGTTTTATAAATACGACTCCCTGCAGTCAAGAGATAAACAAATATAAAAATATAAAACCACATGTATGTATGGAACAAGAAAGGAAGAGTAAATGTAAAGCCTGGATGGAGGAGGGGACGGGAAGGGAGAGACAGACAGAGACAGACAGGGTGGGGAGGGAGGGAGAGAGGGAGACAGAGAAAGTGACAAAGAGGGGGAGGGAGAGATACAAAGATAAAGAGACAGAGAGAGACTGAGAGAAAGACAGTGTGTAAGAGAAACACAGAAAGAGCGAGAGACAGAGACAGAGACTGCATACATGGGCAGCCTGTGCAGAACAGCAAGGAGGCCCAGGGCCCAGCAGTAACTGCAGTGGATTGGAATGGCAGCCACAGAATTGTATGTAGTTTATTGGGGTTGGTCCAGGCTTCCTGCCCAAACCTCATCTTTTCTGCCTGCCTGCTTACCTCTCCCAAACTTTGCAAAGTATTTTCAACAACAACAACAACAACAACAACAACAACAACAACAACAGAAAGCACCCTCCCTTCCCTTCCCATTAGAGAGCTAGCGTAAGATACAGAGGGCTCCTGCAGGCGAGTTGAGCTAAGGGCTCTCATCTTCAACCTTGAGCACAGGTTTTAGGGACACATAGGAAAGGTGATTTAGTGCATATGGGTAAGAGGAAGGCAGGGACGGCAGAAAGGATAAAGGCTGCAAAGATAAGAGTTGTGTCCTGCATCATTTGGTCCGTGGAAAGTTCTGTCTTAAAAAGCAGCCGTCTTGCTTGATTCCACTTAAAGATGGAATATCTTTTCTGTGAGGAGAGAGGGTGGTTTCCACCTGACTGTGAAGCGGGTCAGCCTATGTTTCTTTGGTCAACAAAGCATAGGTGAGAGTTGCTACAGTCCTGTGGGACCTTTAAGAAGGCTGGCAGCTTCTACCACATCTCCCGAACCCACTCTGAGGGGCCCTCTTGGAGATGACTAATGATACATGGACAGCCAACTTCCAGCGGTGCCTACCCAGATCTTAGGCCATGAAGAGAGCCTCTTGCAATCCTTCCGGCCAATTAGATGCTGTGATGGCTAGTGTTAATTGTTAACTCGACAGTCAGGAAGCACTGGGAGATAAGCAGCTGTACATGCTCGTGGGAGTTCATCTTGACAACATTAATAGATGTAGGAAGACCTGAAGTGACTGTAGGTGGAACCGTTCCCAAGGCAGGGGATCCGAGGCCTTATGCAATGGGGAAATGAGCTAAGGAACAATACGCACTCACCCCTCTCTGCAATGACCAGCTGCTTTAGGTGCCAGTGGCAGTGACCTCATGGTGATTGACAGCATCCTTGAAGCATGAGCCAGAATAAACCCTTTCATCCTTAGGTTGCTTCTGTCAGAGTGTTCTATCACAGCAACAAAGAATGAAACCAAGACCCGTGCCAGCAAGGATTCCAAGAAGTGCCCAGCTTTACCCTGACAGTATTCCTAACCCACAACAATCTGTGCAATATAATTAAATGATTGCAGTTTAAACTACAAACTTTTGGGGGCAGGATTCTATGAAGCACAGTCCAGGGATAACAAGGTAATGATATCCACAGACAGGCTTTGCTTCAAAAACCCAAATGGATGCAGATTATGTAGCTTAAGAACCAACACAGTGTCTACTCTATGGACAGCAACTCAGCGCAGATACTCGCTGATAGCCATGGTTTGGGCAAATTAACCTCTGAACTTCCACCCTTTATCTGTGTGTGCATCAGAAATAATGATGCTGTTTAATGACATGGCTGGGACTGCTATGTGTAAAAGAGAAGCTTAGAACATAGCGTGTGGCTCACAGGGAGAGCCTGTGTCTCCACAGTCTGTTGCCTAGTCACTCTGACCCTCGCCACCTACCCCAGGCAGTGTCTCTGCTTCCTCATTTCCTGGTCAGACTTACTTTCCCCTGGGAACCAATGTCCTACTGGCATACTGATGGTCTTTTTTTATATGTCAACTGGACTCAATATTAGAGCATCAGAAAACAGAAGGCATAGCTGCTCCCCCCCTCTCTTTCTGTGTGTGTGTGTGTGTGTGGTATATGCTAGTTTGCTTGTGTATGGGGTAAACACGTATGGGAATACATGTGCACATGTGTGAGGGTGCATGTGGAGGTCAGAGGCTGATGCCTACATTCTTTGACCATCCTCTGCTTTATGTTCTAAGGCACACTGTCTCAGTTGAGTCCAGAGCTTACCAATTCAGCTAACCCAAGCTGGTTCTAGGGGTTGAGTTTCTGCCTTTGCAGTGCTAGGAATACAGACATGAAGCCATAGCTACCCAGCATTTTTGGATGCTGGGGTTCTGAACCCCACAAGTCCTTATAGTGTAGCCAGTGTTGAGCCACGTCCCCAGCCCCAAGTGGACAGCATCTTTCAAAGTATCAGTCCTAAACATGAAGGAGACAGATGTTGGGAGTGTGGACATCACATTTCCCACATAACATCAGAAGACAGTCAGACAAAAGGCAAAGCATGAACGCCCAGCTCATCAGCAGCGTGGACATAAGATGAGGAAGAAGGACTCAGAGGACGGGTGCAGGAAAGAAGAACGATTTGGAGTTTCAGATAGCAATGGACAGAAGTGAGCAGGTGGAGGCCCTGCTGTGTGTGTTCCTGCATTTCCCTGGCCTGCAGGCAGCCTGGGTGGAGACAGGAACTGGGCCTCTGACGCTGTACGGGTAACATCTTTAAGGAAGTACAGAAACATCCCACATGAAAAGCCCAAAAGCTGTGCCTGCGTTCCTGTGGAACTGGGCTTGTGTTCCTGTGGAACCTTTCCTTGCCCTTGCTTATATTAAAACTCCTTACAGACTGTGCCTGTTAGTGGCCACCCAGTTATAATGCTGGATGCCATTTTCACCTCCAAAATATCTCATGCCATTTGCTACACAAATTCAGACGGCTTTGATCTCCACCTGAGGTAGCTGTTAACCATCGTGAAGGGAAACACAATCTTCCCTGCATAAGCCACTGTAGGGATGATGGACGGATTAAAATGCTCACAGAAGAACTGAAGCCATTGCTGGAATTATTACTTCCTCAACTAGGTGTCTCGGGGGAGTGTGTTTTACAGCTAACACATCTTTCCTGGACAGCCAGATATCCCTCTAAGACTGTTTGGCCTGGCTGCTCTAAGTGTTTGTGGCACAGACTTGGTACGATGGGGTGCAAAATCCCTCCACATGCAAAAGACTGGAGACTTGTGATGACCACACTGAAACCAGACATCATAAGTGTCCCCCCACAAGCTACAGGACTCTCTCTCTCTCTCTCTCTCTCTCTCTCTCTCTCACACACACACACACACAAGCTACAGGATGGATTGCCTTCCTACATAGTTCTGATGTTTTCTGAAACTTGCTGTTTTACCTTTAAAATGAAGCCAAGGCGGATCAGAAGAGAGCCGGCTCCTTCATGAGCAAGCCACTTTCCCCTTACCAGAGACATGGGGTGCCAGGGAGAGAATGCCTTGACTTTGAAAAACAAACAAAAATTAAACAACAACAAAAGGCTGTTTTGAGGCTGGGGAGAAAGATATCTCAGTCAGTAAAATGCTTGCCTTGCAAGAAGAAACTCTCCCAAGGATCCGCATACCCCCTTTTAAATCTAAACAAGATCTCCTCCTATTTGTAATCAGTACTGGGGGTGGGGGGAGGAGGGGCAGTCAACCAGATCCCTGGGACTTCTTGGCCAGTCAGTTTAACCTACTTGGTAAGATCCAGGCCAGTGAAAGACTGTCTCAAAAACAAAACAAAACAAAACCGAACAGAACAAAACAAAAACAAAAATCATGGATGGTACTTGAAAAATTATCCCACGGTTGTTTTCTGGTTTCTGCATGCATAAGCACAGATGGGCACAAATGCCCCCCATGTGCATTTGCTAACACACACACACCACATACACACACATACACATACACACACATACACACACATACACATACACACACATACACACACATACACATACACACATACACATGCACACATACACACACATAGATATACACACACATATACATACATACACACACACACACACACACACACACACAGAGACAGAGAAAGTGTGTGTTTCAAGTGCGTCTCTGTGTCCACTCCCCTAACACCCACCCCTAACAGAGATGTAAAGCATGTGAGATCAGTGCCCTTTCATCTGAAAGGAGCCGGTTATTTGGCCAATTGTTAAGACATGCTTTTGTTCTTGCTTCTGCTCTCACGCTGTCCCTTGTGTCATGATGAAAGGAAGTCGAATTGGGTCCTTACAGGGATTTCCAGTGTCAGGATTATGGAAGACCCTCCCTAGGATTGAGGCCAAGTTCATGGACCCAAGCTGTTTTGTATTTTACAGATCAGACCAGGATGCGGAGAAAGAGCATCTCTCCATGCATGCTGGACACAGCTCTGAGAACATCTCTTGCTTTCTTTGTGGCCGCACCATTGTGGTTATTTAGCATCGGGTAGACAGAGGGTAGGAAGGAGTTTGTAAAAATGCCTTAGTCTTTGGCACAGGGTTGCACTAGAAGGAAAGGTGGTCCAGGGTAGGAGCAGGGCTATGGAGCTATACTGGGTACAAACACTTCTTCATGACCTCTGCAGTGCCTGGCTGAGGCAAGCGGCAGGAGGGGGGCTGCCGGGACAGTCTTTCCATCCCTCCAGCCTTACTCCACAGCACACTCACAAAGTCTGATCGTGGAATCCGAAAGAATGGCAAGTGAGAAATCAGCAAAGAAACCCCCAAAATCACGTGCTCAGCGGTGAAAGGGAGCCACACATTACCTGGCTTTGGGGACAGGAAAGGTCCCGGGAGGTAATGCTGCATCCGTGCCTTGCACCTCAGATCTCTAGGTGCCAGCTACTGCCTGTGCCAGCCTAGTGTCACACTCTGTCACAGATGCCAGCTTCCTCTAAGCAAGGGTGCTCTTGCTCCATAGACTCTAACTGATGTTTCAAGGCCACAGCTGACAGGCCTATACCTGTCAGGTCTGAACACCCCACCTCCTGAGGGCACTTGGGCGAATTGAAGCAAGAGCAGCAGGTCAACTAGAGACTGTTTATTCAGATTCGTGAAAGCAATGTGGAGGAGCAACATGGGATGAAACAGGGAGAGGAAGACCAACCGTGCATGTCACACACACACACACACACACACACACACACACACAGGAATGCACAGACACATTCATATGCACACATGTACACACATACACATATGCACACTCACATTCACACTCAACTGGCAATTGTATCAGGGTAGGCAGCTAAGGGTCATTTCACTGAACTAAATATAACCAAAACCACAATAGTCCTGTGGTCCTGCTTGTGGTATTTCTCTCTCTCTCTCTCTCTCTCTCTCTCTCTCTCTCTCTCTCTCTCTCTCTCTCTCTCTCTCCCTCCCTCCCTCCTTCCTTCTCTCCCTCCCTCCCTCCTCCCTCTGTCTGTCTTCCTCTCAGGCCCACTCCTCATGATCATCTTTCCCTTCAAGAGTTCAGGCAGGAGCTGTCAGTCAGCAGAAGCCACTGACAGAGAAGCTGTTGGTACCCCTATGAGGTGAGCCTGCCCTTTAAGTTCTGCATTGAGCCATGGATCTCCAAGGGGACAGGATGGGATCCAACATGGCTTTCGGCTCAGGAATCAGTTTGTACAATGAATATGCAGCTTCTGGAATCCATAGTGTGCCACACGGTGAGAGCTACTGATGGAGCCACCTTGGAGGCACTTTCCCTCAGCCGGGCGCCTTTGTGTTCCAGCCTCCCAGTCCTTCCCACTCTGCTGTGATCCTAGCCTGAACCACAAACCTCTCCAAGCAGGAAGGAGACTCTCTTGTTGCCCTGTCCAGCACCTTGCATAGGGAGGGGTTATGCATTGACCCCAGTGGTTCAGGCATGCTTCCTATGCAGAGGAGACATAAGGGGTTTATGGAGAATGGTCGGGAAGAAATTAGGGAGGGAGGAAGGAGGGAAGGAGGCAGAGGGAGGGAGAAAGAGAGGGAGAGAGGAAGGAATAGAGGGGAAGAATAGGTAAAGGAATAGAGGAAGGAATAGGTAGGGGAAGGGAAAGGGAGAGGGAGAAAGGGAAGGAGAGAGAGAGCGAGAGAGCGAGAGAGTGAGAGAGAGAGAGAGAGAGAGAGAGAGGGGGGGGGGAGTTGCCATCTCTGCTTTTGCTCCTTGCAGACCCCAGGGAAGATGGAGTCTGCCTTGCAACCTTGCTGGACCAGGCTAGAACAATCACTGAGCCGGGAGGAGCTGAAATGCAATGATATCTGAAGGCAAAGGGAGACAGTTGAGGTGTGGGTCAGAATCCAGTCAGAAGCCCAGGTGAGCGGGATGAGGGCCTGGCTGTACAGTTGGAATGCTCGGGAGGTGAATTCTGTAGCTGGAGTTTGTCATTTAGAATTTGGTTTGGGCCTGTTCTGCAGGCAAGGACAAAGGGTCTCCAAAACGCAACAGACCAGAACAGGGAGAACAGCCACCCAACCCCCCTCTGCAGAGTTGACTTTTTACTTATGAAGTCACACACAGATGCCAACATGCTATTCCTCTTATAATATAAATCACAACAATCCTTTCTGATGGCAATAGAGGCAAAATACCTTAAAATATAGGAAGATTACTTCTGAAACCTGGCAATGATGTATAAGGAGCAGGAGATTATAAAAGAGCATCCAGTTATTTCCCAATTTTGAACATAGGGGAGAATGTATTACACATATGCACACATGCTCTGAGGGTTCTCTGTTCAAGACAGGTCCTATTAAACTTTCCAGGTTCTACCTTTGCCTGCTAAGCACCGTAGAGATGGCCATCATGTCTTCCAAGTGTTTGTATGCATTTGTATCTCTGAGCTGCATTAGTCCTTGTTTAAAGTCACATGACAGAGGGCCACAGGCAGTCTCGAGGTCCTTTATTCTAACCCTCTTATTTTTCACTGGGAAAAATTGAGAGCTCAATGAGTTTTGTTTTGTTTTCTTTTTTCTTCTCAAATTAATGGTGGAATGTTTCAGTTTCCTAAAAAGTCTCACTTAATGCCACTGTCTAACTGCAACCCATGCCAAGACCTCTCAGAAGAATGCAAGATGCAAGCCTTAAATAAGAAAGAAATTACATGCTTGCTGTCCAGGGCTGAGCCATGTGTCTGTACCATCATAGGTTTGCTCTTGCTCCAAAGCCCCAACAGCAGAGGTGTAAATACATAGATACAGGGGGGTGAAGTAGGGGTAGGATCTATGCCTGAGATGCAGGGGTGAGGTAAGGGGCAGGACCTATGCCTGAGATGCAGGGGTGAGGTAGGGGTAGGACCTATGCCTGAGATGCAGGGGTGAAGTAGGGGTAGGACCTATGCCTGAGATGCAGGGGTGAGGTAGGGGGCAGGACCTATGTCTGAGATGCAGGGGTGAGGTAGGGGGCAGGACTTATGTCTGAGATGCAGGGGTGAGGTAGGGGGCAGGACTTATGTCTGAGATGCAGGGGTGAGGTAGGGCCAGGCCCTATGTGCCAGTGTGCACAGCACCAACAGTCCTCTCCATGCACTGGGCTCCTGCCTACAAAGAGAAGAGAGCAGCATTGAGCAGGTGTGGCCAAGGGCTTTTCCGCATATGTCATTTTAGTGATGCTGGGATGGTAGGCAAGATTTTCCATGTTACAGTAATCCTGGATTATAAATAATTTAGCATATGTTTCTGTAAACTGCTGTCTGGAATCCTCACAAATAAGAAAAGGATTAACTTTTTAGAGGCACGGACTCTTGGGACTTGGAGTTCAAGGCAGAACAATGCTTACCGTGGTAATTCCATCTATTTTAAGATCACAAACCCATAGCACATTGAAACCAGAGCAGAAGATATTAGCTCAGTGCTGTCTCTGAAGTGCTCAATAGTGGGACCAGAAGGCTTTCAAAGGGAATTAAGTAGAGAGAAAGCTCCCTGTTAATGTCCAGATCACAAGGAAACAGTTGAATAGGATCCTCAGTGCTCCATGGGAAGGGACCCACATCACAGCTCATGTTCAAAACAGGGGGGTGATGTCTCAGGAAGATCAAGGACCTTGGATTCTGCTGTCAGAGCCAGCTGCCTGCCCATTAGAGCCTCAAAAAGGCCCTCTCCCATGTGGGAGCCAATAGGAATCCGCAAATGAGACCATTTTTCAGCTTGTAGCGGGTCCATACATTATCTGATGGAAACTATCATGCAATATTTCTCAGGCACCTTTAATATAGGCTTCATACGTGATGTATGACTAGACACATAAGCAGGTGCATATGTATAGAGGGTGTATGTGTCTGTTGGTGAATGCAACTGAAGAGGCCAAGGCAGGAAGTGAGCTGTAAGACATGTTCACAAAGCTGAGAAAATGAATGGGGAGATTCTCAGCCTGAAGAACAGATAGAATTTAGGGAGACAAGGGCCAGCACCGGATAGGTCACTGAGCTGAGGTCAGCGGAGGAAATGCATCAGCCCTAGGAAGAGTCAGAAACAAGGGTGAATGAAGAGTCCCATGAGCTTCAGGAGGTGGAGATCCGTTCTGGGATGGGCTAGCTGGTATCAATGAAGGCAGAGAGGCTTGCAGGGCTGGAGGACACATCCAGTGTTGGCCTCCATGGACCTCCAGAGCCCAGATTCTGCGAGTCTTTCTCACTCCATTGTCCATTGTTCCCTTCAAACCTTTCTCGCTGGAAAAGCAGTATAACTCTTCTTGCCTTCTTTTAATCCTGTGTGCCTAGAAAAGTCTTTTCCTTCTGAAAAAAAAATTAACTTTCTATGATGTGGCTTTGCAATCAGTTCTTCCAGGAAGCCTTCCTTGCTAGCTAAAGCTTTAGGCTGGTTCAGACCACTTCTATATGCGGCAATGGTGTCATGCCAATTTTTATAGAAGATATCCAAGATGTTTCATGCCAAAGATCAAGTCTGAACACTAAAGGTTCCTGGCTGTTTGGACTCTCAGGCCACCCATTAGGGGAGGCTGCCATTTAAAGGTGTGGGTCTCAGGTCCATCACTGGAACTGAGGTCAGTATTCTTATGAGATAGATAAACCCAGGCTTGCATGGCTTGGAAATCACTTGCTAGCAGTTTTATGAAGCCCGTTTAGGAATTCCAGGCTTTGTGGCTTTGTTTTTGTTTTTGCTATAGGCAGTGTCTTACTACATAGCCCTGCCTGTTCTAGAACTTGTTATGTTGGTCAGGCTAATCTCGAACTTGAAAGAGATCTCCCAATCACTGACTTCCAAGTGCTTGGCTTAAAGGCATGTGCTACCAAACCTAGGTTCACCTGGCCATTATTAACCACATGTGCCTTTTAAGTAAGACCCACAAAGACTGTACAAAACTCATAACATGTTGTTAGCGTTTTCCAAGAAAGGAGAGTATTGAACAGCAAAGGAGCTATTTTGTTTGGATCCCCAGGTGCCCAAGCAGTTGTCTTAGGGCTTTGACTTTTCATCTTTCTCCAAAGGTCCCTGCTGCCAGGCTGCATGCCAGTTAATGCTGATGGCATGGGTGGTGCCTGTTACTGAGCTAAAATGACCAGCACCAAGCTGACTTTGTTGACGTCAGAACGTGTAGTGCAATTCGAGGAAAATCTCTCTGTGGGCAGGGAGTAGAGCAAGTTGAAGCCACCATTTCCAGTTTCATCTTTAATTAATTCCTTCCTTTTTAAAGTAGTTAATATCACTAACCTGACAGGATCTAGAGTCACCAAAGAGACACGTCTCTGGGCTCACCCACGAGGGCTTATTAGGCTACATTCCTATTAACTGAGGTGGACGATCCTCCTGAGATATACGGAACATCACTCTAAAGCAAGCTGGGGACCAGTCTTCCTCTCTCAGTGTTTTCTGACTGTGGGCATAATGTGACAAGACACCTGACACCCCTACAGCCACGCCTTCCCCACCACAATGGGCTCTATCCACGAGCCAAAATAAACCTTTGCTTCCTTAAGTTGCTGTCCTCAGGTATTTTATTACTGCAAAGACAAGGTAACTACTAGAACCTGCAAGTTGAAACTTCCAGAGAATGGTTTCCTTAGATAAACTCTTTCCTGGTCTTACTGTGAGAGGAATTTTCCAGCGGGTTCCAATTTCCGGAGTCCTCAAGTTATACAGACTGGAAGGAAAGCTGGCAGTCTCCCAGGCTGACAACTTGGTGCATGACCCATTAAAATAGCAAGAAGCACAAAACCTTTGCCTGCTCACCCCATCCTGCCTGGCCTCACCCTCATACCCGCCTTTGGGAGAGTTTGCCATGTGGGAATTACAAGGAGTTGCTCCTGAATCTCCCGAGCTTACAAAGAGACATTGGTCCCTTTAGGTTCTGTTTGGCAAACAAGATGGAAGAGAACCATCAGGGTGTCCTCTGTCACATCGAATGTCCTGTTTCACCAGGTTACTCAAGGACACCACACTAAGCACAAGTGTGAGAATTCCCAGAATGCATGCTGACGCTAGGGCCTTCCCTAACCCTATCCCAAGATGCTCAGCAGTAATTAGTAGCCGAGAACTCAGCTTCACCTCCACTGTGAGTTCAAGTTCTGCAGAGGACAGGGCAAGAGGGAATGAGATTCAGCTGCTGGTCCTAATTTCTCCAAGGGAAGCGATTTAAAGAGTCGCATTCCACCAAAGCCCTTCTCTTTCTTCTTCCCTGCTCGTGTGTGTGTGTGTGTGTGTGTGTGTGTGTGTGTATGTGTGTATGAGTGTGTGTGTACACGTGCCTCTGCCCATGCATGTGCAGACCAGAGGTCATCTTTGGGCTATCTTTCTCACTTGCTTTCCACATTCTTCTTCTTATTATTATTAATTATCAATTATTTATTATTATTATTATTATTAATGAGACAGGGCTTCTCACCAAAGTCAGCCATCACCATTTCACCTGCACTGGTTGGCTAGCAAAGCCCCTGTCTTTGTGTCCAGTGCTGAGATTACAGCACACACCATCACCACACCTGACTTTGTATGTGGGTGTTGGGGAGCTGAACTTGGGTCCTCATCCTTGTACAACAAGCACTTAGGCCCTTGAGCTATCTTCCCTATCCTCACGGTTTAAGCTTCTTTTGGCATCTATCTGACCCTTCCATATGAGATCAAAACAGTTAGTTTATAGGTGAGTTTCTAAGCAGCTTAAAAAAGAAATCCACTTCTACCAGTGTGTGTGTGTGTGTGTGTGTGTGTGTGTGTGTGTGTGTGTGTGTGTTTTAAGCCCTGCAAGAAAGGGGCTCCTAAGAGCAGAGGAGGCATGAGGGAAAACAACACAGATGGCAGAGTCTTAGAGGGCCTGTCCCTTCGCTCTTGTGCCTAAGAACAGGGGAGAGAGGGTCTTGGAATCCCAGATTCTAAGCTGAAGAGCAGACTTGAGATTGCCTGGCCTAACCTCTAACTTTTAAGTGAGGAAACCAAAATTCAGAAATGATAATAGGTGTGCCAAGGTCATGCAGGAAGAGAAAATCAGGACTCGTCTGCATCTCCGCAGTTTCTCCGCATTCCCTAGTGTCTGCTATCCTCACTGCCACAAAGCCATCTGGAACCAGAAACACCTCACAGTGTTCCTCCCCTCTGAATAATGCCATAGCCACCTGCTTTTTTAAAGTTATCACTGCTGGCCACATGGGCACAGTTCTTCCTGGGACAAAGCCGCTTCACTGATCTTTTTATTTATTTATTTTTAAACTCAGCACCTCATTGACAAGAGGATTAAAGCAGGTAGTTTTTAGTCTCCAGAAGCATTTAAAATGCAATATGCTAATGCTTGTCTGAAGTTTGGTACACTTTCATAAAAAGCCAACAATCTCTCCCACCACACCCAAGCACAACAGTCCTGTAATTGACACGGTTTACTGAAATTAAGAAACAATCAAAGCGAATGAATACAGTCATAAATTACAGCCAAGAAACCGAACTTTGCAGACAACCTGTTTGAAGTCCAAAATCAAAACGGGGTGTGGAGTCGCAAATGTGGGAGTTTTGAGGGAGGAGAGTCTGGTAATTTTGGAGGCAGGTTCCTTTGTGGTCCTTTCTCAAGGTAGATGAAGGAACGTGGCCACAGGGTGAGCTGAAGACCTGGAGCTTTGAGAACATTGCAGGATGTATGAGCGGGGTCCGTCTTACAGTGTCTAGTCTGTAGGTCCAGTTCTGGGGATCAGCAGTTTTCTCTCTTTCTCTCCCCTTCCTCTCTCTCTCCCCACTCCCCATAAGTGTGTGTGTGTGTGTGTGTGTGTGTGTGTGTGCACATGAAGGCCAGAGGTAGACATGAGATGTCTTCTTCGATCTCCACTGTAGCTTTTGAGACAGGATCTCTCACTGAACCTGGAGATTTCTGATGCAGCCAAGCTGGCTGTCTAGAGAGCCCCACCCCTCCAGGATCCTTCCATCTCTGCCTCCCCAGAGCTGGGCATGCAGGTACCTGCTGCCATACCTATAGCAGTTACTCCCTTAGTTGTACGGATTAGATTCAGGTCTTCATGCATGCGAACTAAACACTTTACCAACTGAGGCCTTGCCTTAATCCTAGGAACTGACTCCAAAGGGTGGTGTTGATGCTGACCATCTTGGGACCACACTCTGAGAAACACTGGATTAGAAAGATACCTTTAAGCCTCTGCTGGTATGGGACTTAATTAAAATGTGGAAGACAAGATGTGAGGTCAAATTTGGAAATCTCTTCATAACACAGCGGGCAGTGGGAAAGAAAGCCACACGGGCATGAAGCCCTGTTGTCATAGCATCAAGGGATCCCTTTCACAGGGACCCGAGCCGTGCACGCTGGCTGCCATTGTCACCTCTGAAAATATAATGCCAAGCTGAGCAAAAGCAAACACCAGGAGGCTTTGAAAACTGAGGGGTCCCAGCGCTCCTTCCTCACGCAGGGGGAAAGGGCTTTATGTAGAGAAAGTGCAGGATAAAAGGAAAGTAGGGCTCTGTTTCCCCAAGCCCAGAGTCAAAGAATTTGCTGAGGAGGCCGCATGACACATGGAATAAAATCCAGGTCCCTGATACCCAGAGGCTAGAGAGAGAGACGGAATATCCGCGAAAATCCTGAGAGTCTTGACTTTCTACAGTAAACAGTTGTGATTGGATTCGCTTGGTGTCTTGGAGCATGCATCAAGTTCATTAGCTGGCATCCAGCAAGAAGAGAAGGATGAAGAGAGAGGTTCTGGAGGACAATTCAGTAATTGCTACTTGAGAGCAAAGCAAAGTTCCTGAGAAAAATCTTTTACAAAGGCCCTGTCAAAACAAGTCACTTAAGGATTAGCAGGAGCTAAATCCTCCGTCAGAGAGATTTCTCTCAACAGTCCTAAATGGGTTTTAGTATCGGAAAATCTTAGAAAATACACTCCCCCTGCCTCAAGCCCCTGGCAGAATGGCTCTTTCAATTGCTTGGCGTCTTGTGGGAGACTAGCATTTCCTTAGGCTGAGGCTTGCTGGGGAAAAAAATGAAATAAAATGAAACCCACTCTGTCCTTTTGCAGCAGAGGTTGTAGCTGGGAAGGAATGACTAGCCATACCTCCTGTGTGTTTGGAAGGCTGGTGCCTTTTCTCTTTCAGCAGTTTGCCTCTGAGCTGACCAGTACAACTGTGATAAGCCCACACTGCAACTTTAGTCTTGATTCTATTCCATATTGGACTCTCCCTTGAAGACTTAATTGCTCAGTTTGTTTTTAGGTGACGGCAGGGAGCTAAAACTTCTTGAAAATATTTAGGTGATTAATTTTGGGTTTTGTTTTGCTTTGTTTTTAATTAGGAAGAAGAACAAGCATAACGTAATAGCAGTGCTGTTTTGGTGGCTGCCTTGCAAGAGTGCACCTTTTCACTCTGTTGGGCATGGGTCATTTTAGTTTCCTATCTTAACTTCGCCTTTGAGTCCTAGCTTCTATTTCTTAAGCTCTGGGATCTTTGGCTTATGCATGGCTGTCTCTGTTCATCAAGGGAGCACATACAAAAGACCCACTGGTTCGGTATGTAGAAATGCTCTGACAACTATCCCCACAAGAGGGTGATCTGGTAAGAGATTTTCACATCTGCTTGCCAGATGGTCGCTCTTCCATTGCTCCACCCAAACCCTTTAGCTTTGGTCATAGCTCAGAACCTCTATTTTAAACATAGCTGGTGCTACTTCTTGGAGGGCAAACATACTGTTAATCAATCAATTCATTAATTTGGAGGCAGGGTCTCATTATGTAGTCCTGGCAGGCCTCGAATTCACTAGGCAGATCTGCGCAGCCATGAACTCCTAGGCAATCCTCCTGCCTCTGCCTCCTGAGTGCTAAGATTACATGCACGAATTGTTGCATCTAGCAAGCAACACAACTACCAAATGCGCCATCTGTGAATGAGGACCACCCCTCTCCACATGCACTTGATCCATTTCTGAATGTTCCGTTCTCCAATAGAGTCTTTTAAAACTGCCATTTGTCAGGTACGCATATGTCTCTTAACAGGTGTGAGTTTTAATGACAGAGCAGGTACCAAGGCTTAAAACTAAGCACAGGAAAGATTTCTCTAGCAGGCCTAATAGAGTGCATGTGTGTGAGCTTGTATCTGTGTCTATAGATGTTACATCTCCAAGGATTATCCTCCCAGCCAGCCTTATGTTTAAAATCCCATGACTGAAATACTGTTCAGACACTGGAAAATCTATGCCTACTGTTCAGATTCAATGATTCCAAGAGGCAACACATTAAGTCTATTTAATTATCAAGACTCCAGGGAATACAGCATCTATCTTATTTTGCTTCCATGGCTAAGAGAAATTTAGGTTTGAGACGTGACAGATATGAGTTGGAATCTGAGAACTGTCTACATTGAGGAGAAAGCTCAATAGTGCAAATTCCATTTCTCATGAGCTGGCTGGACAGGGGAAATGAGCCTGAGATAGACTCTCTGGCTAAGAGACAAGAGAAATACAGGTTTTATCAGGGAAGGAATGTGTGTGCTTGTGTGTGTGTATTTATGTGTATACAAATTTGCATGTATAGGCATATATATGCATGCTGTTTGTAAGTATAGGTCTGTGTGCATTTGTGCATGTGTGGGTGCATGCATAGGTACATATGTGTGAACTTGTAGATATGTGTGTACATGCTTACATGTACATATAAGTGTGCATTTATGCACGTGTGTTTGTATATTTTTCTGTGTACATGTGTGTATTTATATATATGTTGCTTATGTGTATGAAAACATGCATGTGTCTATAGATGTATATGTGTGTATATGTAAATACATGTGTATGTATATACATGTATGTCTATGTATGCATGTGTGTATAACTGTGTGTATGTATTACACAGCTGCGTATTACTTAAAGGGCAACAGTTACTTATTGTTCTGTATGGAGGAAACAGCCAGACAAAGAAGAGAGATAACTAGAAAGGGCCAGAAGAGCTTTCTTTTGTCTGCACACTCATCAGCAAATAACCAAGTTGGCCTGCAGTTTCCTGCCTCCTGGTCTGTTCCGACTGGATCATAAGCCAGGTACTCTCAATCTATATGGGATTTCTCTAGATCTTTGCTTGTGAGACTAATGAGTAATCAGGAGGTGCCTCAGAAACCTCCCTTTCGCCAAAGAGCAAGTTAAATATTAGCCTCAAATTTCTCCTGGCAGGGGGAGGGCAGGCGGGTCTGAGCTGACTGCGTGGAGAAAAGCATGAGCCCGTTTTTGTGGTGACAGATCCTGAAACCCAGACTGCCTATTTTGGGGATGAGAATGAGAGTTTGTTTCAGTTTGATTTACCATCAATGAATATTTTTCTTTTGCACATCCTCTTAGGAGACACACTAAAGCCTACACAGATTTTTTTAATTGACCCTCAAAATTTGCGTGCAGGGCTGGAAAGATGGCTCAGCAGTGAGGAACATGAGCTGCTTTCCATAGGACCCAGGTTTGGTTGTCAGTGCTCACAGGCATTCACTACCATCTGCATCTCTAGTTCCAGGAGATCCAATGGCCTCCTCTGACCTCCAAGGAGACCAGGCCTGCACGTGTATACACACATAAATGAAGGCAAAACACCTGTATACACAAAACAAAGAACTCTTTAAAAATAGCATGTATGTGAATGTCCATGTGCTTCTCTGTGTGTGCACGCACATATGTGCATGTACATGTGGCAGCCAGAAGAAAATCATGGTGTCACTTCCTGGTTTTGTTTGGTCCTGTGAAGTGCTCCAAGAGAAACTGCTCAAAGACTCTGTGCAGAGGTTTCTTTAGCCTATGGTTTTCAGGGAGTTAATAGGATGCTGGAGGAGAATTAGAGGTAAGATAAGCCCTTGTTACGTGTTCCCCAGAGCTTCCACTAAGATCCAACAAACTTTCCCCCAGGAATTGGCCTTCATGAATCAGTGAATTAACACTGGACTCAGGCAGGGTCCAAATCCTCCCTAGAGAAACAAAGACCAGTATGTCATCTTTGGGCAAACAACAATTTTTCTCCTTATGTCACATTCACCCCCATCTATACACATACAGACACATAGACACACACACACACACACACACACACACACACACACACACACACAGAGAGAGAGAGAGAGAGAGAGAGAGAGAGAGAGAGAGAGAGAGAGAGATGCAAGGGACTTAACATATGGCTCCCTGGATCATATGTAGACTGTCAAGATCATCCAACTCACATGACCTGTCTAGACATTGGCCTTTAAGGTTCTTATCTTATTGATGCACACATGTAGGTGGGAAATGACATGACCACTACACTTACGAGGAGGAAAGAGGGGGAAATCCAGGGTAGTAAGTAGGTGAAGAGTCAGTAGTAAAAGGTAAGCAGCCCAGACAGGGAGTTTCCTGAACAGCCTAGGCCAGTGGTCCTCAGCGGCTCCTCTCCTAAGGTGCTGCCTTCAAGTTATGGCGACTCATCTGAGCCTGAGCATGGACAGTCACCACCTCTGAGCATGGCACAGGCAGGAACATCAACAGAGAATCTCTGAAGAGCACAACTCAGCCTCCTACCCACAGCGAGTCCCCACACTTCAGACTAAATACAGGACCAAGTAAGCCCAAATTAAATAGGGTTTTATCGGGATAGAGTTTGGGTAATCTCTCAGTCAACAAAATCTGGGGAATGTGTGTGCAGACTATCCATTTTACAAATGTCAGGCCATAAAGTCAAACTCTTTTTGAGAGGTTGTTAAGGACTCCCTAATCCAGCTAATATAGGAGGCTGACAGCAGCTCAGTCAGGCTGACTTCCAACCTGGAACTTGCTTTTCTCTCCGCAAAGACCAGTGAAGGAGAGTCTCTGGAATATCACTGTAGTCATTTCCCCAACGAACAACGCTGGCACACAATGAAAAGCGCCTTGTCCAGATGGCTCTAGTTACTAATGAGGGTCCTGAAGAGTACACGTCTTCACGGCCTCAGTACAACGGACTTTATGTGTCATATTTTAACTTGATTGGGTACAAACTACAACGTTCAAGTTTAAAAAGACCATTTCTAATTAGAGAAGCACAATCTTTTAAAGTGGCATGAGATTGCTATACCATCAAGGGAAGATAAAGTATTGCAGTGTCTAACACGGGTGGGTGTGAGGAGACTGCCTCAGTAGATGCTGAAGAGTCCTTTCTACACAAGTATAACGACATGGGCTTGAATCCCAATCCCCACAGAGAAAACCAGTCATGGGCAAGCATGTATACACACACACACACACACACACACACACACACACACGCCTATAACCCCAGTGCTACAGACGATGAAGACAAAAGGATTGCTGAAACTCATTGGACTCTCTCCTGCCTAGTTTCAGATACAGCCAGGGAGGGATAAGACAGAGAGTGATCAATCAGGAATGATAGACGGCCTCTGCACAAGTGCACACAGAAGCACACAACTGCACATAGGTGTTCATATTATACACACACACACATACACACACACACACACATACAATCTGCTAACAAGTATATGAAGCCCAGCCACAAAATGGTTAACACAGGCAGAAAAGGGACAGGAGGCACTTATAAGACACATGATTGTCACAAGCATCAGAAAATGACACCTTCTAGATTTATGTTGAAGCACATGGCTGGATATTTTAATACTGCTGTCAGAATAGGCCAGTGTGCTGGTAACAGAGGCTTAATCAGCTTGAGCCAGATGGAGTCACTTTCTACAGATGTATGATATATGATATATATCATATGATATATGATATGACCCCAACACTCCACACAAGAAACATGCACATTTACACACAGGTTTTCTTCTCTTTTGGTAGATATTGATAGATATAAACATGTAAAGGATATGACCATGGTATCTACTACATGGTAAAATTATTCCTGTCTTCTTCTCTTAGGTTAGGAAAAACTCATGTATACGTGTATGCCCGTTGCACATGTGACATAAAATCATGCTTAAATGGGGTTCACATGCAAACAATGCTTCATGCTTTTTAGCCCATAGTGATCACAGATTTCCTGTCTTACTGGGAAACAATATTTTTATTCATGATATTCTTTATGATTCAGTTGTTTTTGTTTGTTTGTCTGTTTTTACAACCTACACATCCTAAAGAAACACTTTTCTTTATTTATTAAAATACTGTTTATATCCCCCAATTTAATATGTTTTTGAAGAATAATCTATATAAACTAAAGGAAATTACTCTTCCAATTCATTGTTAAATAGTCACAAATACCTACTAACGAGACACATGTGCCAGGTGGGTACCACACAACTTCTTAGACCTTGTGATCACATTGGAAACCCATACCGTCATTTCCTATTCCATACCGGTTTTCTTGATGGCCCACTTGACATTATAGTGCTTGCAGAAAACCCCGGTTTTGCACCACTATGACGTCACTGAATGTGGAGGATCCCAGTAGTGAAACTGTGGGCTCCCTGAGCGAGGGGTTCATATGAGTCTGACAGATGTCAAGAATCACTGTTTTCCTTCACTGTTTAAATATTTCCTGGCACCCCTCTGAGTGTGCAGGAAGACACGGGGGCTCATTGCCTGGGAACCAGGAGACTAGTCGCCAAAAATGAGTCAGACTCTCCTATGCCACTGTTTGAGAACTATGAATGAGACTACCCCAGACATAACCCTGAAGCACAGCGACTTGTTGGCACGCCATTTGAACTCATTCTTTCCATACTTTTTAGTTTTTAATATGCTTTAAATATTTTTATGTAATAGTATGTGAGCGTTTTGAGCACCTATGCGTGCACACGTGCATGCGCTCACAAAGAGGGGATGTCAGGGCTTGCTTGACATTTAGTCACCGTCCTAAGTAGGTCTCCATCTTAGTTTTTGAGACAGGGTCTCTCACACGGAGCTTGTTGTTTTGACTAGGCTGGATGGCCAGTGAGCTTCAGGGGTCCCCTGGAGCTGAGGTTTCACACAACACACACACACACACACACACACACACACACACACACACACACACACACTTACTACACCCAGGTTTTTCTATGGGTGCTGTGGATCTGAACTTAAGTCTTTATGCTTGTACAGTAAGCACTGGTTTATCAACTGACCCACTGATTTATCAACACAAAGCACTATACATCATACACACACACACACACAAGTCACCCTAACAGGGTCATATAGTCAGCTAAGGTCAGAATTTTGGAGATTCTGACAAGTACTTGCTCACCTCAGTTTTAATCCCTTTAATCGCCTTTAATCCCAGCATTTGGGAGGCAGAGGCAGGCAGACTTCTGAGTTCGAGGCCAGCCTGGTCTACAGAGTGAGTTCCAGGACAGCCAGGGCTACACAGAGAAACCCTGTCTTGAAAAAGCCAAAAAAAAAAAAAAAAAAAAATTAAGCAAAGCTCACCTCAGCATAGCTGAATGCTTATCCAGTGGTTCTCTACTACGGTCAGCTTCCCGTACTTTTATTTCAGACACAGAAGAGGGTCTCCTTTACACATGGGGATAGTACATCACCCAAGCCTCCTCCCTTAAGTCTGCTGTTCTGAACTTAGCTGCAGGCTGAGAGAAACACTGGGCTTCTCTGTTCTTTACTAAGAACAGGTTCCCCTCTTCTTACTAAAACTCTGTCCGGGGTAATTTTCTAAGTATCTTACAGTTAAAAGAAAGTGTTAGCCTTGTTCTAGAAGAGGAGCAGGGACGGGGTTGCTTTTCTCATTGCTCTGACAAAATGCCTGGCAAGGGGAACCTAAAAAGGAAGGGTCTGTTTGGTTCCAAGTTCCAAGGGACAGTCCTCCGTGGTGGGGAATGCACGGAGGCAGCAGCAGCGGGCACACCACATCCACAGTCAGTGAAGAGAGATGAATACTAGGTCTCAGCTCACTTTGTCCTTATTCAGTATAGGATATAAGCCCTTAGAATGGCGCTGCCCCACCCACCCGTTAATCTCATCTAGAAACTCCCTCATAGACATGTCTAGAAGCTTGTTTCCATGGGGATTCTAGATCTTACCATGCCGGTGGTCAGTGGTAGTCATCAGAGAGAGAGAGAGAGAGAGAGAGAGAGAGAGAGAGAGAGAGAAAGAGAAAGAGAGAGAGAGAAAAGGAAAGATATGCTAGTCAACACTTAATGGTTACCTGAGAGGAAGGGAACTTGATTTGTAGTCTCTGCTATTTTTGTGTCATAAGTATGCAAATATTCCCACCATGGATGGGTGACATCACTGAATTCAGGGTTAAGAAGTGGCTATGATCTGGCTTCACCTCTGAACAGAAGATTTCCTCTTCTTTCTTCTCTCCCCTCTCTTTTTACTCCTCATTTTTTTTTCTCCACATAGAATTTCACGCAGTGCATGCTGGCCTTGAGCTCGCTGTATAGCTGAGACAAACCTTGAACTCCTGATCCTCCTGTTTCTACTACCCAAGTGCTGGGATCACAGGCAAGACATGCTTATGCAGTTCTGACAAATAAATCCAGGGACTCACGCATGGGAGGCAAGCACTTTACCAACTGATCCACACCCCCCAAGCCCTTCCCTTGGTTCTATGGCAGCCTGTGGAAGGCTCTGACCCAGGGCACATGTGGGTTTCAACTCTTGGATCAAGTTTCATAGATATCCTAATCAAAAAATTAATCTACAAAAATGAGATGATGGAGAGAGAGAGAGAGAGAGAGAGAGAGAGAGAGAGAGAGAGAGAGAGAGAGAGAGAGAGAGAGCCTTGAAGAGAAAACAGGATGGTGGAACACTTGGTGGAGTGGATGTCTTTCTCTGTGTGGAGGGGATACTGTCTCAATCTGTCTTCCTCAATTTATCAAATGGAGGTAGCATTTAAGTAAAATCAAGTACACAAACATTCAGCAGGCATCGATCCAAGGCCTCATGTTTATTTTACCTGTTCTGGAGGGTCCAAAGAGATGACAAGGCTGACTCTGACCTCAAGGCGGGAGGACAATATACCCGGGAACAGAAGGCTGACTGCAAGTGAAGGCCAACTCTTGCCTTTTCTCACCATGATACACACCTGCCTTCCTAAGGATCGCATTAGCAGTGCAGAGTGAGAATGATTATTTCCACTGCTGACTGCATGACAGGGTCCCATTGGCCACCTGTACAAAACTTTGTAGGAAATGCCTTCTAGAGGCTCCTTGGACCCTATTATTCCTTCAGTCTGGGAGTCTTGCTTCTGTCCACTTTACATCAGCTTCCTTAGCTCCTCTAGACTTCAGATACACTATAAAAGACTTATTTTCCAGAGTTATTCCACCCAACTCTTCCAAGAGGCAAATGCTGAATGCATCCATCCCCATGCAAAGGCACAGAGGAGTGCATACATTATTTGGAATAAACAGAAACACAATGGTTATTACAAGGGTGATTACCCTCCCAGGGACCATGAGTTTAGAATTATGCAAAATAGAAGAAGATTGATCCTTAAAAGTTCTCAGCGTAAAAGACACTTAAATGAGGCGGCAATGAGGAATACAATATCTCCTAATGAGTTAAAGTGTCCTATGCAAAGCCCTGTTGGAAAAATGTCCTGCTATCCCACTGGTTGGTCGGCTTGTGTGGGTTGATTCTGAGTGTGTATACCATTATCTATGAAGTATTCTATTTGCCTAAACACAATGCAAGTTTACAATTGTGCTGAACACTTGCCTGGTTTCAACTGTGGGTGTGAGTGAAGGACCACACTTGTGTTTTATATGAGGTGTCATCCAGGTAGTCACTGGGCACGGTACCTTCTTTAAAGTACAGACACAATGAATATGCAGTAACATAATATTTGAAACAAGCCAAAGGCTAAATCATGTATACCCTTATCCTTCCCAGGTACATACTGGATTTTGGTAGAAGTCTTTCCCTTGTAAGTTTCATCCTGGTGATATAGGGAACTTCCCCTCAACCCTGGGACACACCTGTATTTCAGATGCATTGTGGGTAGAAGATGATACTATTTCCTTTGCCCTCAACACTGTTTTCTTGGTGGCATAGAAGCTTCCAGTGAAGAAGGTAGACTCTGTTATTGCAAGATGGGAGTTTAGGCATGTATGGACACATTCAGAGGCCAAGCAAAGCACATACAAGTCAGGAGACAGGTACTAAAAGGTGGGTGACTGTGATGGCCCAGGAGTGCCCATCCTTCCTTACACATGGAAAAGTTCCTATTCATTGTGTGTGTGTGTTTTCTTTTCTGTACAATGGCCAGTGTCTGGTCCCCTCTGGCTTATTCTTCTATGGGCTATATAGGCCATAGGAAGAAGAGGGTTATATGGATAAAGTAAAAGAATTCTTGCATCAAATTCTAGAGCCTCAGTGTTCAAGCTATGCATGATTGGTGCTCATGTGAGCTCGGCAGCTCTTCTAGAGTGGGGCAGGGCAGGGGTGGAGCTCAGGGGAAACCATCTGTGTGTCACAGTCACGAAAAATAGTGGTGATACTGTTTGCAGGTAGACAAAACCAGTGTAGACAACATGAGGAGGGCTCAGAAGAGCAAGAGAGTGCAAGCCCCTCGACCTTCAGGAGGCCAGCAGGGTCCAGACAGAGACGCATTTATGCATAGACAGGCCAGGACCAGAGTCCATGGGTTAGACCCATATGGGATTATCTTAGCTTTAAAAATCAACATCAGTCTTTTCTTTCAAATGCCAAGCAGACTTGGCTCAGTTAGCAACCTTGATCTTGGGTCATTTCTCAGAGTCACTGGGCAACCAAGGTCCTTCCAGAGAGTAAGGGGACGTGTAAATTCCCTGGTTCTTTTCTGAGCAACCCACTCCCTAGTTTGTACTACTAGGTGGATGCTAAGTATCCCAATTTTGAGGGGGAAATGCTGGGGCTGGAGAAATGGCTCAGTGGTTTAAAGCACTTGCTACTCTTGCAGAGGACCTAAGTTTGATTCCCAGCATCCACATGGTGGCTCACAACCAATGCCAGGGGATCCAATGCCTCGCTCTCACACACATAATTAAGAAAACCAAAAATAAGTTTTTTTTTTTTTAAATACAATTCTTAAGACATGAAAGACAGCTCATTAGATCAGCTTTCCCCGATACGTATGTGTTGTTTCCCGTTTTTTTATGTTTTTCAAGCAGGGACCACTGAGCTTTCTTTCAAGGGCCAAGAGCTATGACAGCTGCTCTATAAGGTATTCGACGATTAATTAAGACACGCGTGTCATCGCTGCACTCCTTTGTGTTTCGTGGGAAGCGGCTGCTAAACAGATGAAAGTGGGTCTGGGGCGAGGGGGAGCGTAACTATTATTTCAATTAATAAATAGCTCTAAAAGAGAAGGAAGCCATGGAGGCTGCGATGCGCCTGGATCTGCCCCCGTTCTGTCAGGAAAATTAAACAGAGCACAGTGACGGCTGGCTCTAGCTTCTGCTGAAGAGACCCAGGCAAGTTGGGTCACCTGTGCTGAGCAAGTTTGTGGCTGCCTGGTTCTTGGGGCACCCCCTAGTGACATCTTAGTATAACCTCCCACACCCATTTCCTGCTACTGGGGAAAAGGTATAAAATTTGCCTTTTTCTCCCAACCCACACTCTCCTTTCTATTTCCTGCACCCCCTTCCACTAAAGAAAGCGTAACATGAATTTCCAGACAAATATCAGGGAAGCACTTATAAATATTTCAGAGGTGTTTCATAAATAAATAAGCAAATCTACAAAAAGACTTCTTTTAATGAGATCTTGGCTGTGATTTCTGCCTTTTATTTGGGCATCATTAAAACCAGTTGGGGAGGATTTTTTTCTACTGGACTCTTTTGGGGGGCTTCATAACATATGAACATGCTATGCGTCTGAAACTCGTAGCCCCCCACACCTTTGACAGATTAGGCAGCAACAGCACAGGGGAATAGCTTTTACGCTTTTTAAAGTAAATACTAATCAATAGCAACGGACAAAAACCTTCTTGCTGTCTAATTGCACCGTAGCTGCTCATAGACCCAGCAGAATTTTCCCCTGGATAGAACAAAATTAACTACCAGGGACTGGTCTGGTGAATTATCACCGACTCTCTATTCAGATGTAATTAACACAAAGCGCCAACAACCACATGCATGTTCACGGATCTTTTTTGTAAGTGTGACTTTTCCAACAGGGTCTGGGGACTGTGCCACCTGTGTCAAAATTCTCAACACAAGCATCTGCAATGGGAAATCCGGCTGGCAGGGAGGCGGCCATGACCTCCCATTACTGGGAAACCCTGCCCGCCACCCCACCCCACCCCCACCCCCTCCCCCACCCCTGCCTTTGGGTCTGCGGTCTCTTTTTCTCCACTTCATGCTCTCTCTGTTATTCCCTTGATAGTGTCAGGAATAACTAGACCGTCCCAGAGACAACAAATGACTGAATGCAGTGTTGCCAGCAAATGTAGTAAAAACCGTGGGCCGGACCAGGTGCTCGACTTCTCAGCAGCTCCCAGCAGCATTAGTCAGAATTAATATTTTGATGGTGCAACAAGCCTTTTTATTAGTTATTTGTGTGTGTCTCTTTGTGTATCTCTAAGTGTGCACATATATATGTCTACGGAGGTGAGAGGTTGAAGTCTGGTGTTTCTAACAATAGCTCTTCACCTTGTTTATTGAGATAAGTCTGCAGCTAACCTGGGGCTAACCAATTGGACTTGGCTGGTTGATTAGCAAGCCCTAGGGAATCCACCATTGTTCACCCTCCCCAGTACCAGGATCATAAAGAAGCAGGTGCTGAAACACCCAGTTTGTTCTATGGAGTGCGTGCACACAGGTCCTCGGGCCTTCTCCAGGCCTCCAACGCTCTGGATTCATATGTTAATTCTTTAGGAGTGCTCATATGTGGAAACCTCTTTTAAAACTTGGCCTGAAGGTTCCTTATAAACTGCAGGGGGGCGGGGAGGGTGTCAAGTTTTAGCAAAGCCATCTCTTGGTAGAATGAGGGTAGAGGATAAGAGATGGGTGTTTTGAGTGTCCTTTCAAGATATTTAGTATTTCTGGTAGCCAAAAGATGTGACCACACACTACATACAATATTGCACTTCAGTTGGCAACCCCACCATTTTGTGCAGAGGTTCTTGTGACGCTACTGCAGTCAACAGCAGTGTGCTTAGGATTCAAGAGCCAGAATCCCACAGTGACCAGCTCTCACCCCAGGCCACTAGTTAACATGGCGGTCCTTCCTGGAGTCATTCCTCTGACTCCTTCATTCTGGAGCATTTGATTCTGACCTTGAACATTTGCTTGCTTTCTGCCCAGATGCTTGAGCTCCCTACCTCCACGGTTACAAGGATTTCCTGTGGCTACTTCCATAACTCACATATGTCTTCTCAGAGTTTCTCTCCGGTCTGCCTTGGAGAAGCCTATTCCTGACTCAGGAACAGCTCTAAGGAATGTTCAGTTTTACATCCAGGTCCATTGGATTGTGTGGGGTAGGTGAGTATGGGAGGGTTGTGGGCTGTCTAGAGATATTGTTCAGATATTACCTTCATGCGCACATGTTTTCTCTGGGCTCAGAATAAACTCACAGAAAAACAACAACAACAAAATACTAATTAAATTGGAATACAAATACTGAGCGTGCCTTTCTCTTAGAAAATGTCCTATTACCCACCCCAGTCCCAGCAGTACTAACGATGGAGAGAGAGAAGACACCTCTGGAGAGACTGGAGAAGGGTAATACCAAATTTTAAAATCAGTGGAAAATGAGTGCAGGGGTAGGCGGCACTATTATTGCTGCTAAAAAATAGGCCTTGGGAAGCTGCAGAAAATGGGAAAGGCCAGGAGAGAGCCGACCCTCTTTTCAGCTGTGCTGGAGTCCCGCATCCTTCAGGAGTAATTTTCTCCAGAGGTTTCAGTTATAACACTTTGGATTCAATATTCATTTCCATCGTGGTCTCTCCCCTCGTCACTGCCCCCAGGAACACGGGCTGAACGCTGAGTTTATTACCCATATAGCAAGCTTGGTTCTGCCAACCAGAAACTGTGCCAGATGCCAAAAACTGGGGCAATTAGACCCAGTGTGCTGCCTGGTGTCCTGATGATGGGAATTATTTTACAATATTCCTTTTAAAATGCAATTTTTTTATTTATTTTTATTTCTAGTGTTTGTGTGTGTGTGTGTGTGTGTGTGTGTGTGTGTGTGTATGTGTTCATGTAGGAGTGTAGGCATGTTGGTGTGTATAGGAGTATGGATGCATATGGGGGCACATGTGTGTACATACCTGTGGAGGACAGAGAAGAATCTTGGGTGTCATTCCTCAGTGCAATCTAACTCTTTTTGAAGACAGGATCTCTCACTGATCTGGAACTTGTAAAAGTGAGCTACTCTTGCTGGCCCGTGAGCCCCAGGGTCCTTAAGTCTCCAATTTCTCAGGGTTACAGGTGCATACCATGACTATCAGCTTTTTAATTGTTATTTATTTATTTATTATTTTTATTTTTATTGGTTTTTTATTTACATTTCAAATGTCCCCTTTCTTGGTTCCCCCTCTCTACCCCACCCCCACCCCACACACCCCCCCATTCCTACCTCACTGCTCCAGCATCCCCTTAAGCTGGGGTATCAAGTCTGCACAGGACCATGTCGCCCGGGTTATCAGGACTCAGGTCTTCACGCTTGTATGGCAAGCATCTTACCAACTGAGCTATCTCCATCTCTTTTATATCTTACTTTTTCTTCCCTCCAGAGGGATCCAAGGTTACAATAGACAGAAAATCCAGGGCTTCAGAGAAAGGATGCACACTTCCCCACAGCCCTAGCCACACAGCCAGGTAGGTGTTGTGTTGTCCTTGCAGCTTTGTGTGTCTGTCTAGACAGTTATCCCTCCATGGTGAACCTCCTTGGGAAGGAGAGGGCAAGGAGTCTTTCCATAGCATTCATCTCAAGGCAGATTGAATGGTCCTGAGAGTCCGCTGCCGTGTATGTAACCCTCTCTTTCTCCACATGGTACCAATGCATGTGTGCTGGAGGAGGGGGACTTATTGTATGGCTCACCCCAATCCCATATCAGGAAGGACTAGGCCAGTAAGTCCTGAGATTCTCCCTGCCTTGGGTCCCACTGCAACCTTCATGCTGGTGGTCTCTACTAACCAGGACCGATATCTGCTACGTCCATTTCCTCTCATGTGTAGCCTTCTCTGCGGAAATTACAGGATTCCTAGGTGAAACCTGTTGTGGATTGCCCAGGTGGTGTTTGTATTTTGACGCTAATTCTGCTTCCTCAAAAGGGGCTGCCCCATGAGGAGTGGATCACATACTCAGGTGATTTCAGGTGAACCTTCTCCCTATTTTAACTGGACAAATAAAGGCTAGAGCCTGTGAATGGGCAGTGGAAGGCAAAGGTGGGGCTGGAGAGAGAGAGAGAGAGAGAGAGAGAGAGAGAGAGAGAGAGAGAGAGAGAGAGAGAGAGAGAGAGAGAGAGAGAGAGAGAGAGAAGGAGGAAGAGGAGGAAGAGGAGGAAGAGGAGGCAGAAGGAAGATGGAGCACAACCATATGGGCTGAAGAAGCTGCACGTAACAAGGGATTTCATAACTGAGGAATAATCTAGTGGTAGATTTGCCCAATACATCTTATAAATATTATGACTGAGTTGTGTGTTCTTTGCACAGTCTTATTGGGGTTGAAGATTTACTACAACAGAAGTCAGGCCACCAGATAGAGAGGGCAATAGAGGGTAAGAGTAAGGGTGGCCATTCAGGTTTGACAACAGAACCCTGGCTTGGATCTCTCTGGCTTCAAATTCAGAGTCCTTACCACTATATGGAGTCCCAGCTTCTGGTTAGAGTCCTAGCGCCTCCTGGCCAGGCAGAGGTCAAAGGCCAAGATTTAGTGTCCCTCCCACTTTTCTGTGAACCAATCTGGAATATGCTCTTATTGTTTATTTTCCCTTCATTATTTCAGTCCTGGTATTTTTGTCTCTTAAAAGCAGCTAACCCTTCATGGCAGAGGTGATGCAGGAATCTACCCGACAAGAAAGCCAGAGGAGCCAGCTTCCTGTGGAAAAATCTATGTTTGCCTTTCAGCCTCATGATTGAGTTGCAAAGGGGAAAAAATGAAAGTGTTTCCCAGCGGTGTGCAGTTGTCACATCACCACATGCCAATAAAAAGCAAGAGGTGGGTCTGTCCATGGGATGTCTGGCTCTAGAGTTGGATCCATGAGGCAAAACAAGGCCTGGGTTATTACCAACAAATGATTACACTCTGGGTTGTATCGAACACTCCGGATCCTTGAGCTTCTGAGACTTATGGGAAGGAAAGTCCACAGCCTCAGTGTAGATATTTCCTAACTATTTTTCCTGAACCACTGTGGAAATGCACCCTGGTTCTTAAATTTTCTGGCTTCTAGAAAGCCCTCTGGCACATGTTGGTAGATCAGGGGACCCTCAGGAGTTAGTCCTCATTTTAAAGTTTGTTTGAGAAAGGGTTTCTTGTTCTTTGCTGCATCCACCAGTCTACCTGACCCTCAAGGATCTGGAGATTATATCTCTGCCTCCCATCTCATGGTAGGAGCACTGGGATTACATATGTGCAATACTGTATATAGCTTTATATAGTTTGTGGTGATCCGAATCCAAGGTTTTACACTTGGGTGACAGGTGCTCTGTCCATTTAGCCATCCTCCTAGTTTACACCCCATGCTGAAGATGTAAAGACTATAATTAATTAGTTTTATATTTTACATGTATGAATTTGTGTGTGGAGGGGAGGTGCAGACCACCGTGTATCTGGATGATCAGAGATCAACTTGTAGAGGCAGGACCTTGTGCAGGTGCCCCAGATCAAACTCGGGCCATCAGGCTTGGCAGCAGCGTCTCTGAGATATGACTACTGCCTCCAGGCAAGTAGCTTAGCAGCCTGTATGCTGCTCTGCCACTGGACAGGTAGGTGACAACCATCTGTGCTACAACTTCAGATACATATTAGCAATAGTAAATAGATATCTAAACAGGCTAGGCTAACTGGCTAGTGAGCCCCAGGGGTCAGCCGGTCTGCACCTCCCAACCCTACAATATACGTAAGGGCCAAGGTGCCTGACTTTTTTATATGGATTCCTGGAGGGCTTGGACTCAGAGCTTCATGCTCACATGCAAGCAATTACCAATAAAGATGCTTTTTGTAATTAATTGGTTTTACAGTTTACATGTATGTATCTGTGTGTGTCGGAGATGTGTAGAGCACACTGTGCCTGGAAAGTCAGAGAATAACTTCTGGAGCAGTTCCTCAATTTCCATCATGAAGGGACAACCAAGCTTCTTTAATTCCCCCACTCTGTCTTCCTTTGAGGTTTAAAATACCTTGTCCAGGGATTAAAAAAAAAATCATACCCATGGAGATGCTCACTGTGATAACTAACCATGATCACTTGTGGTTTTTTGGTCATGTCAACGATCAAGAGTCTATATACACAAAAGATCTTTCTCTTTCTTCATTAAAACAAACAAACAAACAAACAAACAAACAATACTCTTGCAGAGAACCTAGGTTCAGTTCCTAGCATCATACTAATTCACAGCCATCTATAACTCCAGTTCTAGGGGATTCAATGCCCTCTTCTGGCTTCCTTCAGTACTGCACACACTCACGTGGTGTATATACACACTCACTCACACAGTAAAAACACTTAGGTATGTAATAGGAAATAAAGAACTATAAGCATTATTCAAGAGAGGGTTTCATGTGTGCAAGAACAGCCTCAAACTTGCTGTCTAGCCAGATTGACCCTAAATTTCTGATCCCTCCACCTCCAATTTTTGAGTGCTAGAGATTCAGGTGTATACCATAATGTCACTGGTAAAAATGAGGCTGGGCTTTTTGCATGATAGTTAAACATACTCAGTTGAGCTACATCCCCTAACCTTATACATACTGCCTTTATGGATGCCAAGCTGTCTTTAAAACAACAACAAACTCCAAGCTCTGCTTCTGGAGTATCTATTCACTACTGGATGGATGGCACGCTGGACCAGTCTAGCAGTATGCCCTCTGCTCCCAAAGCCATTTACATGGCTGTGCCTAAGAACACAGGGCCAACCCAGTCTTTCATCATCACCAGGCAGCTGGTCTGACTTTACTGACAGACAATAGATGGCTGCCTTCCTGTTGTGGTTTCTAGGTTCTTGGTTCTGGGAGGGAAAACCCAGCTCCTTCATCTCCCCTCCTCTATGTAGTCTTTTAAGAGTTTAAATCCCTTGCATGGGGATTAAACAAATCGTCCTGCAAAGAGAGACCGATTTAAAATACAAATATAAGAAAGAGTTGATTCAGGGCAATGGACTCCTTTCCCAAAGAGTAAGTAAAAAAGTAAAACACTACATATTCATTTGGGAAGCCACATTGGGTAAAGAAAAAGGTTTTGGATAGCTCTTAGGAAGAAGATCACAGAGACAGGGCAGGGGAATCAAGCCTACCAGAAGCCCCGAAAACTGTCCATTATTTGGCTTAAGGTACAGCCTGGTACACCCTTCTAGACTCCAGAGAGATACTTAGACAATCCATTAAGAGATGTGATTTAAATTTTTTAGTGCAGCTTTCCGGAGGCACAATTTATGCATCAAAAAATCCACATGCATAAATGTACGATTTAATGACTCTTACCAAATGTACAGGGTGGTCACACCATTGGCAAGATTCAGTATTAGAAACAGCTGTGATTTGAAGAACTAATACCCAGAAAAGGATGTGCAAGGCTACCTGTCTATCACCAAGCTCTGGGATCGCAGATGCCTCTCTGCACGAGGTCCACCAAACTTTGTCCTGGCTTCTGAGCTAGGGGAAGGAGATGATCTCAGAAGCCTGCCACTGTGAACTCAGTCAGACTCAGGCTGTAAGTCTTGGTATGGACCCAGAAGGCCACCACTGACTCCACAGCCTCCGTGTCAACTCTCTGGAAAGTCACCTGGAGCTCCTGGGCCACCTCCAGTTTGTAGAGCCCGGAGATCACGTGTGAGGCTGGCCTCAACCCGGGCCTCCTCCACCCACTTCTCTTTGAAAGGCCTGGAGGATATTGACCAACATCTGGGCATTCCCTGCTGACTGCTGAGTCTCCTATTGTTCTGTACTTCTTAAAGACAGTCGCAGTAACCCCCACCACCAAAGCTCTGTGACAGGGGCTGGGCTGTCCTTTCATCTCAGGGTGCTAAGTGACCCACCACATTCTTGGTCTTTCTGTGTCACAAGAGTCAAGAGGAAAACAGAAAAAGCAGCCCTATTTTAAGGCCAAGGAGAGAACAAAGCCACCTCCGAGCTTTGTTGGTGTTTGTTAACAGCAGCCTGGGTAAAGAATGGATATGAGCAAATATTTGCTTGAGTGTAGAACCCGCTTAAACACTCTGCAGTTACTCTCTAGGGTCAAGTCCCAGAGGTAGCACGAGACTCAACTGGAGTTCTGAGCAGGATGTTTGAGAATGCCAGGCTGCTCTCTCTTCTGAAAATTCACTTTGCCTTCCGGTGGCATTTTTTGTGTGTGTGTTCACGTGTGGTGTGTGTGCAGGTCCGTGTGCGTGTGGACCCAGAGGACAGACAAGCTCAGGTCAAACATGTTAGGTCTTTACCCCTTTCCTTTTCTGTTTGGTTCTTTTGAAACAATTCCTTGAGGTTTTACTAGGTAGCCAAGGATAGCCTCAAATTTGTAAAGCCTCTGCTTTGCAAATACTGACTGTATTGGCCTATGCCATCATACTTAGACAACAAGTTACTTATAGAACTTTCTACGGTGATGTAAATTCTTTCTGACCAGGGCAATGCAGGAGATGCTAGCCCCTGTGGCCACAGAATACTTTAAATGGGGTTAGTGTGGCTGAAGAACCACACTTTAAACTTCACAGGCTTTTAATTACTTTGAATTTAAATATGAACAGGCTCACATGGCTGGTGGCTCCTGTGATGGACAGGAGGGGGCCTTTGGCTCTAAGAAGCCATGAAAGAAGCAGGGGTACAGGGTAGGGGTCTACCTTACCCCAAGGAAAGCTCACATTTCTCTGCCAGTTACAGAGTCTGGGGTTAAGCCCAAACAGTAAGCCACATGAAACCTCAGTTTCTTTCTCTGGCAAAGAGAGAAGATGCTGGCTCCCTCTCAAATATAATGCAACCATTAAGTGCGATAAAGCTCATAGAACATTATCTACTGTGGACTGAGGGCTCCAGATGCGATGGCTATTAGAAAGCCTATGCATTAGCCCTGAAGAGACTGTTTGCTGCTCTGAGTAACCCAGTATTTTGATCACCAACATATTTACATCTAAAATAGAAGGGAGGGAAGATAGGTTTTCCATCCACTGGGTGGAGACCAGAGAGGGAGGAGGAGGAGGAGGAACGGAGGACAGGCATTTTTGCTTAGTTGACATTTTTCCCAAGGCTGTTCCTGAAGGTGTCCTTTGATTGATTGGTTGAAATTACACAACATCGAGACAGATATTTAGATTCTCCCGGATGCGTCTGCATTGTTTTAACCCTTTCAGTCCCATGAAAGAGATCTAGCTGGTCAGGGAATTTGCACTACTTGGCTCCCAGTTCTCCAGAAGCAAAGGACAAGTCCTTAAAGTCCAACACCACTGCAAAAACAGCCATAAACGTCAGGTGGCACCTTGTGTACTACTTGGATTTTTTCTTTCTTTCTTTTTTTTTTTTTTTTTTTTGAACTAGAAAAAAAGAACACAAAGTTGCTGCAGAAGCTAGTCCTCAACTCCCTTTGGCCTGGTCATGCCCACATCATAATAATTTGCATTAGACCTCCCTTAAGAAACAGCATTCTAGCCAACCAAGCACTCGTAGTTAGAAATGACTGTGAGAATGCTAAACACCCATAATGCCCTCTCTCTATACCACATACAATTAAAGCAGAGATGCTGAGTGCGGGACCCTGGGCAGGCTTTCATAACACCAGCCAAGGTGATTGGGAAGTTCAGTGCAGCGTCAGAAGCAAGGGCTTGAAGGGAGAGAGCGCACAGAAACTCAGACTTTCATTGCAGATGAGCCAACATCCATCTCCTCCGCCCAAGGGCCGATAACATCCTGCTGAGGCTTCTATTTACCATGAGCTGCTTATTGCAAAGAGAAGGTTTCTCAACCAGCATTCTCTTTAATAAAAAAAAAAAACAAACAAAAAAAAAACAAACAAAAAAACAAAAAACCCTAAGTTGGGGCCAGTTCCTCATTTTTAAGTGTTGACAGGGAAATTCCTCCATCAAACAGGTGACAGGAGAGGACACCCTGCTTTAAAACCAAGCCTCCAAGAATTGGTAAACCTCCAGAGTTGTCACCTTGACTTCTGCACACTGCCACCTGGTGGGGTCTGGTCTCAACTTCAAGGCTGAGGCCTCGTCCTTGCGCTCTGGTCCCCTACCCCAATTGCAAGTCATTTAGGAAAATGTCTTTCTTCCTTCCTTCCTTCCTTCCTTCCTTCCTTCCTTCCTTCCTTCCTTCCTTCCTTCCTTCCTTCCTTTCTTTCTTTCTTTCTTTCTTTTTCTTTTCGGTCCAATTTACTGGTGCCTTCCCCATTGATCAGGCCTCCTCTCCTCCTTCCTCCCATCTGCTTAATGTAATTATTGCTTTCACATGGCAAAGCCATTTTATGTAATAGCTTTGTTTGTTACTATGGTTACAAGTTTTGTGGCACTTTGGAATATAAATCTGTCATCAGTCAGGAAGCCGCTTTGTATTCATTGAGGTGCGGTCTCAGGCGCGTCAGGGAGCTGAGTCTCTGCTTCTGAAGAAAGTGGCTTAACCAACCTAGAAGTTCCTCCAAGCCTGACTTAACACCGATGGAAAGTTGCTGGGATCTCTCCACCGTATCCCCCTAGACTAACCCAACCTGAGAGAGGCGTCCTGAGACACTGTCTGGGAGACAGTAGAAGTCCGCTGGGATTCAGAGTCGAAGTGCCTGCATTGCATGATGGGAGTCTTCTTGGTCAAGGGAGTCCTAGCTGGCAGATTATCCAGTTGCTGGCGAGGGTTCAGCGTCCCCTCCCAGTTTGTCAGTATCTGGGTGTAATTCCTCCCTCTCACGAAGCTGCAACATCAGTTATTTCAGGAGGGAAATAGTCCTATAATCTCTTCAGAAGATGGCAAAAGTTCAGTCCCAGATTCCTAGTGTCATTCTCTAGCGACAAGGCATGACGATGTCTATGATTTAGGGCTTTAACTCAGCTGAGTCAGACCCAGCTCTTGGTAGAGAAGTCGGAGGGCTTCCTAGTCAGCTGATAACAGCTAACAGCTAAACTTGATGTGTACACAGAGTGAGTCCCTGTGGTCACCTCAGCTAATCCTGACGACTCTGGGGCAGTAGGGAAAGAATATGCTGCCAACCCCTGGTGTCACCTGCTGGTTTTATTCCCATTTCTCAGAGGAGGAAACTGAAGCTCAGATGTACTAAAGACTTTTTCAGAGTCACACAAAGCAGTGTGTTTTGGGGATTTGTTGCCTGTGGATCCTGAGTAGTTTACATTCTCAGAAGCTCTAATTAATTGCCAAATTAACAGAACCACACTTTGAAGGTTCAAACAGCAAAGAGGGGAAGAGAAGAAAAAAAGATCAGTCTAGGGTGTCTCACCAAGGCCTTGACTGACTCAAGCCAACCAGCTCCAGCCATCTTTTTGAGGCTCTGAGAGAAAGCTGTGGGTCTGACAGCCCACTGGCAAATTTCCTGTGCCTCCTGGTTAGTGAGCCGCACCTTTCCAGTTCATTATCATAGAGCAGGTACGTATTTATTTACATGACACACAGGGCAGGGTAATCTGCACTTATATAATTTCATGGTAATTACAACTGGAATTGCATGTGGAAACGAAGCACCCAGAGTTCCACGAATCCTGGTCCCTTAGAACTACCCACTGACGTCACGGGTCCCGTGGCCCTTTAAGAAAAAGTTATTATGTAAGGGATTTGGTTTTGCATTCCTAGTGGATTGAAAGGCAGGAGCCCTGGTGATATTAGGAATCTTTTTTAAAATTATTATTTATTTTTATTTTCCTGGCAGGTGAGGATGTTGCTGTGCAAGCTTGTCCTGTCTGGATGCCCTGGTGGCAGGGAGGGGACATGAAAGAGATGTGTTAGCTTCGGCTGAGGCCACAGGCCCAGGGGTGTACCAGGCGGGTCTCAGCACAGCAAAGGGTGACTAAGTTGCTGAGAAGAGTGTGGAAGCTAAGAGCCTTTGTGCAGGGGCTCAGGGGTGGGGAGAGCTTAGGATGCTGCTGACTGGCTGATCCTCTCTCTGCACTTCTGCTCTGGGGCTGAGAGAACACAAGCTACAGACCAGAGGCTGCAGCAGAGGAGAGGTGGTGGCTACACAGCCAGACAGCCAGGAGGACTGGCGTGCACTGATCCAGGGACACTACCACAAGACTGGTCCCGAAAGAATCCACCCTTGACCGTTCCTCATGAACTCTTGAAAGGCCAAGCCTCTTACATGATGGCTTTTGTTTTCTGTTCTTCCTGTACATCCTAGGATACTAGAGCAGAGGAAACCCCACAATGGGGTGCTGGAAATATGGAGAGTTCAGGATTCTGTCTCTTTGAACTACAGTGGGCACTTGTTCTTTTACAGAGGAGGACCAGAGAGCCCAGAAGGGGTGAACATGTGGTCTAAATGATAGAGCCAGGCCTGGAGTCCACATTGGTCACCTCTGAATGATAATTACTAAAGCTATGCAGGGACATGCACAGGTACCTATAATGTTTGTCTTTTGCCTGAACACATCTATACAGAGACCCCTGTGTAAAGTTCCTCCTAGTGGGGGAGAGAGAGAGAGAGAGAGAGAGAGAGAGAGAGAGAGAGAGAGAGAGAGAGAGAGAGAGAGAGAGAGAGAGAGAGAGAGGAGAGATGGGGTGGGGGGAGATTTTCAGTCCATCCAGATTTCCCTCCTACTACTCTGGGGTTGACAGCGCAATTTCCCCTGTAAAGGCAGAAATTGTTTTCTTGTCCTCACTTGGCCTTGCCTGTGTTTTATGTAAGCAGTTTGGATCTTATGCACTGGAATTGTGGGTAGAAAGTGTCTGTGAATGGAGGTAGAGGTGTCATCCCACCAATCCAAAGACATTTGTCTTAGCCTGATGATAGGGAAAGATGCCTGAGGTTGACATCTGACCTCCACATCTAAGCTAATTTCTGGATTCCAGGCAGATGTCTATAAACACACACACTGTACAAACACACGCACTGCACATACACCTCAACTCATACAGTATTGGTGCTGAAAGCCTTCTGCATATAAATCCCCCGCCTTCCCTGAATCCAACACAGGGCAAGCACTCAATTTCAAGCCATCCACTATTGAAACAATTTTAAAAATTCATGTAAAGTACTGGATCTATCCACAACTAACAGAGTGGACACTCAGGGCCACACCTCCCAGCCTTGAGCACTGTTGAACTCCCGGTGATATCCTGCCTCCTAGCTCTCAAAAAATAAATGCATCCTTTAAAGACAGAGACATCTATCCATGTACATATAACTAAGATATTCACATCACTAAGAAACAGCTTTATAAAAACATAATAAAAATCAGTGGTTGCTAGGAGTTCGTGGGGAGGGATGGGTGAACAGGTGGAATAGCAGGGACTTTTAGGGTGGTGGCCTGCTGCTCTGTATCTTGTAAACAGGAGATACACTCCAAAGGACATTGATCTAAAACCATGAATCGACACCACCAAGGATGGACATGACTGTGAGCTATGGCCTTGAGGTGACTAGGATGTCTCAGTGTAGGCTGCTTGATCCTAAAAAGAGAGTCTTCTAGCACATATGATGGCAACTGGGGGCACTGTGAGTGTGAAGTGGGGGTGGATGAGAATCACATCATTACAACACAGTTAACACACTGCTTCAATTTACCCAGTTTCTCTCAAAATGTTTCCCAGTTCACTCACAAAAGCCCTTTAACTCAGGACCCGGGAAAGACCTTTTGGGTTTATATTTGTTTCATTCATTTTTGCTTTGTTTTGATTTTTGCCTTCTGAGGCAGGGTCTCATGGAGCCGAGGCTGTGTACCTGAACTCATTTGGCAGTCATACCTAGACACAGAGATCGTGGGCTAGCAGTGTTCTTAATTCATATGATTCAGCAACTAATAACAAAGACAAAGGACAGGGGAGGCCTCCTGTGACACCTCACTGCCAAACAGAGCACTGTGCAAAATAAGTACAGTCCCAAAGTCTCCTGGAAACACTCTAGGAATCCATCAAAGGAGCTTTTCTGACTATGGAACCATGGGTTACTACTGCAGCCAATCTAACAAAGAGGGATACTAGAGACTGTGCCCACAATGAAAGCTACCGCTACTACACTACAAACAAGAAATTTGGAGGGAGGCATCGGTATTTGTGTGATCTGTATGTGTGTGCGTGTGCGTGTGCGTGTGCGTGTGCGTGTGCGTGTGTGTGTGTGTGTGTGTGTGTGTGTGTGTGTGTGTGTGGAGGCTGGAGGCAGTCTTCAGTTGTCTTCCTTAGTCTCTCTCCAACTTCTAATACTAAGGCATAACGCACCCAGCTCACCACTTAGCCAGTCTAGCTAGCCAACTTGCTCTGGGAATCGCTTGTCTGCCCCCTGAGAACTGGGATTACATGCAGACAATCAAACCCACCCACCTCTTACATGGGTGATGAGAGATTAAAATTCTGGCATCCATGCCTACACACCACACACTTTTCCCACTGAACCATCTCCCCAATTAGAAAGAAGAAAACTTTTAATGAATAATCCCACAAAGGCAGACAAATGTGGCATCTGGTCTCAACAGTTTGCAAGAAATGCATGCTTTGAGCTTTTCGGGTATAAGATTGAAGACGAAACTCATTTCATTGTCATTTCCCTCTGCTCCAGTACATGTTTTCATTTAGAACACAGGTGCTGCCCTCTGAGGTCTAAAGAAAGACAGGATCCTAAACTCGGGGAGCATTTTCTCTTGTGCGGAGTCCTTCAAAAGCTGGCCCTAGAGCTGTAGAAGAATAGTGCTTGACAGAGAGGGCCATAGACTGCATTTGTGGCTAAGGGAGGATAGAGATAAGGGTCTAGAGCCCACAGATCTAAGATGCATTTGCTTTATTTACTACTCTGTCCTGTTGATTCATCTACTAATTTGCATCTCAAGATCAATTGCCACACAGAGAGTGACACCTTTGTGAATGGGGTAAGGACGTTTGCTGGTTGCCTCATGGCTTCGTGCCTACCCTGGCCCCACCAGAGATCACAGTGGCAACACTTCATGGGGATCAGGTAGCATGGACCCTCCCTTCGGACTCACCCAACAGCATGCAATGTGTTAGATGCAGTTCAACCGGGTTGCTCCAGAGGTGGGGTGTGGAGGGGGTTGGCAGGCTCCTCCTGGGCCCTTAGCCTAGCTAAGCCTGTTGTAAGCAGGAATGTAACAAATGGCCATCAGAGTCTGACAACATAGGGCACTACAGGAAGAACGAGCTCAGACAAGGCCATCCTACTGCAGCTCATCAAGTGCCTAAAAGTCACCGTGGTGCTTGCTCCCTTCTCTTGCCAAGACTCCCGTGCCACTATACATAGCCTGTTCCAGAAGAGAATCTGGGCTTTAAGCTTGGTGACAACTCAGCTGAACCTGTTAGCTAATGACTTCTTGGGGCTTACGGTTTAAAGCCATACACATTTCAGAAGAATGGAAGGGAGGAGTTGAGTTCATTCTTTTTTTCAGTCCATTATTTGGAGATGCAGCTCACACTGGGATGAACATCTTGTTACTTTAAAGGAACTCTCTTATTGTGTCACCAGGACCAGGACAAGTACATGCTCATATAATAAACATAGAAACATAAAATATAAAATAAACAGAAAGATAAAATTAAAGTCAATACTACAGCCATGTTAAATTATAAAAACTTTAGGATAACAAGATTGCTCAGTGGTTAAAGGTGTATCCTACCGTTGCAGAAGACCTAAGTTTGATTCTCAGTGCTCATCTTAGGGTAGCTCATAACCATCTTGTAACTCCAGTTCTGGTCTTCAAGGACACACACACACACACACACACACAAACACACACACACCTAAAAGTAATAACAAACTAAAATAAATAAATTATAAAGTCTTCTAGGTATTATTATTTTTGAGATAGAGTCTGCTGTGTGGCCCAGCCTGGCCTTGTACTCATAATTTGCAAATATTACTAAACACATTTGAGATGCCTCTAATTACATTTCTGTCTATTTGATTCAATGGCATCCCATTCTGTTTCTGATGGAATATAATTCTACTTTGTTCTAATGCAATAACAATCATACCCCATTCTAGTCTATCCCAGTGGAGTAGATTGCATACATTTTACCATACTCTTAATTTACCGGAGTAAGAAGTTTCTTAATTAAGAGAATTCTCAGTGACAAAAACTTAAAATAATGAAAAGAATATGTTTTTATATGCAATGGATAGCTTCTGTAAGAGATTCTCACAGAGGGGCCTTGTTCACTACAGACCATCTCCATGGCCATTTGTGGACTGTGGCATAAACAAGCAGGGGCCTACACAAGGCAACCCTGGGAAAGGAATAGCTATGAAGTCAGAACACTGATGGCAAATCCCAAGTCAGTTGGACTTTTCCAAGGCAGGCAACTCTTCCATTTTCAGACTCCTCATTAAGTAGCAAGGCATGGGTCCTCACTGAAATTGATAATACTTTTAACTGTGCTCATAGACAGGCCTGCCATATTCAGACAGATGAACCCTTGCAACATGTAATGCGTAATGTGTAATATATAACATGCACTATAAAATATATATATATTATATATATTTATATATATTTATATAAAATTTATATTATATATAATATAAATATAATATAATATATATTATAAATAATAATATTTAACAATGGAACAAGAGGCCTCATCACATCCAGGCAAGATTGGTTTCAGCTGTGATTCTAGAATTTTCTCTTCACAGCTTCTAAGTGTTAGAACACCTACCTATTCAGCATGCCATCTTCATGTGTCTATCTTCTCTAAAGATGATCAACTTCCTTATCAACATTTCCAGTGTTCCCACATTTAAATATGAAGAAAAGAGATTGGACCACAGCACCCAGCCAAGACTTGTCAAGTTGTACATTGTTAGGGATCACAAAGTACAGCTGTTTCCCCACGCCTCCCCATCCCACAGTGATGATGAGGCACTTTATCATACAAACTTTGGTACTCACTGGACTGGCTGTTCTCAGAATGGGGTCAGGGCTATCTTGAGTAAGGTCCAGTTGGAGCTCTGTCCCCGTGGCCTACATTTAGAAGAAGTACTTTCCACTCAATGTGGAAGTTCTTCACTCTCTAGCCCTCTAAACAGAGCACTTTGCCCCTCTGGGTCTCAGTTTCAGCACTAGAACTATAAGCAGGCCAGTTCCAACGGCTATCAGAATCCACGGCTATCAGAATCCACGGCTATCAGAATCCACGGCTATCAGAATCCACTCTTGCTCTCATTCAGCTTGGTCTTCCACTTGGCACCCAATTCTATTGACTCTAATAATGCATGCCCTTTTCATCGTTTTAAGACGTGTGTGTGTGTGTGTGTGTGTGTGTGTGTGTATACATCTTCCTGTATGATTTTCTGTTCATCATGTTCCCGATTGCTGCTCTTGAATGTTAGAGGGCATTGGATCCCATGGCTCAGTGAATCAGAGTTACAAGTGGCTGTGAATCTACCTGATGTGGGTATTGGGAACTGAACTTAGGTCCTCCACAGGGGCAGTAAGTGTTCCTAACTGCTAAACCATCTTTCCTGTCTAAAACACAGGTCCTTCATAGTAACCGTTGAGTAAGTAAATGATAAAGAAAGGGGTGGAAGCTTCATTTGCCTTGAATGGGAACTCTAGAAGGTAATTTGTAATTTTCTTAAACCATTGAGGTTTTGTCTCATTTTATCTTTTGGACACAACTCATGACACACAGGCAAAACAGAAGTAATGAAATTCTGTGGAATAAGATGACCAAATGTTTCTCTAGGAAATAAACATGAAGCCTTCCTGCCATTCCCTTTATTATATGTGTGTGTGTGTGTGTGTGTGTGTGTGTGCAACACCTTGCATTTTAAATGAGAGCCCCCTACATTTTTAGCATATTCATGATCACAATGACACCCTGTGTATGGATGGGAAACAACCTCTCATACAGAGCTGGAACGATGATTCTTCCATTATTGTCAAAGAAAGAAGAATTTACTCATGAAAACTATCTGGTGAGCCCCCTCATCCAGACATGACTTAATTGGTAGAGTTACTGAGACTAGTCAGCTCCTAAAAACACTACCACAATTCTAGATTAGAAGTCCATGGAAGCCAAGAACACATCCACACATACTGTATGTGCCTTCCCACACTCCTTGGAATCTAATGCACGATAGGGGCTCAGGAAATACAGTGCAGTAAGTCAATAGCTAATAAGCAGAAGTGGACATGCTAAACCAAATCAATGGGAGTGGAGAGAATCTGCCTTCCCTTTGTAAACCTGTGACGATGCTCAGTGGGTAAAGTGATTGCATCACAAGCATGAAGCCCTGAGTTCAAGCCCCCGAGCCCATGTATGAAGGCCTGGTGTGGTTGGAGCATGCTTGGAATACAAGCCCTGAGGAAACAGACAGGATGGTCTCTGGAACTCACAGGTGAGTTCCAGGTTCAGTGAGTGACCACATCTCAAAGGACAAGGCAGAAAACTCCCGGGGATGACATCTGCAGCTGTCCCCCCAGCCTCCACATGCATACGCACAGGCATACATACATGCAAACATGCTCACATATACACACAAGAAAAGCCCAAACGACATCAGAAAAGAACAGTGGAAGGCTTTGAGATCCTCTACTCCAATGCTTTTATTTCAAAGGGGAGGACACTGGAGTTTAGGGATCACACGAGCTGTCCAAAATCATGGAGCAAACCTGTGGGGGTGGTGGGACTTGGCCCCAGTCCTCTGACAGTTTTCACTTCCCCATGGCTGACTTGCTAGGAGGTTCAAGCATGACACTGCCAATACAGCACAGCACTTTAGGTACCTATTGCTCTAGAAGGTTCCAGGAAGTATAGGGGCTGAGGGTTGGAGATGTGGGGGTTAGGGGTTGTTACCATCCCCATTGATAATTACCTGTGCTTTCTTTTTTTTTTTTTTTTTTTACATTTATTAATCTTGAATGGCTTGGTGAAGAGTGTCCTCAAATCAAGGAGCTGGACAAACTCCTGCTCCCCCCTCTCTGTTCTTTGTTCTTTTCTTTGAGCTGGGTCCATTGGAGGAGCATTGTATGGTCCCCTGCTGGGTCTACAAGGCCCCTTTTCGGTTCAATTAATGAGCCATAAATAACCCAATGAAGGTGTCAACAAAGAGGGTAATTTATCATCCCTTGTCAGGAAGGTGAGCCTTGCCGAGGCAAACGCTCATTCACAGTCTGGCACAACATGTTAAGATTTATTCCTGTCCAGGTCCCTCCTTCTCCAGGCCCCCCTCTCCCAAACCAAAATTTATCTTCCACAGGAATCCTCACAGGTGCCCTGTGCTGACAAATAAGCTATGAAGTCTGGTATTCATCACTGGTTGAGCTTTGTGGGGAGGAAGGCAGCAGGAAATAAATTTATTTTAGAGGGAATGTACTTATGATTCAAACATGCTCAAGGGGAGCGGTGAGGTTATTTCCATCCTCTTGGTCCCAGAGAAGGAGAGAGGGAGCTAGCGCAGGAAAGCCCCCTTTCTTTTTTATTGAGTATGCCTTGGAGGAAGCAGGAGGGCTTCACTGAGTGTACTCTTGGCTGCCTGTACAGATGTTCATCAGATTCAGCTGAAAGTCTGGGTTGGAAAATTTTGCACTGGAATAGGGAGAGCCAGAAACCTCTCAGAAGATGCTCAGCCGCTATACCAGGTTGCTCAGGTTCAGTTCCTAACTTCTGTCATCCTTAAGAGGACTGCATCCTGAGATGGGTATGGGTAACAGCTGTCTGCAAGAGCTTGCTAAGACCCTAGTCTCTGGGAGTGCTTACTCTTTGTTCCTGCTTCCACAAGGCTTCCACGAGCTCTCTAGTATTCTGTCCCGTCTCCAATACTCATGTGGATTTTCCACAAGGAAGCAATATTTAGTGACTTCAGCCACTAATCACATTGGCTCTTGAGCACTTGACATGTGGCTAGTGTCAGAGAGGAACTATAGCTGGGGAGATGGCTCATTGATAAAGCCACCCTAGCATGAAGACCTGAGGTACGATTCCCCAGAAGCTACACGGAACCTGGGCATGCTGGCTAACTTGTCAGAGTAGTGCTTGGAGTTGGGGTGGAAACATGGGTATTCCTGGAGCTCACTGGCAGGTCAACTGGCCAGCTGATAAACTCTGAATTAGCTGGGAGAGCCTGTGGCAAAAAGTAAAATGGGAAATGACAGAGGAAGTTGTTGACCTTGACCTCTCTCCTCATGCACATGCACACACTCATAAAAATATAAAAGAGAAGCAACCGGATCTTTAAATATCATTTAATTGCAATAACTCAGATCAGTGTGGCGTGAAGCTGCTGGTCGCTATTGTGGACAATGCAGTTTTCCTCTGTCACTCTCTGTTGTTGGCTTGTGGGGGGCCTAGACAAAACCAAATCCTCAACACTCCTGATGGGACTTGAGATAGCATCTTCCCCCTTCTATTTTTATTTTCCTAGCTAGCAAATGCCACATGACCCTGGGTTATGCCCCTGTCAGTCACTTCTACACAGGAGGATGGTGGAGGTTGTATTTTGATTGTGTGGGTGTATTTGTTTTCCCACCTCCATTCCCAATGTCTCCATAGTAGACCCAGAATCTGACTCTCAAGCATCTGCCAGTATGGGGGATATGTGGGAATAAGATGTGATTACAGCCCCTTTCTAAATGGAGGGAAGGAAATGACCTACCACCAGGTCATCAGTCAGAGTGACCCACTTCTAGGATGAGACAGTATGTGAAGGATGAGACCTAGGGAGCTGAGGGACCAGGAGAAGTCTAGATCACCTAGCTGCTGTGAATACTTCTAGACATGAGCTCGTCCTGCCTCTTGGTGGAAGAAATGAGACAGCCTCAGAGTGGACTGAGCTTCCTTCACAGAGAATGTGAGACACCTGAGAACCCTCAAGAGTCCAAGCCACTCTGTCCCTCCCTCCCTCCCAGTTAGGTTGACAGAAGATCCAAGTCCACAGTTGTGTGAGGTGACTGTCATCACATACTCCCAACTTGTTGAGAACATGTGTTCCCTGAGGAGAGATGGACACCACCTGTTCATCTCTGAGTCTAGGCCCTAGTCTAGTGGCTAGCCATGAGAGATTCAAATAGGATATATAGACATGGAATAGCCTCATAAGAGTTTAGGTGCAGCCCCCAAAGTTTAGCTTAAGGCTCAAGTCAGGTGAGAGAGTAGTTCTTAAGAGCAGACTTTGCTCTTTTAGAGTAAAAAGCATTCCTGCTCCATCTTCACAAAGCTGTGGGAGGGATTCACCTTTTACAAATGCACCTCAAACATGCAGATATTTTTAAATCTTTAAAATCACATTTAATTAGTTTGCTCTGTGTGCTTGCTTGTGTGGATGCTGTGTGTATATATGCATGCATACATGCATGTGCTCCTGTGCATGCATAGAAGTCAGGATGTCTTGCAAGACTCAGTTCTTCCCACGTGAGACTGTGTATCTGGCTGCAGCAGCAAAAGATTCCAAGTCAATGAGTGGGCAGAGGAAGACCCAAGCACATAGTGCCCCATGGGTAACCATGACACACTAACCATCCAGAGGCCTAGAGGCCCTGACCTAGACAGAACGGGGAGTCATATAGACCTCCATCTGGCCCCTGCCACTTGTTACCTGAACCTGATCCCCACCTGATAATGCTCTTCCCCTTGTTCCTCTTAAGGCTTCCTAGGAGAAGGGCTTTCAAACAGCCAGCTACCAGGGAGAGCAGGGGAGAGGGGTAGAGCTCCAGCTTCCTGGGCTATGACTGCCTATCTCTCAGACTCCAGGTACTCTTCAAGTCTTTAGTGTTCGACTTCTCCTCTCTGCATCAAATGGCTTTGATGTGCCTCCAGAAATAGGTGCCTGTACCAAAATTCATGTACCTGGTGCCAAGACTGAATGCTTCAAAGAGACTTCACAGTGCCAAAAGAGCCTTTCCCCACAGCGAGGCTTCTACAGGAGAATGTCTTCTAAGTCTCCAATGCCTAACAAGACTCCAGAACCAAACAGGAGATGAGACCCAGCCTGAGGAGATGCTCTGCTTCCTCTCTAAGCTCTTCTGCCTTATGACAGAGATAGCTCAGACCCTGCACAGTCGGCTGAACACACTAGGCAAATATTCATTTCTTTCTAATGAGCTCAGTGCCAGAGTCCTGTGAGGCTACTGTACTAACTTGGTGCTTTGGCTGTATGTCCAAACCAATGTTTCAATATAGGGTTCCAACACATAAAAATAAGTAAGTAAGTAAATAAATAAATAAATAACAAATCATGGGGAAGCATCTGCATTGCCAGTGTCTTCTGAATTCACCTGAGAATGCCAGTGTTTCCCCAAGTGGGAAGATGTCCTAGCGTTTTCTGAGATTACTGTTTGAGAGGGTAAAAACTAGCTGAGATGAAACTACTCAAAAAAAAAAAAAAGGCAATAAAGGCATGAGAGATGGAAGTGACATTATCAGACTTGAACCAAATTCTGTTACCACCAGGACACTACGGTGAGCAGCAGGCTGGGGAAGACATGCTTTTTGTAGACCCTCTTTCAGTTGAGATCAGGTCTTGGTCACTCTGAGACTTTTCTAGAGAAATTTCCATTGCATCAGATTTACTCAGTGAGGGGAACCCAAGACCTGAGACCAGGCGTGTCTCCTTGCTCTGTGCCATCACCCGGTGTGGAGTTTCTCCACGAAGAGCAAGGAGGCAATTTCCATGCTGCAGTTTGACACATACAACTTGAGTTTGCCTGGAGCTACGACATGGTGAACTGTGCGGCGCCCTTCAGATCTTGCAAGCTACCAGCCACTGGTTGGGGTGGGTAACTGGTTGGGAAAGCACGCAGGAAAAGACAGCTTTTGCAAATGACTCAGTTTGGACTCTTGTGACTCAGAACCAAGCCCATGGCTCAACCCCATGCCGAGACTGCTTGGAATGGTTAGCTGCTCCCAGCCTGGCTGGCATGTGATGCTGAGGACCTCTGGTGTTTGCCTGATGGGAGACAAATGTCTTTTCTGATAAGTCTCGAGGACTGTGGACCAGAACTGCAGCAAAAATTCAGTTAGTACTATTCTTGCTTTCCTTGAACCTCTAAAGAGGTTATTTGTCTGTTTGTTTTGAAACAGAGCTTCGTGTAGCCCAGGCTAGCCTCCAACTCAGTATGCGTTGAGGATGCCCTTAAACTCTTGATCCTACTTCTACCTGCCAAGTGTTGGGAATATGCAAATGATGACATTATACCCAGTGTATTCGGCATTGTGCTTCATGAATGCAAGACAAGCACTCTACCAACTGACATACGTTCGGAGCCCCACCTGATGCTTTCTCTATCTGGAACATTCTCCTCCTTACCCACTGGCTTGCCCTATGTCCCCCAGTCATGAACTTGGAGACACTGACTTCCTAGCTCCTCCTTTGTTTCTGTTGCTGCTGGAGCTGTGTCTCTGAGCAAGACTCCCACAAAGGATGTCTAATGACAGCAACTACAATTTCAACCCCCTTCCCATCCCTCATCAGACTCTCTCCTAGCTCCCATAGAAATGTTGTTTGAACCCCTTGTCTTGGAGAAAGCGTACTAACCTATTCTTGAAGAGCTGATTCCCCCATTACTCTGCTTATGGTCTAGGCTCTGGGTGATTTAGACGGACCACTCATTCCTCCCTCTGAGCACTGTCAAGTTCTCCTCTCTTGTATTTTTTCCATCCCTCTTTACTTAAGACCCCTTTTCTCTGTCTTCTGAGATTCCACTGCCCCACCTTCCAAGCCTGGAACCCTAAGGAGCCTCCTCCTCTCTCATGAGGCATCCACACTTCTATCTTCATCTCTGACTCCACATCTGGTTGGAACTCTCCTATTGACATAGAACAGTGGCTGTTGTCCTTCTGGAATGTTCCTGAGGGAAGGGCTGAAGGTCACTAGGCATGGGGAGATATGTTCTCCTTATTTCCCACCATTCTAGAGCATACAAATTTGTACTACTGAACAAACGGGCAAAGTCGGAAAATCTAGACGGATGTTCTCAAACTCTCTCCAGCTGTGGAGTTCCATCGCAGAGGTGGCTGCACATCAGTAATAAAAGCCAGGCCGGCAACAAGCTTTTCAGAGGCGCTGGTGTGATACATTTTGTTGGCCATGGGCTGTCTTTGGGTGTGTGCAGGCAGACTCACACAAACCAGATGTGCCTCTGCTTAGAAAGGACCCAGAGAGGATGGCCTCCCTCGTTTCTCAACGTGATGAGAGGTGCCCTGGGGCCTTACAGCTCACAATTGTTCTGGAAAAAAAAAAAAGCCCACTTAGCATAGCCCCAGCTCCTTAGCATATGGATGGCAGGGGTGGGTTGTGGTGCCCTGTTGGCAGTAAGCCAGGAGGAGAGCTGAGGTTTGGCTTGACTGTGCTCAGTAAGCAGGCTGGGCCTGCACTAACAAGGTCCCTGCCAGTTAACAAGTCTGCTGCCTGCCTTATGCAGGCGGGTACTGTCCAGAGCCTGCCTCCTACTGGACTAGTAGATGTAAATACAGTAGAGATCATGAGGCAGACACTGCTAAAGTTTTCCTTCCCAGTGCCCTCAAGAGACTAGGCAGCTATTTTCAAACTTAGCAAAGATCAGAGCATCTCAGGGGCTTTAGTCAAACACGAATTGCTAGCCCAAACTCTTGAAATATCTGACTTGAAACCCTTGGGCAAGGATAGAGAATTTATATTTCATATGCAAATGGTGCTGATAGGGCTATTCGAAGATCTCCACTCTGAACCAAGATAGCAGGAAGCACCACCCTGTCTATAGATTTGACCCCCATTAAAATGAATCCCTTGGAAGATGGGCCAGCCAGTCAGTAGAGCGCTTGCCTTAAAATCATGAGGATTAGCCTGGCAGTGGTGGCGTACGCCTTTAATCCCAGCCCTCCGGAAACAGAGACAGGCAGATATCTGAGTTCCAGGCCAGTCTGGTCTACAGAGTGAGTTCTAGGACAGCCAAGGCTACACACAGAAATCCTGTCTCGAAAAACCAATCCAAACAATCCTCCCCTTCCCCCCACAACAAAATCAATGAGGACTTGAGTTTGGTCCTCAGAACCTACATTTAAAAGCCAGGCATGTGCTTGGGTTGCTTATGATCTTAGCACTGGTGAGGCCAAGAGTAAGATCCCTGGGGCCTGCTGGTTAGCAAGTGTAGCTTTATAGACAGTCCAGGCTAGTGAGGCACTCTGTCTTCTCGAAAATAAGGTATGCCCAGACAATGACACCCAGGAATGACCTCTGGTTTCCAGTCTAATTTGAACACACACACACACACACACACACACACACACACACACACAGACATTATAAAATTTCAGTTCTCTACTTTGCCACAGAAACTATCTTTCTTTCTATGCTGTTGGCTCCACTGCCCATTTCTCACCTAGAACAAAAAAAAAATTAGCCCTTCAACTGCACAGCCAAGCTTGACTTGACTAAGCCCTAACTCTGTGCCAGGCACTGTTCTAAATCCTTAACACATTATTAGCTCATTTAATCCACATAATTCTATGCAATAGGTACCACGATTATCCCCATTTTAGAAATAATAAATCCCATAGGGGGCCCTTAGGAAATACTTTCTGAATGAATGAAGGCAGGCAGGCTTGGGAAGCATTTATACCATGTGCTACGGAAGCTTGTTTCCACGCCAAGGGAAGCCATCAGAAAGTGAAGAACTGGCTTGTCAACCAGTTGTTTGTTCCTGTACGACACCAAATAACCCATGTGCCTGCCATTGGCTGCCTGCTCTGGCTCTGGGTAGACATCTCCTCACTGGGAGGGAAGCCAGAGTTAATCTCTCACAAAGGGTGGTTTAATAATAACCAGACACTGGAGGCGAACAGAAAGGAACACAGTGATCCCACGCAACCCCAGGAAAAATGGACTATTCGGGCTCACAGTGTGTGCACTGCCAACTGGGGAGGGCCCCTGGGGCTGCCTGAGGTTTCTTAATTTTTATTCTAAAAATAGCCCAAGCAGGTGTCCCTCCTGGTTATCCCCAAATGCACCACTGCAAGCATCCACAGATGCCTATCACTCTAAAACAACACTAACGCTCCCATTGGAATGGAAACCAGGTCATCTCTGAAAGACTATAAATGGACAGCCCCTCTCTGTCTATTACTTATTAATGTTTCCCGCCTTTTGCTCAGCCAGCCTTGAGGCCCAAACAGAGAAACACACCCTACATAAAGTTACCAGTACAGATAAATAAAACATCAGACTCAAACTGGTAGCTTTATCCTCCCCTGCTGGAGCAGGGTAAGCTGCACTGCTAGATGCTACACACAGCAATCCTCAAAGTGCAGCCCTTGGAGAACTAAGGGATGCACTCTTCCCAGAAGTTACTCATCTTTGCCTCTGTGGAAGATTGCTCTTGTCTGCTATGGATGGTGTGAGGTGATCACAGAGTGATTCTCAACCCGAGTCCCTTGGAGTTGGGCAAAGCAAGGTTGGCATTGCTGATGAAGAACCTCCCCATACAATATGCATGCTCAGTGGCTTCTCAGCCTCAAGAGTCACCATGGAAATACCAGCTGCAGAGAAATATGTGCGAGAGAAGAATCAGAGTCCCTCTGTAAAGTTCCACAGAGATGTAATTATACAGGATCCAAGCCTATCTGATGTGGCGTCCCTGGCATCCATCACTCCAGGGAGGCCCACTGGGTCAAGGGGAGAGCCATGCCCAAAGCAGAGGTATTCCCTCTGCCTCCTCAGAGCTGCTTACAAATGCTTCTTGCTTCATTGGGACAAAGTCTTGGAACAAGGTCTCAGCGTAGCCCAGCCTGGTGTGAGGCAAATTGAGGGGCTGCTCTGATGGAGAGACCTGGTGTCATTCTTGGCACCAGAGTATGTCTCTCCATAACTCACCAGGATGGAGAAAGAGAGAGAACCCACACATGTGTCAGGTCTTCTGCCTCAATGAAGAGCTGGCACTCTTTTCTGCCCACAGTGGCTATAGAAGGAGACGCCTAGCCTGGCATTTTCTTGGTAATGGTCTCAATCTGTGCAGAAGAGCATTGCAGTGCAGAAGACCGCACCCCAGCTGCTGTGGACTGGAGAACTGGTGCCCAGAGTGTGAGTATTTAAAGGCTTGAGCCCCAGCAGGGAGCACTGCAGGTGGTACAGCCTTGCTGGGGGAAGTCCATCTCTAGAGGTGGGCTGTGAGAGTTCAGGTCATCCCCCCACTTCCAGTTCATTTTCTTGGACTCGTGTTTGCAGTTGGAGAAGTGATCTTGCAGCTTCCTGCTGCAATTGCTGCTGCTGCAGACCCTCCTTTTGGAATGGTAAACCCAGATAAACTCTTTTATTTTTACATTGCTTTTGGTTGTGGCATTTTGTCAAAGTGATAGGAAATTAATCAATACAACTATCCACTCCAATCAGTCCCTACCAGAAACTATGTAGAGTGCCCCACAAGGCTGGCACTACTTCAGCAAGGAGTACTGCCTGGGCCCTTGTCTTAAACGTCATCTTTTTCTTGTGCAAAGAATTAAATGCCTCCACAAAACATAAAATAAAGAATGAATGCCTCTTAGGGTTAGTCCAGACAATAGATAGTCAATAATGGCGAAATATGCATTTTGGTGGGTCAGGAAACGGTGCTAAAAATTTCAGATGGCCAAGTATCGCATGCAGAAACCAGTCAAATCAAGTCATACCCACAATAGAAAGTACTTTCCCCATAAGCTTTGGTGATTGCAGTGGAGTTGTTTTGGAAAAAAAAAAAACTGAAAATATTTACTGATTGTGGGCCGGGCACCCTACAGAATGCTGAGTGTGGACTACCTCAGTTCATCCTAATAGCTTTATGAAGCATGGTCCATTAGGACAGCCGCATAGAAACTGAGGCACATAGCTGTCAAGTGGCAAAACTGGAATCTAAACTCAGGAATACCCAGAATGACCCTCTTCCACCACTGGGCCTTTTGCTGCTCCCACTGCAGTCAAGACAGCCAGAGTAGGAATTTGATTTTTTTCCCCCTAGAAGTCAGCAGAGCATTGGACCATGGCTATCACTGAAGAGATATCATTCTCTGAGTAATTATTATTGTTCATCCTGTAAGGCCCTAATCCTGGCACAATAGCCCATCATCCTCATTTGATTGAAAGGCCAAGGTGTTCAACCTCGAGGAAACTTAAGTTACCAAATTGCCTTAAGCTGCCAAGCCATACATGAAAGGTATGACTAATTGGTTCAAAGCCTCAAAGAATCCATTTTCCATGTATTAGAAGAAAGGGATATGTGGTTGGCTCTTAGAATGCACCCTTGAAAACAGACCCCCCCCCAACTGTCTAAACTTCCACTTGGGTCATTCTAATACAACAGTGTCTGGCAACAGCAGAAGTGATCAGATGCAACTGGAAGAGACCTGAACCAGATCACTTGAACTAAAGCTGCAGGATTAACCAGTGCTACCATTGTGTACAACTTTGAGGAAAGTATCTGGCCACTCAAATCATCTCGGATGTCATTGGTCAAGCAGGGAGGGTGATGTATATACTAACATGACAAGGCATTATGCTTCAGGAGTTCATGGTTTGGGGTTCAAGCAAGAAAATGTATGTAAAAACTCATTCAGTAGCAAAGGTGGCCCAAGATAACATTCCTGGTGGTTCATTATGCTCCAGGAACCCCACAGCAGGGGTAGTAGCCTGCCATCCCCTGGTGAGGAACAGAAACAGGAACAGGAGGTTCAAAGAGAAAGAAGTGACAGCAGAATTTTCAGCTAGTTTGTTCTGGCTCATGATTTCTCAAAAGGCTGACCATAGTCTGAGTTGGTGAGTATTGATTGCCAATTTGACAGAATCTAGAATCACCTAGGAGACTGGCCTCTGGCCATGTCTGTGAGGGGTTATCTAAATTAGGTTAATAGAGAGAGCCTTCTACAGGTTGGGGCCCCAGGCTACATCAAATGGAAAAGTCAAGCTGAGTACCAGCACCTCCTGACTGATTCCACTATGAGCATTTATTTCATGTTCCAGCCATGATGGGCTAGTTCTTCAAACCGCCACCCAAAATAAACACTTCCTTTTTAGTCTTCCTTGAGCTGGGTATTTTTGTTCCAGCAATGTGTAAAGTAACAAACTGTATCGCGAAATGGAGGAGGGGTGTTTTAGTTAGGCTTCCTATTGCTTTGAAGAAACACAATGATCAAAAGTCAGTTTGGGAAGGAAAGGGTTTATTTGGCTTATACTTCCCTACTACTCACTGTTCATCACTGAAGGAAGTCAGGACAGGAACTCAAACAGGACAGGAATCTGGAGGCAAGAGCTGATGCGGAGGCCATGGAGGGGTGCAGCTTACTGGCTTGTACCTCATGGCTTGCTCAACCTGCTTTCTTATGGAACCCAGGACCACCAGCCCAGGGATGGCACTACACACAATTGGCTGGATACCCCTCCATCAATCACCAATTAAGAAAATGTCTCACAGGCTTGCCTACAACCTAATCTTATGGATTAATTGAGGTTCCCTCCTTTCAAATGACTCCACCTTGTGTCAAGTTGGCATAAAACCATCCAGCAAAAGAGGCAAAATTAGTTCTTGGGAACGAAACTAAAAGATTGCTATTTTTATGTATAAAGTGCAGATGAATACACACTATGTAATCACAAGCATATCCACACAGGCATAAACACACAGTGTGTCTGTGGAATTAAAATTTCATGAAGAAGGCAGTTAGAAAAACAATGTCTCAGAAGACACCTAAGAAGGTAGAATTAAAACCACATTTTAGAAAGGGCTGGCTTAATGTAACTATGCCATTCCACCCCCATATACACAAGCATCAGTCCTGTGAAGTTGGGCACCTGCCGTGGAAGGCTGTGTGCTGTGCTCGGATGTGTCCAAGAGGAGATGGAAGCCACTATGGATGGTTTCAGCTTAGGGTTTGTGTATAAAGAATTCCAATACCTTCGCATTTAAAATCTAAAGGAATGTCTTCAGCCGATCAGTAGGGAGATAAGGCATCATTAGGGCTACCACCTCTTCACCCTAGATTCATCTATTTGAATCACCTTGTCTAAACTTAGAGGTAGGAAATTTTAGTTTATGAATGATAACTGGCATACTTAGGACCAATATGTAAAACAAATATGCCTTGGTCTCCTGATGAGACTCAAGCTATTGGAAAAACTAGTGTTTATATGTCAATTCAAAAGCAATTATTTGTGCGTGCATTCAAATATGTGTGCTGTTACATAGGCCTGTGTGCATGCGGAGACTGGAAGAGGACATCAGGCATCCTTTCATGCTCTCTGCCTGCTTCTTTGAGGCAGGCTCTCTCCCTGAACCTGGGGCTGTTGCTTCCTCAGCTAATACGGAAGCCAACAATCCCCAGCAATCTTCTGTCTCTTCCCTCATCAAAGAGAGGGTCACAGGCATGCGTGGGACACCCAGCTTGTTTAGTGACTGCCGAGAACTGAACTCTGGTACTCAGGTTTGTGCAGCAAGTGCTTTTAACCACTGAGCCATTTCTCCAGCCTCCAGCTCTGTTTCCTGTAACCAAACCCATTAAAAAAATCCAGCCAACAACTGCTCAGGCTATTGCTCTGTAATCCACTTCTCGCTATATCAGCATTCCCACCTAGCTTTTATAGTTTGAGGTACCACACTGATCTCCTTACCCGCCTACCCATTTGGTTCTTAGAACTCTTTCCAAGCAAAACTCACCCACCCATAGACTCAGTCCCTCTTTCATGGGTTCATCCATCTATCCATCCAGTAGCATTTGAAAATAATCAACTCTCTTCCCAAGAGAGCCAGGCATTCATTCAATGGCATGAATACCCCTCTGTCCCCATCTGGTACATTTTTCCTTGCCCAAATTCTCTACTGGGTAGGAGTGACTGAAGAAGAAGACGTACATCCACCAGAGACTTCAATCCTCACACATCGCCTTTGAGGAGTTCCGATGGAAGATGGCAGGGATGCATGTGCTCTCTTGTTCCGCTAGGCCATGCTAGTCCTGAGGTAGCTGGGATAATCCATCCAGTTGCCATGGTAGCCATAAGTGTTCATTTACCACTACGAGACCTACAGCGGTCATATATAACGCCTTTCACCAGTGTGAGCTGTGCCAGCTGCAGCACAGGGCAGCATGTCGGCCATCCGTCACTACTCTCCTCTACCACCTTTTGTTCACTGCTCATTACAGTGAGTTATATCAGAGGGCAGCACATATTTCAGGACACTCTCTTTCCATATGGTCACAAGTCAGCTGGGCCGGCCCCAGGCCCGCATAATCTTTGAGCGAGGGGCAGTGTCACCTGCTGGATGTTCCCTGCCCCAGCCCTCCCAATGACTGGAACCAGAGTGTGAGCACATTCCTAGGAGACAGAATGAAAAACCATCCCACTTAATCTACTATAAATACTGGATTGCTCTCTGCCACATCCCTGGGGCCTGTGGGGAAGGCAAATTACATTCAAGCAGCCTAAATAGGTCATCAGGTCAGCTTTGGGCCCTGGCTTGGCTTCTCCATTGTTAGCAAATCACTTCCAGAGTCACAAGCGATTGGATTAGGCTACCATATGCGTGTCCCCCAGCAGTCTTTGAAAATATGTCACTGCAAGTGTGAGACCAACTGTCTAAGACTCTGAAAGGTAGAGGCTGGGCAGGTATTGCCGTGGAATAGTCGTCATCTCAGTGCTGGGAAGGCAGACACAGAAGAATCCCCAAGGCCACGTATTAGTTTTTTTTTTCTATTTCTGTGATAAGACCCCATGACCAAGGCAACTTATAAAAGAAAAAGGTTAGTTGGTCTTAGGGTTTCCCACAACTAGAGTCTATGGGAGTAAAGGCCTGGGGAAAGGTGGCTGGAACAGCTGTTGCGAGCTTATATCTTGATGCATAAGCAGGAAGCAGAGGGCACACGGAATGATTGGAGTCTTTTGAAAAGCCAGACCCTAGAGACACATCTATAAACAAGGGCCAACTTCCTAGTCCTTCCCCAAGAGTTCCACTGTCTGGGGACCATGCATTCAAACATAAGCTCATGGGAATGACAATCACTCAAACTACAGGCTTGGTGGCCACAATCTACCTGACCCTACAAGCTTCAGGTCTTAGTGAGAAAGTACTTGTTTTGAAAAATAATGTGGGTGGCTTCTGAGGAATGATACCCAAGGTTGCCCCTGGCTTCCATGCTCAGGCACACCTACAAATGCAGAAACCCTGCAATGATGCACGCACACACACACACACACACACACACACACACATGCACGAGTTAGAGTCTAGGTTAAAAGATGAGGGAAGAAACCAAACTTAAAATTGTTCACTAAGTTTAAGGGTGCTTGCTGCTCTTTACGACAACCAAGAGTTTGACTCCCAGTACCCACACCAGGTGGCTTATGAATGTTCATAAGCCCAGATCCAAGATGATCCAACACCATCTTCTGACACCCTCAAGCATCTACACACACTTGTATATGAATACACACACACACATACATACACACACTCATAAATAAAATAAATCTTACACAAAAATACAAAGCAAACCATGTGCTGGCTAAGAAGAGTGCTGAGAGCTTCAGACTGGAAGTCTCCCATCCAGCTATCAACTGGCAAGCAGAATACAAAATTACGCACACGCTCATGTGACAGAGCTAGTTCTGGGGCTACTATTCTAACAACAAAAAGAAATGACATGTTCATACATGTAACTGCACGAAGGAATCTTGAACTCATTGTGCTAAGTGAGAAAAATCTAATGCAAAGATTATGTATTACAATTTCATTGAAAGAAACTTCTAGAAAAGGCAAAGTGCAGTGACACTGAGCAGATGCATGGTTACCAGAAGCTGTGGGGCCTGAGGAGGAAATTGAGAGCAGAGGCCCAAGGGAGCTTTTGTGGGTAAGAAAAATGCTCTGGATATTTACTCTATGGGAGATAGTTATATGGTTGCTTGCAATTGGCAAAATTCATCATATCAGATGCTTATAATAGGTAGATTTTATTACATGAAGATACTCCTTTCGTAAATGGAAACAGACAAAAGGGAAAAGTCTCCACAAAGGGATATGGTCACGGCGTCTCCTCCTAAGTACCAGATGCCCTAGAAGAGGGGAGTGTGAGCATCGTGTATGAGAAGTTACACGCAGACAACAGTGACAAAGCTAAGGTCAGCCTTGGACGTGGACCGACTGGAGAGTGTGCATCTCCCCTGGAGGGACCGGTCATTATCGGAGGCACCTTGGGGACTGTCAGCCCTGTCAGGTTCAGCCCAACTTCCAGCTAATTCAAGTGGGATGGAAGGAATGCTAGAAAGATGGGGAGATGGCAGGGAAGTGGTTTGACCTTCTCAAACTCCAGGCTCTCTGTTCTTAAAATAGTTGAGTTGGGCAAAATAGCATAAAAGCTTTTGTATGATACAGCATGCTCACCTTTACTCTGAGATCTTTAATGTCTTAGGGGCTTGGGGAGAGAGCTCAGTTGGTAAATTGGTAAATTGCTTGCCTTGCAAGCACAAGGACCTGAATTCAATTCCCAGAACTCACATAAAGAAGCCAGGCATGAAGCTATGCACTTGTAGTCCCATTTTAGGGGAGGGAGAGACAGAGGTAAAACTGGAGCCTGTTATTCCCTGTCAGCACCCGGCCCTGCCCTGTCCCACCCACAGCAGTGAGACAGTGTCTGCCCCCTCTCCCTCCCCTCACCAAGAACACCCTATCACTGAGCTAGCAGTGAGACAGTCCCTGATGTATCCACCCCCACAGTGAGCTAGCCCCTGCCCGATATCTGCCCCCAATGCCCTATCACCCAGCTAGCAGTGAGATAGTCCCCCTTTATGCTCTCTGCCACGCCCATCCTAAGATCTTCATATGCATTGTTGTTTTCCCATTTTTTTGACTTCTAGTTCCCATTAGCTCTTCCGATCCCAAAGTCAGCTCTGGCTGGACCCAGGAACCTCATTCTATAAGCTGAAGTGAAGGAGAGTAGGACCCATAACGAAAACGCAGACCCCACTGAGCCACCCTTGAGTGGATTTCTTTGCCTCAACAACCATGGCTAGCAAGTCCTCGCCTGAAGAGATACTCTCCGAAGATCTCCAGGGACTCAGCTGATTTATTTTTAGTTCCTTGGTGAGTGTTCACTTTGTAGTCTCAGAAAACTTTCAGATCCCAGGATGATAAATTTTTGATCTTCTTTTTTTAATGCAATTATGAGTCATTCCACACTTCAGCATCAACAACCCCAAAATTCGCTCTCCTCAAGAGCTTTTTCATCTCTTCAAATATCCTGGAGGTGAGGAAGGGCTTTAAGCATTTGCCCTTGACAAGAAAAGATGCACGAACCAGATACTTGTATCTAGTGTTGCTGTCAACACTAGGAAACAGTTTGTTTGTTTTAAAGCAGAACTGTGCAAGCTAAGAACAGACCCAGCATCACTCAGTGAGCAGGCAGAGATGCACAGATTTGTTGTCTTTACTTCAGCACATCTCAATCTATGGGTCATGACTCCTTTGAGGGTCCAATGACAGATATCCTGCGTATCAGATATGTAAATTATGATTCATGACAGTAGCAAAGTTAGTTATGAAGTAGTAACTGAAATAAGCTTATGGTTGGGGGTCACCACAACATGACGAACTATATTAAAGTGTCACACCATGAGAAAGGTTGAGATCCACTGCTTTAAGCAAACTCTCTTTTCCTGATAGTCTGAATGGAAATTTAATCTAGGGACCAGCCAGATGGCTCAGAGGGTAAAGGTGCTTGCCAACAACCATGCCGTTATGAGTTTGATTCCCAGAATGCTCATGGTGGGAGGAGAGAACTGACCCCTACAGGTTGACCTCTGACCTCCACTTATGTGCACTATGGCATATATGTTCCCGTCCATAGACACACATAGTATGAAATCAATAAAAATGTAGTCAAAGAAATACAGAGGCAGATGATAACAACCAACTAACTATTGGACTGGACATGGGGTCCCCAATGGAGGAGCTGGAGGTTGGTCCAGAAGAGCTGAAGGGGTTTACAGCCCCATGGGAAGAACAATGATTTAGGCCACTCAGATGCCCCAAGACTCCCAGGGACTGAACCATCAACCAAGGGACACACATGGTTCCAGCCAAAAAATGTGGCAGAGGAAGGCCTTGTTGGACATCATTGGGAGGAATGGTCCTTGGTCAGGTAAAGGCTCAACAGAGGCTCCAACAAAGGGAAACCGAGGTGGGGGAGGGAGTGTGTTGGGTGGAGAGGCATATATGTGGAGGCAGGGGGGGGAAGAGGAAGGGGAGGGATTGGGGGTCTTAGAGGAGGGGGGATATTGCGAAAGGTTTTACCATTGGCAATGTAAAGAAGATGATATTCAATGAAAAAAAATAAATTAAAAAAATGTAGTCAAAGCCGTGAAAACAACACTCTATATAATCTTTGGAGGATTCTTCCTAATGTTTTGAAACCATTACTCCCCCCTTTCCCACCCCACCCTGCCATGTGATGGATCTTGCTGGAACCTAAAATACCAGCAAAAGCCGTAACTATTCAGAAAAGGACTAGCTGCAGGGCCTGCCAACCACGGGGAGGAACTCCTCACGCAGTGCAGCTTTAAGATGTGAAAGCTTGAATCCAACTGAGCTCAGACCTCAAACCCAGAGACACCTGAACTGAAAACTGCTAGCAGGATCGGGAAGCCAACTAGGGCGTACCAAATTTACAGCCAGCACTCTCCCCTCTGCTGCTCTCTGTCAACAGGGAAGACAAGGTTTGTCTCCACTTCTATTCACAAGGCTCATTATCTGCGTCAGGCACAGCATTCTGCTGTTGTTTGTCCAGGGATAAGAAGCGTGTGTTTAGGTTCCCGTATCTTATACTTAACTTCACATTGGGGATCTCAGGCAGACATTCATGTGAGCAGGGAGCTCTAATCAGTTAAGGAGATTATTACTTGACAGTATTTCTGTTCCCAGTGATAATTAGAGCGGGCTAGGCTATTAGAATGTTACCTGCATACACATGTACCTTTTCTTTCTCCCTGATCTCCTTATCCCCCTTTAGAAAACACAGTCTTTCATCTTCGAGTTTATGGGCAAAGGTGTTAATTCAGCGTGCCCCGAGATGGCAAGGGTGCCTCCAGGAGGCTGAGCATGCCGGAGTAAAGAAGACATAGTCCTGGGGTGGCCCTGCTGCCCTCCTCCATTCTAGAGCACACAAGGTCACGCTGTTCTGTTAGGATTGAAGTAACAGCCCTTTGAAGGTCGAATTTATTAACTTTGCTTTTGGAAAAGTCTTTGCCGAATGCCTGGGTAACAGCCTTCTTGCTTGGGCCTGTGCTGTCTTTTGTAACTTGTCTACACCCAAATCAAGAAAGTTGGAGTGAGGACCCTATGTCCAGCTCTGCTGGAATCATGTTCAAACTCAAGTTCAAGCGGCTATGTACAGCAGAACCTTCCACTTTGAGACCCGGCCCTGAGGTGAGTGGTTTAGGAAGAAAGGCGACTTTGCTGAGATGAGGGAGAAATTGCAGCATGGCAGACGACCTCCAGGTTCATGGGATGTTTTAAAAGTGCATCACCACATGCATCTAGCATCTAACCTCACACATACATCTTTCTCTTTTTTTTTTTTCCTCCCAATTAAAAGTTAGCCCAGGAATGTCACTTGCAGTTGGATTCAGTCTTGTTCCGGTCTCCTCAGCACTCTTCTGAGGGATGCTGGTTCTTTGTGGCAGTCAAGGTCATACTTTAAAAGACATGTTATTTCTTGATCAAGGTTCCAGGAGGATCACCTTTTCAGGGAGAAGGTTCTGCCACCGTTTTAGAAGGCTGTGGCAGTGTGACTGAGGGTCTGGGGCTAAGGGAGCCCTCATGAAGTACAGTTCTCCAGAAGCCTATGTCACAAATGCAAGCGGGCAGGCTCAAAGTGGGAGCAGACAAAGAGACTGGCACAAGATCATAAGGACAGCAGCATTCCTGAGCTGGGGGAGACGGCTCAACCTCAGCCCTGCAGGGTGCTTGCTACTCAAGTCTGAAGACCTGTGTTCAGATCTCCAGAACCCATATCTGAACTGAGCACAGACATACTTGCTTATAACTGCAGTGTTTGGGTGGGTAAACCAGAAGAGGATCAGACAGGAGGGCATGCTGACCTGCCAGCCTAGCTGAAAGTAGAAGACTCCTATGTCAAAGGGATATAAAAGACAGTGATAAAAAGAAAAGATACCAGTTGCCCTTTTCTGGGCATATGTGCACACACATGTATATAATACACACACACACACACACACACAGAGAGAGAGAGAGAGAGAGAGAGAGAGAGAGAGAGAGAGAGAGAGAGAGAGAGAGAGTAAGAGAAAGAGAGAGAGAAACAGAGAGAGAGAGAGACAGAGAAATACAGAGATGTTGCTTCTTCTACACCCTGGTTGAGGTAGCTACTTCTTTTCTCTACAGTCCCAGTCAAGGCAGTCACCCTGTGACAATGGTCACTCACAAAAACTCATGGAGCAGGGCTCTGCCTCCTGGCCAAGAATCAATTCCTCACACAATTCCTCTGGCCAGTCAGAGCTTCCACCTGAAATCCAGGGTTTATATGCAGTCCCCAGAGATACAGGCCTTGCATGTTTCTTCCCCACGTGAGTACTGCAGTACATAGCTTCTTTAAAAACAAGAGACAAGAATTCCTATCATCTTTCATACACACCTCCACCCTCAAAATTTAGGTTTTCTGAATGGGAAAAAAATCTTTCATTGTCTTGTGCTGCAAATGCAATAAACACCCACTGGAAAGAAACAAGCCTGCTCTTTCCTTTCCTGGTCCCAAGTTCATTTACAAGTTCATGGCTTGCAGTAGTTGTTACTGACAGGCATGATTACAATCCCTGTCATTTCCTCAGACACTCAGCAAAGAGCTCCTAGAGCTGGAGAGGTGGCCCAGTGGTTAGAAACACTTGCTGCTCCTGCAGAGGACCTGGCTCCAGCTCCAGCATACCTGATGTCCTCTTCCAGGTGTTCTCAGTACATACACCCACACAGACACATGTGCACACATACTTAATAATAAAAAACTCTTCAGAAAATAGTAACTAAAAGTAGATGTGGTTCTAAATAGTGCTCCCATGTGCTAGAGTTATATCACATCAAATAATGGGTTTCATTGTGATACATTTTAAATAAATATAATTAATTAAAATTTCTATTTATGTGTGTGTGTGTGTGTGTGTGTGTGTGTGTGTGTGTGTGTGTATACCACATATGTGTAGGAGCCCGCAGTAGCCAAAAGATGGTGTTGAGTCCCTTGGAATAGGGTAACAGGCAATTGTAAACCTCCCAATAAGGGTGCTGGTAACTGAACTCTGGTCCTAAAGAAAAGCAGCAAATGCTATTAATTGCTGAGTCTCCTCTCCAACCCCCTCTGTGACATGTTTATAGGTACACACCTTCTATTGTTTATTTTTTTAAGATTTATTTGTTTATTATACGTAAGCACACTGTAGCTGTTTTCAGACACTCCAGAAGAGTGCATTAGATCTTGTTACGGATGGTTGTGAGCCAGGATGTGGTTGCTGGGATTTGAACTCAGGACCTTCGGAAGAGTGGTCAGTGCTCTTAACCTCTGAGCCATCTCTCCAGCCCCTTCCCCCTCTTCTCTTCTTGTTGACACATTCCTATCGTCCACACTCTGAATACTGTCATTTCTAATTCCCAGGTCTTTATATTTTAAGAATTTAGAATCTGCAGAATAAACTATGCAGTACATGTCCCATAAAAGCAGCTGCACCAGTTCACACCCCTGCTGGCAGGGAATAAGGGTTCCTCTTTCCCTATATCTTCACCAGCACTTGTTGTGGTTCATTTTCTCAATTTGAGTGCTTGGGAGCCAGGTTCTTTACATCTCCCACATGTTATTCCAGACACAAGGCACAAAGATACTCTCTTATCCTGAGCTTTCAAGACATCATGATGCCCAACACTCGTAAACTTGTAGAGTTTAGAACCTGTGCCTACTGGTTCCTACTTTTGAAGGATCCAGATGGTAAGAATGGCATCTTAGTTCAGGCAAGAGGAATGAAAAGAAAGGCGGAGTTGTCAGAATTATTCTAGACAAGAGGAAACAGGATTGAGGATGACAGATCGCAAACAGGCCAGAATTGAGCTGAAGTCTATTCTTGCCAGTGGATGAGGAGAACACATGCCAACAGTCTTTCGAAGTTGACGTTGAGTGAAAGATACAGCTCAGTGGAGCTAGCTGGTCTTCCAGTCTCTCACGCACCAGCATCTCCAAAGTCCCTAGCATGTGCCAGGTACCCTGCTACCCTCGGAGCACAACACATGCCCAAGATGTGGCCCTCCCTCTAGAAACTGGCAGCCTGACAGCCAAAGTAGCTACAAGTCAGGCCAGCTTAGTCAGTCAAGTTTTTAATGGACACGTCAGCAAAGGCGCGCATGCGCCCTGATCTTGCCTGGCATCTTAGGTTGGGCTGCTCATCAGCTCAGCTTCCCAAAGTCAAGTCTCTTAACACAGAGCTGATGGAAAATAAAACTTCAGCAGGTGAAAGCGAACTTCCTGGCATGTCCTCTCCTTTGTCCCTGCAGCTCTTGGTACACACACACACACACACACACACACACACACACAGAGAGAGAGAGAGAGAGAGAGAGAGAGAGAGAGAGAGAGAGATGGAGACAGACAGAGAGAGACAGAGAGACAAAGAGAGAAAGAGGAGACAGACACATACATAGAAACAGAGACAGAAGAAAGAGAAATAGAGACATACAGAGAGAGACAGGCAGGCAATCACACACACACACACACACACACACACACACACACACACGATGTCACCTGCACAGCTGTGTGGCTTGCATGGAGTACAGACACAGGTGGCAGCTCTAAGCCCTCACCACTTGTCACAGCAGGGAACAGGAACTGGCTGAGAGGACCCATTCTAACCTTGGCCTTGGTGTCTGCTGCCTTTCCCCGCTTGCTGCTGATGCCCCAGTGTGGTGTTGGAAATGGCTCTGACACCTCCCACACACTCTCGTATTCCAGGTTCCACCCGGCTTCTCTTTCCATCTTCATCGGCGCTTGCTTTATAAGCGAAAGCAGCCGACGAAGCTTCGCCTAGTGCCATCTGTTCTGTGTCAAACACTGCTTTTGCAAACAGGATGAAACAGGCCTTTCAGGACTACCAAAACTTGCAGAAGCATTTCCAGCTCTGGGGATGGGGGATGTGAAAGATAAATCTCTAAGACCACATGCAGTCATTAATACTGATTGTCAACTTGATAGGATCTAGAATCACTTAGGCGATCATCTCCGGGCATGCCTGTGAAGCAGTTTCTAGAGTGGATTCATTGAGATGAAGATCCACCCTAACTGCCCTGAGTTAGAGAGAGTTGGGGGGGGGAGGGGATAGAGGGGCTGGGCTGTTCCCTGACTGTGGCTGCAGTGAGACCAGATATCTCAAGCTCCTGCTGCCTTAAGTTTCTCCACAGGATAGAATGCACCTTCAAACTGTGAACCCCAACAAGCCCTTCCTTCCTTTATTTGCCCCAGTGTTACAGCAACAAGACAAGTAATTCATATACAGTCTCACTCTGTAGCCAATCATCATGATTGTCACCATCACCATCACCATCACTGTCGTCGTCGTCATTATCATCATCATCATCATCTCCTCTGGGCATATTCTAAGGGGGAATGTCCTCAAAACATAACCCTAAGATCAGACTCCTTCTACAGGGTAACAATGAGCCCTTTTAGTAGAAGAAGGTATGTTTGGGAGGACTGTCCTGCTTGGTGCCCAGTGGATATAGTACCCGTTGCCCACTGACCTATGTGGATTTTCTACTGGAGTTAAGCAGAGGGTCAAATCTTGCTGTGAAAATTTCCCAGGAGAAATCTTCTAAACCGTATAAGTTCCGCTGAGATCCCACATCCTCACCATCCCAAGCAGGACTTGCCACCTGAGCTCTGCAAGCTTCTCCGGGTCTCATTCAGCGATTGTCACACCCGGTGCTGGGTGTTGTGTGTCAGGGACTCCTTCATTTCTCTTTGCAGCTGCTTGTAAGGACAGATTTGGATTCTCTGTGTAATTATAGCCCAAACTGGGGACCTGGGGATGTGTCTCCAATTATCTCTTGCTTTGACTTAACATATTTATATGGGTTTCATATCTTTTTAAAGAACCATACTAATTTAAAGCTGTGGATGGGGGTGTATCCTTACAATCCCAGCGAGCTCCAGAGGATGAGGCAGGAGGATGGTGAGTCCAAGGTCAGCCTTGTCTACACAATCACACTTGTGTCTCAAGGAAACAAAGCAAGTGCTGGAAAGATGGCCCAGTTAGTAAAAGCACTTGCCTCATGAACATGAGGGCCTGAGTCGAATCCTGAGAATCCACCAAAAAACCCCAGGAAGTCAGTTTGAATTTATAATCCCAGGGACAATGAGATGGGAGGGGGAGACAGGAAGATGCCTGGAGCCGCCCAGCCAGCCAGCCTAGATTACATGGTGCAGTTTCAGGCTAGTGAGAGATCCTGTCTCAGATAAACAGCTGAAGGGGCATAAGGAGTGACATACTGAGACTGATCTCTGACATCTACATGTATACACACACACACACACACACACACACACACACACACACACACACTTATCTGAATTTGTATTCACTACAGATTTATTGAATTTTCATCTAAAATGAATAACCATATATCATTAAATAAGATAACCCATTAACACACACACACACACACACACACACACACACAGCATTCAGCATGTAATGGTTATACAGTGTCTACAGCTTTCAAACTTGTTTTCAGTCCCTTTTCATTCCCCCCCCCCTGAGAAAAAGACAGTTTAGATTCAGACTGTCCAAAGAGGTCAGAGGAAGAGAAAAAAATTGCAATAATGGCAGAACCACTCATGAACAGGGTGCTGTATTATTGAAACAGTTACAAAATAATAAACAACATTGTAATCGGGCACAATTTTAAACAAGATTGCTTTAGCTTATTTTGTTGGCTTTCTTGTTAGGTAATTTCCCCAGCAGGTTGGTAACAGAAAAGAAACAGGGCTAGCAGAGTCTCTGGCTGGAAATTTAATAGCATGGTGCTCAGAGGTGAATAAAATTATTTCTCTTATTTTGATCACGCCTAGCCCACAGTATCAACTCAATAAGAGCTCATTCAATCAAATTATTATTCCAATGGCTCGTTACTTTTCCATGGAGCAGTAATAACTTGCATTTGTAGGGCACTTCATAACTTACAGAGCACACTCTTCACGGAGTAACATTTAATCTATACAGTAATCCCAAAGGGTAGATATTAATTTCGTTGTTTTACAAATCAGAAAGCAGAAGACGCCCAGGTGTGTTTGATCATTTGCCCAAGGTCAAAAGTCACTCAGACCTCTGACCTGATAGGAAAGTATGACAATTTAAAAGAAAACCTGTCTTTTGTGGGAGAAGGTAATGCTTGGTGGTTTAAAGTAGGGTCTTTGAACTCCAAGGACCTGAGTTCAAATTGCAGATGTGTTGTGAACAAGCCGTCTGGCCATGCCCCTGCCACTGGGCCTCCCACACCTTGGCTTTCTCATATGTCAACTCAAAGTAACGGCAGCCACTTTGTTACGTTAGTTTGCTAGGATGACTTGTTTGGTGTCTGGCACCACTGAGCATTGGTCTGAAGAACTCAATGACTAACAGGCATTAGGGCTAGAGAGGTATCTTGGCGGTTAAGAGCACATGCAGATATTCTGAAGGACCAGAGTTCAGTTCCCAGCATCACACTGGGCAAACTCACAACTGCCTGTAACTTCAGCTCCAGAGGATCTGTTGCTATCTTCGGGTCTCTGTTGGCACATGCACACATGTAGGCATAGCACACACACACACACACACACACACACACACACACACACACAAATTAAAATCTTAAAGTTGATTTTTTTAATAGTAGTTGACATTTTTAAATGGACAGAATGACCCAATGGGGCTCATGTCCCTTTAATTATCTCAGTTTCATCTAGTCTACCTTAAACAAGGGCAGTAACTGTGAGTTAGGGACACGGCACAAGCCCTAAAGGTTGTGTGTGTGAGTCCTGGTTTTGTTCTTTATTAACTTTGAAGTTTTCCAACTTTCCCAGTGTGTCAGATTGTACACCTGTGAAATGGGGTCATAATCCCGGTTTTATCAGCTCCTCAGTGCAGCTGTGGGAGTGCTGGGGTCGGGGTGGCAAGCATCACGCAGCACCCCAGAGCCGCCATTCACGCACGCACGCACGCACGCACGCACGCACGCACGTACCCGCCCATTGATCCATATCCTGTTGGCAGCGTGCCTCCACCATGTCAGGCAGTGTGCTCAACAGAAGTGAGTCAGACACGATCAGGAGAGTGGGAGCGACAGATATGGAGAGTGAGCAATGACTGTACAGTGATACAAATTCAAGCAGGCATTATTATAATGTGCCAATTACAGCAATAGACTGAAATAGATTGTGGGGGCTACAAGAGTGCCTTTTAAAAAAAAATGTGAATTCAGCTCACACTGGCAGTGCAGAGAAAAGACTAACATTGTCTCAACAGCCGCATTTAGGAACTTTGCCAAGCAAGGCAGGTGAGGACTCCATTGTCACTGTCATCTCTCTTCTGTAGGGAAGAGCTCCTGGAAGCAGAAGGCCTCATTAGCTGATTCCCCTGAGTTGCACCTCTGTGGTGGCACAAGACAACATCAGGCCTAGGGGCCCAGGATTTAATTTCACTCCTGTAAGCAGATTACGGAAGACCGTCTATGTGACAGATTCTTATGGAAGACCTACTATGTGACAGGCACTCTGCTTCACATGTGCGGGGAACAAGTCACATTGGTAATTCTAGAATAAGGGTAATTCTAGAATAAGGGACCTATTATGGTTGAGAGGCAGGCACACAAAGAGCTCAGTGCTTCATGGGAAAGAGACCAATTTTGCTTTCATGGAGGGGAGCAAAGGGATGTCTGCTCTTACCCTTAAGGGGTAAAAAAAAATATTATTTTTTTGTAAAGAAAGATTAATATTCAAACAGGTCCATGAAATGTGTTTGCCTCTCAAGTCCACCCTAGGACTATCCTCCGTTACTTTCTGTGGTGGTGCGAATAGGAATGGCTCCATAGACTCATGTGTTTGAATGCTTGGCCCATAGGGAGTGGTACTATCAGGAGGTGTGGCCTTGTTGGAGTGGGTGTGGCCTAGTTGGAGTAGGTGTGGCCTTATTGGTGGAAGTGTGTCACTGTGGTAGTGGGATTTGAAATTATATATGCTCAGGCTATGCCCAGTGGGACAGTCATCTTCTGCTGCCTGCAGGTTAAGATACAGAAACTTTAGCTCCTTCTCCAGCACCTTGTTTGCCTGTTCTTTGCCATGTTTCCCATCATGACCTTAATGGACTAAACCTCTGAAGCCTTAATTATATGAGTTGCAGTCATCCTGGTGTCTCTTCACAGCAGTAAAACCCTAATTAAGACAGTTATGCTCCCCATTTCTTTGGCAGAATATGAGAAAGGAAAAAAAAGAGGTTTATTTTGACTCACAGTTTCAGAGATAAGTCTGTCATAGCGAGGAGGTTATGGAAGGATACCTGACTACCGCTTGTTTAAGTGGTGTCATGAGGCAGATAGGTGATTGAAAGTGAAGCTAGGCTCTTGCCCTCAAGCCCACCTCTAGTGGTGTCCTGCTGCCAGACACTCCTCTGGCCCCAATCTTCTATACCCTGCTAAACAGTATCTGTCCTTGGTCAAGTGTTCAAGACATGGGCACATGAGGGACATTTCACATTCAAACCACAACACCTCTCCTAGTCCAGGACTCTGTGAAAAAGAAAGAAAAATCAGTTTTTCAGCAACTCCTTGACATCATCTATCTACTTTATTTCTCCAACATGATTAATAAATTATTCAGCAGCCTGCCTATGGAAACATGCAAATATAAAAACCTGAGCAAGAATTCCAGTAGGCAAAGTCTCACATCTCATTACAAGAGATGTTTGATAAATATTAATGCTCCTAAATGGTGATAGCAGAGGCTTCACACAAAGGATGTCCATGGCAGATTAAACAGCAGACTCAAATTGCCCAAGCCCTATGTACATACAAGACCCACATCCCATTTCATCTGGATGAGAAACTGCCCTGTAGTCATTCAGGATACAGAAGTTGATTCAGCATAGGCATATCACCTCTCTACCAAACACGCCAAGACCTTCCACAACATTATTTATGACCTGGTTGGTTTGGCCAACTGGTGGAGTGGGAGCAAAGTGAGGGATCTGCAATACCTGACCTAATATAAACTTTGCCTCTAGCAGTAAATATCAATTGCCCCTTGAGAAATGCTTAAGAGACCCCTTATAGGCTAGCCCAAATGTTCCCATACACTCTGGGGATTACCAAATACCCTAGAATGCCATCCTCATTTTACCAATGAGAAAACTGAGGCACACAGAAACAAGTTATCTTAAGACCAAGTGATTAAGACGTTGCAGTTGTTTTTGTATAAGGACTAAATAAGAAAAAGGCATATATAAAGCACTTATGTAGGAAATTGTGTACAAGTAATCACGGCAGCCAGAGCTATCATTAGGAAAAGCTTGTCTACTGTTCACAGAGTGCATTTTTTGGAAAATATTGTAAGAAGGTTCCTGATTGTTAGCCAGGCTATGACACCAGCTAGATTCCTACTTAGCAGATTTGAATAGCTACAGAGCTCAGAGACACAATAGCCCAGGAGCTTTTAAACCAGGGAGGTAAGAATCAAAGCCCCTGACAACCGACAACAAGAACATCAACATTCTTCAAATACCACCCACATCTGTAAATAGGTTTACTGACATTTGCCTCACCCATATGGATGCATCACCAGGTCAATAATATGTGGAAATCCTGTGTACATGTGTTCACATGTGGATACAAACACATGTGAGGCCAGAATACTAACTCAGCTATCATTCCTTAGTCATAATCATTACAACATTTTTTTAAGATTAAAAGTGTTTTCATTTACTTGTGAGTAGCTGTATATGTGTATGTGTACCACATGTGTGTAGTCCCCAAGGAGACCAAGAGGGCATTGGATCACCTGGAACTTGAAGGACAGACAGTTGTGAAGCCATGTGAAGGTTTGAGAATGGAACCAAGTGCTCTGCAAGAGAAACTAGTGCTCTTAAGCACTGAGCCATCTCTTTGTTTGTTTGTTTGTTTGTTTGTTTGTTTTCTCCTTCTTCCCCCAACCCTTCTTTCCTTCATTCCTTCCTTCTAGTGTTTCTCCCTGGCCTGGACCTCACTGATTAGGTTAGGTTAGCTAGCCAATGAGCCCCAGGGACCCTCTGTCTGTTGCTGCCCAGGGCTGACCCAGGCATGTATTACACCACCTGGTTTTCTGTTTGTTTGTTTGTTTTATCACACAGGTTCTGGAGATCCAACAAACTAAGGTTCCCATATTTGCAAAGCAAGTATTTTACTTCTCAGCCCTTTGTATGGAATCACTGAGAGTGCAAAAATCAGAATTACAATCTTACATGACAGTCATTTCTACAGGACAGATCGTTTCCCTGAAATATCCAACCATAATTAAGTGGTGCTGAAGCCCCTATGATGTGAATTCTGGAGCTCTGAAAGAATGGCTTAGGGCAGCTCCAGTCTAAACTTGAACCCCCAGTGCCTTTGTCTCATGTGTTTTTAGCTATACGCTAAGGTCCTAGACCTCCTAGACACAGAAAACTTGTGTTGCCATGAGCCTTAATATTAGAATGTTATTTAAAAAATAAACAATACTATACCTTGTCCCATACAATTTATGATTAATCACTTTTCTGAACTGCCAGTGTTAATGACAGCATATTAAAGACTGAAAAATCCAGACAGACTTGTCAGTGTCTTTCAAATCAGCACTTCTACGTTGGGTGGACCATGACATGTAACACCTTTAAGCACCTTGGGATACTAGTAGAACACATTTTAAGAAACAGTGAATAAAGTCATGGTAAAGGTTCCTCCTGCTATCCCATCCCATAATATCTCATCCTAGGGCTCATCTTACCATGCAGGCTGTGCTTGCTAACCCCCCTCTTAACTTCTCTGATACTTCAGCTTTTCTCTACTGAGGACTGGCTGAGCTGCAGGGTCCATTTGAGAAGAGGCACTTGCCACACTTTTTCTAACCAGTAAAGAATGTAAAAATATCCTCCCAAAACCCCCTAAGTGAAGGGAAATGGGGGGTAATGCCTGAAGCTAGGTTTTGGGGTTTTAGACAATTCTTTCCAATCTTATCTCCTTCTAACCATTATTAAGAACCTATGGAATTTTCATTCCCTTCCTGGTGTATAGAAACACACTAAAGATAAAGTCATTGGCTTGTGGCCAATACATGTTTTTAGCATGATGCTCCTAGACCTCCTCTTTTGGAACAATGAAAGGAGCCAATTACTTTACCCTCCTCTTGGGGCTAGCCCCACAGCTGGGCACTCCTCTTAGGATGCTACTACACTTCAAGTAGCCACCAACTCCATCACACTCTTACCCATCTAATTAAAAATGAAATGTCTTCTCAGAATTTACCTTTAATTCCAGCACTCAGGAGGGAGACAGAGGCAGGAGGATCTCTGTGAATTCAAGGCCAGCCAGAACTACATAAAGACTTCCAGGTTATCCAGGGCTAATGATATTGTCCTATAACTAGCACCTACGTGTCTTACAAGGACTGTTTGATATAACAAATAAAATAAATGGATAGATAGATAGATAGATAGATAGATAGATAGATAGATAGGCTTTGCTCCATTGGAATAGCTACTTAAATGGCTGCATATTGATCTATTTGTGGGCAGGAAATAGAGATCAAACGAACCAAGAAGTAGAATGGCTATTGTATGATGGTTCAAAAGAGAATGGCTTCCATAGACTCCCATCTGAATACTTGGTCCCCAATTGGTGGAACTGTTTGAGAAGGATTAGGATCTGTAGGACTGGAGGAAGATATGTAACTGGGAGCGGGGTTTGGTATTTCAAAAGACTCACTCCATTCACAGTGTGATCCCTCCTCTCTCTGCTTCCCACTTGTGGATCTAGAAGAGAGCCCTCAGTTCTTCCTGCCACCCTGCGTTTGCTCTGCCATTGTTGACTCTAACCATCTGAAACTGAAAGCCCAATTCAATGCTTTCTTTTATAAGTTGCTTTGGTCATGGTGTTTTAACATACCCATAGAATAGTAACTAATGCACCTTTCATACACATCTACCCATTAGAAAACAATCCCAGCTTTCCTACTTCACCAATGGCAATCTTATCTGCTGGTCTCACCTGACTGCCCTGTGGGCCTTCTAGATTTCAGTGCAGCCTCTTCACTCTAGAAGCTTCCACTCTTTGCTTTCTCTGTGCTCTCCGCACAGTAATCACATTGCTGTTTTAGTTGTGTGCCTTGCAGCACATGTTTGATGTAGCTTTGGAGGAGCAATCTATCAGACAGATACTATTGTTCTTTCCCAGTTTACTCCTGGAAAAGCTGAAGGACAAAGAGTGTAGTGATTTGCCCAAGATCACAGAGATCATTGGGAGTAAGAAAGCTGGGACAGCAGCCAAGACCATCTGTCTCAAGTCTCTATCTCTAAGAGCCCATTTACAGAGGTTTTACTCATTTTCTTCTTCTGTGTGATCATTCCTCCAATGTTGCACACAAATCCCATTTCCTTCAGGAAGTGTATTCTTAGAGTTTTTGGTATCCCTGCCCCAGACTCTGTTATACCTCCTCTGTGCCCCCATTTCTTCTCCCATGCTGGGTCATGCTAATTTTTGTGTGTGGATTCTGAATGGACTGAAGGACACATGAAGTCAAAGACCAGACAAATGATTACATATCTTGCTGCTGCAGTGCCATGCACTGGACCAGAAACATCATCAGGAACATGCTCATGGGAGAGTTTGATCTTACATCTAAGTCTTTCTACATGGGAACTACAGACAAGGTAGATGCTTGAAATCAGATTCAACAAGGAAACAGTCAAGTGTGGTTGCATACATGTATAATCTTGACACTGGAAAGGCTAAGGTAAGAGCAGCCAGAGAGAGAGCAATCTGGACTATATTAATATGAAAAATAATTTAAAATATCTATAAGAATTGAAAAATACAAGTATTCATTTCTCCAATGTAGGTAGATTAAAAAGCAATTCTTTTTATGTTGCCACAAAGTAAGTCCATGGCTACTTTGGCCCTAGATATGAAGGGGCCCAGGATGTGAAGGAGGCCAAAACTTCCTCCAATGAGTTTCTTGGCTATGAATGGGCTAAGGGAGGGAAGGAGAAGGAGAAAAAGAAGCCATTATGGCTTAATGGTTTAATCTGCAGATGTATATTGTCAACCTGGGCCAGTTGCCAGCAGCCCTGAGAACTGTTGGCACAAGCCAATCTGAACACATGCTAACACTATGGGCTATGTAACAAGACACAGGCCTGTACTGAAGGAAGAGTACAAAGCTCTTGCTGGGGTCTCATCCCCCAAACAGTAATGGATACCACCCACTCACATTCCACTGATATACACAAAGAAAGAGCATATTTGGCAGGGATGGGAAGGGGTACCTAGGTGCCGACCGAGTGCAGCTTTCTTCTTACTGTGTCTAAGAAGAGGCTGGAGCAGGGAGAGAGGAATGCTCTGAATTGCTTTTCTGAATTCTTTTTTTTTTCCAGCAGGGTTTTCTTCTTTGATACCTTCAATTATCACAGTTGAAATGATTATATTTCTAGCACCTCCACCCAACAGCCAAAGAAGTTCGGCATTTCCTGTCCTGGCTAGAAAAATGACCTGGCAGGGGACTGTCTCTATAGCCTTTCCTCTTTGTCTAAGGCAGCCTTTAATTCATCCTGTCCTTGCCTTTCTAACTGCCAGAGGAGCAAGGGGTCAGTGCAGGGGGATGGAAATGTTTTTTCCACTTCAATATTTGAGGTGAAAACCAGTGACCCAGAAGGTCTTTGGTAGCATGGAAAATCCTGAACCCATCTTAAGCCATTGCTACCTGGTCCAAAACGGGATGCACAGATCAGGGAAGCTGTTCTTTGAGAGCAGCCTGGGGGCACAATGCTTGGAGTCCTGAAGCTCTGGAGATGGCTGGATTGTTCTGCATCCCCATAGCTTTATTTTGGTTGTTTCTGCGCTGTCCTGGCTTGACATTACATCCATCTGTCTGAACATGAATTGCTGATGTTTTCTGTAAAACCACAGCCTTCAGGAGCCAAGGATTTGAGTACTCACAAGAAAGGTCAAAATGGGATCACAGTCCTCTCTGGGAGGACTTACAGTCATATCTACAAAAGTGTGAACGTTGTCCAGAAGTTGCAGCCAGAGATAAAGGACAAGAGAGTAGTCCACAGTAGGAATGATTCAAGCTCAAAGGAAGCTGAAGAGGTTGAAAACAGCATGGCTGTGGGCTGCAGAAATCAGCATGGCGTGAGAGGACAGGAAGCGAGGGTTTCTTGAAGAGAAGTAGTTTGAGAAGATGCAGCTCACCTTCATGTTCCCACTTGTCTGACACCAGTTGTCGTCATCCCTTGAGCCAGAGGTGGAGATGCATGCCATCCAGGACCTCAGTCTTTTCAAGCTCCAAAGCAAACCCAGTGATGCCCTTCTCACATTCTGAAGAAATGGAAGCTTCCACAGGGCCAGTGGCTTGCCCCCAGATTGTCTAGTCTGGTAGCTGCTCATTCTAAAGTCTGTATTCTAAACTGCAATGAGACATGGGAGTTAGACTCTAGACCACCACGGTCTGACTTAGGATATGGGGTAATAGAGAGGCCATTTCTGAATTATGACAGAAGTGTGGGCAAAAAAGAGTATACAGAAACATTACTATACTGGGCTGAGGATGTGGCAGAGTATACAGAAACATCTGTATACAGGGCTGAGGATGTGGCACAGTTAGCTCAGTTAGGGCACTTTTACTTAGCATGCAGAAGTTCTGGGTTCCATTGCCAAGTCTATACCAACCAGAGATGACAGTTTACATCTGTAACCCTAGACCTCTGGAGGTGGGGGTAGGTGGATCATAAATTTAAGATCATATTCATAAGTGCAAGTTTGAGGCAAGCCTGGGCCACCTGAGATCCTGTGCAAAAACAAACAAAAATCAGCCATGAAGAATAATGAAGATTGGCAGTGGATGCACATGATTGAAAATGGTTTCATCTTTAAGGTCCATATTACTCCCCTGTGGACCTGCAATCCACTTCTGACTGGCAGTGGGAAGGAAGCCAGTATCACTCAAGGTTTGGACTGCCGGCTTCCTGGGAGGAGGTGGCAGGCTTACAGTACTGCTTGGTTGGATTCCTTCCCATTCCTCTGCTCCTAGTGTGTTCTGCTCTGGCTCTTCCTCCTCCAAGTTACCCAAAGTGCCCTCTGATACCATCTCTGTGTTGATTCTAATTTGCTATAAAGGCTACAGAACTCAGAAGCAATAATGCAATTTGATCATTATAACTCCACACTGGAGAGATTGGCAGACAGATGTGAGTCTCAGCCTTGGTTAGCAGCAAGGAGTAAGTACCTCATCACACATCTTCACTGAAACAAGATCCTTTGACTGGGCCCTCTTGGCCAGGCCAGTAAAGGGGAAAGTTCATCAGTGAGTGGTTTAAGGGCAAAGACTAGGATCAAATGACTACTTACTCTTCACTTGAGGGACTGACAGGAGAGGCAAGAGCGAAGTGGAATTAGCACCTACTATTTGAAAGTAGCACTCTCTCCCCTTGTTCCATATTTTCACTATCAATAGTCTATGATAACCCTCCCCTTCCAGACAGTATTACCTCACTTAAGGGACTGGGAAAGCAAAACCAACAAGTTTTAGCAACTTTCCCATGGCTGCAAAGCTAGTCTGTAGTACAGTCTGCTTCTAAGAGAGGTCTGTGTGACTTCATTCCCTCTGTGCCCTTCCTCCTCTGATGAAGGCTTTCCAGGGCTCTGGGGTTTCTTGTAGAGCAAATATTAGTATGACTACTTGTCTGAAGAGTCAAAGGGGATAGCATGGGCTCACCTGCTCTTTCCCAAGTGGGGATCTGACTTGAGTCTAACGGTCACTCTTCTGAGCACGGAGGGGTTATAGAAAGAAGTCCTGTCTATAGGAGGCTCTAGGGAATCCTGAAGTCACAATGGGGAGAGAACTGGGGTCAGAGTTCAGGGAGAAGAAACCATTCCAACTTTTACCCCATTCTCTATGGACTCATGTCTGAGTCCTCAGGAGGAAAATGAGAATTAAATGGCTAGCAGGAACCAGACTTTGTGGTACTGGTTTGAAATCCATGCTACTTAGGAGACCAATGGAAAGTTGAGACTGGCCTGGGCAACATTGTCAGACCCCCTTTACATAAAAATAAAGACCAATAAGAGAGTTGGGGTGTAGCTCAGTGGAACACTTGCAAGCAGTGTAAATTTCTGGGGTCTGGGAAACACTTATGTCCACCTCTGGCCTCCATACATATAAGCATGAGTCTATACACACACACACACACACACACACACACACACACACACACACACACACTGTATATCTTTCCCCACATGAAAGTGTTACATATATCAGACCTACCCTGATAAAGGCCTTTGCAGGCCAAGGGGCTTCATGTCCTGTGGCAATAGTCATGCCTTCTGAACCCCAGGCATGTACTCTGTCACCCACAGATGTCTACAACGCTTACTTTGCATCTCTGAGGTCATACCCCACCCTTCCGTCTCAGCTTCTTTTTCAACACGGTAGCAGAGCATCCCACTCATAGGACAGGAATGGAGACGCATCCTCTCTTCATCTCCATCATTTCTCTCACCACCTACCCAGATTTCTGAAGCTGTCTCCAGAGTCATCAGCGGTCAGGGCATAAGGCCAGATGTCAAATTAGTAATGGTCTCTTCCCACTGGGCTTAAAACTCTAAATCCCAGCATTAAGGAAATGCCAGGGTGTGTAATTACAAGGAGTCCTTCCCTTGAAGCCTTTAGTACATTGGAGCGAAAGGAGAACCAGCCTAACATGCAGCCGTTTGTTTCTTTGTAAAACAAGACAATTCAATCAACATGACATCAAGGAGAAGCAGTCCTCTGGGGAGGGCAGAGGCTTCTTCACACTGATGGAGTTATTAAGATGCAAGGAGAGAGGTCTATCCTGAGTTCTCTGCTTTCAAAAGCTATTTTTTCCCTCCCAAGCTCTGCTTTCTTTCCCTTCCTTCTTCCTCTTCCTTCCCTCCCACCTTTCTCTCTGTAAACATTCATCATGCCCTCCTCCTTCCCACCTTAAAACCTGGCTAACCACCTTATCTCACATCTCTGCTTTAGCTACTCACTCCTCAGCAAGGCTAATCCAGCCACAAGAAAGCATTTAAGAACTGTGTAAATAATGCAGACACATAAACTCAAATGTATGCGTTGTTTTGCCAGGGCTGCTGTCTCAGATTACTCTAGACTGGGTGGGTTATGCATAAGAAATGTATAATCTCTTAGCTCTGAAAACTGGAAGTCAGAGATGAACTCCAGTTCACATCTTCTGAAACTTGCGAAGGAAGGGTCTGTCCCAGGCCTCTCTGGCTCAGGGCTGGGTCATTTCCCCCTTGTCTTCTAACAATGTCTTTGCTTTGAGCATATCTGTGTTCTTATTCCCTTTTACTACAGGGCCACCAGTCACAAACCACGTCACTTGCTTCATATTAACTTCACTACCTCTTTAGAACACTGATCTGTGAACTAGAGAGATAAAGTGATTGTTACCCAAACATGAGGACCAGACTACAGATCCTCAGAAGCCGCCCACAGCCACAGTTCTCAGGAGGCAGAGACACGGCATCTCTGGATTGAGCTGGCTAGATAGACTGGCTGGGATTAGCAATCTACAGTTAGCAATACTTAGTTAATAAAGTGAAAAGGAATCAAGAAAGCACCCGATGTCAACTTTGGTCATCTACAAGAATAAACAACCCCCCCCCAAACACACACATGCATACCACACACAGCATACTTCACAAATATACAAAATTAAAAATGAAAGAAAAAACTCTAATCTCTAACCATGGTTGCATCTTTAGGCCTGAGGTTTCAGATTTACAAATGGATTCTAAGAGGCCACAATTCACCCTATAACAGTAGTCTACACAGGTGACATTTTTAGTTTTCAGAAGAAGGATCCTACTCCATCAGCTATTACCAGACCCACAAAGTTAATGATTTCTGTTTTCACAAAACTGAATAATTAGTTTAGTTAACATTTAAAAAAATAGAAACACTAAGAAAGAGAGGACCTTTCTTATGAGCCTCCCTGTCTCATATTGTTCTTTATCTAGAATACTATTCAGCAGCACATGGCCCATGCCAGGAATGTGCCAACTATTACAGGCTAAAGAAACAACTAGAAAGTTACCTGTTGGATGGGTTGACATCTCTCTGACCATCCAAAGACCTGCCTTGCCTTTCAAAACAGGGATGATACTTCCGGCTGACTGAATACATTCTAAACATGCTCATCAGGCAGAAAAATGAACACACTATGGCCATCCGGCAGGCAAAGGCACTAGATAAATGTAATCAAATAGAGTTCTGACTGCACGGCTCAGTCAATCAAATAGGTCCAGTTCAACATCAGTTTTCAGAGTCAAAGCTAACCTGGGCAACTGGAAGCTGAAGCTTCTGCTCTCTCCATGGGCAAACAACTCAGCAGAGCCACAAACTCAGCATTAAATCTGCAGGGTCCTCCATTCTTCCCCCATCTCAGCAGATTTACCCCGAGAGACCCGAGGGCAGTACATCCCATAAAACGATTCTCTGTGGACACAATTTGGACCAGCTCCCTATTTTCAGCAGGGTGTGGATACAAGTTCTGCTGGCCAGCAGAAACTCAGACTAAAAATCTCTCATTACAGAAGGTCGTAGCTACACATTTGCACCTTTTTATTCTGTGCATGTGTGCATGCATGCATGTGTTTATGCATATAGGTGTGTGTTTCACACATACACACAAATGCATACATATATACAGAGAAACACATACACAAACACACACATATCTGCATGGACAGATGTAGTTATGTTTATAGCATGTAATTTAAGTACATGTTTAGAATATTTTTATTTAACTATTTTGGGTTTTAATACTTTATTAACTCTTTCAGAACTTCATATAATGTACTTTGATCACACTCACTCCCCCTACTCCTCCCAGACCTACCTCCACCTTCCATCCCTTCCCTGACTTCGTGTTTTCTTTCTTCATTTTAGAGACCCATGCAATCCAATTTGCGCAGTCCATGTATTCTTGCACATGGGTGCGTCCACTAAATCAGGGCTGGCCCACCAGGAGTCTTAACAAAAAATTAAATCCCCCTTGCCAAAAAGCCATGGACTGCCCATAGCTTCAAATTTATTTATTTTTAATTATTTCAGATGCCTGCACATCTGCACATCTTCCTGTCTCCACAGAGACCATAGGATAGTGTTAGATCCTTTGGAGTTAGAACTACAGGTAGTTGTGTGTAGCTTCCAGGGTGAGTGCTGGGAACCAAACTTAGGTCCTCTGAAAAGGCAGGATCCTCTTTTAATCACTGAGCCATCTCTCCAGTCCCCAGACTATTTTAAAATTGTTCCCTTGAGCATCTATTTAATCACCCTTCACCCCACCCCCCCCCAAACCTCACCAATCAAGAAAGCAAAGTGAATTGGGAGTTGGTATGAATATCATGTGACCCGCAAATGGAAACAGGTGAGATGGAGGGACTGTAGACATTTTCCTGAGCCTTCTTGTATCTAGCTTCATGACCCGCTCCTTTCCGTCCAAGTGATGGATGGCCTGTAATTTGTCGTTGCTGTTGTTTAGGCACACAGCAGCAGAATGCCACTCATTCATGGTGCCCCTGCTGAAAGCTCACCAGACTCCCGCGTTTGAGCAGCTTCCAGAGTGGGTCATCCATAAAGGTTTAATTTTCTCAGAATATGCAGTGAGGTGCTTCCCCTGAATGAGACGGCTTCTGCTCATCAACATGTTGATGCAAATAAATAGGAGGAGGATCTGTAAGTCAGGAATCTAATCAGCAATCATCGGTCCATCTGGTTTAATTAGAGAGCCCAGCAGCTCACAGGCACCTTTAGGTAAAATCCTCCCAAAGATGTTCCAAGGAAGGCAGGGTGCTCCCTTCCGAGTGTTACTTCAGAAGCACGTTGTGTCCCCTGCCTTCACAGAGCCCCTCATCACACTCCCATCAGAGAACTAGCCTGAGACATATCTCTACCTGCTTCTTAAGGGTGTGCAAATCAAAGCCAACATGGCCTAATTGGGTACCGGGTACCTACAAACATCAAGGCTGGCCACTCCACTCACTTCATAAGCACCAATTACTCAAGTATCCAATACTCAGGAGTGTCCCACAGATTCCGGCCCTGCTAGTTCAGGGGCCATCTTTGAAAACAGGCCAGTGGTTCCAATAGTCCATACTCACAATGGAGTCACTTCTGAACTTCTGCAGCTATTGAAGCTTGCTTGGGTACCTTCCCTAGAGACTGATTTAGCTGGCTCTGTGTAAATGCTCAATATTTGTAGGAATGTAATTAAAGAATTTCAAATATACAGAAAAGTTTTATGTAGAATATAAGTATTTTTTAAAATCCCTGAACTAACTGGGAGGGAGGGACTTACTGACTTAGTGGTATATCACTCCTGTCCCAGGTAGAGCAAGACATCATTGTCAGAGGACTGGGGCTCCAGGCAGAAGCCTGCAAGACCTTCAGTGTTCTTGGTGGACAAGATGGTGCAAAGATATTAGATATTGTTTTTAGGGCTCATTTGAACCTGGGCTACCTCAACACTGTTATATCACCATGGTTTCTTCCCTACCCAACACAATGACTGAATGTATCCTGGCATTCCGGTGGCACTATGAGCATGCACATCTCTCTCTCTCTCTCTCTCTCTCTCTCTCTCTCTCTCTCTCTGAGTGTGTGTGTGTGTGCCTGTATGTGCATGCGTGTGTTGTGTGTATGTGTATATTTGCGTTTATGTGTACATGTGTATTATGTATGTTCATGAGTGTGTATGTGTACATGCATGAATACACATGTGTGTGTGCACACATATGTATATGTGCATATGTGCATATGTGCATGTGTCCGGAGGTCTCCAAGGAAAGGGAGTCAACATATCCTGACTCTGAAAACTTAACCTGTTTTCTTGTTGTGGGCTAAAGATTTTTGTCTACTGTCTCCATTCATCCATACACAGCAGTCTTCACCCACACTGTGGCTGTCTTTGGTCGCAGGGCCTCTAAGGAAGTGATTAAAGGGAGTGCTAAGGGTGGAGCCCTAATCTGAAAGAATTAGCATCCTTCCTAGAGATGCCAGAGCTCACTCACTCTCACTCCCTACCAGGGTTCTGAGGCCACATAAGCACATAGTCAAATGGCAGTTGCCAACAGACCCACAGAAGTTTCAGAATGACTATCTTGTTGTAACCTTGATCTTGGATTTCCAAAACCAAGAGAAACGATACCTGGTTCATAGTAAATGCTTGCTCAGTACCTCCTATTTCTATTATGCTAATCTCTCCTCGGACATGCCCTACGCATTCCAATCTTCTGCCTTTCTACATAATTTTAGTTCCATCAACATTTGAGTAAGTCCCTATAACATGCCAGCCACTGACTAACACCAGGGATAGAGGTAATGAGAAGGTCTTCCTTCAAGTACAAAACCAAGAGTGGAGACTGGGAGACTGCCCACTGCTGGCCTTGGGAATTTATAACAAAGGGGCTAGCTCATAAGAACTCAGCTTCTGGTAGACACACAAGACGCTTTTTTTTTTTTCATCATGATGTTGTTCCCTTGCATCTTTGGGATTATTTCCCTTATCATTCTCTTTTAACTCTTCTATCTTTCCTCTTCCCTTTTGGTGTGAATGTGTGTGTGTGTGTGTGTGTGTGTGTGTATGTGTGTGTGTGTGTGTGTGTGTGTGTGTGTGAGAGAGAGACAGAGAGACAGAGAGACAGAGAGACAGAGAGACAGAGACAGAGAGACAGACAGAGAGGCCCAGAGGTGCATGACCCTGAAGTCATAGAAATCTTTAGCTGGTCTTTGCTTTGTGGACAAAAGGGTGTTCTTTTTCCCATCCTCTATCCTTCCCCCTGATTTTATCACCTATCATTAGACAGGAGAGAAAGGAGAGAGAGAGAGAGAGAGAGAGAGAGAGAGAGAGAGAGAGAGAGAGAGAGAGAGAGAGAGAGAGAGAGAATCTGAATCTAATTTATTTGCTTTTTATTTCTCCTTTGAGCACAGCTACTAACAAGTTCCCTGAACAACCACCAACCACCAGCCCAGCCTATCAGGACTTTAGCATTTTTATACACTCTAAAGAGTTCCCAGAATTCTAAATGTCACAAAATCACAGAGACTATCTGCAGCTGGCAAAACCATGCCTCTGCTAGAGCACGAGGCCAATCATAGTCAGCTGCTGCAGACAGTCTGAAGCGCCACATCCCCACACGTGGGATTAAAAATCAAAGGACATTCTTGCAACATTTTTGTGTTTTTTAAAGAAACCCAAATTGCAGATTTCTCATTACAGAGACCTGCCTGCCTCTGCCTCCAGAATGCTGGGATTAAAGGTGTGTGTGATGCTATGCCGCCTCCCCTTCCTCCTTCTTGGCCTCTGCAGCAGATTTTCTATTTCTAACCACAAAGCTCTCCCTCTTCTTCCTTTCTAAAAGTACCTTTGCAAATTCCTTAAAGTCCTGTAAGCCCAGTATCTGATCAAAGGTGCAGAGAATTCACTCACTAAGAGTTCCTACTCTCTCTCCTGTGGCCAGGAGGAACACTTAGGGGAGAGGAGTATGCTCTACAGTTAACCACAGAACTTGCTCACACTGGGCTGGGGAGCAACTGCCTGGCTCCTGGCACCAGCCAGCCTTTCTAGCCTTGTTCCCTGGAACCTGCAACTACCATGGTCTTCAAGTCCTCTAGGAAAAAGAGGAACAGGAAAGGCAGGAGAGGGGAATAGATAGGGATGAGGCCCTCCACTCCTGCATCAAAAGGCAGAGTCTGCTTTCATCTACCTTCCAACCCAGGCTCCTGAAAAGACTCCAGTAGGAATCAAAATGCTTTTGTTGCAAAAATATTTTGCAAGTCAGTGGAATAGTAGGGAGAAGTCAAAGTTAGTCGAACCAGTTGAGTGGTGGCAAACTTTCCTTTTAATATATTGGACAAAATGGACTCCTAAAAGTTGTCCTCTGATATCCATGGGTGCACAAAAATATAGACTCACAAATACACACACAAACACACACACACACACACACACACAGAGAGAGAGAGAGAGAGAGAGAGAGAGAGGGGGGGGGGGGGAGAAACAGGGAGACACACACAGAGATATAGAGACACAAAGAGAGACACACAGAGACACTCCAAGGCCAGTATTAGAGTTCTGATATACAGTGTGTTGGGTTTTAATTCTTTTCTAATACTGGTCTGTAGCCCTGGGAACATCATTTGACCTCTCTCAATTCCATGTTCTCATCTGTAAAATGGGAACAGTAATGTTCTTATTTGCTTCCTAAGGATTTGGGCTGTCTTTGGGGTACACCTAAATATGCTGAAATCCATTAACTCAGCTTACAGCTGGACACAGAGAACATTCTCACAAGAGCTACTGTCCTTACTGTTGATAGATGCCGGATTGATGACCTCCAACCCAAAGGAGGCTGAACCAGCACACTGGCCAGGACTCAGTAAAGAATCTTTTTCTCTTCAGTAACTAGAGAAGGAGATCCTACTTTGTCTGAGAGGGAAAGCATTGTACAATTAGCCAGAGACTCCCTGGGAATATGGCAGAATGTGGAATGGAGGTGGTCTGGGTCTCTGCTCTTAAGGGGAACACAAAAGCCATGGTGGGTGAGGAAGATGAAAGAGGGGCTTGTTGGAAAGTTCCGGAAATAAGAGAGAGGGCCCGAGTCAGGGATTCACTCAGCAGCCGAGCAGTATCCGTGAGAAGCATCCCACCGGTCAGAGATAATGTGACAAGAGCAACCAGGCACAGAGTTCCTCGCCTATGGTGGCGAAGCTTGAGTGAAGGAACAGGATCCCAGCTGTACGGGTGGTGTTGGTGGGGGCGTGGGTGTATGTGTATACATGTGTCCATGTGTCCCTGCTTTAGAAGGCCAGGATTGACCCCCAGATACATTCATTCCAGATAGGCTCTTCCAGTTAGGTTAGTCTGGCTGGCCAAGAAGCTCCAGCAATCCGTCTTTTAAAACTACCTGCCTAGTGCTGGTGTTGCAAGGGCTCACCACCATGCCTAGCATTTTAATGTGGGTTCTGAAGACTGAACTTGGGTCCTCAGACTTGCAAGGAAAGCGCTTTCCTGATGGGGCCATCTTCCAGCTTTGGATTCAAGCTCCTGTGTCACGATTCAGAGTCCGCTGACTTTTCTTTACGGCCCGCTCAAATGCACTGCCGCCCAGTAGGCTTCATACGAGTTGAAAGGGTTTGTGAGGGTCACACAGGGTAGCTGGGCAGCCTTGGCTCGCTGCTGGGAAACCGCTCTGATTTCCAAGCCTGGAGCCTCAAAGCGTAGCCTGCAGTAGTGCTGCCTCACCTCCTACTAAAATTGTACTCTCTGAAACGTGTAACAGCACTGACCTCTGCCAGGCGGCACATCCCAGCTGTTAACATTATTCAACTTACAACAGAAGTTGCCCTTCAGACCCTTGCAGCCAGGCCCAGGGAGGAGGTGACAGTATCAGGGCTGGGCCTTAAGAAGAACAAAGAGAAGAGTCACCTTGGCACTGAGGATCTGGGAACTGCTCTGGCTCCACCAGGCCTTGTGCAATCATCCACTTCTGGGCCAGGGCTGCAGACAGCGGATGCTGCCTCTGGACCAGCCAATTAGGCCCTGTGTGGGTCTGCAGTGTCTCATACATGGAACCCCTATTAGCAATTAGCCCACAAAGGATAACTTTATGTGGGATTTATTTTTAGTACAGTGTCAACCTTCTCATCCAGGACAAACCTTTTGTACCTATTGCATACCCAACTTGTAGGACATTACGTTTCCAGACTCTTAATTGACTTCATTAGTTAGATAGCTGCACTCTGAGTCCTGGGGGTAAGGCAGCAGATGAAGGCTAACTTGGAGAAAGTCGGCTGTCCACTTAACAGGAAGGATGCCCATCCTCACTTGCCCTCCGAGCCCCAGAGAGCCTGTATCAAGGAACATTGAGGTCTCCTTGGGATTCACCACATTATTCATCCCTGAATCTGCTAATGACCTTTGGATTATCTTCTGTCTTCCCAGGATTTTATTAAAGAAGGTGTAGTAGGAAGTGGGGAGACCATGTCTAGATATAAATCCCAACCACTCTTCCCTCTAGCACTCCTTCAATTCTCAAATTTATTGTTTGTATATAAGCATACATGCATACATACAGGAAAGCCATGACTAACTCTCCCATCTACACTCAGTGATATCTTTGTGAGGAACAGGAAGCTGACCAAGTATAGTTGACTCTGGGGTAAGTATGGAAGCCATTTCTTGAAACAGGGTGTCTTAGTTAGGGGTTCACTGCTATGTACAGACACCATGACCAATGCAAGCTTTATAAAAGACAACATTTAATTGGGGCTGGCTTACAGGCTCAGAAGTTCAGTTCATTGTCATCAAGGCAGAAACATGGCAGCATCCAGGCAGGTATGGTGCAAGAGGAGCTGAGAGTTCTACATCTTCATCTGAAGGCTGCTAGTAGAAGACTGACTTCCAGGCAACTAGGGTGAGGGTCTTAAGCCCACACCCACAGTGACACGCCTACTTCAACAAGGCCACACCTCCTAATAGGGTCACTCCTTGGACCAATCATACACGAACCATCACACAGGGTCTCAGGTAGCCTAGGCTGGCATGGAATTCCCAGCACAACAAGTGATAAGCTTTACTTCTGATCCTGCTGCCTCCACTGCCCTAGTTGAGAAAGGGAGTCGATGTCTTCTCCTTCCTAAACTATTGCCTCAGTCTCCCTAATAGATGTCCTTCACTCTCTTTACCTCTGTAATTTACCTTTGTGGCTTCTGAGGAGCAAGACAGACAGCTCTATGTCCTGTTTGGGGATGTCATCTCTCTAAAGTCCTCTTCAGTCCACATGCTTTGAATCTCTGTTTTGTGCCAGACTCCATGGAAGGAGACCATGAAGAAATCGCAGATGAGCTCTCAGGGACCGATTAGAGGTTTAAGTGTCAGGGTTTAAGTGTCAAGCCCTGCAGCAGAACACAGAAGCACGGTTCTGGCCTAGTTTAGGTGCCTGAAGGAAGGCATTTCACTACTGATGTGGTCAGGATCCAGCCAGGCAGTGTTTGTCTGTCTGGACTTGGAGACTAAATCTTAACCTAGACAGATGTAGTCCAGAAAAAGGAGGCTGGGGACTGGCTGCTGAGACCTGATCTCCACAGAAGGAGTGGCTGATGTTTCCAGAAGGTGAGCAGCAGTGGGAACAGCATGCTTCAGGGATGGGAGAGGGGAGGGAGGCGCACAGCAGAAGCCTTCTGTTGGGAGAGTGGAGGTAGGAAGGAGAAGGCAGGGCACACACAGAGGCCCAGAGGTTTGTGGAAGCTGCTGCGGAGTTGATGACCTTCACAGAGAACGCTGCAGGTATATATATAACTATCAAAGCAGATCGTGTGGAGGGATGAGAAGGCTCCTAAAGGGACATTTGAACAAAGAAGTACACAATGGTCCCAGTTTCTTGGAAGGGGGTCCAAGTCGGTTTCCTTTCCTTCCCGGCTGAGATGGATTTGGGGCCCTCTGGCTTCGTGTGCATAGAGTGGGGACAGTAATCTACATCTGAGGAGTCGGAGCTGCAAGAGTGGGTGGGAAAAGGATGGCACTGCTCCGAGCTGGGCACAGAAACCATGGCAGCCTCAATAGATGCCCTGGTTCTTTCTTGTCCCTCCTTCCCTCTCTTCCTCCCCCTTTCCTCCCTTTCTCCTTCTGTCCTCCCTCCTTCCCTTCTTCTCTTTCTCTCTCTCCTTGAAACAGGGTCTCACTGGGTAAGGCTGGCCTTGAAGCTGTTACATAGTGAAGAAGACTTTGAACTTCTGCTTCCCCCGCTGTGCTGGGAATCACAGGCGTGCCTCAGGATGCTTGGTTTACTCCATGCTGGGAATTGAACTCCTGGCTTCCTGTGTGCTAGGTAAGCACTCTCCCAGCAGAGCTACATGTACAACCTCATGCATCCTGGCTCTTACATGTCTGGTCCATGTCCTTATTTTCTTCTCCTTCAATACCACTGAACACATGGACACACACACACACACACACACACACACACACACACAGAGAGAGAGAGAGAGAGAGAGAGAGAGAGAGACAAGGTTCACTTATATCTCAGGGAAGGAACACCTGCCTTGGTCTCTGGGAGCCTTTTCTTGGAGCCTTTTGAATCCTATAACACCCATCCCTTCTCCCTCTCAGTACGGGCTAGCCTGGGTAGAGAGCTGATTTGGAAAAACAGAGGTAATTAAACTACTTTCTGGAACAGAAGAGCAAAGATACTCATATTCATTGCCCCCCCCATCTCTGTCTCTGTCTCTCTGTCTCTTCCTCCCTCCCACCCTCGTCTTTTGTATTTAATCCTGTCCTTTACAAAATTCTGAGCACATTAAATAGGAGCAATATGAGGAGACATCCCTTATCCTGACATTATGGGGGAAGTTTCCAATCTTTCACAAGTCCGATGTAGCCGTGTGGTTCTTGTGGATGGCCACTGTCAGCTTGAGGAAATGATCCCTGGCATCATTTGTTGATTTTTTTATTTAATCATGAGCAGATGATGGACTTGGTCAACTGCTTCTGCATCTATGTTCACGTGGGCTACCCCACAACCACACCTTGTTCTATCGGTGTATGTCCTGCAATTGAAGCACCTTCAGATATTGAACTGACCTCGAATTCAACTTAGCAATCACCCGACCTTCCTTGTCTACTTCTGTGTTCTATTTCCTAGCATTGCGCTGCTAATTTTTGTACCTTTGTTCATTTTGGTGTTAGAGATTGAACCCAGAACTTCACATTTGCTACCTAGGTACCCTTAAGAAAAACAAACAACAAACCAAACAACAACCCTTCTTAAGGTAAGATCATGTGACATTGTGCTGGGTGGACTGTACCAACTCCATAGCCCACACAGACCTTGACTTTGTGGTCTTCCTGCCTTGGCCTCTTGAATAGTGACTGTGATGGTTTGTATATGCCTGGCTCAGGAAGTGGCACTATTAGAAGGTGTGGCCCTGTTGGAGTAGGTGTGACCCTGTGAAAGTAGGTGTATCACCATGGGTGTGGCCTTTAAGACCCTCATCCTATCAGTCTAGAAGTCAGTCTTCCACTAGCAGCCTTCAGATGAAGATGAAGATGAAGAACTCTCAGCTCATGCCTGCCTAGATGCTACCATGCTCCTGCCTTGATGATAATGGATTGAACCTCTGAATCTGTAAGCCAGGCCCAATTAAATATCGTCCTTATAATGTTGCCTTGTTCATGGTGTCTGTTCATAGCAGTAAAACCAGTGACATTGTGAGCTATCAGGCCCAGCTCATTTTCAGCTTTTTATTTACTCATTTAAATAGTAGTAATACACCCCTTTAAAATATCTGATAGATTTAAGGGGTGACTTAATTGTCTTTGTCTGAAATTTTTTATTGTTCATAAAAACATTTCCATTTTATCACCATAAAATTTGCACCCATCCCCCTTTCATCCCTAACTAGTAACTTAGTGTTTCCCTTTGTCGCTGTTGTTCTTGATCAAGCTACCTAAAGATGTGAAGGTTATGCTATTCTTTTCAAAGAAACAACTGTTGGTTTTGTTCATTTCTTAAAAGTCGTTCTCTGTTCTTTATGGTATTGACCCCTTGTCTTTACTACTCCTCCTTAACGTGCACACTGGGTAAATTTGTCTGTCCTTCTCTAGTGACTTAAGAATGTGGTTATGTTATTGATTTGAGTTTGGTTTTGTTTAATGAGGGTCAGGTTTCCTAGTGACAAGCTGTCATCTAGATTTATCTGGGAATTTCCTAATCTCATCTTCATTTTTTTTTGATGGATCCTTTGTCAGATCCAAAGGTCTTGACAGAAGTATTGTTTGCTGTGCTCTTTGAACACGGCACGGCTCTCTCGGGGCCTGCAAGGTAAACAGGGAGCCTCTGGCTTTAGCCCCTTACATCTATCCCTTGATGGCTTTCGGGCTCTCTATTTGTCTTCAGTTCTTAACATTTTGATTATGATGCAGCTCAGTGCAGATACTTTTGGGTTTATATCACTTGTAAATTGATAGACTTTTTATTGGTTGTGAGATATATAATTAAAAACAATAGCTTTCCCTCCATCTTCTCCCTCTTCTTGTTTCCTCCTGGAAGTCCATGTGTGGCATCAATGGCCTTTGATGGCTTTTGCTGTGTTGATTCGCCATCATTCTCCTTCTGACAACTGGATAGCCTCTTTTTTTTTCTTCTTTTTTTGGGGGGGGGCAGATTTCAAGTTTAAAAATTCTTTCTTTTATCTGTTTACATGCTCTTTGCAGAATTTTTCTTTTAGTTACTTTGTTTCTCAACCCCATAACTATGTTTAGTTACTTTCCCTAACGTCTAGCTAGTGATATCTATCTATCTATCTATCTATCTATCTATCTAGAAATATAGATCAATGTAACTATTGATATATCTATCATCTATCTATTTTTCTGGGCTATAGATTTTGACAGAAAATTATATATCTCTATCTCTATATATCTATCATCTATTATCTATAAAATACGTGTATGTGTGTGTTTAGTATACACACACATACACATATTTTAGATGATTTCCTTTGGGTACTTTAATACATTTAGGATAGCTGAATTAAAGTCTGTATGTAATAAATCAAAGCATTTCATCTTTCTTGAGAAAGCTGTTTGTTATTTTTCCTATTGGCCACATGTGTCTGTGTGTGCTTTATGGATTGCTTTTGTCTGTGCAGGGAGGTCTTATATCCTAACGCGCTCATGCTGGAGATCAGTGTATCCTTTCTCCTGGTGGCACATGGCCTATGGGACAGCAATCTGGAAGTGAGAACCTGGGGTCTTTCCTTCTCCATGGTTTTTTGGGTGGGTTTGCTTGTGTTGATTTCTTAGTTGTAGTTTGCTCATTGACTTTCTTGAAGGATGAGCATAGCTTTCTACTTTTTACTATTTGTAGCCACTGAAACGACACTTCTCTTAGTTGAAAAGCCAACTCAGGTCTGGAGAGAACTCTTTTTTAGCTATTGGCAACCATTTAAGTAATCCAGGGGTTACTTGTCCTTGACAAGGGCTCAGTGTATATGCAGGTGCCCATCTCTAACCTACAGCTAGGCAGCTTCTGTGCCTTTACCTCTGCTTCCTGGTTGAACATGGCCTGAAGTCCGCCCAAATGTCACAGTTTGGGAGCATTCTTTGGTCTTTCCTGAGCACAGGACAAGCTCTTTCCTGAGCTTCCAAGCTATCAAGAACACCTGGGAGCTTCCCTGACTGTGGTTCCTCCTGCATCTCCCTCCCCCCAGTTGTTACCTACTGACTCTGGTAGAAGGGAGAAAAATATCTGCCTGGAAATGTTTTAGACATGCTCCCCAGGGAGCAGCTAAGCACTACACAACTTCCTATTCTGGAGACACTTGAGTGGGTCTTCACTGGGTCACCAGGTGGATCTAATGAGAATCACTTGTAATAATAGTCCATTCTACTCTCAGATAGAGTAGGACCTGATCACTGTCATTTTCAAGGCTGAAGCAGCGCAGGAGAGGAGAGGGTGAGGTTAAAATGAAGACACCGCAAGGCTTGCGCTTATGAAGTCCTGGCCAGCTCTCCTCTTTCTTTTTTAATAAGTTCTTGTTGCTTCAGGCCTTTGGCACGATCCTAAGGTTTTCAAGAAGATAATTCTGGTAATTACTATTGATATTTTTCCTCTTGCTTTTTTGAAAGGGTGGAGGTCTTCTTGTTATTGTTGTTTTAATTTGTATTTTCTCTCTATAAAGAGATACCATCTACCTTCCCTGGGTCTAATGAGGATCAGTCTGTTTACACCTCTCAAAGAAGTCCATTCATATATTAAATTGGAAAGTTAAAACTCTGTTATATGTTTATTCTGAATCATTCAAGAGATAACACTAAAAGCTACCGCTGTGTATATATTAGCGAGATGGAAGAAGAGAGAGACAGGACACTCAAGGACTGTCTCCTCATGGGATTCTGTCCCAACTCAATCTATCAATCCATCTTTGGTGATCATAAACAAGATGCTTACAGTTCCTTAGACTAGGAAACTATAGTTTCCTAAAAGATGGAGATTTACAGAGCCAAGTATCAAGTACAGTACTATTAAAGAAAGGCTGGAGAAAGTTAATACAAGATAAATTTTTGTTGTCTTTAAAATTAACATTAATAGCAGTGATTCGTTGCTATTAGAAATAATAGTACTAATTATTTTAATTTCTAAAAATTAGCATCATCATCATCATCATCGGCATCATTACTGACAGTTACCCAACTTTGAAGATTCAACTGTAGGAAGTGGGGAATTTGGACACAGAAATACATGCTGCAGTTGATCCACCGCAATCTAGAAGGTAATATGTCCCGAATAATGAGACTTTGTGAAGCAAACGTGATTCAAAAAGTTCAACCCAGGGATAAGAGCTGCCCTGAAAGACTTAACTTGTGGACTTGAGACAAGATAAACAAAGAAACCAGACAAGTATCTGGGAACACGTGGCACTTTGGTAACAGGGCACATGCCCTTTGAGGGGGGAAGAACTGTACCTGGTCAGTAATAAATCTAGGCTTGTATTTTTATTTTAGCTTTATTTTTCTGACATTTAATTCTGTTTATTTTTTAATCTTTAAAAGTAAAGTTGTCTGTTTTTTAATGGTTATGACCTCAAAACCAAAACTAAAACCAGAAACAACAATCTCTGTTCCCTGGAAATACTTAATGAAACTGAATTGTGATCTTTAACCTTTGAGTGAAACCACAAACATTTGAACTTGCTTACACGCCTATGACTGGCTCCTAATGATCAGCTATAATTTTTATTAAGTTTACACTAGCCATAAAGGTCCCTTTACTTAAAAAACAAACAAACAAATGAACACCAAAATGTAAAGTTATTTTTGATTTTTATTAAATAATTTTTTTTAACTCAGTGAATTAGGAGTTCTTTTGGGAAGGAATCAACTGATTCAATAGAAATCGTTTGAGAAGTGCTAGTTTGGACTATCTATGCTTGCATGGGCTTTAGGCCTAATTTCCTGTTTGTGATTGGAGGACAGAGAGATCACAATAGAGAAGGGTTTGAGCGAGATTTATGAAGGAAGTGTGAGTCTGGGAGAATTCCCAGACTACGTTTCCAAAAATCCAAAATGAAAAGTATGCACATTTTCTTCAGTTTTGTATCGCTGTCCTCTGAATACAGAAGTACTTTTCCATGGGACTGGAGAGATGACTTCACGGTGAAGAAACCTTGCTGTTTGTGTAGAGCAGCCAGGTTCAGTCCTAACAGTTGCATCTGGTAGCTCACGACTGCCTTTAATTCCAGATCCTGGGGATCTCACGCCCTCTTCTGGCCTCTTTGCGCACCTGCACACAGGTGGCACAAATGAACTCATGCAGGCTCTTACACAAACACAAAGTAATTTTTTAAAAAGTATAAAACAAATCTTTCTTGGGGAAAAAAATCCCTTTCTATTATAAGTGAGATCAGGAAGAGGGAAAAAAAGTTTTAATTTCCCTCTTGGCTTTGACAGTTCTTAAGGAAGAGATTTAGATTTTAAACAGTATGATCAGTAGTAACTTTCAGTGAAGAAGAAAATATCCTTCGTTTTCTCATTTTTCAAAATTAGGTAGAAAAGCTTGTGCCTACTTAAGTAAAAGAATTAAATTAAAATGTTTAGCACTGAGAATCATTGGCAATATCTGATCCAAAATGAGAAAAATGAATCCTCTTAAAGATTTACTGACTGTTTTCAAAAATCTGAAACTCTTGCTTAGAAATGGGTAACAGCATTTGAAAAAAAAAAATGAATCCTAGATAAGGTGTGGATGCGGCCTCGCCCTGAGACGTTTCACTTAAACCAAAACGTCCTCTAGAGTCAAGCATCATGAAATGAGGCTTTGAGCCAAAACCTGTCCAGTATTCCTGGTGTTGAAGTTAGGAAAACACACACACACACACACACACACACACACACACCAGTAATAGATCATTTGAGGTACAGCAACCTCGGCCCTAAGAAGTTAGGATGACCTGGTGAACCATGCAATGTAAAAATAGGTGCGACTGTCAAATAGGACCCTGGACTGGGAACAGAGGAAGTGTCCTCTCATCCCTAACCCAGTACATGTCTGGGTTATTAATTGCTACTATTGGACATAGAATATAGTGTAATTTAGGGCATTTGCCTTCCAAGCTCTGGAGCAATGAGAGGCCATGTCCTCATCACTGGCCTAAGCTGCTGGTGACCATAGCACGCCAGCTCAGGAACGGAGAAGACTGGCTAAGAAGCTGCGTGCTGTTTTTAGCCACAGGAGCCTCAGACATGGCCTCGCCTGGTGACAGAAGCCAGATGAAGGTTCTCATTCAAGTGCAACTTTGCCTGGACACACCATAAACCCCAGTCTTTGAAAGGCTCTCAAAGCGCTTAGATCTCACAGCATATTACAGGCTGTGGTTGTTGTTATTGACCTGTGACTGCCTTTCACTGCGGGGGAAGGGAAGGGGGACTCTCAAAGCTGGCGGTGGGGAGCTCTGGCCCAGCCAGCTATGTTGCATAAGCAAGGAATCATTCCCGTTTTTTTTTTTTTCCGGAAATATCTGCTCTATCTTAGCTTAGGGGGATGCAGCACAGCCTGAAATCACAAGAGACTGATTTAGTACAATCCTCAGAGTGTGGGATTCAGCAACTTGTGACACTTAGAAGCTCCAAATGTTCCTGCAGTGAAGGTTAAGCCACCATGTTCCCTGACGATAATCACGTGAGAATGGGTAAGATTCCGCTGGGGGGATGGCTCAGGGGACAGTGCATTCTGTGCAAGCATGAGAATCAATTTGATTCTCTAGCACGGAGGGTCCAGGAATGTACATCACACCCTGCTTTTTGTAGGTGGGGGCTAGAGAATCAACTTGTTTCTGGGGGTCTACGGTACAGGGAAGCCAGTCTGGCTGAAAGAGAAAGTTCTAGGCTGAGTCTCAACAATTAGGATGGAGTAGAATAGAGGAAGAAAGCCCGGGGGCATACACATACGCACATGTCTACACACACACACACACACACACAGAGAGAGAGAGAGAGAGAGAGAGAGAGAGAGAGAGAGAGAGAGAGAGAGAGCACACAAATAAGATCATCTGGGAAGCAAGTTGTGGTCATCTGAGGAAAACTGGTGCTCAGGGCAGAACTCAAGACAAAGTGCAATGGGACATGGTGTCCTGACCCACCCCAAGCCTTCACCGATCGTGACCCTTAGCTCCACCATGCTGGTCGTTCTTACCTCTATGCCTGTGACACTACTATTCCCTCTTGCCCAGACACACTCATGATCTATCTAGCTTTGTTCATATTTTGAGACCCAATGCCCACCAAAACAGTTCTGGGTGACGGAAAAATAATCACAGGTTTTTTTTAATGATGACAGGCCAGAGAGGAGCATAACCCTGAACTTCTCAGCATAACAGATGTTCCATTACAAAATGTTACCACAAGGATTAAGAAGCTCAAAACTGGTGGGCATTATAATTTAATGGCACCTGACGCCTACGGATCACGTTCTCCAGAGCTGTGTCCTTCGGGGTGTGGGTAACCTGTAAATGACTACAGAATTTTCTGCTTTGCCTTCCCAGAATTCTTGAGGACAAGGAGAAGCCTTCCCTCCTCAAAGCAGAGAATCCATCACTCTCTGTCTGGAGATCATTTGGGTTGCTTTGATTTTGTTTTCCAAAGAGTCTCCTGAAGAGGATACTTCTCATCTAGTAGAAATCAAGGCCAAGATATAGAGGCTACCAGACCACAAAGCCATTAACTGTCACTGTGGTCTTGACCCCAGGTCCTCCAGAGAAGGTGCCGACTGACAGGCGTGCTGCATTTAGCTCACAGCTTCTGTTGAACTGCACGGGGTCTCCTGTATCTCCGCCCCCTGTCTCCGCCCCCTGCCCCCGCCCCAAGCCCCTCCTCAGGCTCAGGCTCTTCTCTCCCCTAAGCTCCCAGGCAGTCAGTGAGCTGACCAGCTTTTATGGAACAAACCATACTTGTTCCTATTCTCCTTGATGAAACAAAATACTTGGCAAAAGCAACTTAAAGGAGGAAGGGTTTATCTTGCCTGGTTGTTTCCGGGTACAGCCCATCATAGCGGAGAAGGCGTGACTGCAGGAGCATGAGGTGGCTGGTTACATGAATCCACAGTTAGGAGAGCAAGAGCAATTGTGGTTAGTACTCAATTTACTCTCCTTCGGATTCAGCATGGAACCCTTCCCCCTTCCGATGGTGCAATCTACATTCATGGTGGCCCTTTCAATTCCTGTTAAATTTCTCTGGAAACAGCACACCCCCACCCCCAACAGACACACCCAGAGGCACTTTTCCACGGAGATTCTAAACACTGTCAGGTTTCTAATGAAGACCAACCATCGCCAGAATGAAACAGTAAGGTAGCAAACATGATAGCAACCATATGAGTCAGAAGGAGGACTGGGGGAGAGGCACTCCCCAGGCAGATGATAGATTACATCATCCCAGCAACTGGAAGAAGTCATAATTCCTCTTGGCTTGAAAAATCAGGAGCAGAGAGCACCATCATAAGCCATTTCATGCTGCAGACAGGGCAGTTCCAAGCGATGCTTCTGGATCCCAGTGAGTTACCTCATGGGTCAGAAGCCAGGGACCCTCACTCAGTTCAGAAAATGACTGGTTGTTCAGCCAATGACTGTACCCTTTGTTGCTCTATTTCCCTTCCATTGGAAGGAATATCATCCACATCATAGCGAAGGGCAGAACACATGCCTCACTGACTAATGCCCACCCACCAGGAAATCCTCTCTAGTTAGAGCAACAGGATTATGCCTTGATGCCTCTCAGGGAAATGCCTACTCAGGAAGAAGCACTGCAGACGATGCAGGTGCTTCTAGGGACCCTGAGATGCACACGTCACCTAGAGCACTCTTGACAATATAAATGCACGAGTGAGTATACAAATGTGTCCACAGTGACCATCACAGTCTTAGCTGCAGCTTCCCAGCAACCTTTGTCTCCCCACCCCCACCACTCCCACCTGCCTTTCAGATGGAAGGATGATGGTGTCACCCCTGTACATTAAGTGAAGGATGGAATCATGCAGAAGTAGAAAGGGGGAGTGGGAAAGATGGGATAAACAAAGTGCCGTGACTTTGAGGCCTACTGTCTATAACACTAGTTTAACTCTAGTAGCCTTTAGGGTGTTCTTTTGAAATTTAAATTTATTTTTTTTTATTTTTATAGAAGTAAAGTTCACTAAGCATACAATCATTTTAAAGTACACAGTTCAGGCGGGGGTGATAGCACAGTGCTAAAGTGTCTGTTCTTCGAGTGTAAGTACCTAAATTCAATCCCAGAACACATGTTTCCTTCCTTCCTTCCTTCCTTCCTTCCTTCCTTCCTTCCTTCCTTCCTTCCTTCCTTCCTTCCTTCCTTTCTTTCTTTCTTTCTTTCTTTCTTTCTTTCTTTCTTTCTTTCTTTCTTTTCTTTCTTTCTTTCTTTCTTTCTTTCTTTCTTTCTTTCTTTCTTTCCTTCTTTCTTTTTTAAAATCCAGTCATGGTGACACATACCTGCAGCCCCAATACCGAGGAGGCAGAGACAAGCGGATCCCTAGGACTGCCTGGCCAGTCAGCCTAGCCTATGTGGCAATGTTCAGTGAGAGCCATTGTCTCAAACAGCTAAGGTGAACAGTATTGTAAGGAGTTATTTCTTACAATAATAATTATTTGGTGACCACACATATACGTCCAGATACTCACAGATAAAAACTGCACAATTTTGAGGCACCAAGGGTCATTTTGCAATCAACTCCTTATGGGTTAGAAATGCTGTAACTTAAAGTGTTCTCTGCTGTCGTCCCCTCTCCTGCTAATTTCCTAGTATCTACTGGCCTGCTTTTATCTGTCTGCATTCAGCCAACTCTGGCTGTGTAGAAACAAAGCAATCGCACAGTGCATCAACTTTGTTCCTCAGCTTCTTTCACTTAGCCTAATAGTCTGTGAAGTTCACTCATGCTGTGGCTTGCCGTGACACTTCATTCTTCATAGCTGATTCCACCCTGTCTGTCACCTCTTGCACATCTGTTGTCAGCTGACAGACCCAGGACCATGTCTACCTTTTGCTGTTGTGAATGATGCCACTCCATCCATTTGTATACTTCCTTCTGTGTGGACACAAACACATCTTTTCATCTCTGCTGCATACACACCTCAGGGAGAACTGGTGCTTTTAGTTTGCTTGAAGTCATGGAAACTGAGGTAGGTAGGGGTGAGGCTCCCTCCCAGGCTCTTGTTCATGGTAAGGCCAAGATTAGAAGCCAGCCTTCAGAGCCAGAGCCTCTGATCCCTGTCTCCATCCTATGGCTCCTGGAGTTGCTTGGGCTAAAATTCACCAAATAATTATTTTTGTAAGAGATTACCGACTTCTAACCTCAACTCAAACTGCCCGAGGTTGTGTGATTAATTGTGCTAATGTGAACTCATGGATCCAGTAGTTTCATTTGGCGCCTGCTGAGATCTGAGATTTTTTGTTTCCCAGGCAAATCAATAGCAACAGACTCTATCTTGTTAGATCAAATATAACTTCTGTTTTACGAAGCTCCGCTTATGTCCTGATGCAGAGTTTATGTACTCGGGAGGCTTAATGAGATAATAAATGAAATTTTAACTTAACAATTAATAGTATAAAAGCATTAGGATACTTTGGAATTAGAGGCCTTGCATGTGATTTTTTTTTAATTAGCCATTTTTTAAAGATACAATTATACTTGTTTGGTACAATGATTGGGCGGTAACTCACTCATTAAGGAGGCGAAAATGGGCAAACTTCTACTCTGGTGCTCTTTGCAACAAACTGTAAAAACAAAATAAAAAAGTAAACTATATAATTGGGAACCCTACAAACTATTTATAAATAGTGTGACTCTATCAACACCAATTATTTCTGGATTAGACGGCTGGTCAAATAGCCAATAGCTGTATCTCCAACAATGGAGACTGGTGAGCTTTAGAAGAACCAGGGTTGCCTCTGAATAAAGCAATAGATAAAGTGTGTAAAAGACACAATTGCAGAGCTATTTCCCCACACACCTGTACAAGGACTCTTGTCTACCTGCACCTAAACAGCCACGCCCACATGGTGAGGGAATCTTGCAAACGGTGGTCCATGGGCCATCATTTTAATGTGTGCTTACATACCATAGGGAAGTTACTGGCTACGGCAAGGTATAAAAGCTGAATAGAATCTAGAAATAGAATGCAGGCAGGAGCAAACTTACAAACCTTTGATCTGCTTAGCTAAAGGGAGTTACTAACAACCAAGTCCAGTGGTTCTCTCTGTCCTTACATCCCAGGCTGTTCATATCCAGGCTGTATTTATTGAAATGCTTAACAACTGCTGTGTGAATTAGCATGAGCCAAACCATTCGCTTTCATCCACTCGGTAATGACTTGATGCAAACTGTAAAGGTGAAATTGTTCAGAACAACTGAATGCAAAACCCAGTTGCCAGGAGGAAAACAAGGGTTTTGGGTTCTGATATCCCAGTCTTCTCCAGCCAAGTGGGAAGAACTCCATGTATTGGACTGGCTTCTAGACCGCCATCAGAGGAAAACCCCAAAGATGAAGCTGAGTCTGTTGAAGGTCTGAATGAACAAACGCATGAAGTCGGCATCACAGACAGAACAAAGAAAGTGGGATTTGCTTAAAATCCTGTAGTCAGGGTGGAAAAATATGCGGGTTTTCTTTAATTTTTCCTTTCCCTTTCAAGTCAGTGAGAGGCCTGGCCTTCTCTTCCTTCTTTTGGGAAGGTCAGAGTTTCATGTAGCCCCAAATGACCTCACACTGGCTATGGAGTAGAGGATAGCCTTGAACTTAGTTCACCCACCCTACTTCCTGAGTGCTAGGATTACAGGCTGACTCCAGGGCTTCCAGCTTACTCAGCACGGAGTCAGCCAGCTAAGCTGTATCCCACCTCCTCAGTGTGGATGTTCGTGGATGTTATAGGCACAAGACTACAGAGGAAAAAGGAGGAAGTTTCTAGACATTCTAGGCCATTCTAGACACACATGATTCATACTGACAAGGCATACATATTCAAAGTCCTAAAAACTTTAAGAGTTTTGTATCATACTAACATCACACCTAGAAATTTTTCTTGAATTTTTCTTCATTAAAAACGGCCCTGATGATGACCACAAAGGGAATAACAGAATAGGAAAGTTTTAGAAACATAAAATGTCATTTAAAATGGTATAAAAACAAGCAAGCAAAAGCCACCAGTCACAGCCTAAATGTCTAACAAATAAAACACTAAAAAAAAAAAATTACTGTAAGTAAATAAAATCAAGTCTTATGGCCTCAGGAAGAACAGGTGTAGCACACTGAACAAAGCCAGTATAAAAGGATGGTAAGTAGGGACTGGAGAGATGACTAGGGCTAAGAGCGCTCACTGCTCTTGTAGAGGATAAGATTTCCTTGAATGGGTATGGTGGCTCACAAGTTACTGTTACTCGGGCTCCAAAGAATCTGATGCCCTCTGCTGGCCTCCCCCCAGCACTTCACTCGCATGCGCATACCTACACACAGACATACACACATTGTATACACACAAGATTTTATATAAGTGCCATAACATACACTTTAAATGCAACTTTAGCAATAAACATCAGAATCCAAGCAAGGGTCCAATGGGACAGAGATGGGCTAAGTTTGGGGCACAGGAGATGAAAGGGAAGCATGGGAAATAGCGAGAAATGGGGCTCCGAGGAGGTGCGTGCACTCCTGGCTAAGAATGGAGTGTAGTGAAGGAAGCAACAGCCTCAGAGATTTTAATTCAAATGCCAGGGACTTCGACTGCTCAGGGCTGTCAGCATCTCAGCTTCTAGGAAGAAGACACCAGAGCACTTACAGCTTGAAGACCTATGTTTTAATATAATGCTCAACACCACATGAAGAAACAAGGCACTGCCAGATGGAAAAAGGAATGAAGTTAACAGCGTCAAATGCACATAAATCACGGCCTCACCAGAAGGTTTAATCCAAACCCACTAATCCCACAACAAATTGGTCAACCATCTGCAAGCATGTGCCCGGAGGGAAAAACAAGAAAAAACTTTGTAGGAGTTGAAATGCTGTTGTAACAAACTCAGCTCATAGACTTCCACAGATCAAATCTGCAGACCCATCTTCAAACTGGAGACTATAACACAACCTTCCAGAACAATCCAGGCACCCAGAGCCATCTGGCTTTGACAACTTTTTCTAATATCCTCACCTTAACCTTGACCTCTCCCTCTGCCAGCGATCCATCTCAGTCAGCTGCAGGGTGAAGAGCCAACGTGCAGGGTACTGTTCCTGTGAGTGTGTAGGCGGAACATGTTATACGCTTTCGGAGAAGGATTCCACTTGCCTGTGACAGATTTAAAACTGCTGCAGCAGTGTTGGTCCCTCCAGTGTCGGACAGGATGCGGGGCACATGTTTGTAATTCATCTGGCTGCGCTCTGACAGCCTGGCATTTCAATAAAATATTTCCATAGAAAACAAAAGGAGATGTCGCAGAACTGTTAAGATACATCCATATAAGTTAGAGGAAAAGGAAAATGGTTTCTATGTTGAGATAACTTCAGTTGTGCAGAAGGACACAGATGGGGCTAGAGAGATGGCTCAGCGGTCAAGAGCTCTTACTGTTCTCATGGAAGACCATGAGTTCTAATGGAGAACATGGAGTTCAGTTCCCTGTACCCACATCGGGTGGCTCACAATTGCTTGTTACTCCAGTTTCAGCACCCTCTTCTGACCTTTTAGACACCTGTACTCACGTACACAAACACACACAATTTCAAATAAAAATAAATCTTAGAAAAATAAATTTAAAAAAACCCACGTGCACAGACAGGTCAGAATTCTTGAGTAGAACTGATCCAGCTCACTTTGATGTCCATCACACAGGACCACGATGCATCTGTAATCCAAACAACAGTGGGCAGAGATGAGTGGACCCTAAGAGCTCAACGGCCAGCCAGGCTAGAGGAAACGGCAGGCTTCTGCTTCAAGGAGAGATCCTGTCTCAAGGCAGTAAGGGGAGAGCAATAGAGACCGATGCCCAGCACCCTGCTCTGGCCTCTCATATGCATCAGATACCACAACCATCCACCTGTGCGTGCACAATAACAATAAAACAGCTAAAGCCCATGAAAAAGAAAGCAGTGCCTCGTCACCTTCAAATGACATAAGCTCTGTAGGGTCACTTGATAACACTGAAGTCAATCAAGAAAACAATCTGAGGTCAAAAGAAAACCCAGTGTTTGTATAAGTCCTGTTTGAACAAACAAGCTTATTCCCAAGAGCTTCATTAGAGGTCACTAAAGGTCATTATCTGACTCAGGCAGCATTAGCAGGACTGAGTGGTGCAGGACTGAGTGGCGCAGGCCCTGAGAGAGAAGATCCAAAAGCACCTCATGTCTTCGGGTGTTCTGAAGACCTCCGTCACCACGCTGCTTTTGGCTCAGGCCTTTAGCTTACAGCATGTAGGGCGATCACTGAGAGACCTCTGGCCTCTACTTCTTGAGTGCTAATGTTACAGGCAAGCACTATCATGTCCAGGAGAGACTCTTTTCAAAGGAATGGCGGCATCATTGGTTTGTGTGCTATTACAGAACTCCACTGAAGGGGCCGTTTGTAAACATTAGCTAAGGGTGGGGGCGCTGCTAAGGAAGCTGATGGCTAGAATGGACGTCCTAGATCCTTCCCATGGTAGAAGTTTTACTGTACCAGGTCTCAGAGCAAAGGTTAATAGAACAAGTGGAAGCAGACCTGACCTTTCCTTTTGTCAGAAATCCATAACTGCAATAATGATATTAATCTAGTCATGGCCATTTAAAGGACCCACCTCCCAACACTGTTAAACTGGAAATTATATGTAAGTGTGAGAGGTGTGTGGGGTACCCATGGAGGTTAATATTGATTATCAGCTTGACTGGATGGAGAATCACTCAAGAGATGCTTCAGAGCATACCTGTGAGGGATTTTCTGGGCGAGGTGAATTGTGGTGCAGCCATGACTTCTGGCCATGATGGACTGCACCCTCAACCTTGTCGCCCAAATAAACCCTTTCTTCCTTAAGTGGTTCTTGGTTAGATATGTTGTCACAGCAGTAGGGAAAGAAGCTAATACTGACTGAGCTATGCAAATCATAGAAGATGGATGATGTCAAATCCCTTTCTGTAGATCCGCAGATCTATATACATCTCTTTCTCAAGCATCAAACTCTATTCTCTGTATGATAGCTGATTCACAAGCCCCAGATTAATGGTGTCTAGGTCCATCATTCTGTCTTGTTTCCATCCCTGCCTCTCTTGCTCTTAAATTCTAGCTCCTTCCATCATCTCAAGGGTACTAGGGGACAGCACAGAACCCTACCCTCCTACCCCCAAAGCTATAGGAACATAGTCCAGAAATGATGGCTTACATATACAAGGATCCACACACGAAGTGGTCCGAGCATAGAGGAGAGGTTGTCCAGTATACACTGCATGTGAGCCTGTGACTGGGAGAATGACATCACTGTACATCTTATGTTGGAATCACTAGGTGCCCTGGTCCATTGGAATCATGGGTCTGAGTGAATTTCAGGGCTCCTTGAAGAAGCCAACTCCATCCATCACCTTTTTGAGGACCCTTCATTTTAGCAAGTGTGGTTATTCCACTGGGGCTTCAGAGTGTCGAGGGCCAGAAGCTTTAAAAGGGAGAGAAAGAGAAGAAGAGGCGGAAGTGGGGTAAGAAAGGCCTAATTAGGAGGGAGGAGTATCTCTCTGCAGACAGGTCACTGGAAGGATGCCAGGGGCTCTCGCCACATAAAGGGAAAGATTGTTATAAAAAGAGTTTTTAAATAAAGAACACGATGAAGAAAGAGGCATGGCAGTGGAGCCTGGGAGGGGCGGGGCAGAGAATAGGGAAATGAAGAATAATGACTTGAAAGTGTCTTTTTTTCTTCCTGGTTCTTTGCTTTCCTTTCTACAGATGCTCAGCTGAGGCAGTGCAGCTGGCTCCATGACAAACGTGGGGAAATCAGCCAATTTGAGCTGGTTGTTAGCAGTCCAGGGACAGAGGCGTGGGTACTTGTGTGTGTGTGTGTGTGGGGGGGGTGATAATGTGTGCTGCTTCCAGCATGGGAGTTAAAGTTTGCTTGGCTTGCCTGGACCAAGATTTCTCTTAGTTGCCAAGCCCACTCTATCTTTTGACCCTGCTGTGATAGAAGTGACCTTAGAGAAGGGACCTTCTGTAGCTGTCTCCTCCTTCCTCATCCTCCCACTGACAAGCCTCTTTCCTTCAACTGCTGGGGCTTTCCTCCCCGACTGGGTCAGAAGTCTATGGTACAAGGACCCTGCTCCCCAGTGTCAGCATCCCAGGTCTCATGGTCCAATTCAAGTTCTCCCAGATGGCTTTGGTGTGTACTTCTTCTCACATACTTAGGGGACTCCCCACAAGACAAAGAAGCCTTCTGTGTAAGTCGTAACATCGAAGAACATGCTCTATCTATCGAATCACGTCCCCACAGTGAAGAAGAGTGTACTTCTGGCTGTTCACTCTAAGGAAAGCAATCAATACTCAGAGTCAAGTTCCAAGGGAAAAACAATTTCCCCTACTTACTACATTTTGCCCTTTCCAACATTTGATAATGACATAAAGAGAACCAATATGAGGCAGGAAGATATCAAAGGGAGCCCTCTGCAGGGGGGAGCACCTAGAGGGTTGAAGCATTCTGTCTCTTGCTTAATTTAGTGCTCATACAGATGTAGACAGTTGTCTACGCTCATTGCAAACTCATTGCACTGCACCCTTAATATCTCATTGGTGCATTTATTTGGATGTTAATTATACCTGTGCAGAGGTTTGAGAATTTAAGGGCTTATATTCCAGCAACACTGAGGTCTGCAGCAGCGTAGTCCTGGAGGCACCTACTCTGAAAACACACGGGAGACACACACCTTCTGTTGCTGTATCAGATGCATTATAGAAAAGATACTTTCGAATGATTTAAAAGTAATTCTCAACTATTCATAAATGAGCTTTTTTTGGAGCTGACAAAATACTGGGTACATTCAAAAGGGTTTTATGGGAGAGGAGGAAGCAATACAGCTGATTTTTAGATTATAGTTCTTGCATGTGCTTATGTGGTATGTGGGCAGGTATATGGTGCAGATGGGGCCAGAGGGCAATCTCTAGTGTTATTCCACTAGACACTGTCCACCTCATTTATTTCTGAGACAAGTTATCTTCTTAGCCTGGAACTTACATAGTAGACAATCTGTCTCTGCCTCCAAATGCTAGGATTACAAGGACATCCCATGAGCTGCTTTTTGTATGGGTGCCAGAAATTGAACTCAGATCCTCAGGCTTGTAAGGGGAGAACTTCAACGACTGAACTAGCTCCTCAGGCCAATTAATTTTTCTTCTAGGGTAAAAGTAAACTGACGGTGTGAAGCAGTTGTCCTCAATGATCTTGATTTAAAGTGTTAGTTGGGTACCCAGAAGAGACAGCAACATGTTGGTATCCTTGACTACATTTATTTATGTGATGTGAGTTCATTGTTTGAAATAGGAAGAGAATGATAGAAATTTGGAAGTGAACAAGCATTGAATTATGGGGTCTACTCCTGGGGGTGGGAATCAACTTTGTTGTTCCTCAGGTTTCATGCCCCTTGATTTTTGAGAAAGGCTCTCTCATTGGCTTGGAGTTTGTTAATTAGGTTAGATTGGCTGACTAGTAAGTCCAAAGGATCACCCATCTCTGCCTCTACAGCATTGGGATTATGGCACACACTAGTATGCATCATATTTTATATACATTATTTATTAATGAAGGACTTTGTTTTTGAAAGGAAAGCCCTTTATTGGCTCAACAGTTAATAACTGTACTTCCCTTTCTGTCAGAGGACCCAGGTTCAGTTCCCAGCACCCACAGGGTAGCTCACAACCTTCTGTGACTCTAGTTTCAGGGGATCCTATGCCCCTTCTGATCTCTGTAGGCTTCTGCAAATATTTAGTTTGCATGTAAATACAATTGGACACATATACACACATAACAGTGAAACAAATATTTTCTTAATAATGTTCAGAAAAGGAAAATAGTTTATTGACAGACATCTACTGTTTTTATATGCCAGACTTTAGTCTTCAAGGTCTCTCTCTCTCTCTCTCTCTCTCTCTCTGTGTGTGTGTGTGTGTGTGTGTGTATGTGTGTGTGTGTGTGTGTGTGTGTGTGTGTGTGTATGTTCAGGTTTGTAAAGGGAGCAGTGTATGTATGTGCATATGTATGTTTTATTTATTTAAATGGCATCATCTACAAAAAATATTAAAGCAAATATGACAGTTACAACTTTCACTAGCTTCAAGAAAGCAATACCTTTATTAAGATTAAAATCATCTCCAAAAAAGATATTTTTCCAAGAGTCATTGCTATTCAAATAAATATGTATTTAAAAACAAGATAATCCAGTGCTAGACTTGAGCACTGACTGTTTATCCTCTTAAAATACGCTTATAGATAACTTCTGCATAATTGTTTGCATTTAAAAAGACCAATTTCATAGTTCCTATTATCCCAGCCTTCCATCCCTGGAATGGAAGACACTGAGGGACATTTTTATTAGCACAAATTCACACTTCCTGTCATTTGGAGCTTATTGTTTGCTCCATTGGAAGGATTATCCTTTCCTCTATAACTTTGAGTCATGCCAGAGAAAACATAGAAGGAACCACAATATCAATGAAACCACTTTGCCCACTTAACTGAAGATCATATTCTTGTGTATGTAGTCAGTATACCTTCCATGGAAAGAATGAGGAATGATGTGCCTGTGTGCCTGCAAGTGTGTGTGTGTGTGTGTGTGTGTACACATGTACACACACGCAGATGCTGATGCAATGGTTTGGTCCCCAACAGCTACACCAAAGATGTGAGACTCACAGCTTATGTAGAGAATTAATGAGATCTGTTGGGTGTTGCTCAGCTGGTCTCTCACAATCTTATAGCAGAGGTTAGACCTAGAAGCTGGTTTGCTTGGCTTGTGGGTTTCTTCTAGACAAAGTTCCCTCAAGTGCATTCCTCCAGTATATGAGGCCAAGGCATTTCAGTGCCTTTGGTAAACCCGACACATCTTTCTGAGCTTGTTAGCTTGTTCCTGTCTGCACAGAGCCTCTGATCACACTGGAGAGCCCTGGACAGACTGGGAGATGAGTATGAGAAAGCTCAGCTCATCCTTCAGTGAGAGAAACAGGAGGATATGGAAGCACAGTGGGCAGCCCAGAGAAAGAATGGCCAGTTTGTAGCTGTCACTGTCCCCAGATTATGGGGAGGACAATTCTTGGACAAGCTGTGGACAGTAAACCTGGGCTGATTTCAGGGGTCTTGGGGGACTCTGAATGTGATAACTAACCACACTGGATTCTGCTATAGTTATTTACAGTCTCCTGGAGCTAGACAAAAGATTCAAAGTCGCCATGTGGTGGCTACCAAGAAGATGCTTTCTTAAGCAGTAGAATCCTCTTTCAAATTAAATCTTCTACAGACCCCTGGTATGAAAAATAATTTAAATTGAGAAATGGGCTGCTGAGCAATTAAAGCCCCTCACTGTTTGATGGAAAAATTATTCTCACAGCATACAGGGCTCCACTAGAACACTCTGTGAGTGTTCCCAGATCGTGTATGAAGTCAGGGTTCTCAAATAAACAGGGGGAGCACACTGCCACCAAGGCATGTTTCCCCACAGGCAACCACACCTATAGCCTGTCTGTCCCCCACACACCTGAGTGCGAGCTCCTCATAGTCTGCATGCATGAACAGCAGCCCTCCTTTGAGGCTCAGGAACTTACATGTGCACACCGGACAGGGAGGTGTTCACACAGGGAAAGCTGGCACGTGGGCCGCACGTCTGCGCTTTCTTTCTCCCCCACATATATCCTGCAGCTTGAGCCACCCATGTCCCTTCTGCAGTCTCAGGACTTCCTGCCCATCTGTCTGTGAGGGCTGAGGGCTAGTTTGTGCATGTGGGCAAGAAGGGAAGTGGAGTCCTACACTACTGGCAGGAGTGGGGGGCAGGGAGTAGATCAGGGGAGGTCCTGCTTCCTTCTAGCTTCAAAGTAGCCCCCCTTCCCTTCATAATACAGACGACAACACAACCAGGCTATTCTGGCTATCCCAAGAAAAGCAGGTTTTGGAGTAAATTCTTTGTGTGTTAAAAGAAAACAAAACCAGCTGAGTTATGTACAAAAACTTGTCCTGCCCCCGGAAGGCATCAAAATAGAACTTCAGGAGCCTGATCAAAAGACAGAGGCGTCCTGCATATAGAACTTCTATGAGCCTGCTAGAGAGATGTCCTGCATGTCAACTGCAACTCTTTAGAGAGGATCAACAGCTGGAAAGGCAACTTTTTTTTAATGTTAACATTTTATGGTTCAAATCACTTAACAGATGTAAAATTATGGTTTATACTTAGCATTAGGTTTTTTCCCCCCCAGAGATTATTAACTAAAGAAGATCTTTCTGGAAAACACATCTGATGGTTAGAATTTCTTGATGATGATGGCAAGAACACATTCCTTTTACTAAATGGAAATGTTTGTTTTACACAATCACACTTTCACCAGCTTACCCTGTGGCTTATGCAGGTTTACATACAGTTAGCTGGGCATTTTGAGGCATTAACTATACACATTACAAAGGCATAGGTTGTCTTAGGTGACTAGTCAAGAAATGCTAATGAGACACTAACACAGGGATTGTTATCATACCCAAGAGAATGTTCCAGAAAGGAAACTAAGTCAGGATAAGACAAGGCCAATGACATCAAAGAATATTCCAGATCTCAGCTCAAAGGTGAAGATGTTGGGGGGGGGCAGACGATGGCAGGTGCACACTCTGAGGGGGCAAAGTGGGGGATATGGGGGATGAAGTGGATAAGGAATCGACAGCTGGGTGACAGATGACAGATCTGGTCAGGAGAGTGTGGTAAAGAGTGGCTGGTAGAGGACAGAGAAGGAAAGGCAAAGGCCACGTGATACTGCTGTATATATGTCACCAAGCTCTTATGAGACATTTAGGGACCTGAGATGAGAAAGAAGAAAGACATGTGGAACTCTGGCAGCCAGGGACTTAGAAGGCCTGGAGAGAAATGTACCATATAAACATCTCACCTTCTTTAACCTCCGTTTCCTCATCTGTAGTTTGAAGCTTGTATCAGATGGATTCTGAGCTCAAGATAATACAACAGAGGGCTAATACCCAATATATACAAAGAACTCAAGAAGTTAGACTCCAGAAAGCCAAATAACCCTATTAAAAATGAGGTACAGAGATAAACAAAGAATTTTCACCTGAAGAACTTCAAATATCTGAGAAGCACCTTAAGAAATGTTCAGCATCATTAGTCATTAGGGAAATGCAAATCAAAACAACCCTGAGATTTCACCTCACACCAATCAGAATGGCTAAGATTAAAAGCTCAAGAGATAGCAGGTGTTGGCAAGGATATAGAGAAACAGGAACACTCCTCCACTGCTGGTGGGAATACAAGATGGTACAACCACTTTGGAGATCAGTCTGGTGGTTCTTCAGAAAACTGGGCATGACACTTCCGGAGGACCCTGCTATACCACTCCTGGGCATATACCCAGAGGATTCTCTGGCATGCAATAAGGACACATGCTCCACTATGTTCACAGCAACCTTATTTTCTTTTTTTATTCGATATATTTTTTATTTACATTTCAAATGATTTCTCCTTTCCTGGCTCCCCACTCCCTGAAAGTCCCATAAGCCCTCTTCCCTCCCCCTGTTCCCCCATACACCCCTTCTCACTTCCCTGTTCTGGTATTGCCCTATGCTGTTGCACTGAGCCTTTCCAGAACCAGGGGCCACTCTTCCATTCTTCTTGGACATCATTTGATATGTGGATTATGTCTTGGGTATTCCAAGTTTCTAGGCTAATATCCACTTATCAGTGAGTGCATACCTTGATTGATCTTTTGAGACTGGGTTACCTCACTTAGTATGATGTTCTCCAGCTCCATCCTTTTGTCTAAGAATTTCATGAATTCATTGTTTCTAATGGCTGAATAGTACTCCATTGTGTATAAATACCACATTTTTTTGTATCCATTCCTCCGTTGAGGGACATCTGGGTTCTTTCCAGCTTCTGGCTATTATAAATGGAGAGCATCCTTATTGGTCCTGGAAAGGCTTGATGCAGCATTGTAGGGGATTACCAGGTCAGAGAAGTAGGAGGGGGTTGATTGGAGAATGGGCAGAGGGAAGAGAGTTATGGGACTTATGGGGAGGGGGGAACTGGGAAAGGGAAAATCATTTGGAATGTAAACAAAGAATATAGAAAATTTTTAAAAAAGATAATTATTTGAAGGAACAACATTATCAACAACAACAAAAAGCCCCAAAACCAAAAACCAACCAACCAACCAACCAAACAAACAAACAAAAAACAAGACCTTTCCCAGTGGAGAAACTTAAAGTATTGCATGAGTTGCTGGCATGCTGTTATTTTGCCTTTCCCTAAGACAAAAGCCTTATCCAGTGCTTTCTAGAAGGTTCACTCAATACCTGCCTCTCACTTGCCTGATCACCAAGTGAAATCCCTTTGTCTATCAATGCTGGGTTAATGATGATCAAAGCCCATGATGTAAAACAAAAGAGAAAACAATGCTTTGGAAACTGAATACTGAGCCAAGGGAAGGGGACAACTATGTTCTAGAAAAATCTTAATTAGTCAACTTGGAGTCATCTTCCCTTTTGGAAACAGCATGCCAACAATCATCCACTTCTGGCTGTGTAAGACTTGGGCTGCAAGAGGCTGACAAAGCATTTGGGTCTGACATCTTACATTCAAAAGAAGGAGGTTGCCATTGTGCTAGGTGGACTTAGCTTGCAATGGAGTTAACTCTTTCAGTGCGGAAGTGTCCTGTAGCTTTTCCCCCAGGGAGGGAAATAAGCACCGGTCTATGTGTTAACAGATCAGCCTCTTTGAAGGCAGAGTGCTCAAAATAGACTCACTGTATGCACCACCAAGAACAGCTCGTGTTTCCTTTTTGCTTGAAGTGCTGGTCCTAACTGTCAGCTCTCATCTCCCTCGGGATGCCTAGTCAGAATGTGGGACTTGGCACATCAGAGCCATTGAGCCACCTCTGAGCAGTTCAGAAGCAAGGTAGGAAGGGGTAGGGGAGGAAATCAAAACAAAAAATAAAATAAAATAAAATAAAAACCCCAAACCAGCATCCCGCTGTGATGTCAGCCATATTTCTTCCACATGGCAAGTTTCATTTTGTTTAATTTAACAATAAACTCATTATATTAACTCAATTCAATAGAAGCAGCAGGGGGATTTCTCCTAATTTAATCCTGGGTTTGGAGGAGCCTTGCTCAGTGCTAAAACAATGCAATCCAGAGATTAAAGGGCTTGTAGCATATTGAAGGAAGGGAATACAGTAGTGTCTCCAAAGGCAGCCTACCGGGGAGTTAGGGACCTATTGGCCCACTGCTCACTTTATCCAGAGCCTCTTCCAGCTGGAGATCTAATCTTCTGCAAGCAAGTCATTCCCTAGAAGCCTCCCAATGTCACCAAACTGACTTTCTATAAGTCACTTGAAAACACAAGGATGTAACTGGCTAACAATCTTATCCATCATCATGACAGGCTATAATATGTGTACCCCTCCCCTTCCCTGAAAACAAAGAAGGGTATTTCTGGTTATTAGCCATTTTAAGAAAATGTCTCCACCTTTTAGACTAATTCTTGAGGGACAGTGGAGGCTGTAATAACAGGCTGATCTCTTTAAAATCTAGGAATTCCAAATCCAAACACCCCCCCCCCACACACACACACACACTGGCTAGAGACCAGACAATGCTTTTTGTACCCAGCTGGCAAGAAGAACAAACAAACTCATTAATTAGGGTCCCGCTGGTGCTGTATTGAGGATCTATGAATACAGACTTCCTCTAGGACTACAGCTGGGAGATGCAGACTTCTGAAACTCAGAGACATCCTAGATTCATATCTGCCTCCTTTGAAAGCTTGCCGGGGAAGGGGGGGCACGGTGATCACGTGGTCCTATGTGTGTCCGTGAGAGGCAGACAAGTGTTTATCTAAATGACCTGTCACCTTTTTAAGTCCTTGGTCTCTCTGTGTCTCTGTCTCTGTCTCTGTCTCTGTCTCTCTCTCTCTGAGAAATCTTTTCCCTTCATCAAAAAAAAAGAAAAACCACCAAAAAAAAAACCAACAACAACAACTACAAAAAACTTTGGGATAAAGATAATTGGTAGGAGGAAGATACTGTCACACATTAAGGATCCCAGAGTAAAGAGATTTCAAGCAAGATAGGGATTCAACTCTTTGCAAGGAGAGGAAAATCCTCTTTGACCTCTGGGTTGGCGAAGGAGACGTTCTTGTTCTTTCTTCTTGGTATACATCTGACTTTATTGTTAACAGAATTTACTCTTGTCCTAGAAGTATGCAATGTGGGGTGGGGGGACAGAGAAACTCAGAGAGACACAGAGAAAGACACAGACAGACAGACAGACAGACAGACACATAGACACAGAGAGAGATAGAGACAGCAAAAGGCCACATACCTACCATACAAATACTAGAAAAAAGCATCTTATTAGAGTCCTTTAGCTTAAGACAGAGCTTCATCTTTTCCCTCTAAAAATAATCCCGTGACCTTTTGCATTCTCTAGGCCATATGTATTTTGGCAGCGTCCAGAGTCCCAAGGCACACCAGACAGAGTGAGGGCTGAGGGTTGTCTGGTCAGGTGTCTGGAGCTAAGAAGTACACCTGTCAGAGAAGCAGCAGGCAGATTCAAAGAGCAGAGTCCACTGGGACCTGGATGGAGGGCACACCGCGTCCTACTGTCTCTGCCAGTTGCTGATTTGAACCTCCTATGCATGCACTAGGAGAGCTGAGTGGGAAACAGAACATGAGGTCTTCCACCCCAGAGCGACATGGATACAGACATGGGACTGAGAGTAAATAACACCAGAAACATAGGAAGGAAAACACCGGTGTGCACCACACTGCTAGATTTTGTTAAATCTAAGGAAATAAAGAGTATCAAGCATCACTTACAATCAGAGAAATGCAAACTAAGGGGCCTGATACTTTTAAAAACACATCCAATTAGTAAAGATAAAACAGGCAGAGGAGAGTGCTGTCGATGAGGGCTTATGCAAACTGACACTCTCCTGTCTGCTCAGAGCTAGAATATAAATTGATAACCTTTCTGGAATTGAAGTAGGCAGAATGCTGCGGATACTGTAACGGTTTGCATTCTGCTGCAGCAATGTCACCAGCAGCAGCATATGCAGCAGTCAGGTATTTGCAGTAGATGTCCCTCACAGGCTTGTGGTGAGTTGTGAGAAACAACTCGGAACAGGAAGACCCTCCACCACACCCCAATCAGGACAATTGTTTAGAGTTGTCGTGATACACATACTTGATGAAATAAAAAGCTCTTGCTTAAAGCAGTATAAGGGATGGGATGGGGTGTGTCCAAAGTTAAATTCAAGAGAGATCTATGTATCTATGTTAGAAGTAAGTTCAGGGTCACAAAGAAAGAAGCCACCATGCTAATCAGTTAAAGTGTCTGGATAAGGCCCAACCTCACTTCCAGTCAGAATGGTACACTGCTCACAAAAGAGGAGGATCCAAGAACTGGAGGGGTATTGGGGGTGGAGACAGGACAGGACTGGACAATATTTGTTTTGTTTTTTTTTTATTCAGAATAAGTGCTGACTTATTCTCCTGCTTACTGTCTGGGGTCCCAGCCCACAGTCATTTGCAATTAACTAGTTTTAAGAAACTCATATCAAAAGAAATGAGTGAAATAAGAAAAGGTCTGGTCAGTTAAGTGCTTAAGATCCCAGAAGGCAGCAAGGCCTTTGAGTAAACCAAAAAAGGTGTGTGGGAGTGGGGGGTGGGGTGAGGGTGGGAGGGGGTGGGGGTGAGGGTGGGGGTGGGGGAGTGGTTAAAGCCTTTGCATAAAGATTCTACAAGGTGGGGAGATTTAAAAAACTTTTGATTTCCTTGTCCTAAACAAAAGTTTCACAGTGTTGGACAGAGAAGACTAATATGTAATTTTTTACATTTATATATCTATATTTATCTATACCATCTACACCCCTCTCCATATGTCCAATACTGAGTTCCAAACATGTAGCTAAGCATGTTCAATTCAAATTACCACATTTAATCCAATAGCCCCACAGTATAACACACACACACACACACACACACACACACACACACACACAGACTTTCTACAAAGAAACTAGGAAGTAAGAAAATGAATGGTCAAACCCAGGTCTGCACTGGTTTGAACCACAGGACTCTACTTTCAACCATATATTTATGTATATTTATGTACACATGTGCTAATAAAATATCCAACATCATCTTTGGTCAGCTTAGAGATTTGTATTTACTGTCTTGTGGTTTGTATGTGAGGTGTGGAGGTATTATTTCTTTTATGATGTAAGAGGAGAAATTCAGTTACCTTCTTTCAATTGACTGTGACTGTCTTCTCACCTGTTGGGATGCATAAAAGATCACAAGGAGGAAGAAAGAGCTAGTGGACATATTTTCCTGGCCTTCCTATTCCTAATTCCAGGCCTCTATGCATTCCAGTCCCTGGTCTTGGGGAAGTCTTTCTTTCCTGTTAGAGTGGTCAGCCAAAGTCCTTTCTTGAAGTGCTTGTTCACAGAGGCAAAAAAGTATACTCCAATCTTTGTCTGCATTCACTGAAACTCTGCTCATCAAAATTAGAGAAAGAAGGAAAGAAAGAAAGAAAGAAAGAAAGAAAGAAAGAAAGAAAGAAAGAAAGAAAGAAAGAAAGAAAGAAAGAGAGAAAGGAAGGTAGGAAGGAAGGAAGGAGGGAAGGAAGGAAGGAAGGAAGGAAGAAAGAAAGAAAGAAAGAAAGAAAGAAAGAAAGAAAGAAAGAAAGAAAGAAAGAAAGAAAAAAAGAAAGAAAGAAAGAAAGAAAGAAAGAAAGAAATCTGCCCTCTCATACCTCACTGTAATCAGCTCTGCTAAAATTCACATTCAGGAGTAGTGAGGTTCTCACGGGGATCCTCAAAGATGTGTTCATTGAAAACTAGAATCAGACTTTCTCTGACACAAAATAAATCTGACTTGGCTGGGTGATTAAATCATGAAGATAATTAGGGCACAGTTTCTATGCCCTCAATGCACTATATCTATGGATACAAGGTTTGATGAATATGTATTTAAGGGATATGATAAAAGCTTTTGCCATAATTATGTAGCAACATTGTCAGATAGGAAAAGACTGAATGAAATAGCCAGTTTTATCTGGATTGCCAATACTGTGGAGTAAAACATATTAACCAGTGTCTCACAATATGAAAAAGTACTAATATTTAGTGCCATGATATTTTATTAATGTCTGTGATTCACATTACACAATTTTTATTGTTATGCATGTGTGTGTTTGTGTGTGTGTGTGTGTGTGTGTGTATGTGTGTGTACACCATGTGCATACCTAGTGTCCAAGGAAGCTAAAAGAGGATGTTGGATCCCCTGGAACTGGAGTTGCAGGTGATTGTGAGCAGTCATGTGGGTGCTGGGAACTAAACTCCAGTCCTCTGAAACAGCAGTGAGTGCTCTTTTTAAAAAAATTATTATTAACAAATTATTTTATTTATTTACATCCCAAATGTTACCTCCCTTCCCAGTCCCCCTTTGCAGAGTTCTTCCTCCATCTCTTCTCCTCTTCTACTCTGAGAGGGTGACATTCCCCCAGGTATTCCCCCTTCCTGGGGCATCCTGGGAGAGGATTAGGGGTATCCTTTCCTACTGAGGCCTGAAGGCAGTCCTCTGTTACATACGTGCAGGGGTAAGGGGAGTGTGTGTCTAACTGGCCCATGCATGCTTTTTGGTTGATAGTTTCCTCCCTGGGACCTCCCAGGGGTCCAGGTTAGTTGACACTGTAGTTCTTCCTCTGGGGTTGCCATTCCCTTCAGCTCCTTTAATCCTTCCCCTAACTTTTCCATGGGGGTCCCCAACCTCAGTCCAATGCTTGGCTGTGAGTATCTGCATCTGTCTCAGTCAACTGCTGGTAGAGCCTCTCAGAGGACAGCCATGTTAGACTCCTGTCATGCATGTCCTTTTGGGTCTGGGTTACATAGTGAGCGTTCTTAACCACTGAGCCATCTCTCCAGCTCCTGTGATAGTTCTTTGGAGATAAATCCAGAAAAGCAAATTATTCAACTGAATGATTAACATGTGCTTCTGGAAGGCAGGTATGTAATTCATCAAATCCTTTGGGATCAGATACCTGCAGACTCAGCTTTAAGGAATAGATAAAGGATATATTCTGTTCATGCTACAGAGGACTTGGCCCAGGGTTCCTTGACTTCACATGCTTGGGCATCATGTGACATCATGTGGGGATTCTTTACTACACAGTAGAAGTCAGGAAAATGAGGACCTGTTACAGCCCACGACCTAGTCCTACCTTAAATTCTACCTCTCAAAGTCTCCACTGCCCTCCAAAGTGGCATTAAACAGCTGAAGACCAAGCCTGGAACACAGGCAGGTAGTAACCTCCAACAAATGAAGCTTTTAATCCACCTCCTGTTTCCCTAGAATTTGCTGCCATTCAAACAATACGGGCTTGGTTCTAAGTGTTATCTCTAAACCTGGGTAGAGACTGGCATTCCAAGCTACCAAAAGGAGGTGGGAGGCATTATTATCCCCTTAATGAGATAATGTACCTTTCTCTTGCAGAAGCCCCTCTCACTGCAGGCATGGCAGCCGCTTCCTGCAGGCAGTGCTGTGGAGCTGGGTTACATGGCTTGGATACTGTTGGGAGGCTAAGAACAGGCTGGCTTTCCTGTCTTCTCTGAAGCCCCTCCTCCTTTCAACACGCAGCCGTGTGACAATCTCCACTACAAACTGAAGGCTTTGCCCTCCTCTCCTCCCTCCATTTTCCTTCCTCTGGAAGCTGCTGAGATTGACAGCTTACCTTCCCTATTGTTTTTCTCTTCAATGGCAATAAAATTGTCATTGGGCTTCACTCATGTCTGTTCCTAAATTAACTAATGAGACTAAGGATGCCCGAAGGGAACCTCAGTTTCCCCAGTAACAGCAGGGGCCCTACATAGACAAAGCCTACCACAAGATGGCCAGCAATTATTTGCTTTGCACACACACACACACACACACACACACACTACACACACACACACACACACACACACAAAATCAAAAGATCTAATCATTTAGCCCCTAGCAGATCACGACCACTGTTCACATATGGATTATTTCAGCACATAATTCAGAAATTTAAAGACAAAGACAACATTGCTCTAAGAGAACCTTGGTTACTCCCATCACATATACAGTAGATAGCAGCTCACCATTTCTAGCACAGAAGCTAAAGTTAGACTCTAATAGAACTGATGTTGGACCTTTATTGATAGTAACTGAACAGTGAGCAGCTGAACTAATAGAAAAAGAAACAGATACCTCATTAAGCAATGGATTGCTGTTAAATTTTCTACCTCTCTTTCATTCATGAAAATGTTTCATACGTTTGTGTTTTGATCAACTTTGTTCTAAAAATAATTGGAATCATTTGTCTATCTATAAGAGATTTTTTAAAAAATTACCTACAGTTTGTAGGTAAGACTGGTATTTACTTTTTATATATATGTAGGGGGCATAAATAAATATGGGGGGCCTGTGTATGTATAAGAGTGTATGTGTGCCTGTGTGTGTACATGCACACATATGTACACGTTTGCAGTTTATAGATTAATATTTAGTATCTTCCAAAGCAGCTTTCAACTTTGTTACTTTTGAGACAGGAAGTCTAACTCACTGAACCCAGTACTCACCAGTTTGGCTGGTTTACTGGTCTGAGGGCTCCAGGGATGGCCCCATCTCTGCCTTCTCATGGAAGCAGGCTTCAAATCCCCTGCAACTGGAGTTACCAACATTTGTGCACTGCCTGATGTGAGTGCTGGGAACGGAAACTGGGCGCTCTGCAGGAGCAGCAGATGCTCCGACATGCTGCAGTGCCTCTTCGGTCCCTTACGTTCAAACAGGAAATGAACATGTGTCAGGTGATATGGAGAACTTAAAACCTCTGTGGTGGAGTAAAAAACAAAGGAGGAAAAAGTGAACTCACTGTCCATCGCCTCTCATGACTGGTTTCATCCAAGAGAAAAACATTTATCTTACGGAGTGTATGAGAACTGAAGATGCTTAGCATAGGCTTTCAAGAGACATGGCCGCTCCTCCTGTACCCACAGGCCAGGTGTCCATTGGGTTTCTAAGGAAGCAGTTGCAGAAGGGCATGGGGATGAAAGAAAGCCCAGGTTGGCTCTGAGGACAGGAGCCTCGCCAGACATTACACCGTTTTCCTGACTCCTAATGTAACAGGTCTGATTACCAGAAGGAAGAAGGAAACCAAACCTGTGATTTATAGCTACAGCCAGGGAACTTACACAATCATTTGCAAGAAAGGACAAAGCCCTATGGGTGAAATGACTTGTTCTTCATCTCTACTAGGTTTCATCTCTACTCTGGCTGCTTTCTGCATGGTCATGTATGTCAAAAGTACTCCATGTTGTTCCAAGGTTTCCCCAGTATACCAACCCACAAATAACAGTAAAGATCTGCTCACAGATGAGGCAAAAATGTAACAAGAACATATTGGTGTCTTTCCCTGTTGTCTCTGACCAGGGACAAGTACTTGGTTCATGTACTTAGAAAGGATAAAGAAAGTCAGGGCCTGCAGCTTGGCAGCTCTCAGCAACTCCCTCAGAAGAGTCTTGGTTTCGGCATCTCTTAAGTGGAGTTCAAAACAGACTTTCTTCCCAAGACTGCTTTGAGTGGCAAATTAGAATATGGATCTGACAGAATGTTATATGCCATGGGTGATTCATCCCTTTGAGTCCTGAAAGCTTTTCAACGCTAACACTTTTGGAAAAAGAATCATCACAAGGTGTTCTCCGCCCCCACTCTGTCTGGATGCTTTCTTGAAGCCCATTTGGGTGAAAGGATGGGTGAGGAGAGTAGCCACCCAATGTGACTAACAAGGAGCAAGAAATGGATTATAGGAAGAATGTATGAGTCCAAAAGCGCTGAAAGTTTGCAGCCCTGGCTTCATTGTAACAGAACACATTTGCTATAACACACACACACACATACACACACACAGACACACACACACGTGCACGCACTCAAATTAAGCCATCCAATGGTTTATTACTTTGATATTAAGAGAATAGAACCAAGTTTACTACGTGGGGTCTTTGAGTGCTGATCAGGTTTAGATAACCATCTGGGTAGGAGTCTGGGGACAGAATCCTAGTGTCTTTTTAAGAGGAGCAACAAACATTCTGACAGGGGCACACACATTCTCTGCACTGGTCATGCATTCCTAGGTGTTGCTTGTGACATCACAGCAAGAAAGACATCACCAGAACTGAGCAAGATGCCAGTGCCATATTCTTGGGTCTCTCAAAGTATGTCTCAGTCACTGTTTTCCTTTACAGTATTATTTTGCCTCAAATAGTTTCTTGAAACAATGAAAAGCCACAGTTCTGGGCACGGCCCTCTTCCTAAACAATCACATGCAACTTGGTGTAGACAGTTAAATCAAGACATCTCTCCTTCATTATATCTTTATAACCCAGTTAAGAACAATAAATCAAGTTTATTCACACCATAATAAATCCAAGATGAATCACTGATTTATGACAAATGGATGGTCTAAATGAAGCTATTTATGGCCAAGAATCTGGTTGTTCCTGAAGATATTTAGACCTCACAAAACCAGAGCCAGAATCCAAGAGGGCTTAGCATGTTCTATAGCTAACTATGTAATGTGCTAGTTCGTTCTTGAGGTGGTACACTGCTAGTCCTGACATTAGCAACATGGATAATAGACATGTAAAGAGAATGGTCATTATTTTATTTGCTAACTGACATTTATAGCTTTGGACATTGGTTCCCTCAGTATCAATATAGTGTTTATCCATAGGAAATAAAGATGGAGACAGGACATGGGTAGTTACGCAGATCTGGCTACAACTTTGGAGGGAACAATTAAGTCATAAAATTCTCTGCACATGAAAAATGAAAGACACAGCTCCTAAAGCGTTCTGTTTCCTCTTGTCTCTGCCCCCAGCTGCACTGCTTCATTCTAAACACATGCTTCACCGCTACTTTTTATTAAACTCAGACTTAGGCAGAGAGAAACAAGCTTGCAGCATGTGCTTCGAGTTACATTCTTACTGGCCCCGTTAGATGGCAAGTTACAAAGAAAAGACACTGGCAGAGAGGGCATCCATAGAAGTCTAGTTTATGGAAATGCCTGGCTTTGGGGGAAGAATCACTTCTGCTTGAAAGAAGATAGGACAGTGTCCCATAGAGATTTTGCACCGTGAACTGAATGGCATCATGGGGAAGGTATCTTCAAGAGGAGCCCTCTGACTTACCATAACCACTCCACCCCCAGAATATGCATCTCTACATATCCTAGACTCTATTCTAAGCTCATAGTCTGGTGAAATGTAGCACCCTGGTAATACTACTATGGTGCTAAGTCATGTCTATGTACAGTAAGAAGACTCAATGATTTCAGGACATGGATTTGAGATTATTCACTTCAAACAGCCAAAGAATCCAGCACCCCCCCCCCAATCCTATGCTAGTTAGTGTGTGTGTGTGTGTGTGTGTGTGTGTGTGTGTTAACTTGACGCATCCTAGATTCACCTGGGAAGGGGAGACTGTAAACTGAAAAAAATCTCCTGGATCAGATTGGCCTGTGGGCATGCCTATGTAAAACTGTCCTGACTGCTTATTAATGCTGGGGGGCCCAGCTCACCATCCCTTGGGCAAGTGGTCCTGAACCATTTAAGTAAACCAGTTAAGCATGACCCTAAGAGCCAGCTAGAGAATGAGCCAGCACACTGTGTGTCCCTCCATGGTTTCTGCTTCAGTTCCTGCCTTGACTACCCTCAATGGCAGACAGTAACTTGGAAGTATAAGCCAAATACACTGTTTCATGCCCAAGTTGCATTGGTCAGTGTTTCATCACAGCAACAAAAAAAATTACCTGGAACACTACCTAAAGCTCTTCTCCTTTGGCTTACACCAATAAACCTAGTTTCTAGCCTTTTCTCTGAGCCAAGTAGCTTCACCCATTTATGCCACATAAATACTTTGTAGGGCTTTTATGATTATCTTTACATAATATAAAAGGAACCTGAAGGCCCAGGGAGCACTGTAGTCTCTTTAGGTGAGGGTAAGAGGGAGCATTTCAACCCAGAGCCCCTTGCTATGTATCCAGCCTGTTCGCCTACCACAGCACAGATTTCTAACGTCTTATGTTTATTTTGGATTCCCCGCCCCCTTCATCATCTCACATCATCTGTATCTCCTCTTTCATATCAACTCTCATCATCTCTGCTTTATAGCATCTGCTATCTTATTAATTTGTTTTTCTTTTTTTAAAATTGAATATCGCCTTCATTTGTTTTTCTTTTCTTTTAGATCTTAACAGGTTTGAGTGACTTCTTTGTTGCTGTGATAAAACACCATGACCAATGTAACTTTTTTAAAAAAAAAGTGTTTAATTGGTTTAATTTGGTTTAATATGGTGTTATGAGGATGGGATCAAGGTATGGAAGCAGAAATAGCTGAGAGCTCGCATCTGGATCCACATGTGGAAAGCAGAGAGGACCTAAGGGAAGGCTTGAGTCATCCACCCACAGAGACACAGCTCCTCCAACAAAGACATATTTCTCAGTGTCTCCCAAATAGGGAAAGGTCCCAACTGGGCAACAAGAATCCAAACACAGGAACTTGTGGCAGCTATTCTCATTGAAGGCACCATCAGGTATCCATATTTCTTTGTCCTGAGATGAGGGTTCAGATGTGAGAAAGGATTTTAATGCTGACAACACCGAGAACCACAGAATTTCTACATTTGTTGTCTATTTTCTCAATTTATTTTTCTATTGTCTACTTTACAGTTTCTGTGTATATCTGTGTGTGGGCATGTGCTTGTGAGTGCAGGTGACCACAGAAGTCTGAGGCATTGGATCCTCTGGAGCTGGAGTTACAGATGGTTGTAAACTGCCTTGTGCGGATGCTGGGAACTGAACTCAAGTCCTTTGCCAGAGCAGTAAGGGCTCTTAATGGCTGAGCCACAGCACCAGTCTTGTAATCTTTCTGAAGTATGTGCACCTGCACCTGAGTTACTTCAGGTATGCATTTGGAGTTTGAAATAAAAGCATAAATTGAAACAGGAGAAGAGAGTAGCATTTCCTCTGAATTTCTCAAGGAGAGACTAGGGGAAAATTTTCTTCAACTGAATGGCTATCTGAAAAAGGTTTTCTACAATAAATAACAAGAATACTAGAAGAAGAGAGAAAGAAGAAGGAGGAGGAAAAGGAGGATGAAGAGAAGAAGGAGGAAGAGGAGAAGGAGAAGGAAAGGGAGAAGGAGAAGGAGGAGAAGGAGAAGGAGAAGGAGAAGGAGAAGGAGAAGGAGGAGGAGGAGAAGGAGAAGGAGAAGGAAGAGGAGGAGAAGAAAAGAAGAAGAAGAACCAGCAAGAAGAAACAGCTACTTAACACCTACTAAGTATACTGGACCACTCTGGCCATTGCTGAGAAGTGGGCTCAGGAATATTCTAATTTATAGTTTTGAACCCTAACCAGCCCAGGCTTAACCATGTTTATTAAAGTGCCCACTTAGTGCTTCCCTGGGTAACAAGGAGCAAACATTCTTCATGTACAGTTCATCTTGTAAAGCCTCATGAAGAATGGTACACTCACTTTCAGGGAGCCTGCCTGTTTTCTCCAGGTCTGTCCTCACTGTCCCCTTATGAGGAGGGGACCCATGAAGCCTATTGCATGGTGTGATGGTTTGGATATAAAGTGGAACCCCAAAGGCTGTATGCTGGAGGCTTTGTCCTCTGCTAGGTGTAGCTTTTGAGAGGGAATGGGATCATGGGGGCTCAGAATTGGTCCTAGGATTAATTCACTGATGGATTTGCGCATTAATGGGAGGGAAGGGGAAGGGCCTGATTGGAAGAAATAAGTCACTAAGGACTTGCCTTTGAGGGGCACATCATGTGCATGGCCTTCCTCCCTCTCTGCTTCCTGGCTATGAGGAAGGGAACAGCTTTGAGTCACCATACCCAACTACCATGATGTTCCGTCTCATAGCAGGCTCAGAAACTATAGAGCCAGCCATCACAAACTGAAACCTCTGCAACCAAGTAAGTCTTTCCTTTGTAAAGTGGCCTTTTCTCTCAGGTATTTTGACAGAAGGATGAGAAACCAAGTGAACACATAGAAAAGGCACAGGTCTGTCCAGCCACCCAGGGATCAAGTGCTTCCACATCCCAGAGATGCCCAAGAAGGGGGGCCCTTCACTCACGGCTCACAGAAAGCTGGGTTCTGATGAGCCATCTCTGCAGTTCTTACTATGAGCCTATAAGCCTCAATGTCCCTGCCTCTCATGTCTGATCAGGGCACTTTACTCACAGATCGTTTGGAGGACAATGTTTGCTTGTTTGTTTGTTTGTTTGTTTTGATGAAGCCAAAGCTCTTCAGTATCCAGCTGGCCTGCAGGCATATAGAATCCAAGGTTCACACTGTAGCAGAAGGGTCTCTGTCCAAGTGCCTAGGCTGTAGGTCATTTTCCAGACACTGAAGGGTGTATTGCATGAATTCAATGGGTGTTGCAGTCCACGCAGCATACATTGATGGCTTTGTCCAGGGACCATGTTTCTGGGGGCAGGCTCAGTGGGGGCACTCAGCCTCTGTAGGCTCAGCAGGAGCCGTAGCAAGAATGTGAACAAGAAGATGGGTCTGTATATGCAGTGAATTTAGCTGACAATATTAATTTTCCCCAGCTGTTCCTATGGGACATGCCAATTACACAACATCTACTTACACCCTTCCACTCTACCCTGCAGGCCCCAGGAACACTAAGGTGTTCCTCCTGTCTTTATAACTTTTCTATCCCAATCTTTGCTAATTAAAACTCAGCTCCAACGAGGTAAGTGTATGAATGAATTAGTAAACTACTTTATATGTTCCCTCCAAGGACAGAAATGCTGTTCTTCATATGAAATCAATCTGCCTCCAAAAGATAACCTAATAATAGAAAATTCAGATTCACAAATAAATGTTTTACTTTCTCTCTTTTCTCCTTCCTCTTTTCTTCCTTCCTTTCTCCCTTCTTTCTCTCACTTTTCTCTGCTTGCTTTCCTGTTTTCTGTGGTGGAGATTAAACACAGGCTCTCACACATCCCAGAGAATCACTCTGCCTGGGAGTGGTATCCCCCAGCCCTTGAATGTTTGGACAACACGCCCTTTCTCAGATGCCAGGTAGATACCACTTACCACATCAGGTTGCTGTCAAGTCTCTTGATTCACAGGCTCCAAATTTGATTCCCCCCATAAGCTAATGACAGTCTCATGAGATGATAAACTATACTGAAATCTCTATGGAAATACAAGCTGAGCTAAGTGTATTGAGCAACCCAGAATGACCCAGAAAAGGAGAATTCAAATCCCAGGGCCCATTGCTGGACAAGGCAAGTGATTTTTCTGAGCTCTACTTCCCTCACCTGTATCACAGGGAATTATTTGCATTCAATTTCTTAGGCATGAAAAATACATGCTAATAATTGCATGTGTAGATTTCACATATGAAAAGCACATGTGCATATCTTCTTTATATTTCGGTGTTTGGCCCATGATCTGTGAGCCAAATATGGCTTGTCACTCCTTTTTATAAATAAAGTTTTATTGAGTAACAGTTGTGCTTAGCTGCTTTGGCACCAGCTCAGGCTGCTTCTATGACCTACAACAGCACTGTAGAGTGAGGTAGCATGAGGCCCACTGAGCTAAACACATTTAACTCTCTAGCCTTTTACAGCAAAGTTGAGCTGACTCCTGCCCCCGTGATGATGGTGGTGAGAAACCAAGATTCCTGACCTGGAAATGCTCTGTAAACTGCAAATATTTATGTAAAATGTAAATCTTCCTTATTGGCTGAAGATGTTTCTAGGCCATGAGTCCTTCCCTCAGCCCATAGCTGCACTCCTTCTAGCTAAGCGATCCCAAACACCACGAGAAGCCTGGTTTGAATTTCTCAGCTTGCTTTTTGCTGCTCTTTGTACTTGTTTCAGTTTCTCCTAATCATTGTTTTCTTTTAAATTGTAATTCATGTATAGTACACCGAAAACGTTGTTATTTCTCATTCTGGAGCAAAAATCAGAGTTAACATAGCCAGGGACTGGGTTGACTTTTTAACCCACAGCTCTATATTATAGAATGTATAATGAAATGTTCTTGGTCAAGTGGAAAGAACACTGTCTGAAGCTGGCTAAATCACTGACTAAAGGAACACTTGAGAGAGTTATTTTCCTGGCCTGTGCCACCACTTCCACAGGAAATGAGAAAACAAACAGCTCGGAGCTGCCTAGCTGGCCCTGCATGTGAAGGCAGAGAGGCTACAAGCTAACTGGGGGCAGGACGCTTGGCTTAGTCCCTTGTCCTAGCAGGTTCCTCACATCAACAAGCAAGAGGCTTTCCTGCCACACAGTGTCTGGCAAGTGCAGTCTGTGAGGTCCCTCTGTGGACACCGCACCCTACCTTCCATTTGTCCCCATTGCACTTCAGCTTTGCCTTTGATATATTGAGGTCACTTTGGCTTCTATTCCTGTCTTCTTAGGACCTTAGAATTTATGCCTTTCCAAATCTGTATTCTGTGAACCTCATTTCCAAAGGAAGAAAGAATAGGAAACACGGGTTAACTAGGGTCATAAGTCCAGCTGTTTAAGGCAAAATTAAGTGTAGATTAGACACGCTTATTCTAAGCCCCGGTATGACCAACTACTTCGGCTATAAGCACAAAGCAGGGAGCAAATTCTGTTTTCTGATCAGTGTTTCACTGCACATAGCTAGCACAGACCAGGCCAAGAGGCTAGGAAGACAAATGGGTAGCCACCATCAACAGCATTGCTAATGAAAAGGAAAAGGGACTTTTCTCTCCAGAAAGATCTCAGGGAGTTTTCAACACTGCTGCCTTGCCAAGGTTTGGTTTGAGGTGGTTTTTAATCAGAGATATTTTAATCTGTTAAAAACCTCATCTCTTTCACCCTCTGCTTCATTTTCTGTATCTTCCTCCTCAGGCATCTGCTTCTCAGACACCACCGGATCTCCTCCATAGCCTGGAGCTCATTAAACTACTGAAAAGTAAGATGCAAGCACCTCATTAATTACCACCATCGAGAGAATGAGTGTGCCTATCAATACATACAAGAGTTGCCGGCAATATCTCTAAAGAATGGACTTGCCGGTGCCTGCCTGTTAGAAGCTTCCTCACCTGAGACCAATCTCAGTCTCAGAAGATGAGGAAACCCTGCTGACAGATTCTATTTTAATCCAAGGATTTGGGGAGGGGCTTTCCTACCAGGCAAGGATTAGTTCTTGTTGCTGTTGTTTTAATCCTTCCTGTCTTGCAGTTTGGAAAACCAGTTACAAATTCACATCAAACTGTAAAATGCCTTAATCAGCATTGTGGAAAGCATTTAAAATGCACTGACGAAGTTGCACTTGGAAGTTGAGATATTAAGCCAAAAACATTTGAAGTAAAGAAACTTTAGTTATATCGAAATGGGCAGAACGGAATATTTGGGAAGTAGATCCCCACTACACAGTTTGTGTAGACTATGGAGAAAACAGAGGAGAGTGGGAAAGGACTTTAATCATGCCATCTCATTTCACAAACAAGTAGAGACTTCTGCCGGATAGAACGTCAGGTTCAACAAAGGGACTGTAGATGAAATACAAGAGCCAACCTGGGCTCAGCTCTCCCCCTTTTTCTTATTAGTATTCTAAGTAGGAGTTGCTTAACTTCCTGGGGTCTCAGGTCCTCCTCTCTAACATGGCACTGAACTTAACCTGGTTCAGTCATAAGAAGAACTCACATACACAAAGCCCAGGCTGCTGCTCTGCTATTGAAGAAGTCCCTGCTGGTACTATGGTTACTGTCCCTGCTGTCCTCATGGAACTGCATCTTAAGTCACTGTGGAAGAGTGGTCTCCTAGGGCATGCCAACAAAGGCTTCCATGATCTCTCAGTTTCAGGAAATAGCAAGATGTGCCTCTTTGCACTGCAGCTCTCCAAGAGGAGGCAGAAATAGTCGTGATTCCCAGACCTGTTTGGTTAGGATTGTTTGCAAGGAAGGAGTGTATTCTCCAAAACCAACTGTGGGTTCCATGATGTCTAGCATCTACTCCTTACCAGTAGCTGTATCCTAGTGCCTATGAGCGATACTCAGAAAGGTTGTCCAAAGGTTTGGGAGCCACAAAGGACAAAGACTGGAAGAGGGTAACAAGATGGCGGACAGTCACTGAGTGGGTTAAAACCTAAGAACATCCTGGAAAACCCAGAGTGCAAGGCAGGAAGCAGTTCATTCTGAGGGGATGAGGGGATGGGACAATCCCCTAGTGAATGTTCAATTTTAAAGGAAAATGGCCCAGATAAGCCGGAGACTCATTAAATGAGACCTGGAAATAAGGTTGCCCCACATAGACTCATCTGAAGACACATGAATGAATCAGGACATGAATGAAGACTTTGATGGCAAGGTTAGCCCCTCTTCTGTGAAACATGTCACTAACTTTCACTACAATTGCCACTGATTATTATTAAGGCTAAAATTCATAAAAGAACCTCAATAAAAACATCAGTCAGGCCCTTTCACTCCCAAGCTGAATACATCACATAATTCAGACTCTTTCAATTACTGTCTTCTTATTTGTTGATTTAACCTTAAGTGCCCTGTGGGAGCAAGTCAGTTACACACACCAGGCGATACCACAGAACATAAGGCACATTTGGTGTTGTCCTGGACTATTGTGAGCTTTTTCCGAAATGCTTTGCTGCCCATGGTATTGAGTGAAAGTGGTTGTTGTAAGAGGCATGGCTAACTTTTTATGTAAATGAGATGCAAATGTATGCAACGGTATCTTTAATGCAGATGTAGCAGAAAGTATTAAGATATGCTGAGAACCTAATTAGGTCCTACATCAAAAACTATATATAAACTTGACTCCACTGTCTCAAGAACACAAATTGAGTCGAGAAATCCCAGTTTGCAAGCTTAAAAAAAAAGGCAGTACATATATATTTTAAATCACGGTTGGTTCCTTTCTTCTCCCTTCTCTAGGACTGAGCACTTAAAAGGATGAGCTTGGACAGATATTGCAGCTCAGGGGAGCAGTGGTGGGTGGGAAATGAACACGTTTCTTTCTAGCAAAAAACCAGGAAGCAAGAAAAGAAAATCAGCTACAAGTCCCCACCTCCCACTATGCCCCCCGCCCCCACCAAAAGAAAAAAGCAAAACAAAGCTGTCTTGGGTTTTCTGACTTCATATTAAAAGTGACAACTTGCCAGAAAGCATATTTTTGCATTTATTTCCATTTCTAACCTTCCTGGAGACAAACATATGTCCCTTCTTTTTCTAACTGGTGCTACAGCAAAGCTTTACCATGAGATCCGGCTCCAGTCCGGCTCTGTAATAAGTGGTCTGATGAGTTATGTTCACCTGAGGAGCAAAGGGCTTTCAAGGCAAATGAACAGTATAGACACTACAGAAGCACATCGTGTTCAGATATATCTAACAGAAGAGGTTCCCTTTAAGAACTTACAAGCACTGCTTCTCCAGAAAGCTGGTCAAACAATTCAAATAAATGCCTCCACTATTTATTCAATAACTGCCTTCGCTATTTATTACTGTGGCCCCAAAAGAACTCTGCGTGGGATGATTTGTTAGCCCATTATTTCTGTACTAAATACAACGGAGCAGAAAACTGATCAAGTTGACTCTAATCCGGGTGCTCACTAACTCAGAGGGACCTTGACCTGGCATTCCTCAGTGAAGTACAGGAGGTTTAAAGCCAGGAGAGTCGGGGGGTTCACTTTGGTTCTAGCTGTGACCCACACCAGCTGAGACAGCTGAAGGTCAAGAGTCAGGGTGAGCATGTGTGGTGCTTTTCTTCTCCTATTAGCATTCAGGATTGCTTTGGAAACCAAGGGGGGGAACATAGAAAATAAGAGACAGAAAATTAGAGGAATATCTCACAAAGGAAAGGAGTTAGTAGTCTGTAAATCACAAGGATGGACACTTAGGTAGGCTGGCAAATGTTCTCTGTTTGGTGTTGGTGCCACTTGTATTCTAAAACACCCTGAGCAAAGCAACTTACAGAAGCAAAGAGTTGGTTTCAGCTGAGGGTCCCAGAGGATTAAGAGTCTGTCATGCTGGGGGCAGCATGGCAGCAGGTGGTACGCATGGTGGCAGATGCAGGGCCCTGAGATCTCTAATCTTGAAGTACAGGTATGAATGAAGTGAAAAGAGGGAACTAGGAAAGGGCAAAGGCTTTTAATGTCAGACCCCACCCCCAGTGATAGAGCTCTCCCAGCAAAGATCTACCACCCAAACCTTCCTAAACTAACTGGGGACCAAATTTTCAGATACCAGAGACTGTGAAGGATATTTGTCTTTCAAATTACCACACTGCTGTTCTTTTTATTTTGCGAGACAGGGTCTTACGTTGCTCAGGCTACCCTCTCACTTGTTACATAGTTAAGAATGACCTTGAACTCCTGATCCTCTTGTCTCTGCCTTCCAAGTCCTGGGATTAGAGGTGGGCACTACCACATCTGGGGATGATTACATGTATGTACATATCTGCATATATGATCTATGTAGAGACTGGGCTCACAGCCTACATAGACATCAGTATATCTTTCCAAAGAGAATAGACATGTACATGTTAAAATACTGATCTCAGAGTAAACACACATGTATAACACATAATGTGCATGCCTGAACACAATGAACTTATCTATACATATAGATACAACTATGAACACTTAGTTTGTATTTATACACATGCATTTACATCTGTGTATACCAGAATACTAGCTAAATGGACATGTATCTGAACTAATTAACCTATGCTCTTTGCGTAACTGAAAAAGCCAGCAACAACCTCTGTGTCCAGGCTGAGGGGCTCAGCACAATGAGTTTATCGAGCTCTATTCCCCCTTGACTTTTCTTCCATCTTATCTAATACATGCTGTGAAAGGAAGGATCTTTTTTAGTTCTGCTAAGATCCCCAAATGCTCTTAACATCTCCAAAGCTCTCTAATACAAAAGGGCCCAGTGGCTGCAAGGCACGGAAACTGCAGTGGCTTCACAGCTCCCGGAACATGCCCGGTGGAATAGATTACACACCGCACCAGCCCAGTGCCTCTGAGATTGATATTGCCGGCATCACTCGCCCCAAATTTCTAACAGTGTCATGATAACCCCATTTGTTCTCAGGCTTTGCTGCCCAGATTTTAAAGTGACAAAATTTTCCCCATGCCCGTCCTTCATCATGCCCTTCCTTTAAAGGGGAAAAAAGTCTTCCCCCTGGGCAGCTTATCCTTCTGTGCAGTAATTCTTGGTGATGTTTGCCAGTCACTCATCAAGTACAGAGAAAATTCTGTCTGCTAACTTATAGAAGTCTGTAGAGTTATAAGAAACAAGACCGGTGGGCTGGAAGATGGCTCAGTGGGTAAACTGCTTGCTTTGGAAACATGAGGGGCTGATTCTGGATCCCCAGCATCCGCATGAAAACTTATTACTGGGTGTGAAAATAGGTAGAGCTCAGGGGCTTACAGTCCAGCCAGTGTAGCTGAATGCATGAGTTCTAGGCTCAGGGAGACTTGTCTCAAAACTAAGGTAGAATATGATGGAAGAAGATTGTGATGTTGGTCTCTGACCTCTATACATACACACACTACCACACATATATGCTGCATGTGCATATATGCATACACCACACACATGTACACACAGATACAAAAGAAATAAGATAGACAGGACAGTTAGAGGAAAGTTGTAAACTCAGTTTTAGCACTAGATAGTTAAGTGCCAATGATAACTGGCAGAGATGCTACTGAGAGGGAAGGCTATTTTGGACAGGACTGATTTTTACCAGTGCCCTACTCAAAATAGAAGGCATCAGGTTAATATCAAATCCCTGAGGATACCATCTATATGTTGTATATTTGTTTCTTCTCTTTCCTACTCTCCTGAGGACATCTCACCCTTTGATAAGATTGCGCAGAGCAGTTTGGTTATCTTTTCCTAGGGCTGTCAATCACTCTGTGCCTTCACTCTCTCCCCATCATAGCTCACTCCTGATTCTTTTTCTGGTCCTCAAAGCACTTCTCTGATGCTAGCACCTAGTATGGTCCATGTCCCACTAATGGTCTTCTGATCTTTCTTCTCTCTGTATGTCTAGTACTGCCAATTGTCTTGTTCAACCACTGAAAGAAGTGATAAAGTCTCAGAAGCCCCTGTGTGCACTCCAAGGAATTGCTGTGTAAAACCACCAGAAGTCCTCTGCAATGTGTCTGTGAAGCGAGTTTTGAATATTATGTTTTCCCTTCAAATCCCCCCAAAACCAGTACCAGAGTTTTATAATAGACATGTCTCATTTCTTTCCCCTTCTTTGGCTCCTACCTGAAGTCATCATGCAGGAGTCACCTACACATAGCTTTCAGATCTGTCCCTTGCAGCTCACCCTGTCTCCAACCACTAAAGTTCAGGGCCTCCCATCTGAATCCCAGGGTGAAAGAGCCTCCTTTGCAAGAGCAGTAGCATCTTGTCCTGGCAAACATGGTACAGCCTGGGACAGATGAGCCAGGCCCTAAATTTATACCTCTGAGCCATGAATGAGGTGAGTTCTACTGATAATAATACTGCTTGTGTATGGTGACAGCCACCAAGCTCCACCCCTACCACAACTCAGAAGCACTTTAAGACTTTGAATTCAGAGCTGTTGAGACAAAATATTGACCAAAGGCCCTTCATATCTTGATTTGGAGCCTCATGCTACAGCAATTAGATTGTGAAGACTGCTCTAATCCATCACAGACCACAGAGCCAGAGTTTTTTTCCCTAAAGAATTACTCAAACCACATTAGCTCCAAGCTAAGGAAGCTTCAAGGGCACCCCAGCTTGTTCTGAGGACATTTTAGACTCCCTCACCTACCTTTACAGCCTACTGAGTAACAAACTCTTGCACTGATAAGGTCATGTTGTGCCTGGTAGTTAGGATGAGGTTCATTATAAAGATCAGAAACTTACCAGATACTGGTCTAATCTTTAGGCATTTTAGAACTCTGGAGATAGGTGGCTTCATTTATTACCTGAGTGGCTATAAACAAAATGAGGATCCTGAATCATAGCAGGTTATGTCTTGGTCTTCATCCCAAGAACGAAGATAGGGTACTGGAGAGATGGCTTTAATAGGTGAGATTACTTGTAACATAAGCATGTGGGCCCGAGTTTCAATCCCCAGCACCCATAGGAAGAAAAAAAAGCCAGACATGGCAACATACATGCTTATAACCCAAGGAGAGTGGTGGGTAGAGACAGAGGATTACTGAGTTGGTAGTACTAGAAGGGTTGTATGTGATGTATATAGTGATGTATACAGCCCTTTGTATGTTCATTCACCTGGTACTGTGTATAGTGCAAGTAAACAGCCTTGGTGTAGTAGTAATGTGCTAACCCAAGGCAGCCTTGGGAGGTAGGCACGGGCTTGCTTAGCTAGCATATGTGAGGAATCAGAAGAGCTCAGGTCTTCATTGTATCAGCCATAGTCAAGTCAGTCCCTTGAGGCCTCTTTGTCCTGGGGCAGAGCATTTCACTTCAGTTACCCCATCTAAAAGTATCATAACAATAATAATCATATTATGGGATGGTTGGAACCACAGAGTGAGCCAGCAGCATGAAAAATGTTTGACAGAGAGATGAAGCAAATTGGCAGCCCTCAGTGCTACAGATTAATGAGTGTGGGTGAAGATGTACACGTCGCCATGGAATTTTCGGAGATGTTGAAAAAAAGATACATTTGGGCTCTGGGTGTAGCTGCCGGGGTTCACCTCATGCTATTGACATTGGTCTCCTGCTTTGGGAGAGGAGCTGAGTTTTCAGTGCCATTTAGATCTTCATGCCAGTACTGTTGATGGCATTGTCTATCAACAGAGTGTTGATGCATCTGCTATTGAACCAGCAAGGCAGAAACACATGTGCTGTCATAGCATCCCATTTCTTAGTAACAAGCCTTAGTGATAAACTGAACTTACTACAAACAAACAAACAAACAAAAATGGGTAGATGAGATCTTACTTAGAATCCTGCCACAAAAGACGCTGTGCACAACACCTGTTTCTCCTCATTTCAAAGTTGGGTGAAATTATAACCCTTGAGAGTCACTGATGTAATTTTTAATGTCCAGTTGTTTCCCCCTGCTATGCAGTTATCCTCCTATTGGGGTGTTCTAGAAAATCAAGCTGAGATTTCAATTTCCCATTGTGGTTGTGCATACTAAACAAATGAGGATGTATTGTAAGCCTCAAACAGAGCCAGGTGCACCTTCATTCAGTATAAGTCCAACACTAACTTCTCCCTCTTTGTGATTTTACATGAGGTGATTGACTCTCACTGCACCTCCCTTATCAGCTGATAGCTCCCAGTGGCCTAAAACAAAACAAAACAAAACAAAACAGCAACAGCACACAGGGGTTCGATTTGTAAACACCGATACACTCAAGCACACAAGGCATTAGCCCAGCACTCTCCTACTGACTTGGATGAGCTTTGATCAGAATGCCCATTTAGCCTGCCCAGAGGACTATGGAATTATGGGTCTCCGTAGAGTGTCCTAAAGGAGGAAATAAATGAACAGGCAGAAGTGACACAAGGAAAAAAATAACCAATGTTATTTATGAAGAAGGCTTCTTATCCCACGACCAGCAGAATGTTTCTTCTGCAAGACATTGCAGGGCCCAGAGCCCTCTGTCCCTTAAGGGACTGCTGGGTCCAGTTCCCAGACTGTGGTTGTGAATCCATGCACATGAAAGATACCTCTTCTTAAACAGTACATCCCCTGATCACTTCCAAAACCTGCTGCGTTTGAGCCTTTCCCTCCAACTTGTAGGACCTGAAAAAATGCACTTCAGAAATTCTTTACATCTAAAATAGGAGGGAGAATACATAAGGGGAGAGGGCAACCTGAAGCCATCAGGGTGAAGATCCCAGACTCTGAGAGGTCCCTGGGTTGACTGTTAGAATCCCAAAGAACCATCAGAGTCGAAAGAAAAAGAAATCTGGTTCTATGTAAGTCAAGCTTATTAAGGTCAAGAATGAACGTAGAAAATTAAGTGAAGAAAATGGTTCAGACAGGAAGAATCCTCCCTGCTTCTTTTTATTAAGTTGGTATGGGAGACCCTGCCTGGGGCAGCCTCTGTGCAGGGAACTCAGTATGGGAGACCCTGCCTGTGCGTAGAACTAGGTGTGGAATTCTTTCAGGGCACACGGCAATGTTCCTTGCCATGTATTTGAATTAACCAGACCCAGAGGATGAAACTTTCAAATTAAACACATTCCTTAAGGATTCCAGGCTCATTGTGTATGCACCAAGGAAACACAACACATCCTAAAAATAATACACACAGAGAGAAGCGCATTTCCCACCAACATTAAAGTAGAATATGAGTTATGACCCAGCTCATGGGAATAGACGTTTGATTACATGCAAAACGGAGCTTTCGTAAATAGCATCCGTCTTTGTGAGCTACCCCAATCATTACCGACCATTTAATTTTACTCCCTAGCAACCCATCCATCATGGTTAGAAACCATTCACTTTCAGGCTCCCCTCCCCCACCCCACCTTAGGATTGAGGAGGCACCAAATTTTATCAGGTTCATTGTTCCAGTGATGCAGATGACTAACCCAGCAGACAAGGAGTTCATGAGATTATTAGATTTGCCAAAGTGGATGATGCTTTGAACATGGTATTCTGGAGAATTGCTTGAAGCAGGAGTTACAATGGTGGCCGTTATGCTCGCTCTCTGTACAGAGGAATTATGAAAATATGTTTCAGCCTTGGGGACGTGGGTATCTTGGAGTAAAGTGACTCTCACAGATACTTGCCCTTTCCTGTGTCCCTTGTACCTGGCATTTGACACTCCTGCATGAAGCAGCCTTGAGGCCCCTGGCTGGCTGTCCTGTTTAACGTATTACCTCATAAGAAGAGAAATAAGGTAGTTGTGGGTCTTACAAATTCTTACTACAAAATAATGAGAAGGGTTTGTCCAGAAGGCAAAACTCATCTGGGAAGCAACTGTCAGAATGCCTGTGGTATGCTGTTGTAAGCACTTTAGAAGCCCGGAGAGGAGGGGGCTGCTGGTTTGAGCTTGGCTTCCAGCATCAACATCAGATAGCTCACCACCAACCTGTAACTTCAGCTCCAGGGGAGCCAACACTCTCTGCTGGCTTCTAGAGTCACCTGCACACACATGCCATGCACACAAACTTACAGATGAGAATACATCGAAAATAAACAAACAAATAGACAGACAGATCAGGTACCAATGACAGGCAACCTCTTATGCTTAGGGACAGTTACATATTGTACATTAGAACAATGACTTAAACATTTAAATGGAGACTTGGCCTAGTCAACTGTAGTGATCTGTCACCCTAGAACTCAAACTGCAGTTAAGAGTGAGGATGTTTGCTGACTGCCAGAAATCTTTGACTTCCTGCATCACAAGAAGGAAATTAGAAAGCCTCAGGCCTGCAGACACATCAAATTCCCTCCACTCAACTGCATCAGTATATCTGATTGGCAGTAAGCTAACCTGTACTAAACTAAAAATGCCTGTTTGTCTTTTCTATTGAGTAGGAGTCCAATGTGGGCAAGTGTCTATCATTTGTCATTAGTATTCATGTCTATTCTCCAAGAGTACTCCCTGATTCCACCATGCCCCCAATGAAGAATCTTCTAGGTGAGAGTGAAGTTCCTATTTCTGATAAATATTTTAACTTCTTTGTACTTACTTTTTCTTCTGTCTTGGCTTGAAGGAGTCCTAGCAGGGGGTGGGGGAGAGGGGAGGCTGGCCAAAATTTCCTACTGAAGCCATTCCTTCACAGGGGAATTTAGAAAAAGTCAGAAGAAATGAAAGAGGAAATGCTTTCATTTATTTATTGCTCCTACTTCCTGTCTGGCATGGGCTTCAAGTTTTATTTATTTTGTTTCATTTGATCTGTAACTATATTAGTGAGACGTGATAGAATTACTGTGATTTAAAAAAATAAGTAAGGGTTCAGAGAAAGAAACATGTTAAAGCAAGCATTGGTGTAGCTTTCAAGGCTGAGCACTTCCACACTCTGTGCTGTTACAGCAAAGGTTTTGGGGGTTTTGGTCTTTGGTTTTGTTTTTAATTCAGGCAATGTTTCTAACAGAGTTTTTACTCTTCTGCTTGGACTGTCTTCTTAAAACTTTCCAGCTAAAAGGAGACCCAAATCTGCCCAGACAGACAGGTGGGACCTCTACAGTGGTAGTTAACATGGAGAGTACGAGGCACAAAGGCCAAGCAGTTCTCTTCCTGAGCCTCAGTGGAGCTCAGCTGCAAACTAGCAACAAGTGACACCTGGCAGGTAGATAGGAGAATCCATGACTCCACCAACCTGCAGCCCACCAGAAATACCTACAGCAAGGCTCCCAGAAAGGGTAATTATGAAAACCTACAACCCAAGCAAAAACTCACTAATAGCAAAGAGGAAACTTGTTTTAATCTTTTTGTTTGTTTCTCACTACTGATGGACATGACTAGAGGAGGAATCTGATTTCTCTTTTCTTCTTAGCTGTACTAGTGAGTTTCACTTCAGCGTGGTCCTTCACTTTTGCTTCTTGTGGTTCACTCCATTTGTTGTAACCTAACTCGTGTGTGTGTGTGTGTGTGTGTGTGTGTGTGTGTGTGTGTGAAATGCTGGATTTTATTAGAAAATATATGGGTCAAGACCTGCTGGAGGCAAGCTACACTGCTTGTGGAATACTTTTCCCATCCACAGTGAGTAGCTTGTATGCCAAGGGAAGTTAGACAGGAACAGATCACTGGGTCTCTGGGACTTGCTGGTCAGGCAGCCCAACCAAACTGCTGAGCTCCAGGCTCGTGACTCTGTCTCAAAATTAATTTTTTATATTTATATAACTGACAGTCTTTGCTTCATAACAGTGGTTCTCATCCTTCCTAATGCTGTGACCCTTTGCTACAGTTCCTTGCATTATGGCATCCCCAAACCATAAAATTATTTCAATTGTCGCTTCATAACTAATTTTGTTATTGTTATGAATTGTAATGTAACTATCTGATATGCAGGATATATGACATGCATTCCCAAAGGGGTCATGACCGACAGGCTGAGAACCACTGCTTTATACTATTATATCAGTCATACTTTTTTTCAAACCCTTAATGACAATTACAGAACATTTAAAGATATACCATTAAGTTTATAAAAGTGTTTGGTTCAGGGTTTGTATGTTAACAATTTTAAAAGCCCCGTGTTTTTGAGTCCCAACATGTCATCAGCCATAAGTAGATATTTCATGGTTTATCTCATGTAATGTGACAGGTCACAGTAAAAATGTAGGCATACTAAAAATATATTAAACTGCCTTTAGGCTGTGTGTATAAGGCGTATATAAAATGTAAATGAATTTTGTTTAGGTTTGGATCCTATCCTCAAGATAGCTTATTATATAATTCAGAAATTCCCAAATCCAAAAAGTAAGTCTCAAGTCAGAAATAGTTCTGGCTGCACTTTGGATAATGGATATTCCTCTGTAACATACACATACTCATCTATGCACAGGCACATACATGCACACAAGTACACACATATGTCTCACCATAATTTAAAACACACTGCTTAAAATATCATGGGAATAAGTGACTCTTTAATACATAACTACTGAACTAAATTAAATTTAATTTCCTTATTTTTAGCCTCTTGACAACCTTTGAGCAATGGGAAAGGATAAAATATCAGCCATACAATAATATGAAAACCAAAGTATTATTGACTAGCTGAAACAAGAAAGACTCTTTCTGGAACCTGGTTCAGGGGGACGATAAGGTATGTCTAACAGGGTGATTCTCCATTATTTCAACATGCAGGTGAAGGACACCCTATCTCTGCCTCCCCATCAAGGTACTCCAGTGCCCACAACAGATAACGCCTCTAGTTCATTTATTTGAGTTGGTTCTATTATGCTCTACACCCAGTGGGAACCTTTCTGTGCTCTGGTTTTAACTCAGATATATATTTGAACTGACAGTTGACTTAGCTCAGCAAGTAACCAATGTCCTGGAATAGTGTTGCTAAAGTCATGAAATGCAGTGTGGCTTTGTGTGTATTCTAGATTTTCACATATGAGGCATTGACCCTCTTTTCAGCAGTTCTGGGAAGATGATTCAGTGGGTGAAATGCTTGCTCGTCAAGCCTCATAACTTGAAGTGGGGTCCCTAGAATGTACTTAAAATATGGGAGCAGCATCTTGCATCTGTGATCCTTAGGTTCTATGTCATGGGGCGGGGGAGAGGAGACAAGAGAGTAGGAAGAAACTGATGGTGGCTAGCTGGGTGTGTGCAGCAGTGAGTCACAAGACTCTGACCTAAACAAGGTGGGGGAATGAGGACAGGCACAGGTGGTTGTCTTCTGACTTCCACACACATGCTGTGGCACACATGTGCCTACATGCATGAACATATACAAACACAGACTACACACATATAACATATACCCACATCACACCCACATCACATATGCATTCACTGCACACACATCATACAAAGACATACAACACACACATTATCACATACACATCAAATAAATACATATCATATACACATCATCAATATCACACATACAATACACATATACACATCATACACACAAAATCTCAGTAAATTCAGATGGGAGTCGGAGTTAGAGTGCACAAGTGCACAGCACTACACGCAATTTTTATGTGCATTGCGGGGATGAAATGTGGGGTCCTTATGCTCACACTGCAAGTACTTTACAGACTGAGTCATTGGCAGACCTTGATGGCATTCCCATGTAGGCGATGCTACACAGGTGGTTGTGTGTGATGCAGAGATGTTCAGGGTGCTGTTCAGTAGCCGAAAAGAAGAGCCGAAAGAAGTTGTTCCTCTCATGCCATGCTGAGAATAGCCCTTTAATCCCTTATTATCTGGCAGGGTTTGTCTCTAAAACAGTATCTTTTTGTGTCATGGGGGAGTGTTCTGGGAAAGGACAGACTTCATATAAACTCTATTCAAATGGGTCAATGGTCTATCTATCCACAAGGAATACTCCAGTTAACTTAGTAGTTAGCTACTTTGCAGGCAACACACACAAAGCACTCACAATGACAAAGAAACCCTTCCAGAGGTTCACACCACATTTAACCAGTGTGACTACCACGGTTTTGGAAGCCAGCTAAAAATATGTGGCTCAGATGTATCAAAAGCAATGCATAGTGAACAGGGTGCTCCCCAACACACACACACATACACACACACACACACACACACACACACACACTGTCCCTATGGCTTTCTGTGCATGAGAATAAGTCCATGGAAGAGTTGCTTAAGCTTGGAAATTAGCAAAAAAAAAAAAAAAATCAGAAGTCAATTGCTAAGAAAACTAGAAGAGCCTAGGGGCATGTACATTAGCTATATAATGCAACAGTGCAAACAGACTACACTAAATTATGCCTGATTTGCTTATTTAGGTGGCAACAAAAGACTATAAAACTGAGCCCAGGTTAGACCAAGCACAGATATTAAAAACTTTATGCATTTATATAATAATGCTAAAAAATAAAGTGGTCAGAACTAAGAAAACACTGGTCTAATATGGCCCAGATATTAACTTCACCCAGAATTGTCTTGATATCTGAATATAAGCTATGGAGTCCAGCTGACATGAATGGACCCTAGAGTGATGTAATGGTCCCCTTTGTGTAAGGAGGACACTATAGTAACTGCCATCGCACATTCACATCTGTACGAATCTGCATGTTGAAATGGTGCATATGACATGAGCCATTGTTTATTAACTGTATGCTGCATGTTGGGACATTTGCCAGGAGCTTAATTCTCCTTCCTCAGCCAATTCCATGAAGTAGGCATCAGGCTTCCCTCTTCACAGGGAGGAAAGATTTGCATCAGCAATTCCATTCCCTGTCACCCAGCTGCTCAAACTGAGAGAGATCAGATTAGAAGTCCCTGCCATCCTCACTCCAAGACAAGGAGTCTGGGTTCAATGGTACCTGCCCTCAGACTGATTTAGGCTCTGAGATGACGTCACAGCATGAGCCAGAAAAGGCACTGTAAGTTGAACAGTTCATAGGCAGGAAGTGACCTCAGGAAGCAAGGATGGATCCCAAATGTCTCACCTGTTAGGAGAATGTGCAGCAGTGAGGCCCAATTACTTCTGAAGTCTTAAGGTTTAGTCATCAACTGATAGTAAAACCCACCATGTTCTTCTAAAGCAGTAGTTCTCATCATGTGAGTCACAACCCTTTTGGGGGATCAAATGGCCCTTTCACAGGGGTCACAAATCAGATATCTCACATCTCAGATACTTAACGATTCATAACAGTAGAAAAATTGCAGTTATGAATTAGCAATGAAAATAATTTTATGGTTGGGGGGACACTACAACATGGGAAACTATATTAAAGATCATGGCATTAGGAAGGTTGAGAGCCACTGGCCTAGAGCCATCACTGACTATTCAAGGAACCTTATTTGTAAAGGTAGTCATGCAAAGGAGGCACCCCAGTCTGTAGATTTCATCTCTTCAAGCGTCAATTACTTGGTATACTGCCCAGTTTAGTCCCCTCCAACTCATGTGACTACTGTAGTATGTGACATGTGGCTGGCCTGAAATGAAATGTGCACAAGATGAATAAACTTAGTATATTTACTAAAAGAGAGGTGTAAAGTAGCCTAGCAACTATTTTGGAAGTTACAGGTTAAAGGGAAAATACTGTTTTACATATATCAGGTTAACTACCACATACCAAAATTAATCTCATCTACCTCCCTTAGCCTTATTATAGTACAGAAAAATTTTAATCATCCATGCCACCTGTACTATAGTTCTATGTAGGGTTCACATCCAGAATAAAGACTTCTCAAATCCTATTGAGAGTTTGCTAAAATTCTGTCAAATACCAGCGGCTGACATGCTAGCTTAATTCTGCTAAGCCTATGTTAAACCATCCCGAATGCATGGGAAAATTGATGATGATTATGAAGGCCTGTGTTTGGAATTCCAGCACTCAGGAGGCCCAGGTAAGAGATTGCCAGGCTGGACCATGTCAAAGTGGTACCCTGCCACAGTTGAGTGAGCAGGAAAAAGATGGAAAGAAGAAAGAAAGGAAGGAACAGAGGGAAGGAGGGAAGGAGGGAGGAAAGAAAGAAGGAAAGAAGGAAGGGAATGAAGGAGGGAGAAATGGAGTGGAGGAAGGGAAGTGGAAGGAAAGGAGGGAGGAGGGTACAAAAACATTAAGGAGAGATAAAAAGTAGAAAGTAAGTATATATAATTACATAGAGTGAAAGAGGGAGAAAAGTATATTGGAAATTATATTTTAGATTCTGATTACTTTAAAGTGTGTGTGTGTGTGTGTGTGTGTGTGTGTGTGTGTGTGTGTGTACAATCTGTGTGCAGGTATTCATGGAGCCATGAGGTCAGAAAAGGGGTATCAGATCCTTGGAAAAGGGTTTTTAGGCATTTGTGAGAGGTTCCATGTGGGTGCTGGGATTCAAACTCTGGATCTCTGATAGAGCAGTACACATTCTTTACCACTGAGCTATCTCTCCAGCCCCCACAAGAGTAGCCTTGATTTACTTGACTGCACAGAATAATTTTTGAAAGACTTTTAACAGCAGGTGTCAGTCATGTTTCCTCATGATTCCCAAGCCAGAGTCAAGCATTAGTTATTTGTGGGCAATGGTGGATGGCTGTTGTTTGGCTGATCATTGTCAATGATACTTATAGCTCATTGTTATTCCCTCTATAAAAACAACCATTGATACCCATCCAAGAAATCACAGCTCACTGGCCAGGGACTATTTCTGGGGTATTCACAGCCTGAAGAATACTACAAGGATACCATGGGGTAGGGAGATTTCACCATTGCTCGCTCTTCACGTCGGAATATACTCATGAACTACAAGCAAATGGCATTCTATGCCCCTTGGGAATGCTGATGTGCAGCAGGTACCATTTTTCAAGTACAAGGGACAGAACTTTTCTCTTTCAAAAGAGAGAAGAAAAGTCTTGGTGGAGCCTACTGATAACACCGACCCAGAGGAAAAAACCTACTAGAAGAATTGAAGCTTCATACTTGGACATTCAGAAGTCACCCAAGAAGAATAAAGTCAAACCAAGGAAGAGGGGAGAGCTGAGACTTTAGATCCCAGAGACGGAACTTTCTGGTGATACACAGACAAAAGTTAAATTTGGAAGAATTTGATGCTGAAGTTAGCATCGCCAGAAAAAAAAAACAATAGAAAATATTTAACTATGTGCATATGTTTGTACACAAACAGAAAGAGATATAAACAGACCTTAATGAGTGCAGTAGACTTTAATTATCTTTGTACAGTAATTGAGAATGGTTTCGTTCTGATTTATTCCATAACGCTTACTGTGTTCTGTTAACAACGAATGTTTCCCCTCACAGCCCATAATAGAAGGCTTTTATTACATACTCTTTCTCACATCTGCTTCTCATTTAATGACCATTGTTCTGGTCTGTCAGAGCGAGAGGCTACACAACTTTCCAAATCTGCAAGATTAAGCAAATATTTTGACAATGCCTAGATTTTTTTCCTTTCCTTTTTCTTTTTTAAAGCAGAATAAATTAAAATTACAAAAAAAAATGGAGGAAGAATTTTTCACTTACCCATTAGACCCTATGTCTATGCTACTCTCAAAATAAAGAAATGGTCTAACTTAATAAAACAAAAATCCTTGGGGCTTGAGATGGCTCAGCAGCTAGGAGTATTTGCTGCTCTCGGGACAGCCTGACTTAGGTTCCTGCATGCGCCCCTGACAGCTCACAAATGCCTGGAACTCCAGCTCCAAAGGATCTGACGCCCTCCTCTGGTCTTCACTGGCACCTGCGCAGACATGTGTACATATACTCACAGAGACAAAAGCACACACACATGTAAAAATAAAATGTGAAAGCATTCTCGTCAGTTAGTAGGTCTCAGGATATTGTTATCTTCACCACAGTTTCTAGGTCAGTGGTTCTCAACCCTCCTGATGCTGCCACCCTTTAATCAGTTCCTCATGTTGTGATGACCTCCATCCATAAATTTATTTCATTGCCACTTCATAACTGGAGATTTCTACTGCTATGAATCGTAATGTAAATATCTGATATGCAAGGTATCTGATATGAGACTGCCAAGGTATCACGACCCACAGGTTGAGAACTACTGTTCTAGGTGATTTAGATGTAAATAGATCAGTAATGTAATGTCCTATACTTAAACTTTGAGATAATAATTCTATGGCCCTGAGGTTATAGCTCAGTGGTGGAGCACTTGTATGACACATATAAGATCTAGAGCTCAATTTCCTTAAGGGAGCACACACAGAAACACACACACACATACACACACATGCATACATACATACCTGCATGAAATCCCACTTTTTGTCAAGAGGCAATGTGATAAATGATATAGCTGTAGACTGGAATCGCATCCTACAGGATTTCGCATTCCAGCCCAACCACACCCTACCTATATAACCCAAGGAAATGGCGTAACTGCTCTGTGCATCCTCTTCCTTATTTTCTACACTGGATTGTGGTGTTGATGGGGAAGAATTGAAAGGCATGTACCTGGTGTGGTGCTAGGTATGGGGTGAGTGCTCCCAAAACATTAACTGCAGTTAAGGATGGATCTATCCAAAAGTGCTTTCAATGACTGAACTTAGTTTAGGGGGAAGAAGGCAAGTAGAAGCAGATTCCAGTGAGTGAACACGGTGAAGTATGAGCCTCATCTGGAATCCTTATTAGATATCCTCTCATCATTATACTGCCTGGTCAGCTCTGCTCTAGAGGCTGTATGGATGTCCTATACAATATGAGCTTCCTGAAGCGTGATACCTCCTAACAACTCACCTGGGTGCAGACCTAGCTTTGGAAGAAGAGGCAAAGCAAATGAACCACCAGGCATAAGACCTTCCACCTCCCCTTGAAGGGATCCAATTAAACACCAGTCTGGGAAGAGATGACCCTGCAATCCAAACCCAACTCATTGGATGCAACAAGCGTTTATTGAGTCCTTGGGGTGTATCAGGAGATCTGAGAGATGCAAAGGATGATGCCAAGAGAAACAAGAATATGACCCTGCTCTCAAGAAGGCCATAATTTAGAGGGAGGAAGAGACAAACTTTAGGGCAAGATCACCTGGGTGAATGCAATGATGGAAGACGGATGGAAGTCACGGGAAGGGCAAGCTGGAGTCCTTAATTCTGGTGCAGGCAGTCAGAAGGCTTTCCTGGAGAGCGACAGAGCAAACATTGGCAGAGATCAGTACAGCCAGCCTGTGAAATGGTTAATGGTGTTTTCATTCACAGAAACAACGGAGAGATGCCTGTGGGACCACCCCCGACTCGGCATGAACAGGCATGTGCTTGAGACGTGATTAGGGTTTGTCGTAGAGTTAATGCATCATGTTTTGAAAAATAAGGACAAACATGTGTCTGGGATCCCCATTCTCCCCAAAGAAAGAAGGGATGCTTTTCAGAAGCAGGACCACTTTTCAAAAGCACATGACCCAAGTGAGCTGCAAGGTAACAACAGCAGACACCTGGTGGGTCAAAATGCATGGAAGACTTGCATTCATTTCAAGTAGCATCAGAAGGTATCTTACAGCTTTGGAGATGGCTCAGTTGGTAATGTGCTTGCCAGACAAGCATGAGGACCTAAGTCCCAGATCCTATATGGCATATCCCCATTACCTTGATCTGTCAGTTTGACACAGTCTACAGTCACTTGAGAAGGGAGTTTAGGGATTGCCCCATCAGATTGGCCTGTGGGCATGTCTATGGGGGGATTGTCTTGTTTATTAATTGATGCAGGAGGGCCAAGCCCACTGTGGGTAGCACCATTTCAGGGGCAGGTGGTTCTGGGCTATGTCAGAAAGGTAGGAAATTATGAGCGTGTGTGTGTGTGTGTGTGTGTGTGTGTGTGTGTGTGTGTGTGTGTGAGAGAGAGAGAGAGAGAGAGAGAGAGAGAGAGAGAGAGTGAGAGAGAGACAGCAAGCAATGTTCCTCCATGATTTCTGCTTCAAGTTTCTGCCTTGATGTCCCTCAATGATGGACTATGACCTAGGATTATAAGGTAAATTAATCCTTTCCTCTCCAAGTTGCTTTTAGTGAAGAGTGTTTTTATCACAGCAACAGAATGAAACTAGAGCACCACATAAAAAGCCAGATGTGGCAATATACACTGTAAAGCCTGGCAGTGGGGAGGTAGAGATCGGTGAATCCCTGAAGCTCGCCAGCTGCCACCCAGCCCACCTGAGTGAGAGAGCCTCAGAACACTGAATGGCCCTATCTCAAAAAACCCAAGTGGGCAGCTCCAGAGGAACAACACTCAAGGTTGACCTCTGGCTCTGGCCTCTTACAAACATATGCATGCACATATGTCCACACATGTGTACATACACACGTTTCTTATTGTTTGTTTGATGTGTGTGTGTGTATATATATATGTGTGCTTCTTTCTGCCTGAGTCCAACCCCTAATAATTTCCTCAGGCCAGCACAGGAAGTAGGTATTGATCATAATAAACCACCACACCCACAGACACCTGCTCCGGCAGGTTGTGGTCTCCATGGAAACCCTCCAATAGAACCGATCTGAATTCAATTTCAGGAGTAATGAGAGCAGATAGCTTCACACTCAATCAATCACTGTCAGCCACTGTTATCAGCCAATCAGTCATAATGTCACTCAGACACCCTCTCCACACACTTCTTCTACATAGTGGTCAGATGAGAAAGTTCTGACAGCCAGAAGCAACATGATCAAATTGGTTCTCCATTCCTGGCAGGATGCCAATGACAGGGCAACACACTGTGTTTGCGAAGACAATAAACAGATAAGCCAACCAAAACATCCTGGGAGTGGAATAGCCTGCATGGTGACTTCAGTGGTTACTAATGATGCAGAAGACAGGCGTGTACTTCGGATGCAAAGGTTCCTGTTGTTTCATCTCCTCAATTAACCAGAAAGGAAAAAAAAAAAAAAAACCCGAGGTGCAATAGAGAGGTTAAAATATTCACCTAAAGCTACACAGCAAATTGGCAGAAAACTCGCAGCTAAGCCTAAGTTCTGCCTTCCTCCCTGTCTGGTGGAGGCACAGGAGGTCACTGCTGTCACTCAAGGGCAGTACGTTTGGGACATTTTTGTTCGTTTGTTTGCTTGCTTGCTTTATTTTGTTTTGTTTGAGAAAAAAGAGTAACAGTGTGTGAAAGATGGTTTGAGTCCTGTATGGAACTCCTAGCACCTGTGGGAATCTTGGGGACTCAGGAGATGCATGCTCTGAGGACAAGTCATCCCTTTCGCTGAACTCAGCCAAACAACCCTGATTTCGAAGGGGTGAACAAGACTTTCTAGTTCTATCCAACTACCAGATTCCTGGTATGAAGTGGCATTTTTGATGAGTTGAGAGCAGGATTATTAAAAACAGAGGGATTGATTTCCCTAAAAATGCAGGGTGGGTGGAGGTGAAACTTGAGGAGGAACAAAAGAACTGCTTCTAAAAAAACACCTTTGAAGCTGGTATCAACCTCAGCGAGGAGGTAAGTCACTCTGGAGTTCTGGAAGGAGTCAAGTGGAGTTATGAGGAGCCAGGCAGAGGGCTCAAGGCTGTGAACACAGGCTCAGCTCCAGGAATTCCAGGAGGCTCTGTGTTTCCCAGTGTGGTGTTTTGTCTGTCTGCCTATGTCTGTCTGCCTAACTCTCTGTGTCTGTGTCTGTGTCTGTGTCTGTGTCTGTCTGTCTCTCTCTCTCTCTCTCTCTCTCTCTCTCTCTCTCTCTCTCTCTCTCTCTCTGTGTGTGTGTGTGTGTGTGTGTGTGTGTGTGATGGAGCACAGGCCCTGTTGAGCTAAATGCCAACCCTCTTCTGAATTTTGAGACAGTCTCCCTGACCTGCTTGCTGTGGCTATGAGCACCTGAGCCTCCTGCCTCAGCCTCTGTAACACACGTTACAGGTGTGCTCCATAATACCCACATCTGAGCCATCTTGAGGGCCCACTCCTACTAGATTAGTGCTTGGTCCATTGCTCAGAGACACAGTTTTCTGGGTGTCTGTTCTTTTTTGGTACACACCTGAGATTAATAGCTTAGGCTTGTTCAGGCCTCAGAGTGAGATCCTTGAAAATGGTTACAATGTATATTCCAACATCAGTACCTCCAAAAGCTACCCTGTGCAAGGAGCCTGGCTGTTCTCCCAAGGGACCTAGAATTGTGCCACGCACTCTGGCAGCCATCTTTGGAAAATATTGCTGACCAAATGCTGTTTGGTAGAAGCTTTGGATCATTTTTCTTACTTGTGGTTTTTCTAATGACATCTCTTCCTAACCTTTCTCTGCTACATAAATCATGTTTTATTGCCTGCATCACAAGAGCATAAGATTAAGCCTATGGCCAGAGGCTTATGCCTGAATGATAGTCATCTACCTGATGTAAGCAGGCTTTACTTTACACAGTAGAGGCATTCCAGGTCCCCCCTTCTAGTCCTCTGACATCAATCTAAGGTAGCCGAGATACAGAGCAAAGCAAGGAGATGACTGTGAACTTGAGCCATGGGGCGATGTGGTGCCCTGGCAACTTTAGCTTTAGCCTCCTCTCAGCTCCTATGACCGTGGCTCAGTGATGATTTTTTTTTCCTTCTTGCAAAGTGCTCGCCTTCTGTTTCTGTCTACTGGTCGCTTCTCATCTTGCCTTCTTAGCTGCATTAATGTCTCTTGTGTGCGTGATGCAGGACATCTGATAAGCCTTGGGGGGACTGGCATGACAAGCGTGCTGTGTACATGAAGTCACACACTGAATAAGAGTAGACAGAGGAGTGCTTTTCACCACAACATCCCCAGAACATGGCGCTGTGCCTAGCACCGACCAAGCCCTCAGTGAGGACATGTGGGGTGGATGAAGAAGTCTAGATGCCGAACGAGTGAAAGCTGCTACTCTGGATGTTATCTAAACAAATGAATGTAAATCTCAAGAGCCTTGGTGTGTATGTGAACGGACGGATACTCTCTCTTATAATGCTTCTTCCTGATAAACCTCACAGCTAGGTGTTGTTTATTCCACAAAAGCAAAAGGGGACTGCTCTGTAGCACCAGCTATTATCAGCATCCTGGGTTCAACCCATTGTTGAAGGGACTTACATGGAAATGTTACTAGAGGTTTAAATCCCTCACAGAGGACAATGGGAGAGTAGGAGGCACTGGAGGAGAATGTGATAGGGAGGGAGGGCAATGAACCTGGTAAAGGTATCCACCAACAGGTATCTGGATGCCTATAAAACTGAGACCACTTGGGTGAGGCAGTCAGTAAAATATTTGCTGCATAGGTACCATACTTTGAGTCCCATGGGAAAACCCAGGTACAGGGGTACATGCCTGCAACCTCTATAAGGGAGGCAGAGACAGGCAGCTATCTGGGGTTCCCTGGCTAGCCAATCTAGCCCAATCAGCGAGCCCCAGGCTCAAAAATCAAGGTGGGTAGCACCCAGGGAAGCCATAGTTGTTATCCAGCATATTCAAGTTTGTCTTCTCCATTTTCACGTACTCAGACGTACACATATTCGTGAGCACACATACATATACACACATTCACAAATAAACCAAGACAATTTGGAATTTTCTTTTTTGCTGTCACAACCAGCATTGTCCCAGCCCTACAGATTACTCCGTGAGGCAGCAACAGCCCCGGGAAGTGTCGATCTCACAGGTGGGATTGAAGAAAACAACTTTACAATTTTCAGGAGGCAAGAGCAGCAGAGAGATAGCTCAGGGGCTACTGGGGATGCTCTCTGTCCATTAGAGGAAGGGGTGAGGGAGGAGAGAGCCAGGAAGGGAGAGTGGAGAAAGGAACAGGGGGAGGAACTGTTGAAAACCAGATGCCTGCCTGCCTCACTACACACACACACACACACACACACACACACACACACACACACACACACACACCATTAGATGTGGTTCCTGTATTATGCATGCTGGTAAATTTGCTGAACTACAGTTGTGAAAATAAGCCCTGACATAGAGTGAGCCTGCCCCTCCTCCCAATTCAAGTGCGGCTAGCCCTTGCTTTACCTAACACATTTTCTTTAACTTGTTTTCTCCCTAAAGACTATGCATAATTGGTCAGCCACGAGAGATTAATTTGTACTTAGCTGGCTGAGCAGCCGCGTGATAACTCAATAGCGGATGGCGCTGCACCGGCAGCTTCTCTCCTGAGTCTTCCCACCCCAGCTTGCCGCCCTTCCACCCTAGCCTGCTCCTTTGGGAACTGCTAGCCACACTCTTCATGTACTTCATCTGTGCTTGCCTGAAGGAGTTGCAACTGTGTTTGCAAGCTTTTCCCGAAACATTGTTATTTGGGAAATGAAAAAAGTAACAAAAAGATCCAGTCTCCTATTCATCAGTTCAGGGATAGAGAGAGATGGGAAGGGAGTAGGGCCAGATACCTAGAACCTTAATATTCATTATGTTTTTCATTGCTGTTACAAAACACCAGATAAAAGCAACCCAAGGAAAGAAGAGTTGGTTATGGCTCACCATTTGATGGTATAGTCTACCACAGTGGGAAAGACATGGCAGCAGGCATGGGCATCAGCTGGCCTCACTGCACCCACAGTCAAGAGCATATTCCATTAATTAATTCTGGCACTCATCTTGTCTTCTGTCTTTAAATCCAGTCTAGAATCCCAGCCTACGGCATGGTGCTACCCATATTTATCACAAGTCTTCCTATCTTAACATAATCTAGAAAACCCTCACAGACATGTCCAGATAACTGTCTCCTTGGTGATTTTTAGTTTTGTTCAAGTTGACAGTCATAATTACCCATCACCTTCATCCATTACACATACCATTTCTCGCTATAGTCAGGCTGTGGAGACCAGCTGAGGGGGTGGCAAGGATGATGGTGGTGGTGATCATAATATAGGTGGTTGACAGTGATGGTATTGGTGATGTTGATGCTGGTGGTAAAGACTGTAATGACAAAGACCGTGACAGTGATGATGTTGATGATATTGAACATTGTAATGACAATGATGGTGACAGTAATGATGAGAACAATGCTGATATTGAAGAATGTAATGACAATAATGGTGACAGTGATACTGTTGATCATGGTGAAGATGGTGGTGTGGATAGTGAGACAATAATGGTGTTGATGATGGTATGAATGATGGTGACACTAACCTCTCCAAGACACCATAAGTCCCCCAACATTAATGATCACTTAATTATCTCTCAACCTGGGCAGTAAGTGTAACTATCATCATAGAGCCCAAGAGACAGAGAAACTAAGAATCACCAGAGACAAAACACCAGCAAACTTCAACCTAGGCAATCTGACCCCAGAGCTAAAACTTATTTATGGTCCTAGACACTCAAGGAACAAATCAACCCCAAGTGACAGGGTGCAGAGGAGGCTGGTGTGATACACACCTCCTTCCTTACCTCATAGAAGAAGAGTCTAGCTTAGTCCTGATCCTCCTGGAGAAGATTCTGTCCCGCTAAGAACTTAGTGAAAATGCAATTTGAGTCAAACTCCATGTACCCACAGAGGTGCCCAGTAAGCATTAACTACCATCACTGTGGCAGCTCCTCAGAGATGCAGAGTGCAGCAATTCTCAGAGAGCAACCCAACACTGAGATACCAGGCCCAGCATCATAGCCAATTCCAAACAACCAAGGACACATGGCCAATGTTTATGCCTGTCCTTGACTTCCCAGGGCTGTTTTGGGTGGTGGCTTGCAAAGTCCCATGTAGACAGATAGAGAACCTTCTAAAGTGTGTATAGAAGCACCAAAAGACCAATAGTGGGGGAATGAAAAGGAATGCAGGAGACAAGAAGAAAAAGGATCTGATTATTGTGCATCTCCACCCCAAGTCATGTAACCTGGTCTCCTTTCTCTGATGGCTCTTCCTTCCTCTCCCCTCCCAGTCCATCAAGTGAAAAAGAGCTGCAGAGTGTACTCTGCCACACCCAAGCCAGAACATGATGTCAACAGCTAGGTTGTGCTCCAAGGCCTTGATCTCAGAAAGAACTGTGAAAGGGAACCACACATTTGGGCAGGGTTTCCTCCAAGACACCTCCCTAACATACCTGTGCATTTCAAGCAATTTGACATTAGAATGGGATGGAGAAGAAAATATGACCAAACCACTGGCTTAAAGCTGAGAATTTCATTTCAGTGTTCACAGGGGTGTGGGTTTGTGAGTTTGAAGATGCTCTTCTACCAAGGCAACTGTGTGGCCCTGAGCTGCACTGCCAGGCACCTTGGTGTCCCTTTCTGCTTCTCTTAGAGTCATTTTTCCCACATCACCTGCCTGGAGTCAGTAATGTGGATTCTGTGAGCACACGGCTATGTGAGGTCACTGAGCATCTCAGATGTGTCCACATCCAAAGCAAAAACCTGGTCCATGCAAAGTGATGCCAGGCTGTGAAAATCTGAACATGTTCCTTCTGATGGCATGTTAATGCCATGTTTTGGACATACTAGCATTTGACAGATCTTCAAAATGCTCTCCACCTAATTTATTTTTATTTTTTAATATAATTTTGTACTCTGTGTGTGTGTGTGTATGTATATGTATATGCATGTGTATGTGTATGTGTGGGAGCCCAGGTATATGAGTGCCCATATACAACATATATCATATGTGTGTGTGTTTATGTGTGTGTGTGTGTTTATGTATATGCATGTGTATGTCTATGTGTGGGAGCCCAGGTATATGTGTGCTCATATACAACATATATCATATGTGTGTGTGTGTTTGCGTGTGTGTGTGTGTGTGTGTGTGTGTGTGTGTGTGTGTGTGTGTGTAGGCCTGGAGTTAACATCAGTTTTCTTTCTTTCTCTATCACTCTCTACCTTATTTACCGAGGCAATGTCCTGCTAAACCTATAGCTTGCCAATTTGGCTAGTCAAGCTAGGTCTTGCCCTGGGGATCCCTTACCCCTACCTCCACAGTACTGGGAATACCATGTACCACAGTACAGGTAGAATACCATACCTGCCTGGGTTTTTTGTTTGTTTGCTTGTTTGTTTGTTTGTTTGTTGGTGGGGGCTTGAACTCTGATCTTCGCACTTGCATGGCAAACAATTTATCCATGGAGCCATTTCTCTGGTCACTCTTCCTTTAAATATGGCTTTTCAACTATTTAAAACCATGTATGTGTCTGTGATGAGTGACCCAGGCCATGCTTCCCCTGGGCAGCACTGCTCTAGACTCTTGCCAACTGGGATGCGATCTGTGGAAACACTGCTATTTGTGGGGAACCTGACAGGAATGCAAAGTCTCAGGTCCACCCAGGCATACTGCATCAGCACCGGCATTTCACAGCCCCCAGTGTTCTGCTTGTACAATCACATGCAAGAAACACTATCCAAGGAACTCGGGTGCCTCGCTTGTGTGCAGGAGGCACCCGATAAATATTTGTCCAATGAATAAATCAGTTGTGTCTAGAAAGCTGCGGTACCCAAGGCCCTTGGGAAAAGGTTCTGGCCTGTCCTGGCTCTCTTTTCAGATCATTAATATTAATGTTCTTGCCAGATTAATCACCTTTCATTTTAGCAGCCCACAGAATCAGTCCCTGGGACAATGTGGTCCTTGAAATGTATGAGAGTAGGTTAGAACTCAGAACTTGGAATTCTAGGACCCTTCCAACACCCACTGGTTATAAATATCCAGCTATAAACACAGGTGAGCGATAAACAATGTTTTATGACTCCAGAGTAGAGGATAAAGTCTCTCAAGGTTACAGGGGCAAAATCAGGCTGAGACCAGAATAGAAGCAGAAAGGAGGATACAATGGACCAGTGGTTTCTCCTGGGATCCTCGGTACCCAAAGCATCTGAGGAGGAGCAAGGACTGTACAGGAGATGATGTCAGATCAGGGCAGACGGCAGAGATAAACGCCAGGCCAAGGGAAGGCTGAGCCGCAGGCATATTGAAGGCTCTGACATATTAAACATCCGACAGGGGTTGGTCAGCATCAGCACTCCGTGTCACGCCTTCCTACACTGAAAATCCTCAGCAGGAACAGAATGTCTGGCCATTGTCCTGATGTGTTAATTATAAGCAAAGACCTGGGAAAAAGGATGATGTGGGATGTGAAGCATGGTCCTGGAGATTGTCTGTCTCCTGGCAATGGATTCCCACATTAGCCTCCACCATCCAACATGATAGCACAGGGAGAGTTGGAGGGATGGCGGGGGACAGGCGGAAAAAACAGTTGAATTTGAGGAGCCAGGGAGCCAGATGAGATGGGACTTGAAAGAGAATCTTGGTCCAGAAGCTGGGTGTGTATGGAAAAGGGGGAGAAGTCCAGGAGCATGGAAGGTCTGTCTTGGATTCTTTTCTCTTTCAATTAACAGGAGAAAGGAGAAAAGTTGCTATATGGCCTGATCAACTTTCTTATTCTTTTCCATTCTGGGAAAAGGCTGTCAGCATCCCATTAACTATGATAAGTGGCCACAGGATTGGCCTTCCTAGAGAGGTTAGGGAGAAGGCCAGCAAGTTTTTGTTAGCTGATGATCCTCTAGTGAAATGAGAGGGGCTGGTTATAAGGACTAATGTACCCCTGTCACCTGCCTTGCTGCCATTGTGGGGGAAGATTGTGGGGGAAGGAGGTTTCTTCAGGGCAGTCATGGAGATAGGAGTGCTCAGAGAATTTTTCCTGGTGCTTCTCAATACCAGTTAGAAGTAATCGACAAACCCATGGGTGAGCATTACACAGGACCAAAGAGAAATGAGCCAGCAAGATGGACATATGGGTCCCAACAAGCCCTCCACAGAGGACAAAGAACAGAGGTTGGTCTCCTCCTGTGAACTCCGGTTCTTCTGACTTGGAGACTGCGTGGGTGAAAAACAAGGGCTCTCAAAGGAATTCAGAGCCAGTCCCCTGGCAAGCAGCGTGTTTTGTCAAGTGGAAGTGATATTTGCAAACTTCAGACTCTTCTCTCAGAATATCTGTTGCTCAAGATGGCTCTGTGTTCCCACTGTAAGACAGGGCCTCTCAATGGCCTGAGAACCACTGACACTGCCAGGCCGGCCAGTCAACAAGCTTTAAGGGTCATTTTATCTCCTCTTCCCCTGGCTAGACTCACAGTCATATATGGATTCTGAAGATCAAACTCAGATTCCATGCTTACACAGCAAGCACTGATTGAATGAGCCAGCTCCCCAGCTCACTCTTCACCTCTTAAATTCAAGGGCCACCAGCCATACTGAGTCACCTCTGATGGGACCCTGTGGCGACATTTTCCACTTGTTCTATAGGGCTTGTGGTTGAGAAGTCCCACAGACCTGAGTGGCACTGGGGGTCTTCTATGATGTTATCACACAGGGGCTCTGAAGGGCATCAGGTCTGACACTCAGGGACTTGAGCTTCTGGTTGCCTGGCGCACGATGTAGGTACCCCAAAGAAGCCTTTCCAATGAAGTACTATGTGATAACACAGGATTACTGGGGGACAGATTTGTATGCTTATTTTTTTCCTCTTGTGTGTATGAGAGGGTACACGCACCCATGTGTGTGTATGTATATATGTATATATGTTGTATGTATGTATGTGTGTATGTATATATGTATGTATGTGTGTGTGTGTGTGTGTGTGTGTGTGTGTGTGTGTTTATATATTTGGAGGCCCAGAATCAACTCCCATATCTTTCTCTATCATTCTCTATTTGTTTTGATCTCTCATGAATCTGGTGCTCACCAACAGGATAGACTGACTGATGATGAATCTCAGGGATCCTCCTGTCTCTGCCTCCTGGCATGTGGATTACATACACACTACCACACCCAGCTCTTTACATTGTTCATGGGGATTTGAACTCAGGTCCTCATGTTTATGCCTCCTCAGTGTCTCTCCTGACTTTTGAAATGTTTCAAAGGAAGACTGATCTGCTCTTTCTCTACTTGTATTTTTCCCTGATAAGAGAAAACAAGAAGCTTGGGTTTCTGCAAGAATAGAGTGAAATGCATCAAGATGAAAGAACCTCCTCTAGATAGCCTGGGTATTTGCAGCTTCTATGCATTCTCTTCCTCAACAGGGCAAAGCGAACACCTCTTTAGAGGGTCCTCAGAACAAGGGTACTGAGAATACTCCAAAATACAGAGACACAAATCAACGAGAAATCTGAAGTTTCTGCTTCCTTTTCCAGGATAGAACCAGCCCTTTGGGATTCTTGTTCCTACAACAATTGGAATGAGCAACTTCCCCAGGGGCAGAAGATTCCAGTGTTTATTTAGCCATCATTTAGACGGGGCTCTGGGAAATGTATACACACCTAAAAGAGGCTAAACTGCGTGCTTGGGATTGAACACATCCATCCTTTCATGTGCAGCTCCACTGGAAACTCAGTAACGCTGACAAGCATGTGAGAATAAGCCATCTCACTGGTTAAATTCTCTACAGATCCCCCTCAGTATGTTCCGAGTCAGAAGCCTGTGATAGCTAGTCCCTCACTTATCCAATTTCACTTACCCCAGTGGCCACTTTAGCTCAGGAAATGGGAGCTGAACACTGTGTCCTGGTTTCCTGTTTCTGTGTAGCTGGGACACAGAGACACAAGTAGCCCCACCAGGCCACAGAGGTCCTTCTGTAAGCAGATTGTCCACCACTGGTGAAGAGCCATAAAGAAAGACCCTTGTCCATGGGTCTCCTCACTACAACCTCTGTCCTAGAAGCCTGTGAGCTTCCATCGTGGACCTCACAGCCAACCCAGTCTGACTACTCAGCTCACAGGAGCACCTGCTGGCATGCACTATTTTCAAAATTCCTTACATACAGGACCAAAGTTGACTCAGTCAATCAGACCAGGATCTATCTAGTCCCTTGATCAATCCTAGTGAAAGTGGGAATCCCAACAGAAGATTCATGTGTGTGTGGATGCATAGGTGTGCATACATGCCTGTATATGCACATGTTCACATGTGTGTGGGAACATGTATATATGCCATGACGTGTGTGTGTGTGTGTGTGTGTGTGTGTGTGTGTGTGTGTGTGCTGAAAGTCAACCTCTGGAGTAATTTTTCAAGAACCACCCACTTTGTTGCTTGAGACAGTTTGTCTTACTCAATGACTGGAACTTGCTAAGTGAGTTAGGCTGCCTGGGCAGCAAGCCCGGGTGAGGGGACTTGCTCCTTTCTGCCTCTGTGGCATCAAGATTATAAATACATGGTACCAAGCCTGGATTTTCTGTTTGGGTTCTGGGGATCAAACTTGGGTTTTCAGTCTTGAATGACAAGCACTTTGCCAACTGAGCTGTCTCCGAGCTCCAGATGGAGGTATTGAATAGGAGATTGCAGAGAGTAGACAGTGTGGGAGTCCCTGGAGGCATCTGCTCTTCAATTGTATAGCACTCATGGGCAGTAAAACCTTGGTTGGGCCTCAGATCTGGTAGAGCACAGTGTCACCTTTGACCCTCTCCCATACTGCCTTTCACTTCTGTTTTCCATCATACTGACAACTCTCCATCCCTTGGTCCTTACTTCTAAAATGTCACCACTGAATCAGCCTTTCTGAGCAGTATCCCGTGAAGGTCTGAATACTCTGCTGAAGCTGGCCAGACCTGACATGCCAGGGTTGGCGTTTGGGGAAGATCACAGAGAGTGTTCTTGGCACTATTTTCTTGCTTTCATGAGAATTGTATGTTTCTGATGGTTAAAGTCGATGTCATGGAAGGTAGGCCCAGCAGCTGAGGAGACAGATACGTTAAGCTACACAACTCCAAACAAATGCCACTGGGGTTAAAGCTTAGTCCAGAGCCGAGCCCGGGAAGCGATCTCCTGTAACATCACCCTGCTCACATGTGACACACAAGGCTGATCCTGATACAGCCCTGGACGCTTTCAGGAACATGGATGAAGAACTTGCAGCAGTCAATCTCCACACAAAGTCATATCCTCAAACACCAATTTCAAAGATGCCATTAAGAAATATATCAAACTTATCTTTCATGAATTGGACACCCTCAAATCCAGCATTTCTAACAACTGGTCTACAGGTAGCTCCTTAATCAAAACACTTCAAAACTGATTTCCATGCCAGTCGAGGTTTGTAGACTGTAAGTTAAATAAAGTTAAAAGTGCTTCTCATCAGCAGGACTTCTCAGAGCTTTTAATAAGGTAATGAGTGCTTAGAGGTTAAAAACATCCAAACCAGTATTGAGTTCACCATCTGATTGGACCACAAAACCCACAGTAAGGAATCCTACGCATCTTTTGTTGTCTCTCAGAGCTGGGGTAAAACACCGCTGACTGTGGGGGTCTAATGCAGACACTTTTAAAAAGATCTCTTTTATTTTAAGTTATGTATATGTCTGTGAAGGTACGTTTTGTATGCTCAAGCATCAAATATAAGTTAATGGAACAGAAAGAACTTGAGTCCCTGACAGAAAGCAATGGGCAGCTGCTGCATTGGTGAACACAGTTTAGGAAGCCTACCTCATTCTCAATGTGTGTTTTACCAGGAAGGAGTCACCATGTAGCTAGGTGGTAGAACATGTTCTTACCATGAACAGAATCCTGGGTGTGAGCCCCGGCAGTTCCCATCACTAAAAAACACGTCTAACAAATTTCTGAAGCCAGCCTTGAGAATCTCCCCTGGGTTAGAAGATAGTGTTTGGCAGCTAAATAAATAAATCTCTTAGAGCATGTTGACAATTGTGAAGGTTAATATCATTCACCTGACAGGAAATACAACCTCCTAGGAGACAAAGGTCTGGGCAGGCCTAGACTGGATTAATTGAAGTTGAAGACCTTTCCTTGTGGGTGTCAGCATTCCATGAGCTACGTACAGAGCTGGACTGTACAAGGGAAAGTAAGCTAGCACGAAGTGAGCTTAGCACTGGTTCATCTCTTTTCTCATGTTTCTGCCACTTGACTTCCTCACCATGATGAACTCTAACACTGTGAGCCAATGAAAGCCTTTCCTGCCCCAAATTGCTAACCAGAAAAGTGGCTAAGACAGTAACAGACTAAAAAGTCACCTTCATATAGCTGATCTGTCTCCAAGGAGTTCACAAACCAATGTGAAAGTACATGTATGAAAAAGAACTCAAGGCTCACGCAGCTGGGTACCAGCAGGTACTGGAAATCCTGGTTTCTTATACTCTGGGCGGCCGTGACTCCTCATGGGGTCCCATAACGAATGTCAGGGTCACGAAACACCTGGCAACAGTAAAAGGCTTTCTGAATGTGTGCCAATGAAAAATTCAAAATCTCACAGGTAATGGCTGTGCTAGCCCATGTTATATTATAGGATCTAACTACTGCCTGAAACATGTGGGCTAAGATTCAAGATGACTGTAACTTACGACAGCAGTGTTTTTATTGTACATGGAAAATTTTTTGCTCTGATAGAAACATCATGTTTTATTACTAAAAACAAAGACTCAATATTTTCTTCATCATTCCTTAGCATATGAGTATTAAATTAGTAAGTCTTCGGATCATACAGTGTTAGAATGTTTCATTTTAAAAATTTCAGCTTGAGTTGACGACTAGAATTTCATTAAAATATAGTCGCTCAGTGAATTTTGGCTTGGGATTCAGGGTAGAATTTTTAACAATTTCTGAAATAGCTTGAAACAGTCTTTTTCCATTTTGCACTACATCTTCATGTGAGGAGTGACACCTTGATGATTATAAACCAAAATACACAATAACTCTAATAGACACTGAAGATGTTGCATATCGTGTAGTATCAAAACATGCAGCCAAGACTCGATGCTTTAGGTAAAAATAGAGAAGAACATCCATCTTATTCCTATGCAAATTTATGCAAATGTAATGTGCTTTACTTTTAAATAAATAGTAAAAATTGTATGTATAGCCAATAATTCTTTTCTAGTTTTATCTTGTGACAGGGTCTTATGTAGCCCAGGCTAGCCTCAAACTGCTATGTAGCTAAGGATAACCTGGAATATCTGATCATCCTGCCTCCACCTCCAGAGTGCCCAATCACAGACAGGCACCACCACCTCCAGTTTTCACTCAAAGCTGGGGATGGGATCCAGAGCTTTGTGCATGTTAGGCTATCACTGTACCAACTAGGCCACATGGGCAGCCCCCAAGAACTGTTTTAAAATAAAGTTCTTTACAATTTATCATCAGTAAACATTCGATCTGGTATATTTTATATGGCATCCAGGGTCAATTCAAAATGTCATGGTCACACATGGGTTGTGAATGAAGAAGTTTAAGGAGGCCTGCTTTAAGCAGTAGGAGGAAGAAACAGGCTTCGTTGAAAGAACATAAAGGTCAGGATGAGTAACACCCGTGTGGGATTAGACCCGGGGAGTCAGGATCAGCCTCAGCTGCCATGATTTCTGTGTCGAGGACATCGAGGTTGACTTTCCAATGGAGCTCTGAAGTGTTAGGCAGCATCCCACTGGCTTCCTATGAAGAATTCCTATAGATTCTCACTACGGTGACTTGTTTGTTACTATCATCCCAGGGCATGAGTGATGAACCATGGCTTGAGTTGATTAAGTCATCAAAATAAAACACACACTGAGTAAAGTCATGAACAGGAGACTACCAGTAGATCCTGCTTCAGTGACTTCTGCCTGTCTCCAGAAGTGGCAGGTGGCTAGTGACAATCATCATACAGGTGTCAATAAAAGTTGCACCCTCTAATTTTGGACACTCAGTTCATGCTTTTGATCTGTGATGATTAAACTGGGTTCAACATGACTGGGTCCTTAAGCAACTGACACGTTCTTCAGGGAGCAACATGGGATTTTTTTTTTGATCTTTTGATTGAAGTGGGAAGACCCACCCTAAATGTGGGCAGCCCCTTCTGGTGGCAGCCCAGATAAAACGAAGGGGGGGAAGGCTGCTTTTTTGCCTGCGTGCCTTCATGTTGTGCTGGCAGCCTTGTCTACTCTGGTGGCATCTTGTTGCTGCCTCTGCTGCTGCTGTTGACACTGGCATCATTCTTTGCTGACATTAGGACTCAATTTCTTCACCCTTCAACAGGCATGGAACACCAATGGTTCTCCAAGAACCCTCCAGGTTTCAGGGCAGGATTTCAGAGAAGGCAGGGGCATCTGGCTTTTGGCCTAAGCAGCTACTGAGTTTTCAATCTCTCTGGTGTGAAGACAGCCACTGTTGACTATCAAGGCCTTGTTGCATAAGTCAATCTAGTAAATTCCCTTTAAAAGCCTATTTATTGTACCAGTTCTGTTCTTCCTGAGAACCCTAACTGACGTACTGACTAACCACTCAGCAAAATAACACAGCACCCAGATAGCATTGAGGCTGGACCACTCATAGGCAGGCTCTTCTGAATTCGGGATGGCAGGATGACCAAGGGGTGGGAGGAGCATGGTCCCTTTGTAAATACAAAGTTGTTTTATCATTACGACTGGCAAAGGATACCTGAGGAATTTTGAAATATGTCACATATGTTGGGGGATGGGAATTGTGGGCTGAGAGGTGCTGAACAGACTTACCCTCTTGGGATATACTGATTATAATGTAAAGGCCTGGAGTCTACTCAGCAGTGACCAGGGCAGGAAGGATGTTGTCAGGCAGGTGCTTATTGTCATAGATAGGACTGTATCACTTCTTTGAGACAATCCCAGGATGCTCTCTGCTAATGGAATCTTCCTCTTGACCATCTTGGCCCTGGTCTCCCCAAGGATTCTTTCAGGCACATGATCAAAGCATCCCCGTGGCAGTTATGAGTGTGGCTTTCGGAGACTAATACACCAGGGCAGCTATGCCACCTAGTGATGCCTGGTTGTACTGTTCTCCTCCGGATGACAGTGGCAAAGGCTGCAGCATGGCTTAGTCTTGGCAGTGCTGGGGCAGCCGTTCTATGGGGCAGGTCTGAAATCTTGGGTTTGGCTTTGAAACATTCCTGGAGACTGCACTGACTATTCCCTCAAGCTGTAGAGGACAAGCATGACTTCACACCAAGAGGAAGGAGGTTGAATCTCTAGACCTAATTGCTAAAAAATATGAAGACCATAGCCCTCTACCTGTCTTCTGGTCAAGACCAGATGGCATTTGTACCTTTGCTCTTATCCTGTTATGATGTGAATTAGCTGTTTTCTTCCTCCCATCACTTTTACTTTATTTCCTTCCTTTCTATTTCCTCTTTTCATTTATTCTGGCCCCCTCTTTTCTGTATGTGTAATGTGTTCATCTCAGTGTGGAGGTCACTCTTAGTGTCATTCCTCAAGAGCTTTCCACCCTATTTTTTGAATCAGGGTCTTTCATTGGCTTGGGACTCATCGAGCCTCAGGGACCTTCCTACCTTCACCTCCCCAGCACTAGGATGACAAGGACACGTACCACCACACTACGTTTTGACAGTCCTTGGTTTTGGGCTCCAGCTCAGGTCCCCATGCTTGTAAGGCAAGCACGTCAGTAGCTGTGCAGCTCTGTTTATCGTGTCACCTGAAGTCCTGGGCCTTTAGCATCTGCTGTCTCCTTCACCAAATGCTCACTCACTGACCCTCAGCAAGCAGCTGTCAGAGTGCCTCGCAAGTGTCTGTCCTCCAGCCCCATGGCAGACGTTGACAAATGTAGCTCTTGAACCCAGGACCTGGTCTACTCCTCAGACTAGAACACAGTGAGGAGCAGAAGGGTATTGCAAGCCTCAAGAAATGTTGAAACGGGACTCATAAATGCAGGAAGTGCTTTTGTTCATTTTGTTAGCATGCTCTCTCTCCCTCCCTTCCTCCACCCTCTCTCCCGCCCTCCCTCCCTCCCTTGCCCCATTCCATTAGGACAAGGTGAGCTGTGTGGCTAGAATTCCAAAATCTGGGATAGCAATGCCAGGAAGCTGCTGCTTTATCTGAGTATCATGGAGACTGTACGAGTTACACTAACGTCTATGTGCACATGTGTGTGTGTGTGTGTGTGTGTGTGTGTGTGTGTATGTGTGTGTGTGTTACACAGAAGTAACAAGAGGGCATCAGCTGTCCTGTTCTGTCACTTTCTGCCACACTCCCTTGAAACAGGGCCTCTCATTCAATCTGCAGCCCAGCTGGTGGCCGGCAAGTCCCAGCAATCCTCCTGACTCTGCACCCATACCTTGGTTTCTTTGGGTGCTGGCAATTTGATCTCAGAATTCCTCATGCTTGTCCAGCAAACTCCTTAACTCACTGAGCCAGCTCCTCAACCCTCTAATTCTACTCTCTCTGAGCTCCTGAAGTGAGTGGTGACTCGGGCAGCTCTTAGGACAGAAAGCCTTGGGCCAGGGGGAAACTGAAGGAGGAGGAACGACATGGATCAGACTGTAGTTTCAGAAAGTAGATTTGCTTCACCAGATTAAAGATGGATTGTTTGGACATGTCAGCACTTGCTCTATGGGAAGCATTTCAGAATGCAGAGCACAATTTATTTTCTTTAATATTTTTTTATGCATGGGGCGGGGTGGGGGGGCATATTTTGAGTTCCTTTGTTAGTTGTCTCTGTTTGAGAATGTTGTATTTTCATACCTGTGTGTGTGCAGGACCACAATATGTCCAGTGTCTTCCCCTATCCCTCTTCACCTTTTTAATTAATTAATATTAATCAATTAGAGGCAGGCCATCACTGACCTAAAATTCATTATGTAGATCAGGGTGGCCTCCAACTCATAAAGACCTGTCTCCCTCTGCCTCCTGTGTGGTCACACAGGGTCTCACACTGAATCTGGAGCTCACTGACTGGTTAGGCTGGCCAGCCAATGAGCTATAGGAATCCACCTGTACCTGGCTCCCTAGCTATGGGATTGCATGTACAAGCAGCAGGGTATGGCTTTTGACATAAGTCCTAGGGGTGTGAACTCAGGACCCCTGCTTATTTAACAAGTACGTCCCTGGCTCTGCCCCCTGCCCAGCGCTGCCATATTTTTTTTCCTTTGGCTGACTTTCTAGAGCATATCCATAGAACAAGAACAGATCAAGGTGGTGCTGTTGCCTAAAGCTTCCAGCCTCTACCCCAGCCACAGAGCTGGGGACCAGAGTGAGGATTGAGGAAGCAACATTCCACACTCTTCCTCCCTGTAGAGATGGAAAGGACATCCTCACTCTAATGCCCTACAAGTGCCTCTGGCCCTAGGCTGCAGGGGACTATATAAATAGTCCCCTAAGCGGGGAAACACTCCACATTTCACAATCTTTAATTTCTTTCTTTGCTCAAAGTTTCAGCCAAATCCACTCCTCCCACTTTTGCCCTTGTAACAACCAATCCTGTAGTTCTGAACCACTTGGTTTTTACCCAAAACCAATAATCTTGATTCCCATATTTTAAGATGTTCACTGCAAAGAACTCTGACTGTTCACATACAGCTGTCAGCTGCAAAAACATTTTTTTTTTAAATACAAAAATCTGGCTTTGGTCCTCCTCCCCGTGAGGCTGGATAGTGGCCTAGTGATTCATGCTGACTTCAGACCCTAGATTCCCTTCTTTTGCCCCATCCCATTCAGATATAATTAGGCTTAGCCCAGGTAACCCCTCCAGTGCAGAGGCAGCTGGCGGGGGGTGGGGGGTGGTGGGGGGAAGCCATGTCCAGCTCTGTGTAGCCACCAGGCAGTTCTGATGGCTCTCATACGTGGATTCAGTGCGGCCTCTCATGATGCTTCAGACACCTCTGGCTGTAGATCTGGCATCCAGAGAAAAGCAGAGACCCAAGAAAGAGGCAGAGCATCAGTCTCAAAACCAGGGATGCACAGTCTTCCAGAACGTCTACTGAAAACCAGATTCTTCTTTCTTTGCAAGGAGCGACAGACAGACAACACAGCTGACAGTTATTTTTGTTGCCAGTAGAGTGAAGGCGGCTTAGACTTCATTTGTCCCCTCAGCAATTGTTCCTTTAGCAGAATATATGCGTTGTGGCATTTCTTAGGGATGGTTTCCTTTAGAAAAATTCAGTCCTCGTGAAAAACAGAGTCGGAGACATTTTATTTCGGTCATTTTCAGCAAAGCTGAATCTGTCCTTTTCTTTAAATGGAAACTTTTCAAAATCAAGTAGACCCCATTTCATTTTTATCCTAAAGCTGCTGGTTTATGGGTAGGATTGGAAAACTGTACTTTGTCTCAAGAATTTGGGGCTGGGGATGAAGATGGGAGGAGAGCTGCAGAGGCAGGTGGTTGGAGGCCACCAGCACCCTCACCCCGAGTGGCTTCTCTTACACATAACCAGGCTATGTTTGAAGAGAGAAAAGGGCAGGGAGGGAAGCTTTTTGCTAAGAACTTCTGTTTTCCACACAAGGGTTCTCAAAGATGCACAACAGCATGCATTAGCACAGATGCCAGGCGTCACATCCCAAGAAGCAAACAGATCTGATGTCTTCTCTTAGAGAGGTGGAGACCGGAGTGGGGGGGAGAACAATTAGAAGAGTAAAGATCAGGCTTGGAACTCATAACCTTGCTAGGCACATCCAAACCAGGTGTGTCATCCCACTTCCCCAGAGACTGAGGTAGATGGATCTTACGGTCAAGGCCAATCTATACAACTTAGTATCAAAGACAAAAAACAACAACCAGAGAGCTAGGGCATTTGCTTCAGTGGTGGAATGATTGTCTAACGTGTAAGGTGGCTAACAATGGTCGGGTGGCCTGACCATCTCTCTCTGTTGCTTTTTTTCTGAACTGGAAGTTCGAATCCACCCTTTCTCTAGGGAAGTTTGTCATCAATATGGTTTAAGGGTCAGTTTTCATGATCTCCTTCCCTCTCAGTAGTTTATGAGGTAAAATGTGCATGGCTTTACTAAGTGACCAGGACCAGCGTGAGGACTGGTATTCCTTTCATGGCTAATATTTACAGAGCACCTTGCCTGTGAAGCAGAAAATCACCCCTTCCAAAGAAAACATACCGTCCATCCATGCCTTACCAGCTCACTGGCCACATCTTGGCAGATGGTCGGCTAGTCAAGGTGTTCCAGGTGTTGAGCTCGTCTCCAGGGTCAAGTTTAGGTCCATTAGATAAACTCAACCAGAGAAAGAACAAGGTGTTTCAAAAGGTTCATCTGGAAGCCACAGAGATGGCTGAATTGGTCACATTCTTTGCTACAAAACTATCAGGACCTGAGTTTGGATTGGCAGCAACCAAATAAAACTGTCATGTATGGTGACCTGGGTAGATAGCCATACTGCTGGTGGGCTGGGGGATGGAGAGCAGACAGATCTGGGGAGCTCATTGGCTTCCCAGTCTAGCTGAATCCGTAAGCTTCAAGTTCTGTAACAGACTCCATTCCAAAACACAAGGTAGAAGCCAATTGAGAAAAAGACCTCACTTTGATTTCTGGCCTTCACAAATGCATGCCAAGGGAGCATATACCCTTTTATCCATGTACATATACATCTACACATACAGACACACACACACACACACACACACACACACACACAACTTCATCTGAATTTGTCAAACAACTATTTTCCACAAAACAGACAGACAGAAAATCATGACACCCCTGAACGTCGATCACATACCCACATTCCTCTCTTATATTTTTAGAACCACCTCAGCAAAAGCACAAACTGTCACTGCCAATGTCCATACGCAACAAAAGGTGCCAGCATGGTCTGAGAAATGTTTTCAGAAAAAAAAAAAAAAACAGTTTTAAATAATTAAGCACAGTGCCTAGCCTCCAGTCCCCAGCAGCACATTAATGTCTGTTGACAGGTGAGACTCCTTCACAGGAGGCTGCGGCTCCTGTTTGTTCAAGGAAACTGCTGCTATTGAAAAGCAGATTTTCATTAAACACACTACCTTGGAAAAACCCTGCTCTTTTTAAGAAACAAACCCATCACAAGTAGTCATCAGGTTTCAGTTCATTTAAAGGAGAGAAAAAAAAGTTAGGCTTAAAAAAAAACTAAACTAATCATGAAAGTAAGAAGCTAGAAAATGAACGAATTAAGGATGGACAAACAGTGCTTGGTTGGAGTCATCAATTAGCTTAATGTGGCAACATGGTGTGGGGGGGCGGAGTGTGGGTGTGGGTATGGGGGACAAAACATGACCTCTGGAAAGCATCCCTCACGAAGCCTCCACTTTTACTTTTAGACAGGGTCTCTTGTTAGCCTGGAAGTCACCAGGCAGACTGGCTGGACCGAGAGCCCCAGGAACAAGCGGCTGTCTATACCTTCTCTTGGATTACATGTATGCATCGCCATACCTGGCTTTCAAGTGGATTTTTAAGGACTGAACTCAGGTTATTGTGCTTGCATATGAAGCAGCTTGCAAGCTGAGGTGTCTTCCTAGCTCTAGTATTCACATTCTTTACATTATTTCTGTTTGATTATGGACATATATGCGTGTATGCCTGTGGAAAGGATGGACTATCGTGTGTGCAGGTATATGTGGAGGACAGGGCTCAATGCCAGGTGTCACCATCAATTCTTGCCACCTCACTTTTTGAGCCAGCTTATCTGACTGAACCTAGAGCTTATTGCTTCAGCTGGGATGGCTGACCATGAACTCTAGGAATCTACCAGTCACACAGTGGTGGTTTGAATAAAAATGATTTCCATAGGCCCATAGGGAATGGCACTAGTAGGAGCTGTGGCCTTGTTGGAAGAAGAGGGGGCAGGTTTGAGATCTTAGACACTCAAGCCATGCCCAGTGTGGCATCTCTTCCTGCTGCCTGAGAGATGTAGCACTCCCAGCTCCTTGTCCACCACCTTGTCAGCCTGCATGCCACCATGTTCCCTGCCATGATGTTAATGGACTAAATCTCTGAAACTTTAAGCCAGCCCCAATTAAATGGTTTCCTTTATAAGAATTGTGCTGGTCATGGTGTCTCTTCGCAGCCATGAAACCCTAGCTAAGACACTCACCCTGATAGGTATTGGGTTTAGAGATGCTTCCCCTTGTAGGGCTTCTGTACATGGGTGGGTTCTGGGGATCTAAACTTAAGTCCTCACAATGCACTTTACCAATGAATCAATCATTTCCCCAGCCAGGAAAATCCTAGTAACACAGGAAGAAATGGAGATGTGGAGAGGATAAATATCATGTTCAAAGAGGAACTTCAACAGCAACAGCATCAACCCCCCTGAGCAGAAACATCAGAATTCCTCTCTGAGATGCTCTGGGCTTAGCTTCACCCCACTATCAGCGCCTCAAGCTGAAGGAAGAAAAGCCGGCAATAACTGACCGTGCCTGAGCCCCAAGGAAACAAAACCCAGGACTCTTCTGAGGCATGGGATGCACCAGACTTTGGGTAAACATGTGTTTTTCAGGCATCAGCTCCACCACGATGTGATGAAACTGGCTTTGCTCAAAGCCAAAGACACCAGATGGACCATCTTTCAATCTGGTGTATTTCTCATCTAAATACAGTTCCAGGAATCAAAACAAACAGAAACACAAAAGCCTGTGTGTGTGTGTGTGTGTGTGTGTGTATCATATGTGTGTGTGTGTGTGTGCCTGAATGTGTGTTTCTGTGTATGTGTTTTATATATATGCAATCTCTAGCCTAGAATAAGCAGCAAAGAATGGAAAAGATACCAAAACCTGCCTCCAAAGAAGATGATAAAAAAGAAAGATGTCCATCCCTTTTGCAAATAGTTGCTACTGCTAAGTGGAGATGTAATACCAAGATTGGACTGTTGAAGGCGCTTCTTTCTGACAGTGATTGGCCCACACAGCCTTTGAATTTGTGGTCCCTCTTGGTTCCTGATAGCTTTGAAGGTGTGCACCTTTAATGATCTATGTTTGACAAGATATGAAATTAACCTTTGAGTGTGTCTCTCACCATCACTGTGAGACAACAGAGCAGCGATGATGTGACATTTTGGGTGGGTGAACTCATCAAAGAAGCCTGGCTTACTGTGCTCTCCCACAAACACCCAAGGGTATCTCAGCCTGCCAGGTCTCCTTAGACATGACAAGCAGAGGAAGAGAGAACAGGGAGCCTCAACAAACTCAAGATGGCTTGCACAAAATGAAGGTATTCCAGAACACTTCACACTCAATCTTGTACACCCCATTATGCAGGCAACAAAGAAGAAACGTGAGATAAAAAGCAGGAAAGGGGGCTTGTTATTTCTGACTATCGAGTCTTCGGATGCACACACACGGACATCTGACTCCTAGCCCCCACCCCAACGTGATCTTCCTGCCAGCATTTCTCACAGGAATCACACTGGAGATTTTACTGTTGGGAAGGCAAGGGCCTTGAACATCTCTATAGATGCCATGGAGCATCCTTATGCTAAAAACTAAGGGAAATTCAGAGTCTATAAGTAATTCTGCCATATAATAACAATGGGAAGCCATCCAGGATACTCACTCTACCATTTTCTTCTCATATCCCATGCCCCCTACAGGAAGTATACGATGGATACCATTGAAGTTCAGGGTGTGTGTGTGTATGTATGTATGTATGTATGTATACACATATATATGTATCTATACATACACCGTGTATGTACATGTGTGTATATGTACATATACATATATATCCTACTTTATTTATTAGAAAACTTAGGAGTGAGGAAACTAATTAGAAACATCAGCTTTCTAGTATCTCACTCAGGTTTACTGAATGGCAGTAATGCAGTTAGAAAGAGAGAGAATGGAAGAGCGAGAGAGCGAGAGCGAGAGCGAGAGCGAGAGCGAGAGCGAGAGAGAGAGAGAGAGAGAGAGAGAGAGAGAGGAAGAGAGGGAGGGAAAGAGGGAGGGGGGAAAGAGGGATAGAGAGAGGGAGGGAGATGGAGGTACTCTGGAGCTCTGAAATGAGCCTGATTCTTCAAAAATCCATCCTTCCCAAGCATAAATAAGTACAATTCCTGCATCAGAACACTATGGGCAAAGAAGCTTGATGAGCGGCTCCAGATTTGAAGGATTTGAGCTTCAACCCGGACATGATGTTTCTTATACCTCCAGCCTAGAAGCCCCATACTCCAGCACTTGGGAGGTGGGAATGGGAGGATCATCAGTTCAAGGTCATCCTCAGATATGCCCATAGAGGTCAGAGGACAGCTTGAAGGAGTCAGCCCTCCTCTTCCACCACATGGGACCGAGGCACTGGCAGCAAGCATCTTAACTCACTGAGCCATTGTGTGGTCTTTTGCGTGATAAGCCACCAACCAAGGCCTGATAATGCATCATTATTATCACAGTGTCTTCCTTCTAATATATCTTAGTGACTTGATTCCTCTCTAATGAACAGAACACTAAAGCTCTGAGGAAAATGGGGTAACCAGAGAAAGAGAGAACATGAAAATGCCCATTGTTGAACCTAAGGGGCTGCTTCCATTAGGGGAGCAGGAGGGGAAGGAGAAGGAAGGGGGCAGAAGGAGAGGGGGAGGGAGTGAAGGAGGGAAAGAAAAGTGGAAAAGGGGAGGAGAAGGGCGTGGATGAGGGAGAGCGCTCTGTTTCCTAGTTATTTCAATAGACCCCCCTACACAAGCAAGACTCCTGCCTCCAGAATAAAAGCCCCTAAGAAGCAGGCCAGCTGGGCCAGCTGCAGCACACCCTCCCTACAAGATGTTCCCCAAGCAGCTTACAGTGAGGCTCACCCAGCCAAGAGCAGATGATTGAATTATGATCCTCCATTTTCTTTTCCCTGCCTACAAAAGAGTCCTTCAGCTGCACTTATTTAGTACAAACCCATTATCTAAGTAAGTATATGTGTTTCTGGAAGAACATGGGTTCAAAGGCATCATCTTCTCCTCATACCAGATCTGCTTTGGATTATGAGGTACACTGCCATGATTTCTATCTACACGAACCTTTCCTCCTACTGGGAAATCTAAGCTGGTGGTGCCCTGCTACTTATGTGCTCCAGTAGAAGAGATGTCCCCTCGATTTTCTTTGCCTACCTGTCTCCTGACAAGGGGATCCCCCTGAACACCAAATTAAGACATACAGTATCCAAGAGATCAAAAATAAATAAATGAAATTCAAAGCCACTGTTTGGACAGCCAACAGCTCTATTCAAGAAAAGAGATAGCTACTTTGGACAATAAAATAGCTCCCCCAAATGGAGCAAAACACTACAGTATTTTATTTAAAAATAAGTAGTTCTTCAGGACAAGTGCCTCTGAAGTCTTGGTTCGAAGAAATGTGGAGGTATCTCCATTGTTTGACATCCTTGTTCCCTAGTCCAAGAGGCAGTCCTGGATCTCAGGAAATACTTGGTGAGTCAACTGGCAAGCTGAGCCTTCAGAGGGAGTGACAGATTCACCAGGCTTCCCTGGCACCTGGCATCGTACCATACAAGAGTGAGCACCTGATAACACCCCCAGCACCCTGGCATCCAGGCTCCCATTTCACATGTTCCTCTTGGCTCACCTCTCTTCCCCTCTTCATTTGGTTCCAGCTTAAGTCAGTACACCACAGGAGCTTGCTTCTCCCTGGCCTGGTCCCCAGTGGTTGCCATGACAACACCCCTCAGATTAGGCCCTGGATGCAGGCCTTCTCTAGTACACCTCCAGAAAGGAGGGAGTATGGGTGACCCTGAGGCCCACAGCAGGGGACATGGAGAAGATCCCAGCCACCCCTGGGGACACCTTTCCTGTCAGTTTCTCGGGGATGCTGTGGACTCCCCACTGCGTTTTCTCTTTCCTCATGCCAAGGAGCACATGGGAAGAGTAGCTTGGGATGCTTCAGTGGCCAGACCACCAACGTTCTTTTTATTGATGGAAGCTAGAATCCAGTCTCCAAGCCAATGAAAATGTCATGCCTGGATCTGAAAGCAGCCATCCTGAAGAACTTGAGGAGGAAGGGCTCTGTTCCTTCCCCCATGGAACCTGGCTGGCATCATAGAGTAGGTGGGCGGTGCTTACCTGCAGGTGAAACTCATGTCTGCCATGTGCTGGCATGAAAAAAGAATGGCTTGAGTGGGCAGCAGAATGAGAGGACACAACTGCTTCTGGCTTTCCCTTCTTCCCAAAGTCTAATTCCAAAGACTGAAGTATTCTTAGACACTGGCCCTGAAACATTTTATGGTTGACTCTTCCCTAGGTAAATTAAAATGAATTCAGGCTAACATAGTCTTGTTCCAATTACAAGAGATAAGAGGAAGCTTAAAGTAGTGTGTTGGCTGCTGAGCACAGAGCTGCAAAGGTCTGGGGTACTACGTATCTTTTTCTCATCACCTGGTATATAGTAAGTACTGGATAAATATTACCAAGCTAAAAAGAAACAATATTGATGAAGGCAGTGGCTGACCCAAGGGCCACTGGTGTGTGTGTGTGTGTGTGTGTGTGTTCATGAATGAGTGTGGGTACATGGGAGCCATGGCATGTGTATGGATCTAAGAAGACAATCTTAGGCACTCACCTTAATTGAGGCACGATCTGTCATTGTGCATCACACTGTATGCCAGAACAGCATCTAAGGATTCTGCTGTCCCTGCCTCTCATGTTATCTTAGGTGTGTGCTGTGACTCTGTATACACAACACCACGTGGATTCAAAGAATCTGAATCCTTCTGGTGCTCAGGCTTGCACGGCAAGTGCTATATCCTCATAGCCTTCTCTACTACTCTACTGCCAATGCTGTCAAGCATTCTTTCATCTGAAGACAAGCCAGCAGCCAAAGCTTATGTCCAAGCCCAGGGTTTTGTACATTGGGTCTAGTTGAACCCATAGGACTAAGAAATCCCAGAGGAGGACCCTTAGGGAAGTGTTCAAAGATGCAGGCTATGAAGTCATCAAGGGAGAACAAGGGAGAGCATGTAGTTCAGGAAGAGGTGACAGATTAAGTAACTTTTCAGAGAGTTTATGTCCACTGCTTCTGAGGTGATCAGCTTCAGGAAGTCCCAGCAACACTGACTGCTGTGTGCTTACTCATGTTTGTATACAGTGTGCAGGGCATCCCAGGTACAGGGACTAATGGTGGAGGCCCTCTCTCTTCTCCCAGGTACACAGAGACACAGCATCCATAAACTGTATCCATGTGGGAAGTCACCTCCATCCTGACCTGGGAGTGCTTCTGGACCGTCACCACTCCTCACCAAGGGCAGATGATGAACGGTGTGCTGGGAGAGACATCCCATTTTACATGAGCACCTTCTCTCATCTGCTATGCTTACTTGAATATGATAAAATTTACAACTTGGATGTATCGCCTGAGATTAAGGACCACAGCCCTAAAAAATGAAAAGTGATGACCAAGTTTAATAGCTGTGGACACAGCTTGTTTTGTAAAGTCTTGGAATCAGAAAATCATAAGCCTGAAAACTCATCTTCCATTCTCAGTACCTCTACAAAAAGCCAGGTGTGTGCCTGTGACCTTGGTCCTGGGGAGACAGTTGGGGAGATTTCTGGGGCTTGCTGTTCAGCCATCCTAGCATAACTGGTGAGCTTCAGGCCAAGGAGAGGCCCTGTCTTAAAGGAGGTGGGGATAGTCCTGAGGATGATACCCGAGGCTCTCCTCTAGCCTACACACACACACACACACACACACACACACACACACACACACAATTTTAAAATGATGGTGATAGAATACATTAGGAATCATTAGGAAATCATTAAATCAATCAATCAATCAATCAAACAAACAAACCAACCAACAAATCTACATGCTCTCCCTGGTGCCCATCAATCTGCAGGACACAGACACAAGTACTAGGCAGACTTTGTAATACCTACCACTCAAAGCAGGAATCTTTATGGTACCCCCAGCCACATAACCTCCTCAACTTAAAGACTGAAGAGGAACTCATCTCTTCTCTCTGTGGAGCTTCTGGTGACTAAGAGACCAAGCCCCACAGAAAACACAGACACTTCTTCAATGGGGGAAGCTCACTTTCTATGAAACAAACCTAAGCAAAGCTGTTGGACTCCTTTACAGGGACACTTTGATGTGACCTGTTGAGAACATGCTAGAAAATTAAAAGGGAACCCAAAGTGCAAAGTTCCCCTGATCTTGGTGAAACTGTTATCTCCAAATATCTAAGTGGAGAGTGGGTCACAGTTATCTGACCTTGAAGTTATACAAAAGACTTTTGCACATCAGCATGATCAACTGTGCAATGAAGGATGAAATAACATCCTGGAAAGATTTGGGAGGCATCTTGGGTCTCCTGCACTTGTTGTCTATCCTTAGAAACATCCTTGAAGTTTTCTAGAACCTCTGCCTTTTCCACTTTCAGATGGAGAGATGATGGAGACCGTGGGAACCCATGGATTACTAAAATGCACCAAGTGCTGAGGGAACTGGCCATGCACACAGTATGCACTCAATCAAGAGTCGCAATTGCTATCAGAACTGAACATAAGTACTAAATGATAGCATTTCAATTTGATTTTTTTTATGATACAAGGTCTCACACAGCTCAGGCTAGTTTTCAACTAACTTTATAACTGAGGGTGATAAGGATTACAGGTATTTACCTCCCAAGTGCTAGGGCTATACTCTAGGAGGGACAGAACCCAGGGCTTCCTGAATATACTAGGAAATCACTCCACCAAGTGGGCTCCATCATCAGTTCCTAGCTTTTCAACCTGACAAACACAAATCTGGTTTCCTGGAAAAATGAACAGGTAGTATGGCATAAAATACGAGCAAGCACAACCCCACAATTGTAAATGCATGCTGGGAAATCCAAATCCCAACCTCAGCCTCCTCTTTGTGTTTTGTGCTGTCTGCCACTTGCAAGGCTTCTCTGTGACTTCAGAAGGAAGCATAAACATATGTCCCAGCTGACATTTCCGCTCCTTCCAGTCATGACACTCTGGAATCACCGCCAAGGGCAGCAATGGTGGCAAAAGTCAACACAGCACATTTTATAAACCATAGAGGACAGAGCGACAGATCGTAGTTTACCACCTTATGTAATTAGCCCTGAGTCTCTGGGGAGGGAGTGTCAGTGGGTAGCAAACACAATCTCATTTTTGAAAGGGAAGATTCTATCTCCTATCACATCACCATGAAGAATAGTTACAATTCATTTAGTCAGTCTCTGCCCAAGATATATGTAAGGTGATTTTAGTGTGCACCTCCTTAGGGCCAAATATTTTAGCACTTCTTCATTGTTGCAGTGCCCTGAAATGCAAAGACATCTTTATGAGGCCCATTCTCATTAACCTTACAGGAGCCTGGGAGGCCACATTTCAAAGCTGGGCTGTAAGCAACTCGGGTTTACTATGAACACACTTGGAAAGCTTGTTGAATACATAAGCCAAGCCCCTCCATATTGATTCTGTGAGTCTCTCTGAAGGACAAAGACATGCTGTTTTGGACAACCTCTCCAATTTTCTCTAACATCAGTGGCCCACGGTATAAAAACTAATCTTTGATAATCAACACAGAGCATGCAGGTGGCTGAGAGACAGACCCCCACGCCATGAATTGAGATACTTCAGCTTCTTCTCAGCATCAGGCAGCAAAAGAAGCACTGACCAAGATTCCCTTATCCTTTAATGGCCTGGAATAGAATTCTACAATCTTTATGATAGGAGACAGCCAGGTGAGAAGTGACATTCTCCAAGTTCCCCCATCCCGGGCCATCTCACTGAATCCAATGCCATCTCACTGCTTGCCTGAGTTGCGCAGTCCTCCCCAGGTCCTCCCCTAACAGAATCTAGCACAAATCACGCGGTGTTCCCAGTACATCAAACACAATACAACACAAATGACTAGAGTTTAAATAAAAACATATGTCAGGTTTCAGTATAGTTTACAAAGTATCTGTAATGTTGTAATTCAAAAATTGACTCAATTGACATGCCAGACAAGATGTGCCCACTGGTGCAAGATTGGCATGGCTATTATGGGAGTAACCAACTTCTTCCTGACTGGATTGGAAGCCTGCTGCACATGAGGGATAGGGATGAACCTGATAGTGTAAGTATTGTTAAAAGCTTATGGCTGGGTAGTGCATGAGCCCTCGGCCTGGGTTATATGAGACACTGTCTCAAGAATATATACATGTATAAATGCTGAGTGGGTTTAGACCTGTCATCACAGCTAATTTTGGCAGCCATATTTAAGGAAACATTGTGGGAAGGGGTGGCACTGCTCTGATTTATGTGTCTATGGCTAAAACTTGATGCCCTGCATCTCCAGTCATAAGTATCGTTGACAGTTTATCTTTGCATTAGTCTAAACCTTTAAACTCCTTTTAACTTTAGCTTGTATTGTTTGAATCAAGGTGCTCTGGTTACACTGTATCATTATAGTCATAAAATGAAATGGCGATGATACTGGTGTTGGTGGCAATCATCATCCATGAAGTACTACTATACTTTCTCAGAAGGGTAGTGTCTCATGTTGGCATCTCACTTCATGTTTCTGAAGGCACTGTCAGATTTTCAGGGAATAAAATCAAGAACCATGATGAAAAGCAGAATGTCTACAGTCAGACAAACTCCGAGGAACAGGCATTTGGACACAGGTGTTCTTATTGAGTTCATTGTGACACCTCCCTCAGAACCTATGAGGAACAACTGCTGCCCTGTTTGGGAGACAAACCTAACTCACTCCATGGTTCTCTATAATCTTATAGATGCTCAGTCCACCCAGTCTCAGCTTTTAAAATAGGAGGCACAAAGATACTACTTTGCTCCAAGCTGGCCATATCTCAAATCTGCTGGGTAATTTAATTATCCATCAGATACTTCTTTGGTTTTCAGGCTGTTCACATGTGCTGGTCTGTGTGTAGTCTATATGACAGATGGGCAGACAGGTGCTTTTGGTTGTGATTCCAATACCATCCGCTTACACTCAGCATTTGGTCTTCCCTTTGGACCAAATCAATGCCTTACTCAAAGCTGTGTGCAAAATGCCTGAGGTGACTTATAGGAACATTTACTGGGTTGTCATCTGTAAGTCTGGCTGCTCACCTCCAAAGGCAATTTGAATTACTTTGTCCATAGTCTGTCTGTCTGTCTGTCTCTCTCTCTGTCTCTCTCTCTCTCTCTCTCTCTCTCTCTCTCTCTCTCTCTGTGTGTGTGTGTGTGTAGTATGTTTAGCATTCTATACCCACTTTTAGAAAGATCCCAAATTTTCATTACACAAATCATTACATAAATGTATTTACTTTGGACCAGCCCTAATGATGCCTAAAGGTCTACACTGTTTATAGAACAGTGCTTATCTGACCACTGTTTCCTGCCTCTAGGACAGTCTCCACCCAGTGGAGACTGATAGCATTTACCATTTCTCTGACAGCGGTCTCTAGCACTTGTATTTGAAGGAAGAATCTGGAATGTTTCACTATGACAATTGCATTTATTTTTCAAATTCTCTTGATACATCTCGGATTGTTTTGTGCTCTTTGGCTTGACTTGAAAATCCATCCATGCTTTGCACATCTGAATCTACAGAGTGGGGCAGATGGAGTGGCTGTGCTGTTATTCTATAAATATGGGCCATCCATTTAGTGAACATAGATCAGTCATGAGAGATTGGGATTACTCTGCCTACAATGAGAGTCTCAGCTATGGGGGATGACTGCATTCACCTGAGTAAGCAGAACCCTATTGTTGACCTTTAACCCAAGACCCACAAGTCACCCAATGAAACAGCAAATATCGTATTAGGTGCATGGATAGTTCAAGCTGTCCCTCCACAGGTAAGAAACAGAAGCAAGACAAGGTGAAATTTGATAGTGAGGAACCATTGTAAGCAATCTGTGACCCACCCCCTTGTTTATTCGATGGTATGCTGTAATTAAAAGTGTGTGTGTGTGTGTGTGTGTGTGTGTGTGAGAGAGAGAGAGAGAGAGAGAGAGATAGAAAGAGAGGAGAGAGATCAGCCAGTTGTGAAACCAAACATTCACAGAGTCCCAGCACGTATCTAAAGGCTCAGTTTGTAGCTGTGCACTCTCTCAAAACAGCCTAGAGGATTGCACAAGGAAGTCTGAAGGCAAAAGTGTCAGCTCTTCTCCAAACTGCAGTAGCCAAGGAAAGGGTTTTACAAAATAAAACTGGGTGGAGGACCAAGACACACAGAAGTAGCCAAATTCCAGACCAGCGAAACGCAAGAAGAGATGTCAGGAGAATAACGCATTAGTTTAGCAAAGTCACAATGAGAGAGGGCAGAGGCAAATAAAGGCAAAGGATGTAGGGTCCGGGGGAAAGAGGAAGGGGTGGGTGGAAACAGCTGGAATTGTTCAGCTGTGTCAACATTCGGCTTCTTGGCAGATTGACTAGCAAAGTGTCATCTGAAACCAATTACATTCCCAAAACCCCACGGACCCAGTTCATAACATTGATTAATCCACATTGTGAAAAAGTCCCCAAGCAAAACTAGACCAGCTGTCAACCCTTGGAGCTGAGAGAGAGAGAGAGAGAGAGAGAGAGAGAGAGAGAGAGAATAAAATAAATAAAGCAAACATTGCTTAAGGGGAAAAGGCGAAGAAAAGAAGGGGGAAAATGAAGAAGAGAAGCACCTCTCTTAAAATATTGGGACTTTCAGAAGGTGTGCCTTCTGAGATAAGATGGATTTAGACAGACTCCACCCTGAGTCTTTTTTACCAGGACTGACTATAATTAGAAAAGCCAGGGTCATATTAAAATAAACTCTAAGTCCATTCCCGACGTCAGAACACAATGGATCCAAATCTCTGATGCTGTGTGTCCTTACATTCCCTTCCGGGAGTGATTCGAAGAGCTTACTTCTCCTATACGGCTTTGCTCTTCGTTGTTTAAATGCATGCATCTATTCACACTGAACCAATAAAATGTAATCATATTTCATGCATTTTCTTTCTTGTGAACATTCATGCATGTTCATGTACATGTAGAGGCCAGAGGTTAATATGGGTGTATTGTTTAATAATCGCAAGCTTTTTCCAAAGCTGGGTCTCTCCCTGACTTGCCTAGGCTGGCTGGCCAGCAGGCTCCAGGGATCACCCAGTGTCCTGCCTTCCAAAGCTGGGGTTATAAGTTTTGCCTCCTTGCACAGCTGTAGTTGCCGGTGACTTACCTCAGGTCCTCAGGCTTGCAAGTCAAGCACTGCAGCCAGGGACCTAACTCCTAAGCCCTCAAATATTCCCTTTAAACTCTTCTTATACCTTTTGTTTTATGGCACAGGGGTGGAAGAGTTTACCACGTCCTGGATTTTCAAGACTGTGACTCACAACTGAGTCCAACAAATGATTATCAAATTCACTGGATATGAAGGAGTGATTGTGCAGGGCCCAGAAAGCATTCACAGATACCATTGTGCCTCCATGATGTCCCATGCAACATTCCTGGCCTCTAGAAAAGCTGCTAATCAGAAGACAGCAGGATGTGTGGAAAGCCCTTGGTCCTACTGTTGAAGCAGAAGTGACAAGGACTCCAACTATTAGGTTGTGCAAGGGAGAGTTGGCGCTATCTATGCAGCCATAGAATCCTCTGTGAAAGGCTCTAGGGGAACTCTGTCCTCAAGTCTCCACTAGGAGGCTTCAGGTATTGTAGGGCTCTTTGGTTGGATAGCTTGTCTCATAGAAATACACTTGTCCATTTGTCCTTCACTCAGCAAACACTTATCAAATGCAGATTCAGTATCAAGCACTGTCTCACACCCAAGAAAAACAATGAATACATAGCAACTTTGTATTTCTTGTTATGATGTTAGAACCTAGAATACTCAGAACAATGGAGGTAATATTACTTATATTTTCCTACTCACATACTCCAAGAATCCTAGGATTTCAAAGGTTATACTTAAAAGTCCCAAGTAGAGCACAACCCTCTGTGCTAACAGTTGCCTATGTTTATAATTTTTTATTTTATAATCGACTCCCCTCCCCTCAAGGGAGAGTCTGAGACATGGTTTTGCTTGAGTATCTCAGCCCAGCCTCACACTTAACCATCCTCCTGCATCTGCCCCGTTAGCATTTGGATTATAGGTGTGTGCTACCGTGCCTGTCATATAATACATTTTACTCTGAATCTTGTAGACAAGTGGTTGATGCTCACAAAAGCTCAGTGAGCCATTTAAACAGAAAATAGCAAAGTCAATGTTTGACTTTGTATCCCTTAAACAACAACAGCAACAACAACAACAATTCAGGGGCGAGAGAGATGACTCAGTAGTTACGAACACTTGCTGCTCTTACGGAAGATCCAGTTCAGTCCAGCACCACCACTCCCCCCACACACAGAGAAATAAATAAAAATAAATTTTTAAAATGCACAGATATATTATGCTTGACAGGGGCTTTCCTGGGCCTGCTGGTGAGTCTCAAAGCATGCAAAATATATTTCCTACTGGGAAATGCATTCAGAGTTAGCAAGGAACTGGATGAAATTGGACTCTAAGAATATAAGTGGTTTATGTATTTGGACTGCATTCTAGGTTTGCTTCCTCTACTGTAAATGCCCCATAACTAATCTGGTGGCGTCCTCTGTTGAAATGTCGCCCTGTTACTGCAAATTTTATGAACTGAAATATGCCTTTGACAAATTGATCTTTTTCCTTCTACACACTTTTATGTCCATGTCTCATGGTGCAGACCAATTTGACCTGTATGAGGCTATTACTGACTCACATCACCCAAACCTTGCTTACCATTGGTAGGTTCAGCCCTAAATTTGAAAAGGGAAAGAGACAAATCACAGCCCACAATTCACTGTATATATATATATACAGGCTGATTTTTTTTTTTTAGTCAGGATTCAGAATTGGATGATTAAAGCTAATAATAATAAAAAAGTTATTTTATAGGTAATAAAGACTTCTCCAAATAGTAGTGACAGCTTCAGTTCTTTAGTGTAAACTCTGTACTGAGTATTGAAAGACATGGCGGTAGAGGGCAGGGGAGAGGGGCAATGAAAAGCTGTGGAGATGTAGAGATGGGAGGAGGCTGGAGTAACTATGAGAAGAACAGCTGGGTGCTGGGAGGATGGCTTGTTGGTTAGAGCACTTGGCACCCAAGTGTGATGACTAGAGTTCAGATTCCCAGAAACCCTTCTCAATGCTGGGTCTGTGTGGTGGCCTACCTGTAATTTGAGTCTTAGAAGACTAAGGCAGGGGATTCCCAGAAGAAAAAGAAAAGAAAAAAAAAAACCGACTGGCTAGCATGACTAACTACAGTAACTCTGGGTTTGATGGAGAGCCCCTGTCTCAGTGAAGAAGGTAGAAGGTGAAGGAGGAAGATATTTGGTATCAATCCTGGGTCTCTACATGCATGCACATGCACATGCATACACACAACATGTGTGCTTACAAACATGTGCACACACCAAAAGACACACACACACACACACACTGGCAAAAGAATAAAATCTAAAGTTTCCAGATGAACTCACTAGTTCTTTCTTCTAGTTCTTCTCACCCTGGAGGATATTTATAATTATTGTTTTTTAAACGCTCGTGATGTCACAGATAAAGAACACCAATTGCTCCCAATAGAACTCTTAACTACAGTATGTGTTAAGAAGAGCAAATTACTGTTTATATACAGGGACAGGATTGTGAATGAAGGCAAGAGTGTTACAAATTAGAACGGGCTGAAAGCAAGCCAAGGCATCGCCACTTCTCTTTGCACCCAAAGATTCATAGTCACCTGCACCATTTCCCTCCTGCCGGTCCCACCGCAGACACCGGCACGGGTCAGTCCGGTCGGTAGGTCTGTAAGGACAATAGTGAGCTGACGAGCATTCATACAATTTTAGGATATGATATAATTAGATCAATGTGGGCAAAGTCGCCTACATTCTTCTTATCCGAGCTCCTCTGAGTCACCAGGGTACAGAGGTTACAAATGTGAGCTCTGAATGGGGACTACATTTGTGCCAACAACTCTGCATGTCTAGGACTTTAATAATCCAACTTGAGTTCTACATTCTACAGAGAATAGCAAAACGTAATGAAATTCTGTGTAAATTGGAATCGCTCTCTGTTCACTTCTTTTAACAAAATGAGTATGCATTGAATTGTGCTTTAAATGGTAAACATTTCTTTTTATTTTGTAAAGTCTAACTTATTCACAGAAAAAAATATTGGGAGCTGAGACTCGCCTATAGAGTTACCTACAAGCCTGTGGGAAACCAGGGACACAGTATGAGGTCTGCTTCATCGGTTGTGATAATGTTTGAGGACTGGGTCCAAACCCAGAACAGTCTGTAGTCTTAACGTTATGCTAAGTGTATAGTTTCTCCAATCCAGCAGCATTTTAGAAGAAGCAAATTCCAGGGACTGAGGTCTGAACAGACCCAACACAGTTTGGTAGCAAAAGAGGACTTTCAATAGAACTCCTCTCCTATTTGCTTCTGGCCACCATCAAATGCACACATTCACAAAAGGACTTTGTAAAGAACAGGAAGTACATAGGTGCCCTGGCATGAAAATGGCCAAGGTGGCTCTCCTGTTCAGGTGCTACAAACTGCTCAAGCAGTTTCTTGAGACTCACAAACCAAAAGCTATGTTTTGGTTGTGAGGCAAGATGGGAAGGCTGATCACAGATGTGCCCCCTGGTGAAACCAAATGTCCTCCCCATTCCATTTCTATTGCAAACCAAAGTGTTCAATGAGTTATGGAATCATGAAGGAGAGGGATCTTACAAGCATGGCTTTCTCTAGTAGCAGTGACATTGAAGGGTGTATAGTCGCACCTCCCCACAGCACCATCTGTCACTGCACAGTGACTCCAATTATCAAATGGCTTGAGCTGCCTGGGAAGAGCATGGTTGCTTATGCTGTGATTCTGTGACCTATTTCAACCCAAGGGGGTGGGTCCGATGATTTGGGCCCTGAAGAGAAAGGAAAACGAATTCATACAGTTAAGGAGACACCAGAACTGAGACTCTCATCCCAGCTCTTGGGGTATCTGACTGGAAGGCATTCAATATGGTGTACACATTGGCTTCTCAAGTAAACTCCCTCATTAGTGCGGCGTGTCACTTGGGCAGAAAGTAATGTCACTGAAATTATGTAAAGAGAGAGAGACAGAAAGACAGGCAGCCTTCAGTAGCTATTGTTTTGCACACTAGGGTGAGACATCACTGCTTTGGGTCCACCTGGTGATGAGACCAGGCTTTCTAATGTGCTGTCAGATACCAGCAGGACACATACATCACTTGGATGTTGGAGTTTGTTTCTTTTGCAATAGGATCTTGCTGTGTAGCCCAGGATAGCCTTGAACTTGTGTTCTTCCTCAGTTGGTCTTTCAAGACCACTGGTGTGCAGCACCATACTTGGCCAATTCTTAGGCAGTTTAAACTCAGCAAACTCACCTGTTCAATGGCCTCCGGAGGACTTAAAAGTGAGTCCAAACACCAGGCGCCTTTGGTAATTCATCCACTGAGCCTGAGCTCACCTCCTTTGGATGCAGGTCCCTTTCTGTATGAAGATTCATTTGCATTCAGCCTTGACATGAGACTTGTCAGGATTCCTTCTCTTCTGTCCTTTCCTTTTCCAATAGCCTTGGCCCAGCCAGAGCAGACAATGAGCTAACCAGCTACCCATATCTGCTACTACTAAGTGCCACCCCTGCTCAGAGATAAGACCACATCTTTGTCTACTGGCATCAATACTTGGCAGGTAGCCTTGAGGTTCTTGCCTCTATGTGGGTCCTCACACTACCAAGTATCACCAAACTCAGGGTTCTAGCTGTTCATAGAAAGGCTGCCTGAGGAACTGGCAGGTTGGCAGAGAGAAGTCTTATTTAGGCTGATCAGACTCAGCCAAAGTCCTGTTGTTTCTTACTGGAGAAGCCCCAGAGAATGTTTACATGCATGGGTTCTCATGTACAAGCATGCAAATGTGTCATAAATAAAGTCCTTTGCTTGCACACTGAGCTGTCATCCTTAATGGCAGAACACTTTCACTCATTCCAGAGGCAAAGTGAGGTTTTAACTTTGGGCCAAATTCCAAAGAGTAACCCTATCTCAATAGAGCAGAACGTCCTATGAATCAGACAGGACAGATAAAATTATCTCCAGTTGTGAAATGGGAAAACTCAGGTCCAGTTGAGTTTAATGAGGTTAATGGGTTTTCCCAGAGTCTCCAAGCTACTGGAGCAGAGCTACACATTGACCTGGTCTAACCTCATCACCTCACAGCTGCTCAGATGTTGAACAAGAATTAGTGTCCTTCCCTGCTGGGGCATGCATACTCAGTGGAGAAGCAAGAAGACATTCAGGTCAAGGTAAGAACCATCCCATTTCACACCTGCCCCATGTGGTCTGGATGAATTACATACTTTCTGGAGATGCTAAATCCAGTCTGGACTCAGACTAGTTATTCTGACACACGAGCATAGCCAGCAACACTTGGATGGTCTGGACCCCACAGCAGTCGAGGGCAGGCCAAAGAATGTACTTATTTATTTGCTCATTTGTGTACACGTGTGTGTGTGAGTGTGTGTGTGTGTGTGTGTGTGTGTGTGTGTGTGTGTATGTGTGTGGTGCATGCACACATAGATGAACCCTGTCTGAAGACCTGAGGTCAAACTCTGGTATTCTTCAGGTGCCATCTAGCTTGTTGTTTGAGATAGGATCTCTCATTGAACCTAGAGTTCCTCAGACAAGCTTGTCTTGTTGGCCAGTGAGCCCAAGGATCTGTCTCTAACCTAGCCTGTCCTGAAGTTAAAAGCAAGCACTATCATGCCAGGCACTTCGAATGGGCACTGGGGATTGACCATAGGTCATCAAGCTTGGGTGGGAAGCATTTTATCCACTGAGCTATCTCACCAGCTCCATAAATTACATTTAAAACACGTTCTCAGTTGCTGCTGCTGCTGCTGCTGCTGCTGCTGCTGCTGCTGCTGCTGCTGCTAGGGGCAGAGTGGGCATTTGAACACATTGGTGAAGCACTGACATTTGCTGGCTTTCTCTTCCCAGAGTGTCATCTATTACTCCACATGTGGCAGATGTACTTATGGAGCAAACAGTAAGTAAGAAGGCCATCCCTTGATCATTGCAACAAAAATATTTAAGCAGCTTCAGTCGCCAGCTCTGTTAGAGACCCAGCGGGATCCACAAGATAAAAGCCCCTGCCCTCTAGGAATAGAGAAACTAAAGATAGACACCATTCATGTGGCCTCGCTCAGAGAGATAAGGCTGCCATTTTCAGATTAGAGTAAATCCCACAGAATAAAACAAAAGGCTTACAGCAGAGACTGTGAGCTTCCTTGGGAGGGCTCTGAAGTTTGCACATTTTAATTTGCAGCGATAGCATCACCAGGATGTGGATCATGGTGCAGACATTACAATTGTATTTAAACACAATTCTAAAGTCAGCTTGTGTCCCTCAACCTAATATGGATGAGTCCCTCCACTGCCTACTAGTAGCTCTGACAGGCAGGCGTGGTTGCTGAAGGCAGCGCCCCACCCCACCCACCATGCCCCACGTCCCACTCCCCACTGTTTCAAGGCCTGTGACTCTCAGGCTCTGTGAACTGTTTGGCTAAAGCAGAGGAATAGTAGGGTAATGATCATCTTTCATTCTACCCCCCTCCCTTGCTTGTTCAAAGCAAAAAGCCCATAATTGCTTCTTGAATTACACACAAGTGGGCCGTTGACTAGGGCTGTAATTCAGCACAGAGAAGCAAGGAAAACACTAGAACAGCCTCTGTTGAGGCAGTGTCTGTCTTAAATGGAGGGAGCACGGTGAGGGGATCAGTGAGCAAAGGGGCACCTTTGAGTGGAGCACACCTCTCAAAGCATGGCTGGAGGCTTTGGCAGCCGCCGAAACCATCTTTAACTGTAGACGATGCCAGGCGTCAGTCATCCAGGGGTCTCTATTGGAGAATGGGAGAATGAGATGGAGGGAGGGCTAGATGCCACTGTAGAGAAATACCGCAGATAGGTGGCTCAGCTGGCAAGACCATTTGGTGCTCTTCCCATCACCCAGTTAGGTAGCTCATGACTCCTCACAACTCTAGCTCCAAGGGCTATGAGGGACTTTTGTGGCTTTGACTGACACCTGCCCCCATGCGCCACTCACTCATCCAGAGACATTCTCACATACGTAAATAAAACAATACACTTTTCTCTTTTTAAGAAAGAAAGATATCATAGATGGGTATACTGACAAGCTCTTCTTTCTAATGCAAAAGGTTTAAGGAAACCCGGGATTCTGGAATCAGTGTTATACCTTTTTCCATCTTCTTCCATCCATTTAAGAAATGGAGAAGAAATTGAATTTCATGTCTTACCTTGCTTGTTTGTGTTTTGAGGGTTTGTGTTTGTGCTGGGAGAACAAACTCAGGAGCCTTCTACATGCTAGCCAAGCGCTCTGCTCCTCAGCTTTATCCCCAGCTCCTCAGAGAGTAATGGCGAAGAAGACAAAGTGACTGCAAGACCCAAGTGATGGTGCTAAAGTCATCTTTGAACCCACTTCAGGATCCAAACCCCCTCCCCGCCACACGTGCCTATGTGTGTGCACAGCTCACATCGACAAGCCCAGGCAAGAACGGGACATGCAGCGTCCTGCTCTGTCACTGATCATGTTCCTCACGCTGAGCTCAACAACCAACAGCAGCAGGTCACCTGTCTGAAAGAGGGATGGATGTGTACAAGGGGATAGCATTGTGAACCTTCACAAATCTGCCATTAGCAAAGACGGGCATGGCTCAACGCGGCATCAAATTCTGCTGGCCTGTCTTAGGCCTGGCATACAATCTCTGGGTAGCATGCCGGCATGATGACTATGTCATGCTGAGCACTTTCCACCACATCAGCTGCTTGCTGCTTGTCTGCTCGTGATGGGTACAGAGGAAGCAATGCGGCCTGGCTTGCTCTCTCTGCATAAGATCACCATTGCTAGATATGGGTGTGGATGTGGCAGCCCAGCAGGTGCATATACGGGGCATAAATAAACATGGCAAGAATTCAGGTCAGGGCAACCATTAGTAACAGTTATCTTCCTCCTTTTTTGGGAGCGGATTCAGACTAGAGTTTCTTCCCTACCATGACACGAAGAGATAGGGACAGGATTTCAGCTCCTAGAATTACAACCATTTTGTGAACTTTCCCTTCAACTCACAGTCTGGCCAGCACCTCTCTCTCTGCGTCTGCAGACATTTCACACCGGAAGAAAGTAATAAAGTGAACAGTCACAGGGCTGATAAAATCTCCACTCTTCAAAGCCCACTGTGCTGTCCCAAAGTCCATACCCATTTCTGGGAAATGCCTTAGAGAGCCTCACACAAGTCAGCTCTGGCACAGTGGGGAATCAAGGTGCTGACCCCCAAGAGGTGTTTTCTAAAGGTCTGAAGGCATGGAGCCATTTCATCCTCTCTCCTGGGGAGAGCTTCCCTGAGGGCACACAGAAGCCAGAAAAGGATAACTTTGTTGCTCCTTACTGCTTCAAATATAGGAGCTCTCATAACCTTTGGGGATTTATATTTGGAAAAGGGAGATGGACTAGATACAGTTTATAGAAAGGCAAGAGGGTGAGTCATTTTATAAATTATTTACAAGCTTTGGAATATATATATATATATATGTATGTATATATACATATATATGGATATATCCATATATATGGATATATAGCTAGGGAAATATATATACACACACACATACACACATATTTAGTCAGACTGTTGAATATAGTTGATTTTAGGGACATCATATCTTAATATGTTTCACCTTCCTTGATTGTCTATTCCTTTTCATAGGAAATTGTAGCAGATGCTGAAACCTCCCAGAAGACTAGGATTAATGGGACTTACAGGCATTAATCAGCAATAATTAGCCCTGCCAATAGTTACAGGAATAGGCTAGAAAACTGGCACATAGAAGATCCACCTCTAGGGTTTCAGCCGTACTAATCATTTTCAAATCTTGGGTATAAGACACACTCACTTCCTGGGTTAGCTGGGCCTCTGTGTGCGGCACACTTGGGTACAGGCTATCTATCTACCTCCTTAGTGGTGACTCAGCTCTTCCCACCTCCTCGTGGGGACTGAGGTGATGCCTGTGATGGTGTTCCTTAGGGAAGAGCTAATATCAACCTCTTTTAATGCTACATTCTGCTTATAAATAAATCCCCATTGATAATTTCATTAGAATTATTGTAGCTAGGGAATTCTAGAGTTCTAAGAAAAGAGGTAAAATACATATATAGTATTTTGTCAATTGAATGATGAGCCAAAGAATCCTAAAGTGTTGTCACCAGAAGAGTTAGTTAACCAAGCATCTAATTGTAGTCCAGTCCACACCTTTGAGGAGGGAAAAAGTGGTGGAAAGAGAGCACAGATAAACTCCCCAGACAACATAAGAGAATCATATTTGGATGGTGTCATCCACCATTTTGTACCAAATTTAAAGCAAGAATTTATTAAATATTAAGTGTTGTCCAAGAGATGGACTTTTGTCAGGACATTTACTGGAATTTCCAAGCTGAAATGGCCTTAAGACACTAGTTGCAAGGGCTTATAAAGGCACCAACCAATGACTTCCCCAAGTTGAGACACATCCCATGGGAGAGAGTCAACCTCTGAGACTATTAATGATATTCTGCTATGCTTGCAGACAGGAACCTAGCATAACTGTCTCCTGAGAGGTTTCATGCAGAAGCAGATGGAAAAAGATACAGAGACCCGCAGTCAAACATCAGACGGCTCAGGGAGCCTAGTAGAAGAGTTTGGGATAGAACAGAGTGAGCTGAAGGGTCAAGGATACCCTAAGAAGACCTACAGAGTCAACCTGTGCCCATAGGGGCTCATAGAGACTGGACCACCAACCAAAGAGCATGCAGGGGCTGGACCTACCCTCTACACATTTTTAGCAGATGTGCAGCTTGATCTTCATGTGTGTCCCCTAACAATTGAGCAGGGTCTGCCACCGACTCTGTTGCCCACCACTGGATTCCCTCTGGCTACCTGATCTGCCTGGTTAGGCCTCAGCAGGAGAGGATATGCCTAGTTCTGCTGGGACTAGATGTCCCAGTGTAGGAGGGTAAACAAGGGAGCCTTCCCCTTAGGGGGTAATGAAGGGATGGATTAGTAAGGACAGAACTGGGAGAAAAGAAAGAGGGGCTGCAATCATGATGTAAAGTGAATAAAAAAATAAATTATTGAAAAAAAAGACAAACCTATATAGGTCATGGCACTTTCCCATGAGACTTTATTTCCCAAGAATTACAATTCCCAGCATTCCAGGAAGTTACCTGATTCCTGCCCATGGGACTTACAGATTAATTTTGGGCATTACATTGAAGGTTTCCTGATCCCTCATTTGATATTCTGTTCTAAACAAAACCTTCATTTCTGGCTTGCTCGTGAGCCCACACCTGAGACATAAAAGTATCCCTCTCAAAAAGTATGGAATTGCTGTAAGTGTTGTGTCAGGCAGATGGGTAGCAGCACCTGGCTGATCTGCAGGGCTCTTCTCTGACCCTCTACAACAGGCAGGCAGGAAGCAATGGACCGTCCCTGAGGGAAACATGGCTTCCCTTTTCCACCCTGAGAGAACATCTCAGTGGACCCTACCAGCCACCGTCACAGTGACCATGCTGTTAAGATTACAGGCAGAATCCAAATCAGGAGATGAATGACCTTAAGTAGCAAATCTCTGGTTCCAGTAGGTATCAGACAAAAGTGTAGATTGACGTCTTCCTTCTGGTTGTTGAACACCAAGCAATACTTCCTTCCAAAGGTGTCCATGCTCACTGGCTTACTGGAATGGGGTGATTAATTTCAAATCTAAGGCTGCAAATCTATGGTCAAAAGCTCAAAAGGTTTTATAAACTCCTTTAGTTCAGGAAAAGCCCAGTTTAAATAGAGTCAAGTAACCTCAGCATACACTAAGACCACCACCAGTTGTTCTGTTTGCTTATCTGAAGAGGATTCTATCATTCTCTGGTGCTGGGGCAGGGGGATTAGGAAGGAAGAAATAGCCCCCTCAGATCACACCTCCTCCTACCCCTCCACACACTTCCCTAGAGGGGAGTTATTTTTTCCCAAGAAAACAATGTCCTTTCCTGTGAGAGAAGCAGAAGGCACTGCTGTGACTTCATAAGATTCCCCATTACTGGTTCAGGTTTTGAATACTTAGTCCCCAGACAGTGTTTCTTTGTTGGAAAATAGGATCAACCTAAGGGAAGTAAGTCCCTAGGGGTTAGACCTTGGGTGTGTGTATTATCCCCGGCTATTTTCTGTCTTGCTTTCTGTCCCCCATTCCCCAGTCATGGAATCATGCAGTAAGCAATGTTTCAACACGTGTCTCCCACCATGATGCTCTGCACAAGCTGAGGGGGCCAAGTGAACGCGAGCTAACCCACTGACGGCATGCCCACAAATAAATGATTCTTCCTACACTTAGCCAAAGGGAAGATGAAAATTACTACCCACCCCCAAAACACACACAGGAGAAAACAGAGACCTCTCTGGTTGATGAGTACAACCAGATGAGGGAAAATGGAAGGCACTAGGAAGAAGTCTAAAGCTAGTCATTCCAGGCATAGACCTTTGGGCAGCCTTGCTTTGTTTGTCCCTTTCTTTCATTAATAAGGAGTAAGGCCAGGTCACAGCTAGGATGACAGTAAGAGGCAGCTTCACAGCCAAGCTCCCTCACAGCCAAGAAAATGGAAAGGGCAAGCAAGAGGCAAAGGCAAAACACTGATATGGCCCACTGGCCACGGAAGCCATTCTCCTCACTTGGGATCTCTGCCAAGCCTCATAGTGAAGGCCGGCATCATTTCCTCTCTCGGTCTGGAGTGTTCTAGTCTATTTAGCCTTTGCTTGGTCCTACGGAATAGCACAAGCCTCCTGTAGACTGCACTAACCATACTTGGACAGTCACTCAGCACACCATGGAAGGACCTAGGTGCAGACTGCACACCATCCAGATACAATTTCATCAAGTCTCTGAAAAAAGTCAGTTACTGTCTTGCTGAAGTTTCTCTGGAGCCCAAGAATAATCAAAAGAGCTGAAGTTGGACTTGCGAGATGGTTTAATGGGTAAATGTACTTTGTTGCTAAGCCTGATGACCTGAATTTGATCCTTGGGAGCCACATGGTGGAAAGAGAGAAATGACTACAGCAAGCTGGCCACTGATTGCCACATGATTGCCATGGGTACCCACCACACACAGTAAATAAATTAATGATTAAAAACAATGTGCAAGTTGGAGGGATAGCTCAGTGGTTAAGAGTACTCTTACAGAGGACCGATGTCCAGCTCCGAACTCATCCAGTGGCTTGCAACTGATGACTCTAGTTGTGTAATTTACAACTCCAGATGCAAGGGACCCAATACCTTCTTATGGATCTAAACATGGGCATCTAAACATATATATGTGTGAACATACATACTAACACGGCTACACACACACACATATATAAATAAAATAAAAATTAAAGGGATAGAGCTGAGTCATCCGACCTTTATGAGAGGTCCATAAATAAGAGGAAATCTGCACATCTGTCTGCAGGAGAGTCAGTCTTCTTCGGGAGGTAAGGAGCATCTATATGTGTGAGGATGTGCATGCACGTGCACCTCCCCCAGTTTCTGAATTCCAAGCCTTCCATTGCCAGTTTGAGATCTCTTGGCAGAACCTTCGAGTGTTCTCAGTAACAGATGCCTGGAGGAGAGGGAGCTATGAGTTCTGAAACAGAGCAATTCACCAAGTCAGCGAGGCAGCTGTTCGGCTCCGTCACTGTGTACACCACTTCACCGAGAGTGTTTAGGAAACAGATCATTCTGGAATCCATACCACCTATTCAAACTGCAGGCCCTTTCCGTTCCACCCATCTTCTTTGATTTTCTCTGTGTTGTTTGTTTTCTGCCACAAGTCTCTGCAATCTGTTTACGTTGTGTATGCACGTGCCTGTGCATGTGGTGTGTGTGTGTGTGTGTGTGAGTGAGTGTGTGTGTGTGTGTGTGTGTGTGTGTGTCTGTGTGTCTGTGTGTCTGTGTATTTTTCCCTCTCCAGACTGGCTGAATTATCCCCCAAGTGACTCAAAATCTTAACCTTTAATTCCCATGACCACATGATGAGGCTCTCCTCCACTCCTTCCTCCTTCCTTTCCTTCCCCTCCTCCTCCCTCTCCTCTCTTACTGATGAGCTCTTAGGCATTTGTAGGAAAGGGGCTGTCCATTTAAAAGAAATTCCTTGGGAAGTTGGTAGGGACCATGGAAAGGCCATTCAGGGAAAGAGGAGAGACCACCATCACTAGCCTTTCCACGACTCCTCAGGACACAGCCTATGAAAACCTTGGTCCACTCTCTCTCTTCTTTCCAAGTCCTCAGAAAGGTCTACTTATCAAAGAGCTAAGTCCCTACCCTCTAGCCAGCTGTTTGATGGTGGGACCCCCCCCCCCCGACCCATATTTGTCCTTAATATCCACCATCATTTAAAGAAAATAATGGTTCGGGTGTGTCTAACCTTTTTACATCAGTACATAAATGTCATCTGCATGGACCATGTTCACAACTGAATTAATTAAACTGTATTGGAAAAAGAAAAAAGACTCTTAGTATTTTAATTAAGTTAATAATCTTGTGTTGGGTGGTATATGACACATAATTGGGTGTATGTGTCACACAGGTCATTGACTGGACACCCCGGGAAAAGGGTGACAAGGCTAGCGGTAGTGGACTCGGACTGATTATGTGTAATCAAGAGCAGGTCTGGTTAGGACAGATCCCTAGCTCAAATGGGGACTCTGGACCCTTAGTGTGCAGTTTGACTTCATATTCTGGAAGTTCCCATTTCTTTCTTTTAACATTTTTAAGAGATTTATTCACTTGTATTTTATGTTAATTGGTATTTTGTTTCCATGGACATGTGTACACAAGTGTATATAGTGTGGACGCAGGCTAGAAGAAGGCATCAGGTCCCTGGAAATGGAGCTCTAGGCAATGGCGAGCTGAATGTGAATGCTGGGAATCAAACATGAGTTCTCTGGACGATCAGGCCATGCTCTGAGTCATCCCTGCAGACACAGCGTCCCCATTTCTGAGACACTTCTTGGGGATGCTCATGCTGCAAGGTAGACTACCACACCAAGAACAACTGACCCAAGGAAGCTTTCACCCCAGTGGCCCTCTGCTCTATTCTAGTGAAGCAATGAGCCATCAAAACCATTTGACTCTGACAATAGGAAAAAGTCTCATAAAGAGCTACAGGGGTGATGGAGGTTTGCCCTTCCCTCTCAGGTTCTCTCTGGTCTCATCTTCTGAGTCACTTATCTGCTAGGATGAAGGCATGGGAGAGAAGAGTTTACTTGGCTTAACTTACAGTTGTCAGTAGTTGCTACTCAAATAAGTACACTTGAAATTACAAGATAGGATCATCTCCATGTGGCCAAGTAGAGATCAGAAGAAAGTCTCCAGGTGCCATGTGCCAGGCTGCTAGCCCAGGTCCAGGTTGGCTGACTGCACCAGTCCCTGGCTCTAGTGCAATATGGATTTGGCAGTCTCTCAGACTGCTTAAAGTCCATAAAATATTGCTCCACAAGAGTAGAAGAGCAGCACCAGCACTGTAATAGTTACTTTGCTCACAGACCTCTATAATCTTTTTTCAAACTGCAACACTAGAAACCTTTTTGCCATTTGGAAGCTATCACCCAACAAATATTTGCAAAATCTAGCCTCATCCCATTCTCACAGTCAAAACATCAGCTTGAGGATGCAGAATGATGTCTCAAGAGAACCCGTGAGTCTAAGCTTTTGCTCTCAGATGCCTGAGGATTTGAACCCAGTCTGAAATTCTACTTATCTGAAAGCAAATGTTCACGCCAATACATAGTATTAAGCAAGACTTAATAAAGACAGGGGAAAGTCTCAGTGAAGGACATACCTGCTACACCCACATGGAAACAAGCAATGTGAAGTAGAGAGATAGTTCAGTGGTTAAGGGCACCTGCTGATCTTCCAAAGGGCCTGAGTTCAGTTCCCAGAACCCACTCTGGGCCCAGGGAATCCAATGCCTCTGCTCTCTTCTGTCAGCCACAGACATTGACTCATGTGAACATACACAATTAAAATAATAAAATTTAAAATAATAACAGTAGTAGTAGTAGTAGTAGTAGTAGTAAATCTTCAAAAAAAATAATGGGAAGAGCAAAGTTGACCCCCCCAGCCACCACATGCACATGTGCATGCGCCCAAACCGACAAACACATGTGCACACTCCAAGCTGTATGAAAGGAACTCAAAGAAACACTACCAGACAGATGTCTCTCAGCCCCATTCCCTCTGAACACCTATTCTCTGTTACACCCTGTGACTGGAGCATTCTACACATTAGATAAACTAAAAGCAAGCAAACAATAAGCAGGCTTATGCTAGACTAAAGAGTACAATTTAAATAAACTTAAAATTGGTTTTGGCCACTTTGGATATTGTCCACTGGAATGAGCCTCACATATGGACCCATTCCCAAAAGTTCTAAACTCATCCTAAATTTCCCAATAACCTGACATATCTATATGTGTTTGAGCCAAGGTTCAACAAATAATATCATGCTGCCTATTTTCATAAATAAAATTTTATTTCAATGAACCCATGCTCATTTGCTTATAGATCGCCTACACTGTTTCTCTCTACAATGATGGTAGTCAGTAATTGCTATGGAAATTACATGAGTAGCAAAGCCTAAAGAGTTGACTCTCCAGCCCAAAAAACTTCATAACCAAACTTGAATAACTGAAAAGAAATATCAGAGATTTAAACTTGACATGTGACATATTAATCACAAACTCCAAACAACTAACATAAAAATTAATTCACAAATTTGTTGGCCCCAAGCCCTGCCCACCAGTGTCAAAATATATTACTTTCCCTAGGCTCTCAGTGGGGTCTTCAGACAAAATAATGATGCTTTGCCATTCTCTCAGCTGCTTCACAAACTTTTGAGGGGCCTATTTCATCCAAAAGCTACAATCAATTTAAGTACTGGAAATTTATACACAGCCTGTATCCACTAAGAAGTAAGAGGGAAGCCCATAGAAATCATGAATTCCTGCATACAATTTGAGTCACATAAAAACAACATATGAGGAAAAGGGTGAATGGGATCTTTAGGAGCCATAAGTCTGCAGCTGGCAGATAAAATGGCATCACAGATAATCACATTCAATTGTCACTAATGTTAATATATGTCGGCAACAGTGGAGTGCGGCGCACCAGAGGTTAGCTTTACTGCCCATGTGCAGATGTTTGCAGTTCTGCATCTCTGCCATAACCCCATGGGGTGGCATTTTCATGGGCTCCGCATGAATTTATGGCCAGGGAGCCATAAATGTTACAGTTCCTCAAACCTTTTGGCTTGTGGAGATTGTCACGGTGCTTGTAAAGTAGAGAGGCACAGATGTCTTCTGGTAGCAAGCCATTTCTAGGCCAGTTCGGGGGTTACAGACTATACCAGCTTCTGAAGCACCAATTATCCATCCCATCAAAGCCACTTTGGTCTACAGTCCCACCACTGACTTCTTCACTTTCAAATCTGCAGCATTGACAAAGCTCTAGGCTTTGGCTCTAGGCTAGGCTCCAGGGTTTCATGAGTGGGACAGACACAGGCTGAGTGTACACTTGGATAAGGTTAGTCTTAGAACAAAGCTAGTGACCAGACAAATGAGGGAACGACAAAGACAATAGCTTGCTGGAGTTATCTTGCAGAGCTCATATCTAAATTATGTTTTAAAAGCCCAGAACAAGATACATAAACAATGAACAGAGTACCTATCTGTACATTACATATACATGCATGTACATGTATGCTCATATGTGCTTTCTTGTATGTGCAGTCATATGTATATATGGTTGTATTTGCATATATATGTCCATGGGCATCTACTGCATATGTGTATATATATGTGTGTGACCATATTGTTGGTGGTTGTATGTACATAAGAATATTTATCTGTATTTATGTTTTTCCTCTGTATATGCATATGTGTATATGTGTGTTTGAGTATGTGTGTCTGTCCATGGGTGCCTAACTGTGTCTGTGTGTACATGTGCATATATGTGTATATTTGCATGTGTGAGTCCATGGGTAGCTATCTATTTTGTCTCTCTGTGTGTACATGTGTCAATCATGCAAGTTGCTTATACAAGAAAGAAGAAAGCAACATTAGTGAGAAACCAAACAGCTTGTTCCAGAAGGTGCCTTAAGTTTAGTGTTGGTGCAATATGGAAAGAACACAGGCTTGGGAGAAAGGCAGATAGATCTTGGTTGAAGTCTGGCTCTATCATCAACCAGAAGTACTGCCTTAGAAATCTGCCAAGTCCCCACAAAGTTCCTGGTCCTCTTTAGTAAAGTATGCCTTGGAAGGTCAACTTGATGACAGAGTCGGGGGACAGCAGGGTCCTGAGAGCACCAGGAGGGGAACTGGTAGATCAGCAACAACACTGGCAAAGTCTGTCTTGAGACAAGTGGCTTGTTTTTGTTGTTGTTGTTGTTGTTTGAGAATTCTCTCTATAGCTCCCTCCAGGAGCACTGAATGGCTCCTTTATGCCATTATGAAATTTCAAGACACAGCACAACTTTCCAGCCTCACTTCCGTGTCACCATCAGGCAGGTGAAGCGGGGACAAGCACAGCTGACTCTGCTCCACTGAAAGAACCACCAGGATAGCTCCTCCCCAGGCTCCCCAGCACACACAGGCCACACAAGCTCTGTTCACCTCACATGCCCTCAACAGGTGAGGCAGGGGCACACGTTCCCTGGGAGGGAAGCAAAACCCACTTGTGTCACATTGAGAACCACACAACAGATGCCAAACCTCCTTCAAGAAATGTGAGTCAGCATTGCAAACAGCAGAAGGAAGACTTCGAGAATGTTCTGCTATCAGAAGCAGCCCTGCTTTCTCTAGGCTGGAATGAATGTTCTTAAACTGTGCATAAATTGACCCCCAAGTCTGGGAAATGATCTCCAAATCTGTCCTCTTTTCAGATGAGAGAAAACCACCCCACTCACACTCACACACACACACACACACACACACACACACGCACACTGCAGACTTATATGCATATACATGTGCCGATGTAAACACGCATACACACAGAAGAAGAGAAAGCATCACATCTACAAGTGGACAATTTGACACAAAGTGAAAGTCACCTCTCAGCTGCATGAATACACAGGTCATCCTTGGAGTCCTCTGCTGAACAGTTCGCTGTGGAAAGCCCCCAAACTATGTGATGAAGATCGCAATGAAAGGTTGTCATTGGTCAAGAAATTCTCCTTGAAATGTTTCAAACCCCCTCTTTGTGGTAGAGGGCAGATCTGTCCAGAATCAAACTTATCAGGGCAAGCTTGAGATTACGGATTGTATTGCTGGTTTATCTCTGCAGTCCACCCACCAAAGACAGGGGAATCTCAGCTACACGTTGATGGAGAACTTGGTTTTCCAAAGGATGGTAGCAAAATGCTCCCTGTCACAATACCAGTGGCCATTCAGGCACAAATACAACTACACATGTGCCATGCAACCTTTAGTCACATGGCTTGGTGGCTGGGATTTATTCCATTCCAAGGCCCTATGTCTAAGTATCTGAGCACAAGGGAGTCTGGTCTCAGCCTCTTCTCCAATGGACTTCTCCCCATTGAAAAGCTGATGTCTCCTTGCCCTTCAGGAGGAGACAGAAGGCTATTGAGGGTTTTTCTCTAAAATGAGGGAAGAGTGAGAGAGCTTAACTTAGAGGTCTACCTTGGTTAGTGGCTAACTCCTTCCTGTTGATAAGGTATGCCAAGCAAAGAACTTTAAGAACTTTATATTTTTCTCTGGGAGGGACAGATAAGCAGATACATGTGTGCATATAGGTACACATATACATGCGCAAGCACATGAACATGCACAGGTGCTTGTATGTATGCAGAGACCAGAGGTCAGCTTGCTTGTCTTTCTCAGTCACTACCCACTTGATAGCTTTGAAACAGTCTTTTACTGAACCCAGAACTCACAGATTAGACAAGACTGCCTGGCCAGCGACTGCCACAGATCCTCCTGAAACTGCCTCCCCAGTGCTGGGTTCCAGTGAGTGCCTGGCTCACCCAGCTTTCCCGATGTGTGTGCTCAGCAAACAGTTCACAATTGCATGGCAAGTACTTTCTTGACTGAGTCCATCTCCCCAGCTCTAGGCCTTCATATTTTCCAGCTTCTTCTTGAAGGTGTTGGCATAGACTAAAGGGTTCCAGGCCTTCATTTTCTCTTCAGATTTGTTCAGCAGAACTAAACGAAAGTAACCCAGTTGCTAATCTGGTGTCCTTTAAGGAATCCTAAAATACATCCCAGACATCAAGGTAGGGTCTTGAAAATCCTACTAGTTGGTGATTTGGGGATCAAGGATTGAAAGCTGTTAAAAAAAAAACTTTACTTACTGTGTAAGGTGGAAATGTGTGGCCACTGCTCATTATCATCTGCATAAATCAAGCTGTTCTACAAATCAGCAGTAGGTTAGGTAATTTTGGGCTGGGGCTGAATGGGTCACAGGTCTTAATCTCTCACTGGTCAAGGTTATAGCAGCTGTAACCTTGTATGCTGAAGAGATGTCTGGGCTCTAGATAAAGCAGGGGAGAACGCAGTTAGTTGATCAGAGTGCCAGGTCAGGAATCCACAGCTACCTTGGATGTCGCCTCACCCTTGCTTCATACCTTTTCTGTTTAAACCCCACACCTCCATCCACAGCCATCTGTGAGTTCAAGAAGAACAAGAAGGCCCCGTGATCATCTCCCTGTCCCTGCCATACCTAAAACTGCCAGTTTATATTTATGCTGCCTTTCCTCCTGTAAACTTACAAGGTAACATCTGCTTCAGAGACAGATGTTTGCCCCAGAACGTTCGCTTGTTTGCTCTTCTGCTCACTGATGCTTTTCTGGTTAACATCTAACTATCCTACTCATTAGTTCTTAATAATACTTTCTGCATCCAAGCCATGCCAAAGATGCGCTCTTCAGAGCTCTGCCATTATTGTCGCTTCTGGTGCTATTGAATTAGCGCTGCTGAATAAAGGGAAAGTAAAAATAAGCCCCTCGAAAGAAGGCCGCTGCGTGTCAGAGCTCTGTCTTTGCAAACTGAAACAAGCTGAAATCAATTAAAAGTGTGTGTTGAGAGAATGCTTCTCAGCTGCCTAATTGTGCCACCTCTGCTTCGGGGCCAAAGTTTGACTCTCTGCCAAATTGCCATCAAAAACGGGCGGCCATCAGCCACTGCTTCACTGCAACTGCAGGAGCCCAACTAATGAAGGAAACCCAGTGGATTCTGGGACCTGGTACACAAAGACTCCACTTCCCAGAAGCACTCCTCAACTGCGTGGCTCGCTCTACCAACACATTTGAGAGTCCTTGGTGATAAGGGCATTGTGACACTGGGATATTTTATCCCACCTGGGGTGTCTTTAGTCTGACCACTTTAACAGATTAACTGCAGGAAACACCTACCCTAGGCTCTCTATTCACCCACCAGCAACTTCTCACACCAAGAATTAACTCAAGAAATGCAGAACGGATTTCCAGTGGTTTACACAGAATGGCTAGCTATTTTATGACCACTCATCATTGGTAACTTAAGTACGATTTCATAAGCCACCGTGAATAGAAAAGATTGTTTTATCTCCTCTGACTAGTTCTACAGTGCCACAGACTGTGTGTCTGAAACACTTTCAAAAGCTACTTTTTAAGATTTGTTTTTGTTTATGTGTAGGTGTGAGCATGTGAGTTCAGATACCTACGGAGGCTAGAAGAGGACTTTAGATCTCCGGGAGCTGGGGGCTCAGGAGGTTGGGTGCTGGGGAGTGAACTCAGGTCATCTGGAAGAGCCACAAACATTTTTAACCGCTGATTTGTCTCTTTAGCCCCTGAATACTAGTTTAGAAAATAACTCTGACTTTAATGTTTTAAGAGGAACGCCACTGTCAAAACAGTTGAAGAAACCTAAATATAAACAAAACTAACGTTGATTTATCTGATAAGAAAAAAAAAATATATATATATATATTCTTCAAGGAACATAAGCCGGCACAATGTACTGTTTGGAGATCAGGAGAAAGGATGCTTAATAAATCATCAATGATGGTTTCCATGGTTACAACAAAGATAAAGTCACCATATTGTGTACCTTTGTGTGACCATCGCCTACAGGAAAATTCTAATTACAATAATCATGGTCATTAGCAAGTATAAAACTCACTTATGAGGCTTAGGACATCAAATATGAAAAAAAAAAAAGAAACTTATGCCAAATCCCGAAAATGTTAAGAGTGTGGAATTCTCTGCACCTCTCTGTATCCTGCATTTCTCAGACCCCATGAACTCCCATGCAAGTCTAGAGTGTGTTCTTGTACTTTTTATAGAAGATTCTTCCTTTCTGCCTAAGCAGCTGCCTTTCAGCAAAGATTACTTGGCAAACACTGCTTTATCAAGTATAAATCAGATACGCTACTCTGAAATCTAAACCCACAAAGAATATGTCCCATAACACTCCATAAAAACGAAACATAGAAACACTACCTTATTGCTGCCAAAAGCAATAGAAAAATATGAATGAAAAAAGATTGTAGGGCGTGTCTTCTATGAGATTTCATTTAAATAAACTCCCCTATTATTTGACTCTCTACCATTGGATAGGCTTACATGTGGCAAATTGAAATAAGAGGATCACTTGTGAGGGAATTAAAATGTTATGAACTTCCCTGGGTGTTGTTGGCACTGAAAAAAAAAATGGTGCGAACTAACCACAGTCAAAACCTCATTCTCCTTCAGTCAACAGACTCCATCTAATGCTTAGAAAAGTGTGCCAAGAGACTCCATGAGGAGCATGGAGGCTGTCATGGGCTCCCCTCTTTAAATGAACCCTGGGGAGTCTAGGGTAGTGCATGGGTAAATCACACAACAGGTATAGACCAAGTCGACATTCTCTCTCCCAAACTTTGTATTTCACACCCTGACCACTGACACACTTCCCTGCCTGTGTCTGCCCTCAGCAACCTCCCATCATGCTCCTGGCACTCTCCTCTGCTCCTGAGTTACTGTAGTCAGACTCATTGACCCCCTCATATTTCACATCACTAAGGTCACAATACTCTGTTTCTCCCAAAGGGTAAAGAGAACAAACACAGACAAACAGCACTATCTTCCATCTTTGGCGCTTTTCTTAAAACTCAAGAAGCAGATGCAGTACCTTTCCTGTGACGTGTTCCCTTCCACATGATGGGTCAGGGGCCACAGACACCATGTTGGATTCAGAGCACCAGCACTTTTCAAGAGCACCAGCCAGAAATGTGATAAATACCTGGTTCAAGGCCCCAAAATTTTATCTCTTAGGTCCAAAGAAGCAGGTAACAGAACTGCTGGGAGCTGGTAACTTTCTTGAGAGGTGACCAGGAATAGAGGTTAGATGCCAAAGCAATTTAGTAATTATGATAATAAAGCGTTTACCAAAAATAAACATGACAATTTATAAAGACAATTTGAACACCTTTTAAAAGCCTCATCTCACGGAATGGAAGAGCCTTCTGTAACATGCCCTAATAATTCTGGACTTATTCTTAGGCATGTGTATGTTTGTCACATGTATGTGGGTTTCCACAGAGGCCAAAAGAGGGTGTCAGATGTCCTGGAGTTGGACTTATGAAGGGTTGTTAGCCACACAAGGTAGGTGCTAGTCACTGCACTCAGGTTGTCTGGAAGAGCAGCAAATGCTCTTAAGCACTGAGCCACCATCTCCCAGTACTAATTATTATAAGCCCAGGATACAAAGATTGTGTTATAAAAGAGATTACATTAAATATGGCCAATGGCCACCTATATAATGTTATTTTGTAAACATCAACCCAGACTGAGGGACTGGCTGGATGACAAACTCAAGTCTCAATTTCACATAGAAGGGCATAAAATGGAACAAATGCTATGCAAGTATACAAAAATTTAAAGCTCATCAAGTAGATTTTAATATTTTATGTATATGATGAATATACTGTCGATATTACTGACATACCAGAAGAGAGCATCAGATCCCATTACAGATGGTTGTGAGCCACCATGTGGTTGCTGGGATTTGAACTCAAGACCTCTGGAAGAGCAGTCAGTGCTCTTAACTGCTGAGCTGTCTCTCTAGCCCATCAACTAGATTTTAAACATTTTACTTTTAAATGGCAAATTCCTTTCTTTAAGCAAATCTTGTACAGGATCCTGAAGGCAAATCAGCTAACACAGAAACATGTGTGTCTCAGGTAGAAAAGCAAGGTTGAGCACCCACCCCCATCCCCGCCTTTGGATGAAGCTCATAGGTGTCCTCAACAAGGTCCCATGAGCCTCGGAGATTCATACTAGTTTCTAAAAGTCAGGAAACCACCAGTCTGGCCCATCCTTCCCACTGAATACTTGGGCCCCAGAATCATAAAATACACACTGAAGAACCAGGATCATTGCTTGTGCTAGCTTTTGTGTGTGTGTGTGTGTGTGTATGTGTGTGTGACCAGAGCTTGCTTGATATGTGAGGTGTTTTTCCCAATCATTCTCTATTTTAAAACCTGAGTTACCCGCTGAACTTAGGCCTCATGACTTCAGCAGGACTGACTGGCCAATGATCTCCAGGGACCTGACTGTCTCTACATTCCCAGGGTCAGGATGAGAGGCAGAGGCCACAGCACAGGCTTTTTGTGGTAGCTGAGAATTCTGAACCCAGGCACCCATGTTTGTGCAGCAAGCACTTTACTGACTTGAGTCACCTCCCAAGTAACCTCCCTGTGATGTGTCTGTTAGAACTACCAAGAGGCGAAGAATGACGATGATAGCTTAGGGATGGGGGAAAGTCCACATCTGTTCACAAGTCAGGGGAGGAAGACCAGTAAGAGCTTGGCTCTTCCTGGGAACGATGGAGCTGAGGTTTTTCACATCAGGCAAGTGAGGTCCTGTGGGGTTAGCAGCCTTCCAGGGCCCATTCTCCTGTGGGACAGGCTACAGCAGAGCAACGAGGGATGGCTCTCAGAAGGTTTTCGGTGGCTTTGAGGAATGGCTCTGCATGCCAGTATTCCTTAGGAAGATCCATACCCACTTGGGAGAACTTGCCATTGGGTATATTCCATATGGGGTACTTTTGTATAAGTGTACATACCAATGTGGTACAGGGTAAATCCAAGGACATTTTGTTCTTTACCAGAGACTGACAAGCTCATTTAATGGTAACAACTCACAGTCCACAAGAAAATGCTGAATCTCACTTACAGGCATAGTGAAATTTCGGCAAAGAGAGCCAAACAGTGTTGGCAGCTATTTTAGACCTGCATATTTTAATACTGTGCGTCTATATTTTTTCTTAACAAAATAGACAAAATTTTCTGTCCCAACAACGTCCTTGTGAGAAAGGCTATGACCCCCCCACACACACATAGTCCAGAAATAGAGAAACTCAACCTTGGAGTTGAGGTAGAGGGAAGGCCATCTGCCTTGTATCCAACCAAACAGCCTCTATAGTCATAAAAAGAACAGTCTCTGGTATTTAGGTGAAGCAGTTCGGAGTCATTACAGTCAGGTCTTGGCCCATCCCAGGAGAACATCTGGATACATGTACACTGAGGACATATGACATGCAGGCTTACCTGAGGAACTTAAATCCACGACTGACTTAAATTCCCAGAACTTACTTATGTCTTGGTCTGCAGTTTCCTCCCTAAGGGGATAGTAATTCAACAAGCATTTTACAGGAGAACTCACCCAACCCATGTTCTTGCAAAGCCCTCTCCACAAAATCAAACTTAAAGCCACCCCATCTTCCCCATTCATTCCTATCTTCCCTTTCTTTTCCTGTGAGGCTGACATCCTTGGGGGAAAGTCCTGCTGTGTGTGTGTACAGAGTCCACAAAAGATACCCAGGCATGCAGAGGTAGCCCAGTGCAGGGCTTGGGTGAGGGCCAGAACAAGGTTAGCCTGAGTACCTGCTTCCTAGAACTGTGGGTCTGTGCCAAGTCCTTGCCAACCCCCTGATGAGCCTGGCCTATAGGGAGCCTCTTTGAAATAGCAGGGAGCTGTTTTCTAAACCAGCTCATTAGGACTTGGATTTGAATGTGCAGCAGATTCCCATAGTCGCACTAAATGCAGTGGAATCCGAAGGTCCTGAAGTACTCTAAGCAATTCCTCAGGACCTCAAACAGTACAGAGCCTGATCTTCCATGACAGGTGCTACACTACTGCCCTTCCCTAACATCCTACATTCCAACCACATTGTACATGGTCCTTTTCTTTGTCCCAGAATGTCTGTCTCTAGATGCCCCCTCAAACTTGAAAGCCTAGCCCTGTCTTGGCAGCGTTCTGCCCAATACTCTAGGAAACCATGCTTCTTCCAGGCCAGCCCTTGCTCAGTGCAGGTCAAGCCAGGCCCTCCCCTCCTGGGCAGCAGGGTTGATACTTAATTGATCTTCAGACACTAAGAAACTGAAGTGCTAGACATGCTGTGGTCAGAACTTCATGTTTAAAAGAGAGACTGATCTATTATTTTGATCCGGGAAAGCAGATCGGGAAGGGTGGAAGGTGATCAGGGAAGAGGACAAGCCTACAATTGCAAAGTAGCTAGAAGCTGGAAGTGAGCATAGCCGCCCTCTGTAGAGGAATGAGGAATTAGTAAGCTTATGCCAGGGACAACTGTTCACTCACTAGTAGAATCAAGAGTTGCTTCAGACAAATGAGTCACCAGGATTCCCAAAAAAGCAACAAAGGGAGGGGGATTTGTAAATATTATCCCTAAGTAGAAGGTAATAGTGGGAATATAATTTGTTATTTCAAGTTATTTTTCTTATACATTTTGTGAAGTGCTCAAGTTTTTGAAATTCAGAATGGATTAATATACTCTCCCTTCTGCTGGAATGTAACCCTAAGTATTGCCAGGTTGATTAACCACCTCCAGCTAGAATCCACCAAGGTAACTCAGTACTCTACAGTGGACCCAGACATTTCTCTGAAAAGCAAAGACAAACACTGAAAGCATTCTGTGAATGCACAAGACACAGTTCCTTTGTGCTCTCAGACTGACTTCTTTGGTCCAACACTCTCTCTTTATTTAATAAATCCTGGCAGTGGGTTTACTACCTGCCTCAATGATTTAGGTTCTTGAATGAAAGACACACACACACACACACATACACACACAGCCTTTATATTCTGATATGCCTTAAAGAGCTCATAGCTGGGCTAAGGACTAGAACTCAGCTCTTCTGCCTCACAGATTGACCCAGACAAGGATAGCTTTTCCCCCTTGACACCAACAGGAGCATGAGGGGTGATCTGAGCAAAACTTTGCCCTTCAAATGGGATACACTAAGCATGTTTTGACAAACACTGTTTGTTTTGCTAGCTTGGAGCAAGTTTAACGGCTCTTGATCACTATTATTGGAATGCCTGAGCCTTTCAAATACTAAGTACTATTTGAGAGCAATTGTTATTTTAACCGTGAATTAAGATCATAAGTCTTTTGTTTAAAATGCGATTGTGTGTTCAGCTGAGCACTTCCAAGGGTTCAGGCCTTAATTCCCTTGCAGGCAACTTATGCTTCGCTGAAATTTTTCATTTGCAAATTAGGTTCATTTATGGCAGAAAATGAAAAGTCATGATCAGACAGACCCAGAAATGGGGCCATCCTTTACCTAGAAGGAGCAATTAACTGAAATATCTGTGGGGAGATTTTATCGTTCATGTATTGTCAATATTACAGAATATCAAAGAATCCCTCTGAGAAACCACAAGAACACAGCCATTAAGGTACATACTAGTGAACGTCTCACTGCAGAGGTAGTGTCTGAGGTGTGGCAAGAGAGAGGCAAGTGCCCTGCTAGCCAGCATGCCAGGAGAATGGTGGTGGATTTCCTCTGGTGTTTCTTCTGCTGAAGAAGGGTCCCAAGATCTGGCAGTCTGAATGCACTGCCTTGGCAGCAGATCCTGGTTTCCAGAATAAACATGTCTTGTTCTAAGGCATAGGCCACAAAGAGGTGACTGATAGCCCTAAGCTCCTGTCTTATAGACTGTGACAAAGGACACGGGTACATCCAGAGCTGAGTGGCATTTTCCCTGATGTTTCTCCTGCGGCCTTATGGTATTAAACCAAACCATCATTACCTAGTCTGTGAGAAACAGCCAACCCTATTGGAGAGTGCAGGCTTACCTCGGATCTCAGCAGTGTGTGGTCTGCTCCATTGATGCCTGTTTCTTTCTTGCTGCTTTGCTGGGGCCACAGTTGTCTGGGAAGTTGTTCCCATGCTTTTCAAAAGCAACACAACACCTGACTTGACCAAGCTGCGAGGATAAGGGTCCTTCTAAAACACTTGTTGACCAAACCAATGAGGACAAAGAGAAGACTGAGGAGATGTCCCTGCTCCCTATGTATCAGGTGGCTCGAGAAATTGACAGGATGCCCAGGAGAAGCAGCACTGGTAGTAACACTTCACTGTTGACCTGGGTCTCTGCATCACCACACAGCAAAGCAAGCAGCTGCAGGTCAGACATCTTCCATCCTCTGTTGACTTTAATTTTATCATTAATAATCACCATCCCGCCCTCCAGCTGTTGGGGAACTTGCCATCTAAGGGCACCAGATAGACTGTCCACATAGGAGCCAGGCCTGCTAGTTCCCAATTGAGCAACTGATGACAGGGCTCAATTGCTGGCATTGTGCTATATGCTGGCATTGTGGTAATTAACAAGACTGAAAGTTCCACCCAGGTGTGGCCTTTTCTGGGGTCCTCAGATACCTGGAAGGCATCTATCAAATAACAGGTACTTGTTAAACATTTGTTGGATTCTTTTATTTTTAATTAGGTATATTCTTTTTTTACATTTCAAATGTTGTCCCCTTTCCTAGTTCTCCCATCCCCCCAAAATCCCATAAACCATCTCCCCTTCCCCAATCAACCTCCCCCATTTCCCTGTCCTGGTATTCCTCTACACTATGGCATCAAGTCTTTCCAGGACCAAGGGCCTCTCCTCCCTTTGGTGTCTAACAAGATCATCCTCTGCTACCGATGTGTCTGAAGCCATAGGTAACTCCATGTGTACTCTTTGGTTGATGGTTTTGTCCCTGGGAGCTCTGGGAGTACTGGGTGGCTCATATTGTTGTTCCTCCTGTGGTGCTGCAACCCCTTTCAGCTCCTTGGGTCCTTTTTCTAGATCCCCCATTGGGGACCCTGTGCTCACTTCAATGGCTGGCTGAGAGTGTCCCCCTCTGTATTTGTCATGCACTAGGAGAGCCTTCCAGGAGATAGCTATACCCAGCTCTGGCATCCACAATAGTGTCTGGGTTTTGTAACTGTATATAGGATGCATCCCTGGGTGGGGCAGTCTCTGGATGGTCTTTCCCTTAGACTCTTCCCGACCTTTTTGTCTTTGTATCTCCTTCTGTGGGTATTTTGCCTCGCTTTCTAAGAAATGAACCTGGAATGATAGGCAACCTGTTGACAATACCATACCCACATAGATTCCATGCATGGCTCCTAGTCACAATTTTCCAGGGTAAGCTTTGAGTTATTTTTTTGTATCATCAACCTATAGATGTAGTTGCCCTGGAGATGTCTTCTAAGTTCTCACCTAAAGGGCAATCTATATTTGTTCCTCACTGAAGAACCTGGTGAGAAAGTAAAGGGGACACCAGCTTTCTCAACTGTTTAGTTATTTCATTCACCATGTTTATTTTATTCTCTAAACAAATTGAAATGCCCAGGGAGAACAGATAGGAAGGTTCATGGTAAGCCTAACACTGCTGATATTTATAAAACATTATCACCTGCTTACTTTAAAAGTAACATGCAGGGGGCCATAACTTGGCTTAGTGGATATGAAAACGTACTTCACAAGGAGAACATGAGTTCAAATCCCCAGTACCCAGGTAAAAAACCAGGCATGGACCCTGTAACTCCAGGACTTTGGGAGGCGGCAGAGGTGGAAGGGTAGCTGGGACTAGTTACCTTCTGATCTAGCTCCAGGTTCAGAGAGAGACTGTCTCAAAAAGGCAAAGTATGATGGAGCAGACAACCAACACCCTCCTCTGGCTTCAAAATGCACACGCAGGCACATGTACCCACTCATATGCACTTGTGTGCATCACATACAGATAGACAGAAAGAAACACACACACACACAACCACACAATAATAAAAAACCAAAAGACTTTCTTCAACACCTTGGACCATATTCAGCTTTGAGTGCTTTTAGTGAATTGAATCCATTTTTGGTGGTAACTCCCCCAGGAAACATTCCTTTTAAACCTGCATTTTGAGAAATGAAGTTAATGGACCAGAATGAGCTTATTGTGAACTACTCATCAACTCAGAAGATCAAGTTGAAACCCTTCTACCCTTAGGTGAGTGAAACCTGATTGCTGGACACTGCCAGAGTAGCTAGCCAAAGGTTATCTTCCTAGTACTGAAGGAAGTTCTTAAAATAGTCTGCTTGGCGTCCCACCATTATCCATCACTATACATAATTTAAAAAGAAGGAAACACCTCAGATACTAGCCCAATAAAACCGCCAGCAAAATTATAGGAACAGAATTCAAAAGAAATTCAGAAAGAATCGACTGTGCTCTCTGTCTACCAACACCTGTTTAACAAGTAGACGACTGTACTGGCTGGTTTTGTGTGTCAACTTGACACAGGCAGGAGTTATCACAGAGAAAGGAGCTTCAGTTGCCTCTATGAGATCCAGGTGTGGGGCATTTTCTCAATTAGTGATCAAGTGGGGAGGGCCCCTTGTGGGTGGTGCCATCCCTGGACTGGTACTCTTGGATTCTATAAGAGAGCAGGCTGAGCAAGCCAGGGGAAGCAAGCCAGTAAGAAACATCCCTCCAAGGCCTCTGCATCAGCTCCTGCTTCCTGACCTGCTTGAGTTCCAGTCCTGACTTCCTTTAGTGATGAACTGCAACATGGAAGTGTAAGCTCAATAAACCCTTTCCTCCCCGACTTGCTTCTTGGTCATGATGTTTGTGCAGGAATAGAAACCCTGACTAAGACAGTCTTTAAATCATTCTATCCATTTGTCACAGCATTTGTTTATTGATGTTTGGTGTGTGTTTGTGTGTGTGTGTTTGAAGATAGTGTCTCATGTAGTCCAGATTGACCTTGAACTTGAGATTATCCTGCATTTGTCCCCTGCACTGCTGGAATTTCAGGGATGCATCATCATGCCTCATTTATGTCATGCTGGAGATCAAATACAGAGCTTCGTGCATGGTGGGCAAGCACTTTACCAACCTAGCTACATCCCCAGTGCTAACAGAGTACTTTGGAAAAGCTTCTTGAAAGATTTACCTTCTCTACCCCATCATCGAAGCTGTGCTACCTGCAGCTCAATAAGGGCCTTTGAACAAGCCTCTACTGCCTAAATGAGACAATGACTCATTGCTGTACTCCATGGCTCTGATTCTTGATATTTCTTATCAACTGAAGCATTGTCTACAAAGTCCTACTTCATTAGACTGGTCCTTATCTTACCCTTCTGACTGCGCAGGCTAATGTCTTTTGCAGGAGGTTTGGGAATGGTCAATTTCATGCCTTTCCTATGGATTCTCATTAGCTTTAATGTGGGAAAAGAACACCCAAGGATCTACCTGGAAACAATTACAATAACCTGTGACCTCAGCCACCTAGGTGTCTCCATAATAACACTTAGGTGTTTCTCAGTCAGTGTGGTAACTTGGACCTGTAATCCCAGCATCACTCAGAAGGCTGGGGCACCTGCAATCCCAGCACTCAGGAGGCTGAGGCAGGAGGACTCTTGTGAGTCTGAGGCCACTAGATCACTAGTGAGTGGGAAGGCAGCCTGGACTACAAAGTGAGATCCTGAAGATGCAGGTCAGCATGAGAGAGAGAGAGAGAGAGAGAGAGAGAGAGAGAGAGAGAGAGAGAGAGAGAGAGAGAGAGAGAGAGAGAGAGAGAGAGAGGCTTTTTTTAGGGCTGGAGCTGCTTGCAAGTTGCCCAGACTAGTGTGACTAACCTCTCACCCATGCTCTGTAGCTAACTCTAAACTTGCCAGTTCAACAAGCCAGACGTGGCTGGAATTCAGTCTGTAGTTGGGGTTCCGTCTGGAGTGAACCCCATCTGCTCAGTTGTCACTCTAGGAAAAGTTCACAATATCTACAGTCTCCCTACCCAATTCCATACACTCAGATCCACCCAGGATGACACCAACAACTGCCACATAGATGTACTTTGCCCCACCCACCCCTTCTCCCAGTACACCAGAAGCACCTTTGCTTTACAACATCACAATAAAAGGCTGCTGCTTAGTGTTGTGCATTCTGGCCTTGGTGGCCTGATTTTAGAAGCCACAGCCAAAGACACAGGGCCTCCTGGGTTTTATTTCCGGCTCCCTCTGTTCTGATCCCTGGACTTCACAGCACTTTGGAAAATGTCCTCTGATATCCAATTTCCCTTCTGTGCCCCTGCTATTGAAAGCACAGCTTTGTGTTTCTGGTGGATGGATCTGAATTCTTCCTTGGTGTGCCTGCCCCCCCAGCATCCTGCTGCTGCTGGTGTCACAATGAGCACCCCACCTGTGCTTCTCAGGATCAGCCTCACACCCTCGGAGCTGTGCTCAGTTGTTCTCGCATCCAACTGCATCCCGCTTGCTGAGCCCCGCTTCGCTCCAGAGAACAGTATTTTATAAAATCAGATTCCTTTCAGAGACTGACGGAACTCCTCTCTCCCTCCCCTTTCTCTCTCCTTTTGAGTATGTTGTGCATTTATGTGAGTGTGAAGTTATAGGCCATGCCATATGGACATATGTACGGGTACATGTCCACGGAGGGACTGCTCCTTGTCTTCCTCTATTTCTTTCCACCTTCAGTCAGGGATTCTCAATGAACCTCAGACTAACAGCTTCAGATAGGCTGGCTAGCCAGTGAACTACCGGATCCATCTATCTCTGCCCCAGAGAAGCTAGGGTTCCAGGCACAAGAAGGTACTCAGTTTTGTGGTACCTGGAGTGCTGGGGATTTGATCTCAGGTCCTCATGTTTGGAGAACAGTCAACTTAATCCCTTGAGCTGCCTTCCCAGCTTCAACTGCATGCTTTTCTCAGAGCCACCACTAGACTTCCAAGGCCCCAGCAAAAGACCCCCTTCCTGTATTTAAAGGCCATTATGTGTATGTAATATGAACATTTCTTAATTTTGAATGCTCAGTGTGTCAAAGCTAGATTAAAAGTACTGTGTGCTTCCTGTGCACTTGGAGGGAGATATCTATAAAAGTTGTGTTTATGTTTATATAATTACCAAAATCCTTCCTTTGAAGGTGGTGGGTGGGTGACTCTACCCCATGTGCTCTTAATAGGGGTCAAGTCCACTGTGAACAGTCATAGTATTCCAGCCCATCTTGGCGTAGACTGTGGAATTTTCCAGTGGACGGCAAGAAGAAAGCTCAGCAGGCTGCGTGGGGGAGGAGGTACGTGTGACAAAGATGTGGTCCAGGACTCTGTGGATGACTATTCCGTGGGAGTTAGAGTTAACCAGACAGACATGGGTGATCCAGACACTCTTGGCTCCTCCATTTCTCACTCCTCTGTCCAGATAAATTGAGGTCTAAGGGTGGAATGATTTCCACTTTCCAGTGGTAAACCTCAAACTGAGGCTTTCTCCAGGGTGACCCTTAATCAGAGTCTACTCCACCCCAAGTTGACTTTGCAACCAAACACTGCATCACCATGCCACCAAGCACGCTTTCCCAATGTTGATCATGTGGATACTGGAGATGGCAGGACGCTATGGAGTGGTTGGTGGTTGGTGCTAGGGCCCTGAAAGCAGTGCATGCATAAGCTGCAAGGCTCCATCACAATCCCCAAGGCATCGACAGTGTTCTGGCAACCATCCGAGAGTTCACTAAGGGGCAGCACCAGGCTCATTTACACGCACGGGGAAGCTCTTCCCCATGGCTCCATCGGCACAACAGTATGTGTGCTTGGATTCCAAAAACCCTCTGTAGACACCTTAAGGGTTACAGTTGGCAAAGGGAAAAATAAAAAATGCAAGAGGCCCCGGGGAAATTGTCCCATAAGGCAGCATAGCACAGTAAGTCTAATTTAGAACCAGAGCCCTACCCTCACATTGAGACTCCATGCTCACTCTTTCCATGTCCTTGGCTGTGACACTTAAATGCTCTGAATTTCTCTCTTAAAATGGAAAAAGGCATATCTATGAGGCCATTAAGAAATTCAAGCACAATAACTGAACACAACAGGGAAATACCTTCCCTTCTTTGATATTCATACTATGTCAACCACAGAACGATTCACCAACGTTTATAATTTCCTGGGGACAGATGTGCACCCGGAACTCACAGCCTATTCCCTGACAGGATGGAAGATGCATCTGAGAGAGGCAGGCTGTGTTTGGGGAGGTGGGAAACCACACCCCCACGCCTTGTCTGTTCTCATCTCTCCCCCATGACTAACCTGTCAGCTTCCTGGGCTTCCTCATTGAAGAACCAGCATTCTTCTCACGGTTGGCTATGCACAAAATATCCTTCTGTTCTCCAGTCACATCGAAGCACCTTCACGCTATGCAGACAAGTCATTCTTATTATAGTCAGCCCCTCTACTTGCATGTTCTCCCAGTTTGGAGAGGGCACAGATTCGGACATCTGTCTTAAGCTCTTGACCTTTCTAGGTAGTGTCCCAAACCTGAGCCTGCAACAGGAAGATGGCACCCCTGGAAAGAGTGGGGTTGGGCCCTAATAGCTTTCAAATTTTTCATCATGTCCCTCATCCCCATCATTTATTGCCATCTGAGAACTATCCAATCAGTCTCTTGGATAAAGAGCATCATCTTCCAATGATCTGTAAGATCTTCATATTTAAGTCTCCCTTCCTTCTCCTCATTGATCTTTCCCCTCACTCCACTTCATCCTACTTAGACCCACTGGAGGTTACCCATCCTGGGATCTCCCAAAAGATCCAGTTCCTCCTACCACAGGGCCTTTGCATGTACTGCTTTCCCAAGAGACCCTTATTTGCACCTAATTTCACTTTATTCATTTCTTTGGGTCTTGATTCAAAAGTTATTTCCTGCATGCCTGTAATCCCAGCACTCGGGAGGCAGAGGCAGGTGGATTTCTGAGTTCGAGGCCAGCCTGGTCTACAGAGTGAGTTCAGGGACATCCAGGGCTACACAGAGAAAGCCTGACTCAAAAAAAAAAAAGTTATTTCCTTAAACTAGAGGAGGATCTTGCCTTCTTGGCCAAAATAAAAGATTCATGAGAGCAGAAGTAATATATAATTTCCTCCTAGGCACATAATATTTACTCAATAACTATGCTTACTTATTGATGTCATCATTTGTATGTCAATGTTTCCCTTTGACACTGTAATGTCATAAGTCTTCCAGAACTCACTGTAATCTTGCCCAATCTTCCAATCATAGAAATTCAAACAAATTTCTTCTGGATCACTTCCTGTACTCAAGATACTCCTTTGTCCCCTAGGTCACTGTCTTTGACCTATGCCTGAAATGGCTTCTCTTCTCTCTTCTGCACATGAAGTTCCAGTTACGTGGGTAGGTTTTGTGGATGGATGGTGAGGAGGCATAACACAATAACAAGTGTGTAACTCAGAACTTGGGTCCGAGGCTCACATGGAGCCTCCACAGCATAGCCTACTTGGCAAGTTCCATGCCAATAAAGAAACCCGGCCTCAAAATTGAAACAATAATGACAAAATAGCAAGGTAAATGATGTTCCTAGGAATGATGCCCTAGGTTGTCCTCCGTCCTCTACACACATGGACCTGCATACATGCAGATGCAGGAGAACAGGGAGTTCAGAGAGCAAGCAGCATCAAGACTAAATAACCTAAGACTATAACCTAAGAAGCCCATAGACACAAAGGAAAGGAACCCTTTCCTAGCTCCATGAGGAAACTAGGGCTCATGTTTCCCTAGGCTGGGCTCCATGAAGCAAGTATGGGGAAAGCTTAGACACACATGGGTGCTCTGTGAATGACCTACTAAGGATCCTGAGCCTCTCATAGCCTGGTGCTTTTTGAGCAAATGACTTTTCTTAGCTCACTCCTATAGCCCATACTTAGCAGGTTATCTTTTTTTAAATAATGATAATAATAAAAATCTCTGTTTCTATTACTATGTGTCCTTGGTGTAACTATCTTTTGTCTTGGGATGAGAACCTGGAAACACACACACACACACACTTTTATTTGAATTAAAGTAGGTTTTTTCCTATTAGTATTTTAAGCATAGCATAGACTCGAAGCAGAGAAAAGACTGAAAATAACCTTTATGAAATAAATATTTTCTGTTGGATCCTCCCTAGGACCAACCCCCAAAGAAGAGGCTAAGCCTTCATGGAACCTGTCTGTCCATCACCATCACCAGTTACCAATCGCCCATCACCACCACCACCACCCTTCCCTGGCAGCTGTCTCTCTGGTGCTTGCTACACTCATCACCTTGAGTGGGCAGATGTTTCCCTTTTTTTTCCCCTGAAATCAGGGACGTATTTACTGTGTCCAGTGGACTGGAAACAGTCCTCCTCTTCTTGTTCCACATACACCCATCAAGTAAAACCCAAACACACAGGAAACCACTGATAGAAAGCCCAGCCCCTTTTGTATGGCAGCCTACTTGACACAACTTCACAAAGACATCCGATTGTAAGTGAGCCCCAGTTTAAAGGGGGTGAGGGCAGTCTCGCCACTGGATACAAAACCAGTCTACATTTTAGAAGGAGGCCCACTCTTTTGCTTCCATTTCCCCAACAACCTTTATTCTTTTGCTCCAGCAAAGTAAATTATTCCTCACCTTGGGCAAGTTGGAGGAAACGTGAGAAAATTATATTAAATCAGACATCCTTGAGATCAAAATAGATTGGAACAGGGGTCTCTTTGCTGAAAATAGTTCTTCAAAGAGAAAGCAAAAGAGCTTAAGGGAAGAAAAAGTTGTCAAACACCCTCCAGCACTTTCCAGGCACCAAGATCTACCAACTATTGATATGTTAATTAACGTTCCCTTTTATCTAGGCTAGGTGTTTGCTGGTCAGGAGCTGCTGCCCTGTGGCACTTGAAGCCTCTGGAAGACAATTTCATTTCTTAAAAGACATTAGAAAATATGCTCTTTCCTGTGTTTCAGATTGGTTCCTTCCCGTGGCTAGCAGCAATGCCTTGGTAATAATACCACAAAGTCTATCACCAAATCCCAGAGAGTATAGACCCATTCGATCCTCCCACAGCTGACTTCTAGCCATCCAGGAAGTAGCCACTTCAGTCAAAGAGAAAGTCAGAGTTTTAATCAATGACTAGCTGCCAGAGGAGAACCCTCTGGAATGTGACCTTTCTAGGGAAGGATTCTTTGCAGAAACCACAGCCTTCCTTAGCCACTCAAACACTTGTAAAGCCTTCCACACGGAAATATCTTCCTCCCAGCTTACACACTTTCCCAAGGGACAGTTGATTGCCTGATTCTGTTCCAGAAAAAAATGTCTTTTCCAGGTTCTTGAAACTACTCCAACCGATCAGGAAATATGCAAAACAGACCATATAAAAGCTCAAGAATCCAATCGAAACTTTGAGAGGTACCCAAGGAGTCTGTTGTGGGTTTGAATTGAGGCAATGTCATTTTGTGCTAACAATTCATGCTTTCTTTTCTCAAACAGGACATTTCAAGGACAACATTATAACTCACAGAATGAATTTCCCCCTTGCTAGAACAGACGTCTCCTAACTCTGGATGCTTGGTTTTATAAATAAAGCTTTATTAGCACAACAGCAAACCTGTTTTCCCATGTATTGCCTAAGGTTGCTTTCTTTGTATAGCAGTAGGCAGGTTGAGCAGCTGAATATTAGCCAAGACTGAAATGCTTGCAAATCCAAAAATATTTGCTATTTGACCACTGACATAACAAAAAATGTATAGGAAAAGCTAATGGGCCTTTTGTTACCACTAAAACATCACTACACATTGTCAGCAATACTCAGTTAAGGCCCAAAGGGAACACTTTGGCTCTCTTATAAACTGAAGCTGACTCTCACATGAATAATTCCACAGTGGCCATTAGGAAGACCCTCAAAGAGCCTTAATCACCCCATGGTAGGATGTAATTTGACAATGCCTTTTACCTACTAACCTTGTTGGGCCATATCACATGACACACACCACCTAAACTCTACGAATGTATTCTTCCTGCCTGCAAAAAGCATGACACAACAGCACCATAGCATAATGAAGTCAGCAGAGCCTACAGGCACCGCTCTAAGCATGTTTCGTATATGATTATGGAAGGAAGATGTGCGATGCACGAGGGAGGGGCTCGTTCAATTTTGAATCTCTGGAGTTTAGAATGGAGGATAGCACATTGTAACTACTCAGTAAATATTTGATGAATGAATGGAAGTTGGATCTCACAAAGACAACATGGGGGTGGGGGGGTGGGGGCGGGGGAGAAGGAGGAACTATGGGACATAGCTATGGACATGCTTAGGACACTCCAGGCCTGGGATTCCATCCCCAGGTCAAAAGCAAGTGAGCAAACAAAGACAGAACTTGTCATGGTGTTAGACAAAGTAGCAAGTGGGCTATTTGAGACTTGGTGGTTTTGATTGCTTGGTGCCATGCCACCTCTATTAACACAGGCTTCAGCCAGCATACCCGCTCCTAAGCTCATCTTATTTTCAATTAAATAAGGAGCCGTTGGCGAGGATCTAACTAACTCTAACCTGATTAAACAGGAGGCCTTTACTGGGGAGTGATTTACTTAGCTCTGTGCTAAAAACTGAAGGCTTCAAAAGAAAAAGTGAGCAGTGATTTGCCTGAAGCACATGTAGAACACTCTGCATGGTCGGAGCATAACTCCAAAAAATGGGCGTTCAGTTCACATCCTGCCCCATCATATCCTTTCTGCTACCCTTGAGTGAGACTTTTAAGGTCCGAGTGCCTCAGTTTCCCAGGTGCTAATGGGAGGCAATTCTATGTAAGTGGGCTATTACCCAGTAACAGTGTCTGATACATAGGGATCAACTAGGCAATTACTATTGAAAACAACTAATAAATTCATTTCATTCTGTGATTGGTAGATAGTCTGAGTTCCTAAGGGCCAATGGTTGGAGATTGCAAGATCTATTTCTAAAACACCCTTCCCCCAGTTTTCCCCTTGGTTGATTTTTCCCCATCCCTCATGTCTAAGCTCCAGTGTCATGGTCCCTGACCTCCCCACCCTCCAATGAGGTTTATCCTTTAATACATAACTCCCGGCTTGCAAACATTGCTTTTCAAACCTGTCTCCCTCCTCGCTCTAGAGCAGATCAAGCTCTGTGCAGTCCTTTGTTTGTCTGTCTTGTCTCCTTCTGTATCCCTGTTTCACCTATGGTAGCCCTCCACAGAGGCCTGGGCACTGGCTAGCTGAGTGTGGAGGCTCAGAGGAGAGAGGATGTCCTTCAGGTGAACTGATGAGATCAGAGGTAGCTGAGTGGGAGCTGGTCACGACTGTGCTTTCTTTTAAGGCTGACAAAAACAATCACCTGTGAGTTCTGGGGAGCAAAGAACACAGTTTGTCCTCAAATCTCACAGCCCAGCTTTGGGTATTAGAGAGGAGGCTGAGCTGTCTTGTGCTGAGAGAAAAGTATAGTCTCAGGCAAGCATCCAAGATTCTCTTCCTAGCTGATTGACAATAGTCAAAGCAAGGTACTTTGGGTGTGGCCAAATTGGTAGAGTGCTTTCTCAGCAAGCATAAACCCCGAGTCTGACACACTGAACTATATAAACTGCTAGCATAGTGCATGCCGGTAAAGCCAATACCCTGGAGGTAGAGTCAGGAGGATCAGAATTCAAGGCTATGGTTGGCTACATAGTAAGTTTGAGGATAGCATGGGCTTCATGAAAACATGTCTCAACAAACAAACAAACAAGCAAAAATGATTTGGCATACATATAAATTTACCATTTATTAAAATGACAACAAATTTGCAAGCTACTGAGATAGATATGTTTAATTATTCTTACCTAAGGACTCTGTCTCAGTGAACAAAGACCAACTATCACATATCCATTAAGGGAGAAGACCTTGGCGAAAGAAATGTCCTTCCCATCTAACACTGAACTGCAGAATGAAGGTGTACTGCAGAATACATTCCACCTCTGCTCACTCAAACACAGCCCTTTGGGTGGAACTATTCTTGCTAAGTTCTGTACTTGGAAGTAAGTGATCTCTCCCTTCTGCGCTCTAAGGAGCAAGTGTTACCCTTGAAAAACTTCCTTCTTACTAAAGCAGAAAGGATGTCTTCTCTCTTTCCCTCAGGAAATTATCAAGTATGGCCACAGTCTGTAGAGGACGTAAACTCCATCTCCATCTGCCTCTCAGAGATGAAAAATCTTTTAAAAAATCAGGAAAGAGCTGATCTTCATATGCAGTGTCTGAGTGAGTTTCATAAAACGCAAAGATCAAAACCAAAATGAAACCAAAACAAACATAACATACCAAACCCTACTCCTTCATCAACACACCTACCATTAAGAAAAGCCACGGAGAGGACGATGAATCTCAGATATGCTCTGTGTGGCCAAACAAATGACTCTGTCGTCCAATGCCACTAATACTTAGTGTGCATTAGGTCCATCCTTTAGCTCATCCCATTCAGCTAGCTGTTAAAACATCCTGTGCAAGGCTCCTGTCAGCCCTGGGAGGTTGACCTGAGTGAATCAGAGAAAAGATGCAGGAGGAGCACTGGGGGTTTGTCAGTTTCTGAACAGCTCTTGTAACAAACCAGTTGTGCCTCCTTTGAGGGCTGGGATGTGCAGCAAACCTGCCGAGCCTTTCTCAGACTTTTGGCCATCTACTCTGCTAAAACACGGAGCTTGTGTTTTAAAATAGCTCTCTATTCTTTATTTGTATTTTACAGGAGTGTCGTTTTGGGGTGGTCTAGGGGTTTGGGAACTGGAAGTACTGATCCTTCGAGGGCTCCATCCAGGGGAAGATACAAGCAGTGTCCTGCTAATCAAGCTGATGGAGAGCCCAGTATTTCTACCCAGTAACCAGGAGAGCAAGGGGTAATGTGAAAAGGCTTTGGGGGAGGGGCGTTTTGAGCAGTGCTTCACAGGTTAGGAAAGATTCTAAGGCAAAGATGGGAGAGTACAGAGAGGGAGAGAGGAAAAGGAATGAGGAGAGAGGTAGAGGGAGAAAAAGAAGGAAAGGGGGAGGGAGAGGGAAGGAATTTTGTGAGGCAGTTGGAGGCAGGAAAAACAGGGTTCATACAGAGTACCATGGATGTATTTAAATCTCAGTAGCAAGGGGCCGTGGTTAATAAGGTAGTAACAGTAGCTAACATTTATTGAATACTTATGATTAGCTAAGCTCTGCACTCTGCACATGGGGAAATTACCACATTTGTTCCTTCATATTACCTTTAGAGAAATGGTTTCCCGGCAGACAAGGGATATTAAAGCTGAGGTGAGGGGACACAAGACAAGGACTTCAAATATACAGTGAGAGGCAAGACAGATGCCCATCAGGAGCTGCAGGCCACCAGTTCCACTGTATGGTGATGATGTGTGGCCTTGCAGGGCTTATACCAGGTTTGTAAATATTACCTTAAAGAACAGGGATGATATCGCCTTGCAAATTCTTTCAGATATGATAAGCCCAAGGAGGAGGGGCCAGGCGAACAAGAAGCATCAGCTTTCTGTGTGGAGCAAGACCTTAGGAGCTGAGGCTCACTTTGAGTCATCCTTGGAAGAGCTTGCTGAGCCCCATTGCCTCTGGCTTCTGCTATGAGCAGCTCCCTGGAACAGACTAATGAAATAGAGACTTTAATCTAACCCAATGAGATGTGTGTTCTGTTCCTACCAATCAGTATGGAAAGGCTGCAATTGCCTTTAAGCAAGTGTGATGAGGTTTGTATAGCTAAGTCAGACCTGGCTACCTCCAGAGATGCAGGAACTGGGGCTGGAACAGGAAGCAGGGACGAGAAGATCTATGGAGACCCTGGCCCTCAGCTTGGGGTGTGGATAGCTTCCTGAAGAGAATGCAGAGCTAAAACAGATGGAAGGGACATTAAAAAAAATCACCCGAGAGATTCTTTGCCTCTAAAAAGAACATTCTTTGTCTCAGCAGGATAATATTGTAGGAAATGACAAACTTACTCATGTGGCCCTAGGTCACAATCCTAAGAAAGTAGGGAAAAAAAGGAGGAGGAAGAGGAAAAGGAGGAAGGGAGGAGAGAGGATGGGAGAATGAGGGGAGGGGAGGGGAGGGGAGGGTGAGGGGAGAAAGGAGACGAGAAAGAAGAAGAGAAAGAGAAAAGAGAGGAAGCAGAAGAAGGTGAAAAAGTAGAAAGGCAGCTGGAATAGGAGAATTAGCACTTCCTCATCCAGGTGCCCCAGAGCCTTCATCATTCCCAGCTCTTGCAGACACAACATTTAAAGTTTTGACCAGTGAGTTCCCAAACCTGCTTTTTAAAAAGTTACATAGGCAGAGAGTAAATTACCTCAGTGTTTAAAATCAGTTGCTGCTCTTGCAGGTCTGAGTTCAGTTCCCATCAAAACTAGCTGCAACTCCAGCTCCAGTATCTGATGCCCCCTTGTGGCCTCTGCACTCATATACACACACACACACACACACACAAGCTGTTGGTACACACAAATATACATACATGCATAAACAAAAGAAACAAAGAGACTTTAAAATTATACAGAGGGGCTGGAAAGATGGCTCAGGGGTTAAGAGTACTTGTTGCTCTTATAGGAGGAGCAGGGTTCTGTTCCCAGCACCCTTATGACTGCTCACAAGCACAGGTAATTATACATCCAAGGGCTCTGATGCCCTCTTTCAGCCTCTGTAGGCACCAGGCATGCATGTGATGCACATACATATGCCCAGGCAAATACACATACACAGAAAATAAATACATCTAAAAATACAGTTTATAAAATTATAAAAATATACACAAAGGCACACATGCATACAGGTCCCACATAAACACACATTCACACTGTCATATTTCCTTGACATACATATGAAGACACATGTGGGCCAGCCCACCCACCAATCTCAAACACTTTCACAATTTCTAGGGCCATAAAACAGCTTACCCAGAGTTATTGTGGTACATTGGCCTCCATTGCCAAAGCAAAAAACTAGAGACTAGTTCAATGTGGCAGCCACGAATAGCTGCTGCTCTTTGAGGGCCAAAATCATGAGATTCAATGTTTTCCATCTGAAATTGGGAACATTATTCACTAGAGCCCAAAACTGTTTCCTGCGCCACGAAGCTGAATTCCTATGCCAGCAATATGGTCTCCGCACAAGCCCTTAAAACAGAAATGTCACTCTGAAAAGTCCTCGCTCCAGCCAACAAAGCTTCAAGTTTAGACTTAACTGTGAAGCTGAGTACTTGGCTTGCCACAGAGGCAACTGTGGGTGGGGAGGATATTAACACACACACACACACACACACACACACACACACCAGGAAACTTGGATCATTGCTTTTCCTATCCAGAATCATCTCTGCCCTCTCTCCTAAACCCAAGTGAATCTGGAGAAAGTGACAGGAAGATGAAATTTCAGCTTTCTCCTGTGGCTGGCATAGACTTCCCACCAAATCCAGTGTTTCAGCTTTAAAAATTTTAATGGAGGAAAAGACTAGATAATGCTTCTAATACACAGGGCTGAGGATGACAGGGGCACATAAACATTATCTTAGCATACAAATTATCCACTGCTGGGAGGGACTACCTCCCCATGCTAATGCCATCTCTGCATCTTTATCGATGCTTGTTGTCCCGTGATTGAAAGAAGGTGGGTATGAACAGTCATATCAGATAGTCTCACGGTCCACATTCTTAGAGTTGAGTGATACTCCTGAAAAATGATTTAGAAAGATGCTGGACTCTGACATCCTGGAATGAAATTGTCTATACGATCAGCTTGCCAGCAGCTCATTCATTTGTTCTTGTCAATCTCCACAAGCAAGCTCACGCTTCTGGTTGAAAGGCCAGTGTCTGACCACACAGACATCAGGGCAATGCACCCGGGGTCTTTGCCTGGATAACATGAAATATTACATAAATGTCCACATCATTGAAGTCAAGGATTCACTTATTAATTAAAATCTCTGACAAATTTCTTAGTGGTGCTTTAAAATCAATAACCAGGGCTGTGATATAGCTCAGTTGGCAGAGAGCTGGTCTAGCTTGCACGAAACCCTGTGTTCGATTTTTAGCAGCACATAAACCTGATGTGGTGGCATTATCCTATAATCCCAGCACTTGGGAGATGGAGGCAGGATGGTCAGAAATTGAAGGTCATCCTTAGCTGTAATATGTTTAAGACCACCCTTGCATGTATGTGTGTATGTATCTGTATATGTATGTATGTGTGTGTGTGTATATATTTTTTTAATTCGTTGATAAAAAATATTTTTAAAGAATCACCAATCCCAGCCAGACAGTGTGAGTGTATGTCTTTAATGCATGCCTTTAATCGCAGCACTTGGGAGGCAGAGGCAGGCAGATTTCTGAGTTCAAAGCCAGCCTGATCTACAGAGTGAGCTCCAGGACATCCAGGGCTACACAGAGAAACTCTGTCTCTAAAGAAGAAGAAGAAAAAAACAATCACCAATCTCAAGAGTATCTATATTTATTGGAAAAATGATAGTAGAGCACAGATCATAGTTATTAAATTGGTTTTTGTGGTAAAAGGTGTATGGATTCCCACTTCTTAGCGATGACTCAAAAAGTTAGGGCTCCAGCTCCCATAGACTTGGCACTGGGGGTCTTGCACAATGAAGACACTCCTGCTTTTCAAACTCTAGAGTGCGTGAGGGACCTGGTTTCCAGCTCCTCAAATCTGGCACCTTTCTCTGGGAAGTGATCCACCATGAAGGCTTTGTAATGGATACTCCAGAAAAAAAAAATGAAAATCAAAACCACATTCAAGGGCTCCATTTACTTCACAAACCCACTAGAGATCTCTTACAAACCGCTGCCTTTAAAGGAAGCCTGGCTGACTTGAGAGATGGGGCCATGTGAAATCAGATAACCAGCACCCAGGCTCGCTGGCCTCAGCCTTGCTCATTTTGACCATGTGTTTTCCAAAACAAGCTCTCTCCCAGAATACACTGTGGCAGCTTCAGTGTGGAAGACCAGGACCTCTCCACAGAGAGTGTTGCTAACAGGACTCCTTTCCACCTGTGGTACCAGTCCCACAGAGCGCATCTTCCTGTAGACAATCCAGTCAAGGTGTGGTGGGGTCTAAGAGACTCAAGCTGTCCCCCAAAGAGCCATGAGAGGAAGAAGGGAGGTTTGACATGTAGCTTTCTACAGCTAAGAAGCTCCAGACGACATGAATCCCTGCATGAAGCAATCTAGTAATAACCATCCAAGGGAGACAGACTCAAGAGACAGACGCCAGGAAGTTATCTTCTATGAAGTAAGGCAAGAGCTAGTGTGGGACTAGAGGGACAAATACTTCCATGTGAAGAAATGGAAGTTTGCCCCGTGCAGGAGAGAGGACACAATTTGGCTGGGGGGGCTCAGCAGCGAAGACTCATTATGTTATTTTTATACTTGTGACCAAGCATCTGACCAAAAGCAATTTAAGGAAGAAAGGCTTTATTTTGACTTATGGTTTAAGGGAACAGATTCCATCATGGCCAGGTAGACACAGGGGTAGGAGTTCAAGGCAACTAGTTCCACCGCATCTGCGGTCAGGAAGCATGGTGGGGTGGGAGGAATGGGAGGGGGTGGGGATGGGTGGGGGTGAGGAGGTGCTGGTGTGTATCTTCCTTTCCCCTTTTTATTCAGTCCTGGACCTCAGCCCAGGAACAGAGTGGGTGAGACTTGATAAATTCCTCACAGAGATGCCCAGAGCATTGTCTCCTAAGGCATTCTAGATCTTGTGCTATAGATCATATCTATAACTTGGAAATCAGAATTTGAAGCATAGATTAAATAGATGTGAGGTCGCCATGCAAGAGCCCACCATTGGTCTTTCGACACTTTTTCAGAAAACAATGCCCTTACTATAATTTTTTATTTTTCTTATTATACTCATCAATTATCTTAGGAGTGAGGGGTGAGTGTTTGGCTCTATTTGCTACAGCATGCAATATGGAGGCCAGAGGACAACTTGCAGAAGTTAATTCTCTCCCTTCCACCTTGTGTCTGGGTCCCTCCTAGGGATTGAACTCTGGTTGTCAGACTTGGCAGCAAATACCCACTGAGCCTTCTTGCTGGCCCAAAGATGTACATTTTAACAGTGATGCTTGATAAGGGAAGGAGGTGGGTTACATATATGCTCTGGCCATACAGCTATGATGAGGTGGCATTAGCAGGAAGAGAGTGAATAGCGGAGTGTAATTAATAGGCACAGGTAAGAGAGAACCCCTAACCCTCTAGGCAGCCTTCTCACCTCACTGTGGACCCTGCTTTAGGATTCAGGTAGAGCTGGATATGTGCTCCACAGACTTAAAGCAGGGCCTACTTTACCCTGGAAGAAAGTTGAGTTGAAGGACCCCAGGCTCCCCTTGTCCCTAGGTACCACACACAGACACTTATCTGTCACCAGATACTCTAGTCTAGGACGGAGCAGGTATAGTGGAGAACATGCAGCTCAGACATGGTGCTCAGTCTGCAGAGGGCAAAACCAAAGGCCTAGAAAGCTAAGCTAGTTCCCTGGGCTGCAGCAGCTGGGTCTACAGCTCTGTCTGAGGTTCCGCCCCAGCCCGGAACATAAAGCGATGGGGTGGGGGGAGCGGGGAGTTCCCTAAGCATTTGTAAACAGAAAGATATAAGCAAGCTGCTCCTTGGTTCCCAGGAGCACTAGGTTCTTATGTGATCAATGCTTCTGAAATTGCAAGGTGTCCAGGTGGGGAGGTTCATTTACCCCCTGTCTGGCAGAGGCTCACTTAAGGGAGTGATTTCTTCCCTCTGAGGAGCCTCTCATCTAGCCCATTATTCAGAGTGAGCTGCCTCCTGGTGCGCTGTCAAAATACATCAGCTTCAAAGACAAACACACACCTTTCCATCTGAGGCCAAGATAGTTTACTGTATAATTTATGATAATGTTAAGCCTGATTCTCAGAAATGGTAATGGGGCCACTTTCTTTTTACTTGTTCATAGATGGGTAATTCTCAGAAAGGCAGTTGAATGTGAAAAGTTGACTTTTTTTTTTTTTTTAAACAACACAAACTGCCTGTGCCAACAAATCTGATTAAAACAAAACAGAACTCCAGCGGATTGCAGGCACGAGAAGTTCCATTAATGACAGGAAGCAAATCCAAAGAAGAAACCATCTAAGAAGTCTGCTCACATAACTGCTAGTGCCCTGTGATTTGTGTTGGTTCTCCACTCACCACCTTGCTTATATTTTAGTGCACTGATATGAATAGTAGTATGAATATGCTGTCTTCTTAATTTAAATTTCAGTGTGTTATGTATTGTGTCCTTAAGTGTACCTGCGCACTGGCCACGGGCATCCATGGTGGAGGACAGAAGACAGATTGGAATTCCTGCAGCTGGACTTAAACAGATGGGTTATGAGTCACACAGTGTGGATGCTAGGAACTGAACACAAGTCCTTTGGAAGAACACTTAGTTCCCTTAACTGCGGCGTCATCTCTCTAGGCCCTGTCTATTTATTTCAGTATAATACAGTATGCCTTGGGTATTTCCTGAAGCAAATTCTCTCCTACTAAAAATACTTCACCATCCAACAGTCAACCTTTTACTCATTTCGAGACATTTCAAACTTTGATTTGAAACAGAAATGCCTCCGTTGCCTCTTTTGTCCTCTATAGAATTGTTTTGACTGCTAAACGCATTTGAGGAACTCGCTCCCAGACTTCAGGAAGTTGGGTTTTAGAATCACTCGGCTCTTTCAAAGTCAATAGTTGATAAAAGGAAAACAGTCAAGAGTTGTAGTTACACTGTGGCGCCGGGGCTTCTGAAATTCCAAACGCTCTATTTTGAAGTCTCGTGCTCATCAAAGAAAGTATGGAAACATTCCAAATCTCACCTGCTGTAAAATACAATATCAGTAAATCCATTTGAATGTAAAAAGATTTCAAGTGTCTAAAATGAAGAAGCTGGAAAAACAGACAAAGGAAACCTTCCTGTCTTCCTAGAAACCCGTAGGCTCTAGTCTTCTGTGAGAACCATAAAGTCTCATTCATTGTTCCTTCATGTGCCCACTTTCTCATTCAGTAAAGGCACTATAACTTTGAGGGCAAGGACCCAGGCTGGGCACACACTGGAATATAGTCTCTCCTCTCACTGAGCCCAGACTCGAGGGCAGTGCAGAGCATCCTACAGTGTGTGTAGTGTTAACATAACCCTACAGGACATAAATAGATGCAGTGGATGGAGTGAGGAACCAGGGTGTGGGTGGAAAAGGTGATGTTTCTTTTGAGTCAGGACTCCAGCCCTGTTGCCCCATGAACTGAAAGCCCAAAGAATCTGACAAGAGATTTTCATTTTCCATGGTGAGATCCGGGAAGCTATAGGATAATGAGTGTGTTCTTTTGGGCCTCTGGATGTTAGGAAAAATAACCAAATAGTTTGGAGCAGACCTTTCAGAATTCCTCTCAGATAAGTTTCTCAATCTCATTTGTACTTTTTGAAGACTTAAAATTGAATGGCTCTGTAACTCCATTGCACAAATGCAGGAATCTGGGCACAGCGGTGGAAGATGGGATGAGAGGTGGGGGTCCAGACGGAAGACTTATGGAGAGGGAGAGCCCAGAGCATATATCATTAGGAAAAGCTGGAGTGCCAGGGTGAAGGTGAAGAGAAGGAACCCCTTCCATCACGCTCTGAAGTGGCACTACCTTTGCTGAAGAAGGAAGGAGGAATGTTTTTCTCTTTTTCTTTTTCTTTTTCTTTTCATGTATAAAATCAAGTCAGAAAGAAGTCAGATGCACATTAAAAACTCTCAAAATGCATTTTGGTTTTTGTTGGTTTTGGTTTTTTTGAGATAGGGTTTCAAAACCCTGTAGGTCTGGCTATCCTGGAACTCTCTCTCTAGACCAGGCTAGCCTTGACCTCAGTGATATTTCCTGCCTCTGTCTCCTGAGTGATGGGATGAAAGGTGCATGCTACCACTGCCTGCTCTGATGTATTTGGAAATACCTAAGGCAGACAGGTCAGGCTTTAAGGCTCAGCTCAGCTCTTCCTTCCTGTGAAATGAGTTACCAGCTTACTGATAGCATAAAGTTGAGGTGCAAGAGGTAAAGAAGAGAAAACTCAGACTAATAGATGAGGGTTTGGGATCTTGGAGGATGGTCTGAAGGCAGGATGTAGGCCTAAGGCATATATCCGGTTCAGATAGCTCAGGGGAGCATTGTGGAATGGGCTACATAAACAAAGAAACAGAGCCAGGGAGGGCTTGCCCAAGGACAGCATGGCTTCCTGAAAACACTCTCAGAGGTAGTTGATCAGAACTGTGCATGCGCATGTGTGTAAGTGTGTGTTTACATGTGGGCTAAAGAATGGGTTCAAGGCAAGTGGAAATTAAAGGGTGGCTGCCTAGGATGTATGAGGTCTTGGGTTTACTCCCAAAGAACCAAAAAAAAAAAATCAAAATAATTCTGTCTCTTCCCTGTATCCATCGCAGTTCGTTCTCACAGGTGACACAGGAAGGGTGCGGTGCCGGGACTGAAGTTGGTGACTTACATGCCTGGTGCACTATCTCTGGGGATATGAAGATACAGTGACAACCAATGTTTGCACTAAGAGGCTGTGGTTCTGTGGAGGAGACCAGCATCTACCTACTGGACTCCTCAATAGAGGGCGTGGAAGTCAACAGAAAGAGGAGTACAAATGAAAGGGGGCACCCGATGGCGAGGGACACAAGTTCTGTGAAACAGAGGTGATGGGTAAAGTGCAGGAGAACACATTATGAATTTGGAGAAGAGATGGAAAGTCAGTGTGTACAACCATGTGCACACAATGGAGCCCATCTGCATCACTGGGAGAAAAACCTACTGAGGCCAAGTGTGCCTATTTTGATATGGAAATGGTTAGACCTAGGGGGCTATGCTGATGCTATTCTATGTCAAAATCCTTAATCTACAGTCTAAGATTTGAGTACCTTACTGTCTTTAAAAAATTCATTTATATATTTATAAAATATATATATATATTTATAATATATATATATTTGTGTTTGCCTACATGTATGCATATGCACCATGCAATGCAGTAACCAAAGAGGCCAGAAGGGGGCATCAGATCATCTGGGACTGGAGTTAGAGAGGGCTGTGAGCCCCCCATGCTCAATCTCAACCACATAGCCACCTTTCCAGCCCTGAACTACTGTCTTGAATCAAACCTAAATGCAGGCTCCATCTTTCACCAGTCAAGTCAGAGTTTGACAGGTACACAGTGGGGAAGGTCATTGTCACAGAAGAAGATTGTTTTGTTTTGTTTTAAATCTGCTAATTTAAAGGTTATACTTTGTGTGTGTGTGTGTGTGTGTGTGTGTGTGTGTGTGTGTGTGTGCACAAGCACATGCTTGCCCATTCTCTCTTATGCATGCAACTGTACATTCACACATGCACATAGACACACTGTGTATGGAAGCCAGAGATCAACCTTGCTATCCTCAGTCACTTTCTACATTGTTTTATTGTTGTTTGTTTGTTTGCTTGTTTGTTGAGAAACAAAGTCTCTTGATTTTACCCGAGATTCCCTAGTTTAGCCGGGTTGTCTGATCTGTGAGCCTCAGGATGCATCTGTCTCCGCTTCCCTGGTATACACCACCACACCTGACTTAAATGTGGGTTCTGGGGAGGGGTTCAAGCTCATGTCCTCAAGCTGGTGAGGCAAGCATTGTTTCAACTGAGCCATCTCCCTAGGCCCTATAACACTATATTCTACCATCTAATAAAGAGATTGAATAAAAATAACTAAGATATAAAATGAAGGTTTTGTTAGTGTTCTTTAAAAAAAAAAATCATTGTTTCTAATCCCTCAGGTTAGGATGTAAAATAAACTAAATCACAGCCACATTATTCTAGAGGAGGGCACTTGGGTTTAGAGAGGGCCCTCTCTTGCCCCAGGCTAGAGTGCCAACAGGAAGCAGAGCTGAGGGCTGTGTGCATTACAGGAATGTGCCTATCTCCCTCGAGATGCAGACAGCATCCTTTCTGAAGGGAAATTACAAAATACCATCCCATAACTTTGGGAGCCCACTCCCCACTGTGATTCAGCCTCTAACAATACCTAAAAGACAGAGCCTCTGCTGCTACAGGAACAATTTCTGCAACCCAGAAAGTCCGAAGTCAGCAATGATTAAATTGCCCCTTGAAACACTTAGCCACTTGCACGTCTCTTTGTCTTTGGGGTCTCATCTCGGCAATTCGTTTTGGCTTCCATGTGCACCAGAACCTCAAATCTGTCATGCTGAGGATGAGAAGAGAAGCGCTCCTAACAAGACCCTGGGCAGGGCTGGGGCTGCCCGCTGTCCTGACTTCCAAGGAGCCACATTCTTCACGAGCAGGTAACGAAGCTCATAGGAGCAAAAGGAAACCGTACAAAAGCAGAAAATGACAATTCAGAACAAGAGACCATAGAGTGACGGCATTAAAGGAAATCCTCAAAGCCCACAGCAACGTAGCTGCCAACGGAGAAAGGATGGCGCCTGATAAAAAGGCCCAAGTAGATGTGGTAATAAGGACACCTATATACATACCGAAGGTTATAAAATTATGGTGGCATTAAAAGTGATAATATCATAATGTCATCATGCCTGTGTATATGAGATCCCAGACAATATAAGATGGGTCGCTTTAGCAGACAGCTAATACTGCCTAGAAACACCAGGGAAATAAGAACCACATGTAAGAGGAAAAATATTTGCTTGGTCTTTCTGGATCACCTCTCTTGCTGTTTGCAAGAGAGCAACCAGGGTTTCCGGCTGGCGGCTCAGCAGTTCTGTGCCCTCAGAGAATGCCCGTTTCTCTCCAGCCAGCCTCTGCTGCTGTGGCTAAAAAGTTAGTGTGATATTGTTCCCTTTTATTCTTCATTTCCCTGCTCAGTGCTGGTGGTCTTATAGTGGGCAATGGGGGAGGGGCTCTGGTCCACTGTGGGGGAGAGCAGGAACCAGGTACAGCTTCTAAGAGAAGGACAATGTGGGCAGATGGTATGGTGGCCATTATTCCAGACAGAGGACCCCAGAGCTAGGATGTGCTGGGAAGCGTCTATTCCAAACTGTTAAATGTGAGGGAGCTGGGGTTCAGAGCAGAGCAGTGACTTATATGGCTTTGTGTCAGGTCTGGCAAAGCCTTCACTCCATTTGACACAGGCTCTATCCTATCAAAAGCCCTTTCTCAGACACGTTCTCATGGCTACCCTCTGAAGAGGCTGGGAATGCGGCTCAATTAATAGAACACTTGCCTAGCATCCACGAAGTCCTGAGTTTGATTTCTAACATTGCATAAACCAACTGTCAAAATTATGTTACTGCAATTCTAGCCCTTGGGAGGTAGAAGCAGAGGGAGCAGAATTTCCTGGGTCATCCTCCACTATATAGGGATGTGGAGGCTAGCCTGGGATATGCAGGGGGGAAAAAAACCTCCAGTAAACAAACAGATACCACGTCAAAGGTATTTCCATTCTCTGGAGAAATAAGACTGAGGAGGGATCTATTTTCCTCCTTCCCAAGCTCTCATGGCTAGGGACAGATTGTGGACTCTTTTAGTACCCAGAAAATTATCCCCCATAACAGGTATGTGGTTAGAAGGCAAAGATGTCTATCACTGCTTAGTTCCCCAAACTTGGCCCCTCCTCTCTGCCCAGGCCCCAGACGAGACCAGCATGGTTACTGAGTGAAATATATTCCTGGAGCTCCAGGCAGACTTGTAATGAGAAAATTGAGACAAAGGGCTGAGGGTGTGTGGACCCTGGCAAGAAGCTATATTACAAAGGTAGGCCACTTTCACATTCATTTGCACATTTTTCCTCATAAGAAAATTAGGCTTTAATGTAACCTCAATTTCAACCTTGTTGCTTTATCGCCTAAAGCCCATTACAGAGCGATTTCCCAGGGCCAGGAACTTATGATTGGAGGTCAGGAGGCTGGGGTTTTAATCGACTGGTGGCAGAACTTCTTTCTAGGGGGATTCTACCTTTTCTCTGCCCTGGACTAGTGATGAGGGTTGGGGGATAAAGGTATGTGGGCAGTGAGGGTTCTTTTTAACATGCCAAAACCAAGGGCTGAGTTAAGTCCTGATGTTGGAGGGTGGACGAAACAGAAACACGTGTCACAAAGGCATAACTAAAGCCTGAGACTTGACCACTGTCGCCAGCTTGCCTTCTCCCTTCCCCTGGGCTCAGGGTAATGGGTCTCACTATTTAACCCTGGTTGGCCTGGAACTCACTACGGGGACCAGGCTGATCTCAAACTCACAGAGATCTGCCTGCCTCTGTCTCCCGAGTTCTGAGATTAAAGTTACCAGTCACCGAGCCCAGCACTAAACCTGGTGTTCATGTCAGGGATCCCATGACGATCCCCAAAAGAGTTTCCTGTGGCCCTGAAGCATCCATCCTCAAATGCTCTTAGGTAAAGCTAAACAAATGTTTCAGTCAATTGACTGAAGACCAGAAGGTAGGTTGTCTGTAAAAGTATAGCTGCCTGTGTCCCTTTGTCCCTCTGAGATTCTGACAGAACTGGTCTCGCATAAGATTGGGGTTATGTGATTTAGTATAACTTTTTCATCCCTTTGGGTGATGCTGATCTTATAGGCTTGTTAGGTATGCATGGGATAGCCTAGGCCTAAGTCAGACACCCCAGCATGGTCCAGTCTCTGTAACGTCCTCCCGACCTGTTTTCCCACCAGTGAAAGAAAAAATGAAGGGGGAAGTCTGGGAGAACACTGTCCCCTCCCATTCCAGGCACTCAGCACCTTCAGGTGACATGCTGCTGCAAAGTCAGGAACTTTCCACGGTGGGCTAATCCCACGTCGTCTAAGTCTTGGCTTATTCTACTAAACAAACTTCTTATCAGGCTTCAGCCTTGGGTGATTCCAGGCAAACAGCTACCAGCAGCCAGTGCAAAGTTTCCTTTCACCCACACACCCCACGGCTTGCTTTCAGAGCAGACTTGCTTGGCTATTCCCCTAGGCTGCCCCATCCTGCACCTCGCATCCTATTATGCAGCCACAAGGCTGGGCCTCCATTTAGGTATCCTTTTCCTGTAAGCTGTTCCCTTACAGGGAACCCATAGATAATGCAACATGGGGGGGGGGAATACTATTTTTGTATTCAGGTGGGTACAGAGTGTAATAATTCATGCTGCTGGGCTTTGTTTCCTATATATTTGGACCCTGACTGCAGTCTACCTCCAGGCAGGAACAAAATGGATATCCTGGGAGGCATCAGAGGAAGCACAGGCAGGCCTGTGATTCATGCCTATTCCAGCACCTTCTCTGCCAGCCTCTGCCTCAGAGAGGAGTGTGGCATTAGCCTCATAGCCCTGACCTCTCCGGAGGAAACTCAGGCAGAAAAGACCCAAACTGTGAACCAGAGGCTGGTTCTTCAGCAGACACATTCCCGAGAAGAAGATGCATATTGTCTCTTCTGTGAGCAATTCTCTCACAGGTCTTGCTTGGATTCGACATGGGTTTTTTGTTGTTGTTGTTTGTTTGTTTGTTTGCTTTGTTTTGTTTTGTTTTATTCTTCTCATAACCTTTCTGGAATTCCTATCCTCTTCACATCTTAACCAGACACAATAGAACTCCCATTCTAACCCATCCTGTGCTGCCGAGAAGCCTTGAAATGAACTCTAAGCAGAACTGAGCCTGACTCTGGGACTCGGTTTCCCCATCTGATAAGAAGACTCACTTCCCTGGAGATTGGCTAGCCTTTCATTCGAATTTGATGGCTGTAACAGAAACCCTTTCTTCATGCCACTACATTCCTCAAGCTGATTTTGTAGCCTTTAGGCTATTAACACACTCAGTATCTCCCTCCCCCGCCCCCAATCTGTCCCCATTTACCCCGGGGGGAGAAGGGAGGGGGAGGAGGTGTTTTTTTCATAGAGGGGACCAAAAGAATTTTGTTCTATTTTTTCTTTTCTTTCTTTCCTTTTTTTCCCCTTAGCATTGTCAACTCTTCCTGTAACAGTAGTAGTGAAATCAAATTGGCTATAAAACGTAAGACTGCCTCTTTTTAAAAATCCATTAGATCCATGTTTTATATCTATTAACATTAATATTCCTATCAAAAGCTAGTCATCTCAGTGTCAAGAGATCTGCATCATATGAAGGGCGAACACCACAAACTCGGGGACAAGTCTCCCGTACACTGACATCAGCTCAGTGAGTTTCAAATTTATCATCCTTAGTATTTCAGGCAGTAAGGTGGTATTAGTCCACAGACCAGGGCTGGTGTGGCTGCTCACCTCATGTGAGGTCAGGTTTCTTCTGGTCACAGGAGAATCACCACAGGGTTTTAACGAGTGGACACAGATGGGTGATCTAATGTTGTTAAATGCCCGCTGATTTCAGCTCAAACCAAACCCATCCAGTCACGGTGACTGTCAGCTCACACTGGACATCTTAGGATGAGATTTCATCCTAGAGTGGAGGTCTATCAGAGAGCTAAAGAGATAAATAAAGTGCTTGCCACAAAAGCACCGGGGACATGGGTTAATGTCCCCAGAGACCATGTAAGGAAGCTGAGTGCAGGAACACACACTGCCAGCCCAGAGCTCCTATAGCAAGATGGGATGAGGAGACAGGAGGATGCCAGCAAGCTGCTAGCCTGCTGGCCTGCATACAGTGCCTAATGAGCGCCAAGACTCAGGTTGTCCTCGGACGTCCATTCTTACCCAGTGGCACGCATGCATTGCACTGTCAGTCACACAAATACAATCCCTGGGAGGAATAAACCTAAATGCCCATTCTCATCAAAGGCCCTATAGGTAACTTTATTAATAATTTTTATTCTGTGAGTATGCTTTACCAGTCTGTGAATGCATATACCATGTGGGTGCAATTCCTGCAGACTCCAAAAGAGGGCACTAGATCTCCAGGAACTGGAGTTATGGAGAGTTGCGAGCCACCCAGTGAATACTGGGAAGCAAACCCTGGTCCTTTGCAAAAGCAACAAGCGCTCGGAATCTTGCAGCAATCTCTCCAGCCCCTAGCAAAGGCTTTTCAATAGAAGGGACCTCAGTTCCATGAGCTCTTCTTGAAAAATGAGTACACTTAAACAGTAGGGAAATATCTACTTTTTAAGCCATTGGATAACAACCAGTTGACACAAGGATTAACACGGTGATCTCTTTGAGAACACCTATTACATTAAATTATAGATGTGCAGCTGCGCACTCAATGCTGGGAAGACATCTGGTTACTTGTCTTTAGACAGCACTTCTGCTGAGGACCTAAGACATTGACCTTGGCTAATAGGAGCATGTTTCAGTCAACAGCCATACCTAGAAGCCCCATGTCTTCTCAAATGTCTGTCCTAGCTTTACATAAAAATCCATAACATGTAAACCATGCATGTACTCGATGTACAGTGTGATGTTTTGACTTGTGTATACACTGTAAATTGATATAACTGCATACAGTTAACTGGTATACCCAAAGCTTCATACACACACACACCCTATTTTCTTATTTATTTTTGGTGGTAAGTTCACTAAAATCTACCCAGAGTGCCTTCATCCTAACGAATCTCGAGCCTTTCTTTCTTCACCTCCTTTCCTTACCCTCTTTAACTCTTGTAATTTATTCAGTGTTTTCATGTGTCTTGTGTGTTTGTGCTCACCTGTGAAAGACAGAGAAAGAGAAAGCAAGATACAGAAAGAGAAAATGTGTGTGTGTGAGTGTGTGCATGTGTGTGTGAGAAACAGGGAGAGAGAATGTGTGTGCTTGTGTGTGTGTGTGTGTGTGTGTGTGTGAGAGAGAGAGAGAGAGAGAGAGAGAGAGAGTGCTGAGAGCATGCATGCATGCATGTATTGGTGCATCTATGCATGCGTGTGTGAGAGTGTGTGTGACAGGTTCCCATGTAACTCAAGCCAGTTCAAACACACTTTGGAGGCAAAAGTGACTTTGTACCTCTTGCCACCTCCTGAGTGCTAGAATTACTTGCACCATTTTGCAGCCCTGGGGATCAAAACCAAGTCCCGTGTGCATGCTAGTGAAATCCTCTACAAACCAAGTCCCTCCTGCGTGCTGTCAAAGTCCCGCCCTCTTCGAACCAAGCCCCACCCCTTATGCCATTCTTCTCAAATAACTAATAGTATGAGAACTGTGATGCCCAATACTTGTGAAATCATCAATAACTGAGGCAGTTAAGTCCCTCATGTCTCAAGTCCTACTCTCGAGGTATATCTGTTAAGGGCCATGAACTAGTCAATCAGATAAGTAAACATGCCTGTCCCATGCTTTTACAGATGACAGAATTAAGACTTCAGGACACAGGAACATTTCCTAAGACTCCATGACACACTGCCCATGATCTGCCCTCAACCCTGTGCTGCTGGAGTGAGCCACAGAGAGAGAGAGAGAAAAAAAAAACCACTAACGACTTTGTGTCTTAAGTTAATAAACTAAGGCAAACGACATCACCATGTGCGTTTTATTCTTCCAATATATTTTTGGTGGAAAACAAATTGCGCTGGGAGAGGTACTGTATAATTTCATTTGTAGCATTGTCCTTGTGGTAGAAGCAAACTGAAATACACACACACACTAAAATCTGATAGCAATTAAAATCCAATTATAAATATATTACTATATTAGACACCTACCCAGGAACCATCCAGCAGGGGACCTCCTTGGAAAGGCAGTGTGTCGCAGCCTTCAAAATGCTTCCATGTGTACTTTTGGCTGTGTGCCCCTTGACCTTGAGTGTGTGCTGCACAATGCTTGGAAGTCTATCTCCAAGAGGGAAAAGATTCGATTTATGTCACATGATGGAGTGACCTTAATAATGCTGTTATGAATTTATTTTTGAAGATGATGTGTGAGGAATATTAAAACGTCTTGGAGATTATTAAACAAATTAAACATATCATTGAAACTGGAGGTATTCAGGGGATGAGTTTCTGTGAGGTTAGGGACCATGGGGTTATAAGGGATGTCACTGGGCAGCCTTGACACCTTTTAGGTCTTCTGCACAAAGGATTTAAAATTTGACTGTCTCGACATGTTTAGCAGATGCTTATCCAAGGAAAGAGGCAGTCCCCTGTTGTGGGTTGGAGATGTAGGTCACAAATAGGTGGCCCATACCTTTAATTTTGGTACTCTGGAGGTAGGAGTAGGAGGAAAAGAAGGTTGAGGTCATCCTTAACCTTGGCTGCATAAGGAGTTAAAGTTTAGCCAGGCAGTGGTGGTGCACACCTTTAATCATAGCACTTTGGAGGCAGAGGCAGGCAGGCGGATTTCTGAGTTTGAGGCCAGCCTGGTCTACAGAGTGAATTCCAGGACAGCCATATCTATACAGAGAAACCCTGTCTCAAAAAAAACCCAACCAAACAAACAAAAAACCAAAAAGAAAACCCAAAGAAAACAAACAAACAAAAAAACAAAAAAAGGAGTTAAAGTTTAAAGGAGACCACCTCTATAAACGGACAGACAGACAGACAGAAAGGACAACAGGAAGGCTACTCCTCTGCTGAAAGGAGACAGGTAACCAAATAAAGAAATAAACAGCAGTCTTAAAGGGGCAGCAGGTCTGATGACCCAGGGCCTTTTGTCTTGTTACCTCCTAGAAGATATGCATGGCTGGCATTTAAGTTGATTTCCTTTAATTTGACAGAAAATTTCCACAACAGAGCTCAGGTTCCCAATGTTTCCCAATAGCTGTCCTTAAACTCATTTGTCACTGTGTCAGGGTCATCCTGAAAAATCGTCACTGCAGCTCCATGCACCTGCCCAGCTCTCAAGAGAACTCGCAGGCCTTGGGCTGGCTCTGGATAGTTTTAATTTATACAGATGTCTAAGGGCTAGCCATGGGACTCCCACCGTTTTGTTTTGAGTGTCTAGCGTGGACTTGAGTCCACACCATGTGCACCTACTGCTTACAGCCATAGACAGGTGCTAATTAATCTACCTCATTATGAAGCCACTGGAAAGAGGCTCACCCATAAGATTCTAAATCTGGAAGAAAAAAAAAGGAAAAACAGGAAAGAGGAAAGGGAGGGAAAATGACTTTGGTATCACACTGAAACACAATTTTAGCAGTCCGCTTATACATCTTCCCACTCAAGTTAGACAAATTCATGATTTCCCCTAAATCATAATTGTGTTTCCCTCCTCTCGCGCAAGGGCACACACACACACACACACACACACACACACACAAACAAACACTCGATTCTTCTTCAGAGTCTGTCTTAGTCAGGGTTTCTATTCCTGCACAAACATCATGACCAAGAAGCAAGTTGGGGAGGAAAGGGTTTATTGAGTTTACACTTCCATGTTGCAGTTCATCACTAAAGGAAGCCAGGACTGGAACTCAAGCAGATCAGGAAGCAGGAGCTGATGCAGAGGCCATGGAGAGATGTTCCTTACTGGCTTGCTTCCCCTGGCTTGCTCAGCCTGCTCTCTTATAGAACCCAAGAGCACCAGCCCAAAGGTGGAACCACCCACAAGGGGCCCTCACCACTTGATCAGTAACTGAGAAAATGCCCCACACTGGATCTCATGGAGGCACTTCCCCAACTGAAGCTCCTTTCTCTGTGATGACTCCAGCCTGTGTCAAGTTGACACACAAAACTAGCCAGTACAGACTCCTATTTGAAAAACACTATGGAAAAAATGCTTAAAAGACAGAATTACTGTTTATTTTTTAAGCTACACACGTGCATGAGCACAAACACACACACACACACACACACACACACACAGAGATCCAAACAGTATATAAAATTAAGATCAGTCCCTTGAAATGTACAAGACCCCAAATGCTGTAATTCAAGTATGTTCTTGTTTGCAGTTAAGCACTTTAGGGGCCAGTCAGTGGAATTCCCTGGGCATCCATACAAATGAATATAATTACAGATACCATGAGCACAGACCTAGCAGGCCGCTGATTATGGCTGATAACTCAGGGACACTGGGAGGGAGACTTCCTGGGGAGCACCATCATTTTGGTTCCAGGAACTCTTTTGTCTTTCCAGCTTTGAGAGAGGGCTGAGAGACTTTCTTCAGTATTTGATCAGCAGGGATAGGTGTGAACCTTGTGTGTGTGTGTGTGTGTGTGTCTCAGAAAGAATAGGACCATCTAAGGATTTCCCCCAGGGAAAACGGTGATCACAGTGGCTGTGTTCCCTCCAGTCATGATCCAACACTGGAAGTACACCCCAAGACAGAGAAAGAAGGTGGGGTGATAAAGGAAGTCAGGCGGAGGGATGGCTCACCCTGCTCCACACACAGCTTACAGGGCACAGAAGAGGCTGCCCCCTCCACAGCAGCACGGGTCGGGCCCTCTCCCACTCCCCTTTCATGCACGCCCTTAGCCCTTTATACAATAATAACTCGGTGTCACAAATTAAAAGAGCTAAAAAGAATTTTAGATGAATAATTTAGGAATTCACACGTCTCCTTAACACTAAATGACTTTCCAGCTGGGCAGAAAATCAAAACCTGCATCTGGAGATTTTACAAGGCACCAGGAAAATGCTGCTCCTCTCTATTTGACTCCTGTCTTGAAGATGCTTTCCCTACTTGCAGATACTGACCTCCTAGCTATGGCATTTCAAGAGGTGAAGAAATTAGGTTCCACTGCTGATTTGAAGGAAAAGAAAGGAGAGAAGGAGGTGGGGGAGAATAACAAAGGGAGAGAGGGACAGGGAGGGAGGAAGAGAGGAGAGAAAGCAAGGGGGAAGAAAACATTAAAATGATGTACACAAACTATGTGCTTAGCATCTGTCTCCAAGGTCTTAGGTTGCATACCTGGGGTGGGGGGGGGGTGAATGTAATAAAATGAACAAGGGAGTAAACCGATCCAAAGCTCTAGATTCTTCTCTGAGACATTAAAGGAGAGAGAGAGAGAGAGAGAGAGAGAGAGAGAGAGAGAGAGAGAGAGAGAGAGAGAGAGAGGCCACTGTCTGCACCTCCTTGGCTACCCACCTTCAGCTTCTAATCTTCCGATCTTCAACTTAAGGACATTCAGACTGGGAGCAGAACAGGTTGGGGGGCAGGTCACTGCTTCTCCTCCCTCTCTAGTAGGAGAATCCTCAGGAGAAATGTCCAACCCAGAAGGTGACTCACAGTCAACTAAGAAGGCTTCTCAGGCATTGTGTCTCTTCAGAGTTTCTGAGCACTACTGTGTGCACTGACACTGTCCACTACAGTCTCTGCTCATGAGCTCCAAGTTTTCCATCCCACAGGGGAACGCCCTCATCGTGTTCCTTCCCTCTTGGAAAGGATGGCAAGGGGGCAATGGGAGAAAGAAGGGGTACCAGTATCCCCAGAAGCCTCTGTCTCTTTTCACCTAAAGAATCTCTGCACTACCTGTTGATTCCACAGTTCACCTCTATAGGGATGTGTGATGATGTCCGATATATCAGCCTTGGCACCATGATGCAATGGTCAGTTTCATGAAACCTGAGTGTAGGCCAGTTCAGGTTTGCTCTGAAAGGCATCTGACAAATTCATTTGTCATGACTGATGATGTTGTTTGGCTGCGCATGATTTGAGAGCTCTAAGAGGGAAAAAAAAAATCTGTAACAAGCACATTTCACAGGTAGAAATTACAAGAAGCCCAGGGAGTTCAGGATCTAAAACAGAAGCCTTTATGGTGGGTTTGGGGACAGTTGTTCATGAAACCTGGGATTAAATTATGTTCTTACCAGTCAGTTGCTAAAAATATACCAAGAAAGCAATTTATTCTCATTCAGCCCTGATTTCCTTCTCTGTAAAATGGAGATAAAGATATCTAAGTATGAAGTGACTTAAATGAGGACAATACAGGTCGTGTTTGGCTTGGCACAGTGCTTAGAGCCCAAGTACTCAGGACCTGAAGTTGCTGTTGGCATGATCACTGCTAAAATATACTCTTGAAGGGCTCTCCCTGTAATTCCTTTCGATTTGTTCTTTGTGTTTAAACATGTGTACAGCTAAATGCTGGGGACCATGGGGAAATGGGAGGAGGGAGAGGAAGTGGGAGATAAGAAGAGGAAGGAGAAGGTGAAGAAGAGGCAGAGAAGGAAGATTAATAATTGGAGGAGGAGGAAGAAGAGGAGGAGCTCGCGTCATCCTTCACAGTCACCCTCATCATCACTAACACCTAGTTGTGTTTTATACACAGTTCTTCCTCAATAGTGAGGCCAGATCTTCTGTCTCAAGTATGAAAGCATCCCTAATATTGCATGTACACAAATGCTGGGAGCTGCACACAGACAATCCACTATGGCAGTAAGGCAAAAATATAGATCTCCTTACATAGCATCCACTCAGACTGCTACAATTGGTAAAAGGTTCCCTTTGGACATCCATCACCTGTGCCCTTGACAATCACTAATATTTCTGACCCTTTCATGGAGGCCTATTTCAATAACTTGACTGGTAATCTGTTTCTGCTCAAAACCCAGCAAAAATAAGCCAATATTTGTATTTATCTACTAATAATCAATCAATGCTATTTTGAGAATTTCCAAATTGTTTAAACCTGGCCTCATTGCTCAAAGGACTTCTGAGTAATTGAAGCAGTACTCACTAGGGCACGATGACACCTGGATTTCCCTGGGAAACACAACTACAGACTCTTTGGAAGTTACTTGATTGTATATAGGGGTTGTCGGGATGATGGTTTGATGGAGGTACACTCAAGGCGAACGCAGAGGGTTCTGACCATTGCACTCACCAGCAATGCTGGAGGAAGGACTTAGGAGAGCATGGGGCTACGACTACACACCAGAATGCCTGAAGAACTTGCATTTACTTCCCACTCCCTCTTAGACAGCTCTCTCCCCCCCCCTCTCTCTCCCTCTCCCTCTCCCTCTCCCTCTCCCTCTCCCTCTCCCTCTTTCTCTGTAGTCAATCAGTTACCAGGAAAGAAGTCAAACTTCAGCTTGGCTTTGTCTAGGGGTAAAAAACCATGGAGCAAAGCCTCTACGCAGTAGGGTCAGGTAGAGTGGTGCCTAACTGAGGCATATACTGAGCTACACCCAGGAGGAAGCTCGGTTCTCCTGGCTGGTAAAATGTCACCATCTGCAGGCAGGAGAGATTCCATTCAGAAAACCAGTCCTGAACTATATGTGGAGATAGACAGACGCTGTGACCCAGGGGACTTGGGACGTGTGTGGGATGGATCCTCTGAGCCGTCCGTACTGCCATCCTTCCTCTGTCTCCCTCCCGTCTTTCTCTTTTGAAAGTAGAAATCAGATTTGTATTCAAGCCTCTAAAAAGAGGGAATTTACTTCCTAATCTGTCTATTCTTGGTATAAAACAGGAGCACACATTCATTGAAATGCATAATTGAGAGTGATTTACAAAGACTGACATTCCAGAGAAATACATTCAACTCATCTCCATTTCCCTAAAGCACAACCACATTAAATGCTGGTATCTACACATGTCAACAGGAAAAATTATTAAAATTTTAATTTCTCATTGTGGATGTTTGGGTGATCAATAAGCCATAGGCCGCATCATGACAAAAGAGGGCCACTCAGCATCCTCACCCGCTAGACGGCCACTGCGCTCTGAAATTTTCCTTCCATGGCCAAGAAAATATAAATCACCCTTGTCCAGATTTGAAAGCCATAGACTATCCCTATTCTGACTGTTTTCCTTCTTTCTAATTTTATTTTTAATTAGCAACCTCATGATAGATGATATCATGTCAATAGATAAATAATGTCAAAAGATGAATAATGAAAACATAAATTCCAACATGCTATAATTACAATTTAAAAAAAAATCAACAAGAGCGAAATGCAGTAACTCAGAACTTGTTCGTTAGCTGTCATAAGCATAAGCAGGGTTCCTTTCACATCCTTTCAAGGTCTGTGATAACAGGACTGCTGTCAGAGGGCAGGCCAGCTTAAAGGTGGGGAGGGGAGGTGATCAAACCACTTTGCCTCCTGCTTTAGAATTAAGGTCAAACCGAACTGCAGGCAAGGGGACCCAGCCCATACACTGGGCAACACCATTTGCTTAGTATATTTACATGGCTGACTTGTATAAAAATGAGCAGCTTTTGCTTTTGACAATTTTATAAATACAAAGCACCGACCCCTCCCACTACACAACCAAACAAAACAAAAAACCTCCTGCTATATACCTCTTTGTATCAAAACGAAACACTCACGCCTGTGCAATCTGGCAGTAAATAAAAATAGCCCGCTTTTTATTAGCTCCATCCAACTACGGGAACATAACCGTTTAATAATAACTGAATGTGCCCCAAAAGGTAGACTCTCTACAACTAAAACTGAAAACATCAGAGGATGTGATGGAAACCACGGCTCTGGCTTACCCCAAGGTTTTCTTTTTCAAAAAAAAAAGGGACATATTTTTAAAAATATGTCCAGGAATAGTACATAAGTTCCTTTACAGTAACTGTTACTGTCCCCTGTAACAACTTCCTAAACTGTCCTACAAATGCACCGGTATAACTTTGCTTAGACGTAAGGGGACCACTGTAGTAAGTTAAAAAAAATTTTTAAATGAACCCATTCAGGTTCACATAGCCTTCTTATTGTAAAGACAAAACAAATGAAAAGTGACCCAGAGCACATCTACACAAACAGCCCAAAGAACAGGAAGGCTGCTGACTGCTCAGGAAAGGCAGGCAAGGCCAGGAGGAGTGGGCCACTAGTCAGTCCCCCAGTGTGAGCAAAGGCAGACATGCTTCAGGGGCCCCTGAAGGTCCTCTCAGCTGAGACCACATACACAGATACTGGCTCCCCTGATGTCACATCCAAGTGGCTCCCCTGGTGTTACATCCAAATAGATCCCCTGGTGTTATATGCAAGTCTTTTCAGTTCCACCCTGGAGCACAGCTTAGGTGCCATACAATGTAGATTAAATCTTTCACTATCACACTATACTCAGGTTCCTCAGTCTCTTTAACAGCTCACCAAAGTGTATCTGGGAGGAAAGCCCAGGGTGCTTGTTAAAGCTGTTACAGTCTGGCCTTTTTTTCATGAGTACGGATGGTTGTTGCAGGACTGGGCAGATGAATCATTAATTCGATTGTGAATCACTAAGAAAGTATGCCTGGGCATCTATCTCCCTTCCAGCATGAGACCTTGCAACTAGCACCCACGATGAACCAGTTTGAGTTCTAGAAGGATCAAGCCTATGGATGTTCTCTAGAATCTACACAGCTATGCAACCTGTCTTGAGTAGTTGCCTTTTGCTATATAAGGAAGAACATGTAGGCTAAAGGAAAAACATATTCCACAGTGTTCAGGTTTAAAAGTGACCAGCATGCAGTATTATCATTATCTGTGCCTGGACCCTAGTAAGTGTATAGGTACCTCCCAAACTCTACCAGGCAGTACAAAATGATAGATGCAGGGGGATCACAAGGAACAAAAAGTCTCTCAGTTCTATTTACCATTCATCCATGAGTAAGCAACTGAGCAAAAATTCCTATTTTCACCCTCTTAGGTAAGAATAACCTGAGGTAGAAAAACATTTGATGCTCCAAGTTTGAGTTAAAGAATACTAAAGTGACTGAACACACAGCATAATTTTCAAGTCTCAGACATTGGTTGAGCTTAGACCATCTAAGGCTCTCAAGCTAGGCTGGGGTGTACTTGATGGCCACACCTGGGGACATTTCAGTGATACATGGACTTTCAGGAGAGCAGGTATCTGTTTTCATCGAGATTTCCTTCTCTCATTCACCAGTCTCTATGGGTTCTGAGAGAGAGAGAGAGAGAGAGAGAGAGAGAGAGAGAGAGAGAGAGAGAGCACTGTCCAGTCAACCACTGTCCTAAAAATTTCAATCAGCATATTGTGGAAGGCAATTTTTCTCTCAAATAGTAAAAAATAATAATAAAAAATTATTGTCTGTATCCATTCCTCCTTTGAGGGGCATCTGGGTTCTTTCCAGCTTCTGGCTATTATAAATAAGGCTGCTATGAACATAATGGAGCATGTGTCTTTATTGCATGCCGGGGAATCCTTTGGGTATATGCCCAGGAGAGGTATAGCAGGGTCCTCGGGAAGTGTCATGTCCAGTTTTCTGAGGAACCGCCAGACTGATTTCCAAAGTGGTTGTACCATCTTACAGCCCCACCAACAGTGGAGGAGTGTTCCTCTTTCTCCACATCCTCTCCAACACCTGCTGTCTCCTGAGTTTTTGACCTTAGCCATTCTGACTGGTGTAAGGTGAAATCTCAGGGTTGTTTTGATTTGCATTTCCCTAATGACTAATGATGTTGAGCACTTCTTAAGGTGCCTCTCGGCCATCCAAATTTCTTCAGGTGAAAATTCTTTGTTTAGATCTGTGCCCCATTTTTTAATAGGGTTATTTTGTTCCCTGGGGTCTAACTTCTTGAGTTCCTTGTATATATTGGATATTAGCCCTCTATCAGATGTGGGGTTGGTAAATATCCTTTCCCAATTTGATGGTTGCCGTTTTGTCCTTTTAACAGTGTCCTTTGCCTTACAGAAACTTTGTAATTTGATGAGGTCCCATTTGTCAATTCTATATTTACACAATGGAATACTACTCAGCAATTAGAAACAATGAATTCACAAAATTTTTAGGCAAATGGTTTGATTTGGAAAATATCATCCTAAGTGAGGTAACCCAGTCACAAAAGATTACACATGGAATGCAATCTCTGATAAGTGGATATTAATTAGCCCAGAAGCCCTGAATACCCAAGGCACAAATTGCATAACAAATGACTCCCAAGAAGAAGTATGGAGAGGGTCCTGATCCTGGAAAGGATTGATCTAGCATTGGAAGGGAATATAAGGACAGAGAAAAAGGAGGGAGGTGATTGGAGAAGGGATGGAGAAAAGAAGGTTTATGGGACATATGGGGAGGGGGGGATCCGGGAAAGGGGAAATCATTTGGAATGTAAACAAAGAATATAGAAAATAAATAAATAAATATATATATATATATATATATATATAATTGTCTACTAAGAAGTACACATTAAAATCTCTTGTGCTTTTAAAAGTAGTTTTAAATACATATTCCACCAGGTGTGGTGTGTTCTCATGTTTAGACATCTGTAAGCAGCAGGTCAATGCTCTCCTTGGCTTTTGAGAGTTCATATGAAAGCCAAGAGTCTAGTTTGGAACAATAACCAGCTACTTTAAAAAATCCTCATACAATATATCCTGACTGCAGCTTTCCTTTCCTCCACTGCTACCAGCTCCCCTCAACTCCCTCCAGCTCCCTCTAGTTCTCCCCAGCTCCCCCAGATCTACTGAAGGACCAACCACTCCCCAACACACCACCATAATCTCCTCCTGGAAAAAAAAATCAGATCTCTCAGGTTCATTAACCAAAGTGGAACAGCAAGAAACAATAAGACAGACCAAAGCTTTATATCAAGGCTGAGCAAGAATACCCAGTAAGAGAAAGGATTCATAAGAGCAGGCAGAATAGTCAGAGACACCGCTCTTTCCACTGCCAGGAATCCCCCCGAAAACACCAAGCCAGCAACCATGACATATGCAGAGGCCCCAGTGCAGACCCACGCAGGCTTTTTGATTGCCACCCCGGTCTCTGTGAAGCCCCGTGAGCCCTGCATAGTTGCTTCTGCTAACCAGCTACTTTTTAAAGGTGGAGGCCTCTTAGAGAAACTGACGGTGACCCTAAGAACAGCAGAACCAGTGGTCAGACTAAAAAATTAATGAGGAAGCACACCATTTGCTTACAAATTCCACAAACAGAGGTAGAATGCATCAAATAATGCCATGAGCCAATATCATTCTGATCAACTTTAATACCTAGTGATTAAAAAGATAAATTTCAAACATTATCTTGAGCTGGAGAGATGACTCAAGAGTTAAGAGTACTTCTGCTCATGTAAGAATTCAGAGTTCAGTTCTCAGCACCCACATCGGGTGGGCTCCAGGGGGCGTGATGCCCTCTTTTGGCTTTAGGAGGGAGACACACCCACAGACACATGGCCTAATCACATGCAAATATACATACACATAAATTTTTAAAAATGATAAAATTATATTTTTATAATTCATTTATATATTATAATTTGCCTTTTAAAATTAATATAGCCATTTTTTTAGTCTGCAATTAAGTAGACTAAGAGCACCCTGGTCAGAGTCCTGAGTCCTCCCCACGGGCCAGAAGCACGGGTGGGGACTTGCTGACCGTTAGCCCCAGAGCTCCATGACGCTGAACCTTTCCTGTGTGCAGGCTGCTGCTGAGAATGCAAACTGAAGTCTTCAAAAAGAACAAAATGTAAGCACCTGCCTTTTTTTTTTCAAATGCTGATGCAGAGTTATTTTTCTTCTTGATATTGTTTTGTTTTTACCAAATGTTCCTGTTAAATGTTTGCTTTAACAATTTTTTTTACTGTTACCTGTTTCTATCATAACTCTGTAAAATAATACGACATTTTCCACTTACAGCAAGTGCAGACACAGCCTACTGATGAAGCCTATCTTGTTCCCCAAAGGGTGAGAATAATACCTAAGTGTGTGAGAGAGTTTTCTCATGCTTGGATGCTATTCTCAAAATTGCAGTGTCAGAGACTGTACTGCCACCTTAAATCTCTCTCTCTCTCTCTCTCTCTCTCTCTCTCTCTCTCTCTCTCTCTCAGACACAGACACACACACAGACACACATGCAGACAGACACACAGACACACAGACTCACACAGAGACATACACATATATACATAGACACACAGACACACCGACACACAGACACACAGACAGACACACACACACACAATCACACACAGACCAGCAAATCCTAAAACCATGCAGTTCGACATTTAATTCCTGTGCCAATGTCAGGTTTCTTTGAATGACACCAGGAAAGCAGAGATCGGACCAATTGGAACAGTGGGGGAGAGGTAAACTGAGGGACAGCAGACCAGGCAATGGGTACCTTGTGATACCAGGACTCAGACCAGACATGATCTTACATTGAAACAGATAGAGGACCACCCCTCAAAATAGAGCTAAACTGAACTTGGCATTTTAAAATTTGAAATGTATGCTTACATGCATGCCACACTTGCTGAACAATCAATTCGCATTGCATTAAATTAACGTGGTAATGGATAGCTATAAAATCACACATTTCATACATTAAATTTAATGATGAAATAATAGGTAATAATAAGTTACCCATTCCAATATAAATACCAATCAGTAAATGCACTCAAAAATAACGAATAACTTTAGGCATCCCGTTTCCGGGGTGACAATCTTCAAGGAGAACCATGCAAACTGGCACATGATTGTCCACGAAGACAGGTTATTAGCCTAGAAAGAGACATACATGGGGCTGTTAACCTGCAGCATCAGCCTACAGCAGGCCTCGCTGGGCTTTATTTACATTGAGTAATTTGGGAAATTGAATATGATATTATCTTTATTTTGGCTTGCTATTTCTAAATCAACCACTTATGGCTTAGGGAAATGCCACCACTCGTGTTTGGAGTAGGATCAGAGCAAAGGTGGCCAGCTCCTGGCAAGCCAAGAAGGTGAGGAACATATGTATTTGGTATTTAAGATTCATTTGGACTCTTACATTCAACAACACGATTTATTTTTACTTGTTTTTCCCCCCTTTCTAATTATCTATGTGCATGAGACAGTTTTTTTTAAAGTACTTTAAAAAATGACTCACATAGACGTGGGATGGAGCTAGATGGTTCTGCATGTGCTGAATGAGCTGTGAATAACAATTTTCAGAGATGTTCAGATTCCATACATACAGAAACCCAATGGCTGCAGGTTGGCCAGTGTGAGCCCTCAGAGAAAGAGCCCACTCATGGTGCATCGCATGCTGGTTTTAAGAGCGATCTCTGGTACTTCTTTGACTAAGTGTGTGAGTTTTAATTGGCAGGGAAGTAGTGGTGCATGCCTTTAATCCCAGCACTTGGGAGGCAGAGGCAGACGGATTTCTGAGTTTGAGGCCAGCCTGGTCTACAGAGTGAGTTCCAGGACAGCCAGGGCTACACAGAGAAACCCTGACTTGATAAACAAAAAACAAAGAAAGAAAGAAAGAAAGAAAGAAGGAAAGAAGGAAAGAAGGAAAAGAAAAGAAAGAAAGAAAAAGAAAAAGAAAAAGAAAGAAAGAAAAAGAAAAAGAAAAAGAAAGAAAGAAAAAGAAAAAGAAAGAAAGAAATCCAGGTCCCTTCAAACTGCCATTAGCAGGGCACTCCCAAGGACAGAAAATTGTGATCATGCAGATCATAACGAGGGACTTGCTCTGCATAGCCTTGGCTATATTCCATGGAACCCTGGGGTCTCCAAGATGCTATACAATGCTTTGGTTGGTAGAAGAATTTTACCCTGTCCCACCCCCCCCCCACACACACACACAGAATAAATGTCTAGCTAATACCAGGCTTAACAAAGTTGTAGGCCTGAGCTATGTTGTTGTTGTTGTTTAAGATTTATTATTATTTTATGTATATGAGTTCACTATCACTGTCTTCAGACACACCAGAAGAGAGCATTTGATCCTATTACAGATGGTTGTGAGCCACCGCGTGGTTGGCTGGGAATTGAACTCAGGACCTCTGGAAGAGCAGTCTGTGCTCTTGACGGATGAGCCATCTCTCCAGCCTCTAAGATTTACCTTTAATATGACAACAAGCACCAAGAAACCATAAGTGTCAGATTTTATCTTTAAAAAAAAAGAAAAAAGAAAAAGAAATCTAGAATTCAAACCCAAAAACTAAATAAATCACAAAAAAAAAAATTTAAAGATGCTCTCTACAGAAGCTTTGTTTGCCCTGAAATTCTAGCTCCATCCCTTAAGTTTTCTTTTTAAATATAACAAAAGGGGCTGGAGAAATGGGTCAGCAGCTAAGAGCACTGACTGCTCTTACACAGGACCTGAGTTCAATTCCCAGCATCCACAATAGGCAGATCACAATAGTTTAACTCCAGTTGCTCCAGTACCAGAGGATCCAATGCCCTGTCTGGCTTCTGATGACACCAGGTATGCATGTGGTGCCCAGATACACATCCAGGCAAAACACCCATATATATATAAAACATTCAAATTTTAAAATATGGCTAAGGAAACTAGGGCTGGGAAGAATGCTACCTTATTGGAAGCTCTTCCCACTCCAGAACTTTCTGCTGGGGGCTGCAGGCCACCACTTGGCATTTGTCAGACTTCCTTTGCATGTTCTCAGTTGTTTTGCTATAGATGTAACCATCATCATGCATGTGCATATGCACGTTTACAGAACACTGAGCGTGCAATGCCAGGCCAGGGCAGGACTCTTTTTTTGGAATCATAAGGTAACTACACCACTTCTTCTATCCTTTCCACCCTCCAACCTTTTCCAAGTATGCACCCCTCCTCAAGTTCATGCAGTTGCCTTTAACCTATCATCTATAACTCCAGCCCCAGGCTCTCCAAGGATACCAGGCACATATATGGTACTCAGACATACATGCAGACAATACATGCATACACAGACAACAGTTTTGGGGAGAGAAAAAAATCCCCCAAAGAGATCAACTGTCTCACCATAGCAATGAGTTCCCTCATGCTCCCGAATGCAGAGACCAAGGAAAGAAAGTTAGACCTGGTTTTACTTGCTTTATTCTTGGGCAGAAAGCTAAGCACAGAAGAGAACATCTTCAGCAACACCAGTTACCTTAATGCCTTTGGGCACAGATGTTTTTAAAGTATGATGAAGAACCATGCTGTCTGCTACTTAGCACAAATGTGTGATGTAGGAGTATCTAATTAATAACTTTCCACTGGAAGACTCAACCCATCCTTAAAGATCCAATTTATAATACAACAGTAGGCCCAGGGAGGTGGGAAGGTAAATGCTTGTCCTTGTAAGGATGAGAAGTTCAAATCCCCCGAACTCATGTAAAGCCAGACACGGTAGCCTGCTTCTGCAACCCCAACACATCTGTGGGGATCTGAAGTTCAAGGAATTTAAGGCTAGCCTGAGTTACATGAGATCCATTCTCAAAAAGGAAAGGAGGGGTGTGGGGCTGAGCTAGGGATAAAATGTGAACTTAGGTCTTTGCAAGGACCAGCCAGTGTGGAATCGTGGAACAGCAAGTTCCCTGCTCTAGTACCTCAGGCTCAGCCCTCTGCAAGCCTGGGCTGCAGCGCTGGTAAACTGGGGGCCGTGGAAAGAAAGAAGAGACTGCTGTATATTCATATTTCAGGGATATTTTTAGTCTTGTGTTTTTGACGTGTGAGCTGCCAGCACAAAATACACCAAACACCTTCCTAACTCCCTCAAACCAAATAAATAAATGAAAAGAGAGGCTGCCGGAACCCTTGACAAGCGGCTTGTCAAGAAAAGCTGTTTTTCACACAAGAAACCTCTTTCAGAACCCTAAATCCCACCACATTCTGTTCTATTTGCAGCATCCTTATCGGTTAGCATCATAACAGGAAAGTGTAAATTGGACTCCCCCCAACCCCCACCCCAGTAAAAAGAATCCATTTTATTTTTAAAGCCAAAATGTGATCAAGGAGTTCGCCTGCTTTCCAGAACACTGCGTTCACATTTGAAGGCAGTGGTTATGGGTATTACAAAAGGAGCGTGCTATCGACTCTTGGCATTAGCACTGCCAGCAATGGGTTAGGAGAGTGGGGTGCCGTTTCCCACCCATAGGAAGAGTAAATATTTTCAGGTACTGCTTGAGTGTGGAATCAAGAACTTAGAGTTTGGAGGCAAGAATGTATCAGAACAACCTGGGGCTGAGGCAGTTTGAAGCCCATACACAGGTTAGTACAGAATTGATGTAAACTGGCAGAATTACTGAGGACTGAGGCAGAAGATGCAGAGAGAGGAAGAAAATCTAAACATCAGTGGAACAACTGAATCCATTCTCACTATCCCACATAAGAAAGAAGCAGAGATGAGGAAGATGCATATTATTGTTATTAATATTTATTTTATGTGTATGGGTGTTCTGCCTGAATGTAAGACTATATGCACTCAGCACTGCAGGGTCATAGATGGTTGTGAACCACCATATGGATGCTGTGCATTGAACCTGGGTCCAATGAAAGAACAGTCAGTGCTCTTAACCACTGAGTCATCTCTCTAGTCCCCGAAAGATGTATTTTAAAAAAAATTAGACAAAATATACCAAGCAAAATTTTGGTGGGGGGGGGGGGGGAAGCTAACGTCTCCAGGACTGTAAGATTGCCAGGGCTGAATTAACAGGTACTGTGACATGACTACAGAAGGATCAGATTGACCCAACCGATAGTGGCCAGAGTTAGAGATGTAACACCTCCCGGCACTCAAAGTTCCCACCAGGCCACCTGGTAGATCACTAACCACTGCTTTGGGTGTTGAGTATCCTCAAGGGACCCTATGTACACAAGAAGCCAGACAGGTAGCCTCACTTGATCTTTCATTGGACCACCACTTCTTTGGCAATGAAGTGTCTCTTAAAAAGGAAGTCTGGGTAAGGAAGGGGCATCCTAACACTTTCAGGGCTGAGTGGCAACGAAAACCAAGAAGCCAACGGTAACAATGGCTTCCAAGCCAAGGTGAAAAGGAGCCAGAGATGGAATAAGATAGCATTTAATTGTTTGTATTTTGTCACAGAAGCACTGTGTGAATAATGAGAGGTACACACGGTCCACAGGCCACACCATGCAGACAGCCCACACTATAAAGATATGTGTCTCATGGTCCACACCACATCGTCAGGCGTTTCATGATCCACACCAAAAAGACACTCTATAAAGTTTTATGGGATTTTTTTTATTTGTTTGTGTTTGTTTGCTGTTGTTGCCACCTTAAATATCTCCAAGTTTTTGTCTATGGCTCCCCAGAGCATTTCGGCTGAGTCCCACGATTCCCTGCATTCTTTTAGCAGATGCTTGCACAGTTTCTTAGCAATTCTGACATCCCTCAACTGCTCCAGAATGCAATTCTTGCCCCTTCTCTTCCCTTTGCAACCTGAATATGACAGATTCAATTTTGACAGTTATTACCTATAACTCATTAAATATTTTCCTCTACAACCACGTAGGGAGGCTTGGAATATACACCAGCAATCAGCTGCCTCATGCCACTGCACAGTCAAATACTTGAATATGCATTTAGGGAAGAATGCATCCAAGTCTAAGGTATTTTTTTTCCAAAACAGCCAAAGCTCCAATTTCAAACTTGGTAAAAATAACTCAAGAAAGAAAATCCAGATCGATCAATCTAACTTACAACATAATGATGTAGAAATATTAACTCAAAAACAGTTGAGAAATGTTTCTCCAGCACAAAAAAATAAAATAACATCTCACAAACAAATGGGGAGACTATGGGGAGCTGGCTGGACCGAGGACAGGAACAGTTCTTTCAGGGTTATCATCTCAATAAACTAATAAAGAAGAAAGACTCTGTAATTGCTTGAAATACATTTGATAAAAATAAGCAAATCGAGGATCTGGAGAGATGGCTCAGCAGTTAAGAGCAGTGGCCATTCATCTAGAGGACCCAGGTTTAATTCCCAGTATTCACATGGCAACTCACAACCTCCTGTGACTCCAGCTCTAAGGGATGCAACACCCTCTTCTGGCCTCCGTGGCACTAGGCATGCACGTGGTGCTGTGCAAGCAGGCAAAACATTACAACAAAATAAAGAATTTAGAAAGTTAGCTATGAGTAGACTCAATAAAATAAAGTTTAAAAATCTGTGACTATTCTATAATATATATTCTATCCTATATAATACATACATATATATGTATATATATATGTGTGTGTGTGTGTGTGTGTGTGTGTGTGTGTGTGTGTGTGTGTGTATCACTCAGGAACTGTCTCTGTTGCAAACATGAGGACCTAAGTTCTGATTTTGAATCCTAGAACTTTCTTTTCAAGCTAGGTGTGGTGGTTCACACTTGTAATCTCAGCATTGGGGAGACTGAGACAGTTGTATGTTGGGGTTCTCTGGCCAGCCTAACAAACTCAGCAAGTTCTTGGCAGGTGACAGTCTGTCTAAAGAAACAAGGTGGGTGTCTGATGAGCCACGATGCCTAAGGGGTGTCCTCTTACCTCTACACAGATGCACACACATGTGCACATACATCCCTCATACACACACACACACACACACACAAAAAAAAAAAAACTTTGCTTAAGGCTACCATATCTGGCATAAGGGCTCATTACCAATACTAGTAATTTTCCACTTTCCAGTTTAAAGTGTGTGTGTGTGTATGTGCATATGTGTGTGTGTTTATACATGTGTCTGTACATGTGTGTATGTCTGTGGGCATATATATGTATATATACATACAGATAGAGATACATACACATCATATACATATACATACACATATACATATACATATATATTTTTTGTGTATGTTTATAACTAAAGCACCAGAGGCAATACACCAAAAAATAAGTAGAAATATTATAAGAAAATAAGTTCTGGGTTACAGAACTGACATATAAAATGCAAATTAAATATTCAGAAGAAAGATGCTATGAACAAGAACAAAAGGGCATACATTCTCAAGAAACAGATTAAAGAAACACACAATTCACACACACAACCATCAAAATATTTCAGAGATACACAAAAGATGACAAATTAATGGGAAGCCATTGCCCTTGGATTGGCAGAATCCTCATGAAAATGTCATTTCCTCCCACATTGCTCAACAAATCTAACGTGATTCCAATAAAAATGCCAACATCGATGCTTTGAAAAGTGCAAAACTCAATTCTAAAAGGCACATGAAAAATTAACCTGTAAGAGTAGCCAAGAAAAATTTGAAGTATGGTGTTATTAGTCGTGCTGGGCATTAGAACATACTATAAAGCCAAGGTAATTAGAATGGTTTGTTACTGGAGAAACAATCACGAGGAAAAATGGAGCCAAAAACCTCTCAGATATAGGCGTAATGCGAATAGAAGTGTATTGCGTAATAAAGTGGACATTTCAGATGTGGTAGAAAGATAAATTATCCAATAAATATGTTGATCCTCTTGGCCAGTTATGGTGTGTGTGTGGATAATGTCAGTGCCAGTCTCGTGTCTCACATCAGGATAAATGTGAGGCTCCCTGCAGCCTCCAAAATTAATAGTAAAAAGTAAAGACTTTAGAAAACAAAAGAGAAGATTTGGGAAGGGAGATCTAAATAATAATATAAACACAAGGAAGGCTTGGCTGAAGTAAGAGACAAAACCCAGATGGCACCATATCAAAATATGGTATATGGGGGAAAGCTTCAAAGTTTCAGAAGGAAAGAATACCAACAAGGAAGCAAAAAAGCAGAGCATAAGAGGTAGCCAGCCATACCTCTAAGATTAGACTATAAGGCCAATTTCTCCTAAACAGACTTCCAAATCTTCCATGTTGGGCTATACTCTGTGTTGGAATGGGAGGGTTGGTGTCCTACCTGGGGCTCTCTGGAAAGCTCATTTTAGCTGCAGAAGAGTGTGCTTGAAGGTTAGACAGTGCTCTCAGCATCAGCACCCACTGGAAGGGATGGGGACTAGTCCACAGCAGGGCAGGGATGAAATCAAACCCAAGCATCAGCAGCCTCCCCCAGTAGTTCTGGCACTGGGATGGCCACTCAGGTCATCCCAAAGTAGAAGCAGGGCCTTGGCTCTTCTAGTCCCATGCTGAGGGACTTGAAAAAAGAAGGGGCGACTTAACTAGAGGGCTGAAGGGGACAAAGAGCTGCTCCTGACGCCCCCAGCTGTGCATGGGAATGGGAGCTTGGACTTGAAGAAGGGCCTGGGCTGGGACTCTCCAACACAGCTTTAACAACTGTCAGAAAGAGACAGTACAGCGGGCAGCAGAAAAACAAGAGGCTGAAAAACACACAAATCCATGCGCAGCTTCGTTCCCCATAAAATGCCTACAGTCAGCTCCTCTTGTCCCATTGGATAAGCAAGGAAAAATGGCTGCCAACACACAGCTACCACCCATGCTGATAAATGTGGTGGCAATGGGAATGACTCTCGCAGGTCAGTGTGACACTTCCTCCCATGCTGAAAGTCCACATATCTCCTGACCTGGCATTTCCACAATAGGAATCATCCCTCAGGTGAAATCATACATGCATCCAAAGCAGGCATCATAGCCATCAATGGTGGCTACCTTGAAAGCCTAGAAGCAGAAGGCAGGCAGGGCATGCGTGCTGCACTGTGTGTGCTTATATGCCACACTGGCCATTTTGCTCATCGACTGAAGGGTTTGGGGAAGCAGCCCGGCCATTGTTTCTTGGTACAGATTGAACTCAGCTTATGTAATGGAAACCTACATTTGTACTAAGAATTTAAATGTGGAGAAAAAGAGACAAAAAATTGTCAACAAAAAAGCACATGGGGATAAATGAAGGAACTCTGATTGTGGAGTTATGGGGTAGTGGGAACTTGGAGTGAGTTTGTGAATATCTAACACACCTGCTACCCAATGAGAATAGTCATAGCCTCCAAAAAATTAGACTAGAGCAAATGGCAGAAATCTTCTAGAAACTATCATTTTAAAAGTTTTATGTATTATGTTTAACCAAGTATATGTGTATGGATCTATGTGTTGGCCTGTGAATGTAGCCACATGGTTATCTGATACCTTGGAGGCCAGAGGCCTCAGATCCCTAGAGTTATAGGTGCTTGTGAGTTGTCTGACAGGTGCTAGGAACTAAAGCCCAGTCCTTTGGGAAAAAAATAACAGTATGTACTCCTTTTTTTAAAAAAAGATTTATTTGTTATTTTATGTAAGTACACTGTAGCTGTCTTTAGACATGCCAGAAGAGAGCATCAGATCTCATTACGGATGGTTGTGAGCCACCATGTGGTTGCTGGGATTTGAACTCAAGACCTTTGGAAGAGCAGTTGGTGCTCTTAACCATTGAGCCATCTCACCAGCCCTCAGTATGCACTCCTAACTGCTGAGCCATCTCTTCAGCTCTAGAAACCATCATAACCAGAAGGAAAGATGGACTGGGTTAACTGTATGTGTGTGCCTCTGCGCATTCATCTTTATGCATATATATGCATATATATATGTATGTGTCTGTTGTGTGCATAATTATGTGCCTGTATCTGTGTGTGCATGTTTGTGTGTTGTTTGGATATGTAAAAGTGGGTTAACATGTATATATGGGCATGTGTGTTTCTTGTGTGTGTGTATGCATGACTGTATGTGTGTATATATGTGTCGTGTGCCTGTGTACATGTATATGTGTGTCTGTATGGAAATTGTGCATGTTTGTATCTGTATATATATATATATATATATATATATATATATATATATATATATATGCATGTGCTCATGAATGTGTCTCTGTGTGCATGTTTATATACATTTATGTATATCTGTATATTTGTTCCTACATGTACTCATGCATATCTATCCATGCATGTATACACATATGTTTGGCTGTGCATGTATGTGTCCATATGTGCATGTGTGTCTGTGCATATATTTGTGTATTTGTATACAGATACACATAAATTTATATACAGATACACAATACATTTATATATATATATGAATAAAAATATCTGTATATGCATATATGTGTGGATATATACATGTACATGCATGGATGTCTGTTGAGGATCTTTCACCTGGACAGCCTTACTGTGACCCAGACTAAGATGCTATCTGCCATTGTTATGCTGATGATGTTTTTTTGCCCAGACCTTTCAATAGAAAGCACTATTTCCCATGGCCGATGATCTGATATGTGGTCCTTATGTGGTCCTTATGAAGGATCTACATCAATCTCTACCAGTTCAGAAGCGTCCCCTCCACCCAACCCACAAATTAATTGTTGCAACTTTAAACCTTTGAGAAGAGCAAAGTAATCTAAACACACCTCTATCCTCCGCCCTCCTATGCACACACCACAAGGCAACTTTCTGGAATCTCCAGAAAACGGATGCAGCTCAGCAACAGTTAAAGATGGATTTCTTGTGCCTCTTGCACATTTACATAATTGATTCGCTGGATAATGCACTCTGCTTCCTTATTTAATAAACATGTTAATGATTTCAGACAATTACTCAAAACTGCCTACAAGTGTCTGCCTAAGAAAAGCAACAAAAAATAATTAAAATGAAAATACACACCAAAAGGCACATCCTTCATATCACATTACACCAGATATTAAGTCAATATGTCACCCTGTCACCAGTCACTTGCTACCTGCTGTTATACATTTATTCAAATTCTAATGTATTAGCTGAGGCTGAGACATTGGTGAGACACCCAAGCGGGTGAGCACGCAGTGAGGGAATAAACCTGGCACTCTGTCGGGTACAGACAATGAAATAGCACAGCGAAGGAGGGGGAGAAGATAAGGCACAGGCCAGAAACAGAAGGTTGATGCAGATGCCTTTCCAAAGCTAAGTCTCTTCAGTCTACTCCTGGTAGGGGGTAGTCACGGGGACTAAATAGATTCCATTTCCTCTGCCACCCCTCAGTGCTTGGGCACCATGCAGGCTGACAGACATCCCGACAGACATCCCAACAGGCAGATGCCTTGCCCGGTCTTTATTGCTCTAGGACATCCACATGAGTCAGTCAAAAGCCATGGCTTGAGTTGTAGAAAAAACTACAGACATTTTCATTCCCATAAGGGCAGTGTGTGACTCCCAGTGACCCTCTGGGTGACACCACAAGGTGCTGGGTGGCATGATACAAGGCCTCTGTGGAGCCTGGCCAGGCCTACTCAAGATAGTTTGATTCTTCCAACTCCTGACAGAAACTAAGCTGCTTGGTCTCAGTGGGTTCAAGTCATCCTCCTGGCCTCCAAGAAGAAGGGTTGCCTGCCAGGTATAACAAGATACTACAGCATCATGGAAGTTACAAGCCCTTGCTAGAAGCTAGCTGATTATGGATCATGTCATGCCAGATCTACACCACCTAGAAGACAACCAGGAGTGAAGAGGGAAAAAAATGGACATCTCTGAGAAGAAAGTAGGCCTAAATAGGAAATCTGATGGTAAGGACTCAGAATGTTTTGGGTAGAAGTTACCCATGATTTCAGCTCACAATAATATAGGTCAGTTGGTGTGTATGAGACTTTGTTCTCTCTCTCTCTCCCTCTCTCTCTCTCTCTCTCTCTCTCTGTGTGTGTGTGTGTGTGTGTGTCCCTCTATGTGTGTGTTTCCCTCCCTCCCTCTGTCTCTCTGTCTCTGCCTTTCTGCCTCTCTGTCTCTCAGTCTCTCAGTCTCTCTCTGTCTCTCTCTGTCATCCACTCTTTGCCTGTGTGTATGTATGAAAGAGGGGGGAGACTGAGATACAGAGAGACAGAGATCGAGAGACACACCTGAGGCCGAGAGAGTGAAAGAAAGCAAGCATACTTTAGGTTTTTGTCTTTTCTTTTACTATACTAACCCAACTTGTTCAGAGCCTTGGTGGCACATGGAGGAAATTGGAAGGAACAAGGCCAGTTAATTCAAAACCACCCGAGGAAACAGCAGCTCAAGTTGGAGGCAACAGAGCTGACAGGCAACTTAAAATGACAGGTGGCAAAGTCTAGCCAGAGTCCCAACTCAGCTTTGCGCATGGTGGATATTGGGTTTCAGGTGCCCAAGGTATCTCTAAACTGTGCTGTTCAGAGGCCAGCACTGAGCTCTTGGCTTAAGGTTTTGTTTTCCCACATATCAAATGATCCACTAGACTACAGAAGCAGCAAAGGATCATGCTGTCACCTGTCCACCCCCATGAAAAGGTCTCTTCCTAGTGATCTGAAACACACCCAAGGCATGAAGTGCAGCAGACCAGTGGATTCACTCATATCACACATTAACAAAATAAGCTAGTGAGATGGTTCAGTGGGTGAAAGTGTTGAGTGTGCAAGTTTGAGTACCTGAGTTCAAATCCTTAGCACCTCCATATAAAAGTGGGAGTCTTGTCAAATGCCCAGAACACCAGTGTTGAGCAGCACAGAAACTATGGGATCCCGAGGCTTGACTGCTGGCCAGGCTATTCAGATTGGTAAGTTTAGGTTCAGAGAGAGACCCTATCTCAAATACAAGGAGGAGAAGAAGGAGGACATGAAGTATAGACTTCTGCCTTCCATGCACCTGTACAGTTAGGGACACAAACATTCGCACAGCTTTTTTAAAAAGATGGATAAACCAATTTCATTTGTCCCTTCTTCCCACAAGGAAGAATAACGTAAACAAGGCAGTGTGGGAATACTTGATGTTAATAGCTCTCCTGCAAGGTCATGGGCAATCCCTTTTGGTCAAGAAGAGAAGCAGATAACACTCTGACCAATTGTTCAGTGTTTTTAAGAGGCCCTTTACACAGCAGCTCGGAAGTTAATTTAAAATAATAATGGAATCTGTGACCTGACAATTCCAAGAGGAAAGGAGGCTTAAATGATCTCTTATATGGATAAAAATCTATTCAGGTGACTTATTTCATATGACCTGTTTTGAAAGGCAGGGAGCTCACTGCCCTCACACAGAGCAAGTAACTGAGAGCACCTTCATGCACACACAGGCCCATGATGAGGGCTCCTCTCCCTCCCTCCCCCATGTTGGGGTTCCCCAGACAGGTTGATCTATATATCCCTTGATGCTTCCAACAATTAGCAGAAGTTGTATCTGAGTTCCTGCACTGCAGTGTGAATGCAGGAGTAAGTGTACCTCAGCGATTAGGGCCTTCTTCCGGTCACCTGACATTCCCATGCTGTCTTCTACAGAAGAGATGGTTGCACCACCAGCTTCTCTGGCTGCCCATGATAGTTCCTGTCACAAAGACCTGTGGGGCCTGTGAGAGGGGTTCTGACTATACTATAAGACTGTCTGTGCTTAGCAAACCCACCAATGGTCCTCCATCTCCATGGCAACTACATCCTTAAGCCCAGACTCCCAAGACCTTCTCCATTCCCAGAGATATCCTACCAGAGAAGTTACTCATCAAAAGAGCCCCCATCACTACTACCAGATAAGAAGCTAAACCCACGGCTAACATGCCTTTCTCTCTAAATCATTTCCGTTTTATTCATCCATTGCCTTTCTTATTGTATCCCCAGAGAGGATTTGAAGGAACTTGCAAGAAAGGACAGGCATGCCATTAATCAGCATAGAAGAAAAAAAGGAAGCAACAGTGCTGAGTTCATGATGATTAATATAATGGTTGAGATTCCATGGGGATGCCAGCCAGGAGCTTCCAGGCAGCCACAACAAAAGGGAAAGCACTGGTGAAGAATGACTACCTGTTTCTCACTGTCAGAAATGACAAAGAACAAGATACCCCCATGGAGAAAGACTTCACAGCAGTTTGCCAAGGGCTGGCTTGAGAAGACCACTTCCGCGGGTGAGAATGCCCGCTTGTCTTTCGTACTCACCACACTTCACACTATGCCATGGCATCTTTATTCCCTTAATTGTCTAAAAACAGGACTTGGAGTGGGAGGCAAGCATTCTGGTGAGATGCCAAGCTCTGAGCCCCACCATAACTAGCCAGAGAAATGGCCTTATCTTCCTAAGGAAAATAAAATAAGGCTGGTAAGAACCGAGGGCAGTTCTCTGACTAAAATTTTTTTTTTAAGACTTTGGAAAAGTGTCACACAGAGAGAGGCTAGGGAGATGGATCTTTTGGCAAAGTGCTCACCACATAATCATAAGGACCTGAGTTTGACCCCAGAACCCCCATAAGAATTTTGGTGTGGTGGTATAGACATGTAACCCCACACTGGAGAGGCAGAGAAAGAAGGGTCCCTGTGGCTCAATGGCCAGCAAGCTTAGCCCATTTTGCAAGTCCCAGGCTACATAAAATACCCTGTTTCAAAAAACAAGGTGGGTGGCTTTGTTAAGGAAGGATGCCTGAGGCGGATCTATGGCCTTTCCATGCACAGATGTGCACATGCATCTGAACACACAGGCACATAAAGAGACACAAAAATATCCTACATAGTGAAAACCTTTATATATGAAGAGCCAGGGTTAACACTCTCCTGAGATTTGACTCTTAATTTTGTATCACAAGGACTTTGCTCCTGAGAGCACATCCCAACACATCCCAACAGCACGGCTCCGTGAAGCAGCAGTTCACACTTGATGAGGGCCAGCCTGCTCTGTTTCTTAGAAGCAAAATAAAACTACGAGAAAGACACATGGGAAGCACTGGCTGGCCCGACCTACTTGGTCCTTTCTAACCTTACACGGTTCTACATTCATCGCCTTTCTCAAAAGGGGGACATTTAATTTAAAAGGAATTATCGTTGTCGAGCCATCGTCAGCACACAGACGAACAACCCGCAGATAATGTGTGCATACAAACAAGACCGTCTCATCAATTCAGTTCACGTTCCATGACCTCCTTCACCCCTCCCCACGCTAACACAATTACATTTAACAGCCTCCGTTTAAACCCAAAGCCAAGAGAAAGCATTCTAATGAAACACAATTTCAAATTAGAGTCAAATCTGTCTCCTAGACCAAAATACACAAAAAAAGGCTCTTGCTTATATTTTTAAACTTCATGTGACTTATTTAAAGATTCAAGGTTTTCACTGAAAGGAGGCAGAGATGACTAAACTTCCATTTAGGCTAAACAGTAACTCAGGCAGAATTTGGGCTCATTTGGGTTCTTTTTAATCCTCCTCACTGCTGCTTATGGAAACTAACATGACCCAGAGAGCCATAGCTCCCTTTGAACGTTTGTGTAAGGCCAATGGACTGGCAAAATATTGCTTTTAGTAAAACTGTCATTACTCTACCTGTAAGTTGACATATGTAATTATCCCATCACTCCAGCCAACTTCTGTTGCTTTCCTTTTTATTGTATTAAGCAAAACAGAGGTATGCTTATTGGTGAAGAGACAAAGACTCAATTTCCTAAGCAATAGAATACAAGGGGCAGGATGGCAGTCAAGTAGAGTACTGTTCCTCCTTAGCCATTCCCAGCAGGTATTACCTGGAGATTCCCTCATGTCCATTTTTAATTTTTTAATGTATGTGTTTGTGTGTGCTTGCACATGCCTTCTTACTTGCATGTGTATCACATGAGTGCAGTGCTCACAGAGGCCAGAAGAGGGCACCAGGTTCTCTGGAACTGGAGTTACAAATGGTTGTGAAATGCCATGTGGGTGATGGGAACTGAACCTAGGTCCTCTGCAATAGCAGCAAGTGCTCTTAACCACTGATCCATCTCTCCAGCCCACATCCTTTTATTTTAATCCCAGCTGTGGTCTATGATTTCTTTATAATACATGAAGAGAGTTGATGTGATTTGACACACATGCCAAAACCTTTTTGCATTCTCTGATGTCATATTATTCTGATAGGGTGATGTTACCAAGCTCCAAACTGATGATGGAGCACAGTAGGCCAGGCAGAAGCAGAAGTGGGCCAACAACCCTAAACTCCCGCTCTTTACTGAATGCTTTACCTCTGGATACCCAGATAAGTGCCCTGCTTTGGGTAGACAAGCACTTGATGGGCTCAGTGAGTAGTAATCCTTCTCTTTTGTTCTGCGCATCTCTTCCCTTTCCCTGGGAAATATGTCCCTTGAACACAGCTCTTAATCATTATCTGTTTATGTTATCTGAACCTCAAATGATGCCTAATAGGCAAAGAAAAACACTGAAATGCATCCCCAGATCAAAATACGCTGAAGCATCCAATCACAGGACATCCCTTCACCACAGATTCAAATATCTTACAGTGTCCGCATACATATGTGTACTAATTCTTGCCAGAGACTGGTGACACTTTGAATTTCAGTCTCCCTTTTCTGGACATCACCATAGCCACCCACTGAACAAAAAGCTGCAGAGATGTGAAGTCATGGGGCTGGGGAGATAACTCAGTGCTTAAAATGTAGTAATCCTCCAATCACCAGGACCAGAGTTCAGATCCAGCACCCATGTAACAAAACAGGCATGCCTACATTTGGTCATTCTTGCTAGTAGGAGGGAGAGACAATATTACTGGGGTTTTCTGGCTCCCAGCTTAGCAGAGATATGAGCTCTGTGTCTCGGGAGAGAGAGACTGTCTCCACAGAAAGGTGAAGAGTGAGAGTTGATGATAAATGATGCCCTCTTCTGTCGTTCATGATGTTTGCACAGCTTCACAAACCCACACATGTGCACATATACTCACAAAGATACACACATGCACACAACTCATGCATACATAATACATATACATACATACATACTCTTTCAAAAAGAGCCAAACTCTAATATTCACTTTCATGATGAAATGCATCAGGCATTTATTTCAGATCCATCCGTTATTTATTAAATGCCTGCTGTATGCAAAGTGCTGTTAATGAGAGACCAAAACATTGAACCAAACATGGGTTTTGGAGTCTGCCCCCTAGTGGTCTGCTCACTGCCAACACATGGCTATCACTGAGCATCAGAACCATCCATCAACAGAACTGGTGATGCAGCAGTGTAGGGGATTACCAAACAGAGAAGTTGGAGGGGGTTGATTGGGGACCGGGCAGAGGGAAGAGGGCTTATGGGACTTATGGGGAGGGGGGAACAGGGAAAGGGGAAATCATTTGGAATGTAAACAAAGAATATAGAAAATAGAAAAAAAAAAAAACAGAACTGGTGAAAACTCTGGAGCTATTCCACTCACCACAGCCCAGCAGCTTCTCTCCGCTCTAATTATGAAAAATGAAAAGAAAATAAATTAATACATCCTATCCTCCTCCCCCACCATCCCTTTCCAAATACTCTGATGGAGAAGAATAAAGGAGGAATAAAAGTAACAGAATATTATGGTATAAACTCATGTTTAAGACAAGATTTTTTTTTCCTCCTGAAATTAACATGTAAAACTCACACTCTCTTACAGATCCCAAGCAACTAAATCAGAGAAAGTGCTGAATCACTGGCCAGCTCTTACGTGACAGAAAGTGCCCAGGAGACAGTGGCAAAGGGGGAAAAACAAAACAATTGTCCTATTATGCTTCATTCATCAGTCAGTCAGTCAGTCAGCCAGTCAGTCAGTCAGTCAGCCAGTCAGTCAGTCAGTCAGCCAGTCAGTTAACAAGCATCCCTTTCAGCTTCCTCTGGGTTCTGAGCAGCACACTCTAGGCACTCAATAGACACACGACAATCACCTCCTTTTTTTATTGATCTCATTTATACAGAGATGCCAACCAAGGAAACAGCTTTATCCAGCATCTACCTGCACATCCATTCAACCAACCACATAGGTATTTACTAAAGAAGTAGTTCATACCAGGTTCTCAGTTCAGCGAGAAGACTGACTTAAGATCCAAGAACTTATAGGTACATTCGCATACTGTGGCATAATGGCAGATGGGGGGCAGAGGGTTCCCTCAGGTTCTAAAAGAAGATACATGAATATGCCAGCCAACCAGAGGGAAGGGAGATGTCCTGACAAAGAGTGACACCAGAGAAGGAGACATAAGAATACAGAGGGCCGAAAGCACTCTCTCCACGGGGAGGCCTGAACCTCAGCATGCGGCTCCTGGTGGAGGATTCCAGAAGGGTGGGTAGGTGCTTCCAGAAGCTGGGTCTCAAAGCCATGTCCAGGAACTTTCCATCACCCAGGCGATGTGGTAAGGAGCCCATTTCTCATTCAAATATGTTTATACTATGATTTATCCTTCAGTGACTTCTTTAAAAAATCTTTTCTGTGTACATGATGGGTGTTTGTATATGTGAACAAGAGTAAACACACACCACAGTGCCTCTTTATAGAGGTCAGAGGACAGTCTCAGGCATCGGGTCATTTCTCACCTCTCTTGGGGGTCAGCTCTGCTATTGCTCACTCCTGAGTATGTCAAGGTACCTGGCTCCTGAACGCCATGGTATTCTTCCATCTCTGCTTCCCAGCCTGCTGCAGGGCCCTAGGGTTATGAATACATACGACTGTGTATGGCTTTACCCATGTTCTAAGAATCTGACTCAGGTCCTCATACTTGCAAAGCAAATGTTTTACCTCAGAGCCACATCTCAAGCCTGTCCCTTCAGTGTTCTGATCTCCCTCAGCCTCCAGATGAGTGAGATCAACTCTGTTAATTATTATAGGAAAGGAGAAATGGTTGCAACTGGCACAGGCTGGATGGAACCCAACACACCTAGAAAGACAGCAATTTCTTCTTCCTGGCTCCTCATCCACAGAGCAGCTGCTCACCCAAAGAGACCTAGTTGACCTGTCAGCTGATAATGGGCGTTATTGCCTTGCTGAGAACCTCAATCTCCAGTTAGTAATGTTAGGGCACCAGCTCAAAGGTTTGACTTCATAATTTCCATTAATTGATTTGCACATGGAAATGGGTGTGCTGTACACTCTGAAGTTTCTTCCAGCTCTTCAACTGCATGGCTTTTTATAGAGATAGTGACATGTGTGAGTCTGACCTTGTGCACTTTGGCTTGTGGGTTCTATGCACAGGCTCCTGCTCCCTCTGCAGTTCTTAAGCACCCTGAGAAGCACAGTATTATGCAAAGGGAGTTAATGACAAGGAGACCCAGTCTAGAGCAGGGAACAGACATTATCACTCAGGCTTAATGGCACTTACTGATCTGTTCCCAGGAAACATTTTTTAAGACCAACTCACTTCTTAGTTTCTTAGACTCCTTGCCTGCAGTGAGCTCATCTGGCCCAGTGGCATGAGGCAAGTGCATCTGGTTGACTGGTGGATATCTTTATGTTACTCAGGCCCACATATTCCTCAGAAACACCTTCACCTCTTAATTCCATGGTACGATTAACTTGCCCCACCCTTCTCTTGGCCAAGTACAACTTTCAAAACATCCACAGCTCATTCCAAAGCTCTCCTCCACAAGACACCATTCTGGAGTCCTTGGTAATTTTCCTCTTAATGCAGTCTATTTGTGTTATATAAAGGGAGATGATGGGAGAAAGGCTGACACAAGCAACGGCTCACCAGGCTAGCTGGTTCACTACTGATGAGCCAAGCCTGCTCCAGACCTCCCTTCAGTTGCTCATCTTCAAAGCAGCCCCCACTGACTCTCAGATCCACACATTTTCTGGGACCCAGGTTTCTAAGGTGGAATTTAATGGCTAAGACACCATGAGCCATAGCACACCAATACCAACCAAGATTTGGAACAAGAAGGCTAGGGAGAATCTTTGCAGCAGAAAGCAATGTTTCTGAGTGATAATAGGTGACCCATCATTTTCAGATGTATCAAGCCCTGTGTGTTTCTAAGAATAGAACCCAATTAACTGAACATTTCTTCATACATTAAAGGTAGCCATGAAATAAAGCTTCCCTCATGGTCCTGCATTCTGGTGTGTTTTTTCAAATGGGAAAAAATGATGCTGGTAGGGCTATAATGTAGTCCAGTTGGTAAAGTGCCTGCCTGGCATCTGATGCTCTGAGTTTGCTTTCTAGTCCTACATAAACTGGGCATGGTGGCAAAGACTTGTAACCTGAGGATTTAGAAGACAGAAGCAGGAAGATCAGACGTTTGAGATCCTCCTTGACTACATAGCAAGTTCAAGGGCAGACTAGGCCCCGTGAGACCCTGCCACAGAAAGAGAAATAAAGGAGGGAGAAGGATGGAGGGAGGGAGAGAGGGAAGGGAGAGAGAAAGAGAGAGACAGACAGAGACAGACAGAGACAGAGAGAATACCATAAGGTAGTATTGGGACCAGAGAATCTATTGTGTCTGTGCCACCGTGGGGTATGTTGTTCTGGATAGAAATGACCTTGACTATGTCAGCTCTGACAGAAAACACATGCTGAGATATGGACATAATAATGGTCCTGCCTCTGGCACTGTGGGAGGGAGGTCAGTCTGGACAAGAAGTCTTTCTTTAGGCACATTAGTGATGCATGTGACCTCACTTCTCAATGTCAGAAGAAATATGTCTTCCTCAGGCATAAGCTTAGCACCAGACAAAGCCAACTCAAGAGAAGGCATGAAACGTTTTTAAACTAGGAAGAAAATAAAAGAAAAAGAAAAAGAACAGAAAGGAAAAGAGAGAAAAGAGACATACAGAATCAATGGAAAAAACTGGTTAGCATCCTGGTTCTTGGTGAACTCTGACCTGGGTCATGAGAAGATCTTTGGAAGAATCCTGGGGTTATTGAGTCACAGACAGAGCTCAGATGAAAACCACCGGGCAAAAATCTCCCATGTGATGCGTGTGAGCTGTCTCATCATCATCTCTGAAGGGGAACAAATTCACCACTTGATAAAATAATATTAATTTACCCAACACCGGCAGCAACTTGACAAGGAGAGGGTGTTTAGAGACATCAGCTGTAGAATCACTGGGTCCAGAGCCTGGATTCAGCCACCTCCCCAAAGTAGGGCCTTCTCTTCTCCAGAGCCCTGGTAAAGCAACTCCCTGGCCTTTGAACGAAGCCAGGGCAGGAATGGATGGATTTGGGATGGATATGCATTCATCCCATGATCTGCATTCTGGAAAACAGAACTGATGAACAAATAATACTGTGGACTTCTCAGAACAATGCACAGGATGTGGATCCAGCTGCAACTGGTCATACTTCTCCTTCCTGACTTTTCTGGAAGAAACTATTGCAAAAGAAAACAAAATCCCATGAGATGCTCAAAAGCCAAAGGAGCATTCTCACTCACTGCTGCATTGTAAAGAAGTGAGAACAAGCAGGTGGGGCAGGCGGAGGAGATGCATTAAAGATGTTTAAATGTCTGCTCTTGCCACTCTGAGGATAATTCTAGAGTATTCTGATTATTTGCTTTATTGTCTTTTTAAAACAGGAGAACACTGAGACAGCTGCTTGGAACAGTGCTCCATGTGGTCCCTTCTAAGCAGAAAGGCAGAAACAAAAAGAAGCTTCCTTCTCCCTCCCCCAGGCCAGCACCCCCTACAGTCTATGAGTCAGAAATCAGTCCTGGAGGAGCCAGCTCCATTGAAGCTTGTGGCTGCTCTCCATGATCTTCCCCTAGGGACTAGAGAGATGGAGCCAGAGAAAGGCCCAGCAGGAGCTTATGGGAGTGAAAAGTGAACTGGAAGCCCAGGGCCCTGGGAGGTAGATGCAGTCTAGGAAGGAGGAAAATGTATAGCTGTGGTATTCTAAAATCCATCATTTGGGCTAGGGGATGAACTACAGCCAAGGCTTGGGCCTTGAAGACCCATTAGATCTGCCTTCTTTTCAATACAGCCCATTTTACGGATAATGTTAAATCTCTTTGTCAATATCATGTGCCTGTAGCCCATGTCAAAGATTTGCTTGAGTGCATATGTGTACATATTTGTGTGTGTACATGTATGTGTGTGAGGCCCAAGGTCAGCATCTGGTAACCTTTCAATCACTTCTCCACCTTATTGTTTGGTGGGAGCTTTCTCCATGAGCTGGAGTTCATTGATTCTGTAGTTATCTGGCCAATGATCCCAAGGGATCCTTCAGCTTCTGCTTCCTGGTGCTGGGATTCCAGGTGTGCTAGGCTAGTATTGAACACATGATCTCCTGTTTCTGCGGCAAGCATTTTCCCTAAGTAGTTATCTCTACAGCTCCAAAGACTTGTTTTTATAAAAGAACATTCTGGCATGTAAGATATGTACAGTGAAGACTCAGCTTAAGGTTGTTTATTTTCTATGGGGAACAGTGACGGGGGGTGAGGCAGTTCATAGGGAGGAGCTTGGGCGGTGTTGTCAGGGCCTCTAGCTCCCTCTAAATCACCCGCACTATCTCATGATCAATACATTCCAAGACAGAGCACCATTTATCCTTTTCCAAGCTCCAGAAAACCAAAAGAAAGAAAAAAAAATCCCCATATTGTTACATGGGAACAATAACAGAATTATTAATTACGTTAGCGCCTGGCATGTGGAACTCAGTACATATTTGTGGACATAAATAAATGACAAAATCTGAGTACTTTGGCCAAATGGGAATAGAGGAAAATATAAAAAACACAAGGAACTGACTCCTCCCAAGGCAATAAAATTAGCCCAGTTTGGCATGAATATAGACAAAGGCATGACACATGCAGGGACGATAGCCCTGAGACAGCTGTGTGCAGAACATGACACCCACAGAGCTGTGTGACACTGGGGAAATATGTTAGCCCCTCTACACCTTATCTATAATGGAACTATCTTTTTATTTTAAGTGGCAATTTGTGTAAACTAAGTGATATAGCAACCTTACAATCAAATGTCACCATTAAAATTTCTAGATACGAAGTTTGTCAGGAAGTGCTGCACAGCGTTTCTGAGTCTCAGGGCATCTCCTCCCTGCCTATAACAGGCCACTGTCTGTTACTGCTGCTGTTGTTATTGTTATTGCTGTTCAATAATCAAGATGCAAGACATACATGATGTCAAAGGCCCTGGGAACAGACGGGAGACAAAGAGCGATCCCTGTGCCTTACCAACCTTTCCCATTTATATTCATGTTTTAAAGGCACCTGATGATCTTTGCCTTTCATTTACAATGACAGGTAACACTGAGTGTCAACCTGATAGAATTTAGAATCATCTGGAAGACAGACTTCTGAGGGTGTCTGTGGGGACAATGTCTAGATTAGGCTAGCTGGGCAGAAAGGTTTATCCTGAATGAAGACGGCACTGTCCCCTGAGCTGGGGTCATAGACTGAATGCAGATGATAGGGAAGGGAGGAGCAGCCTTTGCAACTCTCTGTTTCTGGAAGTACAGATTCCTCGTGCTCCTGCTGCTGTGACACCACAGCCGTGGGGGACCGTGAGTCAAATCCAACCCCTCCTTACTTATGTTGGGTTTCTCACGTATGTTGTCTCAGCTTGGCTAGTGACTGCCACCCAGTGCTAATTACTGGAAGAATAAAAGTCTGCAAGGTGGAAGAGATGGACTGGTAACCAACACAACCTTCGCCTCCTTACACTAGATCAGTAGAAGCCATTAAATGTAGAGCAGTCTCAAAGCGATGGCAGCGGGAACTGAAGTGGGAACAGTTCCCATTCGGAGACAGATCTCAAGCCCTAGAGAGCAAGGAAAACAAGATTCTTAAGAACTTCAACTGCCTTCCCTGAGAGTTTGCCATGACCATCCTCCCAACTGGAGATGATCACATATGAGGCTCGGAGGCCAAAGTTTTGTCCACAGAGTGTGAGATGAGCAACTCCAGATGCACAGATGTGATCCCCAGGGTGCCCAGAGTGACAGCCTGGAGTTTCCATTCCTCCAGATGGGGCAAAGCCCTGCCTTCCTTGCTGATTTGCCCTCTCAGCTGGAGATCAGCCAATGTCTCTGCAAGCCCCACCCCACACTCCCTAGACTTGGAAGCAGGTTGGGCAATCTGCAATATTCCTCCAGTGAGGTAACTAAACCTTGGCAAAGACATGTTACAGTTCTTTTTATATTATGTTTATTTGTTTATTTGGAGTGCTGAGATAGAGACCCGCATATGCTACAATGTGAGTGTGGAAAGAGTCAGTTATCTTTTTTCCACCAGTTGTCCCCAGGAATCAAACTGTTAGGTTTGAAGGCAAGTGCCTTTACCTCTCTTGCCAGGCCCCACCACCACCACCACCATCACCACCACCACCACCACCACCACCATCATCACCACCATCACCACCACCACCACCACCACCACCACCACCACCACCACCACCACCACCATCACCACCACCACCACCACCACCACCACCACCACCACCACCATCACCACCACCACCACCACCACCACCACCATCACCACCACCACCACCACCACCACCACCATCACCACCACCACCACCACCACCACCAGCAGCAGCAGCAGCAGCAGCAGCAGCAGGTGTTATTTTTAACACACTTTATGCCCACAGGGCTGTGCAGCTCACTGCTTTGTGGGTGGTAGTCTGTTTTTATTGAGTAAATAATGTCTGGGAACTTGCTACGGTCCACTCATCTCCAAGGTCTTCACAGATATCTTCTCTCTGACCCCAGTTTGCTGATGTGGGAAGAGAGAGATCATGTGGGGAACTTTAAAGTCAACCGAAGATTGTGTACTTTGAAGAACAAAGGGAGGGATGCGAGCCTACTATACCCTCTAGCATTCAAGGACAGAGGAAGGGAGAGGAAGGAGGGTGGACCAAGAAAGGACACTCAGTGTGCACATGTACAGTGGCCCCTGCCCCAGTACGCCATGGAAAGAACACAGCCCACAACAGGAAGATCTTTCCTCAGATTCTACCTGAGTCATCTTAGAACCTCAGCAAATGGCAGGTGTAGAGAACCATGTATAAATAGACAAGGAGACACAGCTAAGTGCAGCCTGATACCTATAAATAGGTAAACCAGGGCCTCTGATTCAGGAACCATCTCTTACCCTTTGTTAATTGGAAAATAACCAACTCTCACAGATCCTCCCACACAAGGTGAAAAGATGACTTAGCCCACGTCATAGCTCCTTGAATGAAACCCACGCCAACCCCCTCTGCCCCTCAAGACACTGCTTGCTTCCTAAGGAAGTAGCTCGTTTTTCCTCTTCAACCATCTCCCAGGCTTAACATCATCAGCTATTAAGTCACCGTTTAACCTAGAAGATAAAAACCTCACCCTGAAAAATGTGCCTCTCCTTCTCTTCCCCATCACTTACAGCAATCCTGTCTTCTTCCATCAGGGCCCCTTGTCAAAAGCCAGTGGATATTGCATGCTAATTTCACCCACAAATACCTGATCTGAATTCGAAGTAATTAGCAGATCGGGTAACCTGAGAGATGCTGATCTTTTTTTATAACCACAAAAAAGCTTGTCACGAAAGATATTTTAGTTCAAGAACATTTCCAATCAGGAAACTTCACATCATGTTCCAAAATACCATCCTATCTCACATTGGTTCATCTAGGCTGTGTGCCCGATGGAGGTAATGGAGTGTGTTCTTGGGACGATGCTGCATCTGAATGTGCCCAGGCAATAAAAGCATACACTGAGCACACGCCACCAGCTTGGGCAGCTGTCCACACGGAGGGATTAGCTTTAACCAAACTCTTTTCATGAAGTTTAGCTTTCCATTATGATTGAAAAATGCTTCTTTAGGAGGAAATGTGTCTACTGAAAATTTTCATTTTGGAAGGACCTTAAGATGGAAGAACCTCAAATGATCTAAGACACAACTAACAGAGCTAGAGAGATGACTGCCTTAGTAAAATGTTTCCTGTGCAAGCATGAAGACCTAAGTTCAAGTCGCCAACACCCACATAAAACCAAAGTGTGTGGTCACATCCAGTGCTGGGGAGAAGAAGACAGAAGCATCCCTGGGGCTTGTTGGCTAATGAGCCTGGCCAAATTAGTGGGGACCCTGTCTTATAAAATAAGATGGGGAACAAGGGAAGAAAACAGCTGACATCAATCTCTGGTCTCTACAGTCAGTCACATTACACACACACACACACACACACACACACACACACACACACACACACACACATACACATTACTATACAATTTTGAAAATATAGTACAATGAAATAAATAGCTTCTAAGGTGAAGATGATCCCCATCAGTCCCTTCTTGGATCACCAACTGTGTCACCAAGGTTGCCATGTCTATAAAATGGAAATGCTAATTCATGTTCTTATCAAAAGGTTGTCAGAAAAAATAAAAGATATGTATATGTATATGTATGTCCATCAATATCCCACAAAACCATTATGTCACCTACAGATATTATTAACCCAAGAACTGTCAAAAGTTAGCTCAAGCAACAAACAGTAATTCAAACACTATGCAAGCCTGCCTGTAGAGGCCCACTCTGACAGAGCTGTTTCCTGTTCATAGGTTCTAGCTTGCAGTGTCTAGCGTGTCCAGCATCAGGCAATAGAGAGAGAAGACAAGTGATAATTTACAAGGGCATGTGCCATTACATGCTTTCCCCATTGCCATCATTTTAACATTGAACTGTACTCCACAATGTAAAGTCATATTATTGAACTTTAAGATCCCATAAGTAAATTCCTTTTTCTTAGTATTTCTAAAAACAAACAAACAAACAAAAAAAGCAAAACTCCCTTGGAAAACAACATTCTATAGATTCCATGTTTGGAAAGACTGTGGATAAAGAGCCACAGCTAAAAACATGGTAGGACCTCTGTTACTACTGCTCAGAACCCCAGGAATGTGGTAAATGGTCCAACTCCTGATAGGTGATGATAACCATGGTGCTGAGGAGAGAGATTGAGCACATGCTTTTGGAGGAAACGATGGTGAATTCTGAAGGCAAAGAGAACAGAGCCGACTTAAGCAAGGGCCTTCCACTCACCCTCCACTCTCCACCTTAGTTTTTGAGACTGGGTCTTTTGCTGAACTTGCCACTTATTGGTTGACCAGAATGGCAGTTCAGTGAGTTCTAAGGATCTGCCCATCTCTAGCACTGAGGTCACAAGTGCACACTGCTACCTGGGTGACATGGCACAGAACTGGGTGATGAGGACCTGAACTCAGGTTCTTGTGTTCGCATAGTAAGCACTTCACAAAACCACCACACATCCATCTCTCCACATCCCTGCCCTGATGCTTCAATTAACAATGTTTATGAATTAATAGGATTCTAGATCTGACTTGCTCTGCCAGCTGCCTCTTTTCATGGCTAAACATTCTGTGGCCATGAGTTCTTATGGCCTCAAGTTTAGTTATGAAGTCATGAAAGAGTTGAAACAACCTCAAGGGACCTCTCCAGACAGTCTCCAAGGCCTCTTGTCTACAGCCCTTAGGATGTTTGCAACAGGTCTTTTTAATGCCTGCAACTTGCTACTAAGAAAACCTGAAATAAAGCCCCTGTCACAGGGGAATCTGGCAGAAGACAGAATTGATACATGCTTCCTTTAATAGGGTCAGAAGAGGTCTTCTCCTTCATGTGTCACACACTACGCCCAGCAGAGGAACTCTTCACACACAGGGACCCCATGGACATTGGATGATCAGTCAGAGAATAAATAAATCAGGGTCCATGGCTGCAAGTATCAGGGGAAACCAGCATTGCTAATGTAATTCCATCCATGCCCCAGTCTTTACTGAAATTCTACTTGATATTTTCATTTAACTATTAGTCTATGTGCCTATCTATTTGTGTGCACACGGCTATGTCTCATGGGAGTGATGTCCTAATCAAATGGGTAAAAGAAGTCAAAAATGTCAGTAAATTAGTAGGGACCGATTGGTCAGGGTTCATAACATCTAGACCTGTTTATCATAGTAAGATTCTACCTATGCCTACTCAGAGGCAATCCACCATACCAAAAGCCAGAAATCCCTCCATGTAAGAGCCTTAGAAGATTCTAGAAAACATAAAATTAGGTGAGGCAACCAATTTTGCGTACCAACCAATTGGTGGTACCAACCAATCACCCATGGACACAAATCTAATCTAATGACCTTTCTCATATCCTAAGTCAAAATGATTCTAGATGTGTACTTTCTATTTTCAAGGGTAGGGGGAGGATGCTGAGGGAAGAGGCTAGATAATAAGGGGCAGATGTGTGTGGAAGAAGGCAGGTATGGAGCATAGAAGCTGCATAGCTGGGTCAGGGAATCGGGGCTGTTGGTTTTCTCTGGGGCAAAGGTTGCTTGCCTAGTTCATCAGGGGGAATTGATATCCCTGTCTCATCTCAGAGGCATCCTGCATCTTTCTGACAATCATAGCTAATCCATGAACCACATGGGGTACTTCACTTCTCATTCCTTTCTCCCTAGGGGGATTTTATTTTCATGATTCGCATGGAGAAACTGAGGTTTAGCTGAGATGCAATGACTTGCCCAGGATAGTGCAGCAGGAAAGTGGCACAGGGCTATGATTCAAACTAATCTGTGAGTGGGCTCAATCAACGGTGAGGCAAGTTAAATACCTACGTAACTAAAAAGTACAAAACCCCCAGTCAATGCTGGAACACTTTACAACTGAAGATTTCATCCACTGAGGTCTGAAGGCCAGCCTGAGCAGGATCTATGACCTTTCTCATATCAAAAACATGGAGAAAGCCATCTGAAATATGTGTGAGCTGCTACTTTCCCTGACACAATGATGAGGTTTCCTAGGAACTTCAGAGGCACTATTTGCATCCCTTGTCTTCCTGTATCCTTAAACCCTAAGTGACCAGCATCATGGGATACGGGTAGCACTATCAGTGCTACATGGGCTAACATGCTATACATGCTACATACAGATGGGCTAACATGCTACACATCAGTCAACTGTGAAGTTTGGGGATGGCAAGGTCGCAGAACTGAAGGGCAAGACAAGTTGCCGGATTCCTAAATAATCAGCGTTCACTGTGATGACAAGATTTACACAATACTAAATAACATGGCTGCTCAGGGAAAAGGCGAGGAGTGGGTTCTAACTAGGCTACCACACAGAATGCTATTAAATCTGCACAAGCTTCCATTCTCCTTAAGTAAGCCCTGCGAGTCTGTATGAATTGGCTCTACCAAGCGTTACCCTCCAGAGAAGTGAGAGTTATATCTTCCTCCTCCACCTCAGATATGGTTCTCGCATATTCTGGATCAGTAAAGCCTAGAGAAACACTTCTTTCTGAAGTAGGTCTGCAGATCCAATAGAGTGCCCCATTGAAAGCTAAGGAAATCTAGAAGCATAAAGAATGATGTTTAGAAAATTAAAAGCAATATGGAGATATAACAGAAGTTGACAGCTGGGCTGAGTAACGAGAGAACCTTGTCCAAGAAGCCCCTCTCCCCAAATCCTATGTGTCAATCAACACCTAAGCATGCCTTGCTATTTACTGCTCACACGTGGGACAATAGATTACCTGAGAACATCCACTACGATTCAGTGTCAACTAGAACAAAGAAAACTGGGTTGCTTATAAGCAGCAGAGGGTCCTCATAAAGACAGATGGGGAGCCTTGTCTATGTCACCACATACTGAACCCCATTACCCAACACCCAAAATTCCTCGACAACCTCTGAGAATCCTGGTCCTCTCTATGCTCTCTTCCCAAGCTCCAAAGAATAAACTGCTGTCAACGTGCAATACGACACTCATGTGTTGTCAGAATAATAGCTCCCATTCCTTTCTCCTTCCTGCGGCTTCTGCCAAGGGAGTAGCTTCCCATCCTCGGCTCTCAGCCAGGAAAATGCTACCAATTGAAATTTGATTGTGGATGCGACTCTCACTGTCATCTGTTGGTGTGATTTCTTGCTAGAACGACAGTCCCATCTTCTCCACAGTTCAAAAGTGGCTGTGTGGATCCTGGCCCCCTCTGTCTCAGGAGTATTTCAATGGCTTTATAGTGGTTGTGCTTCAATATAGCCTGGTCCTTTATCAAATTCCTTTCTTCAATCCTGAGCCTTTACTGCAGACTGACATCACGCAAGTGGTTTTGAGACTTTACCCCAAATAAATACCCATTCAAATTCTAACACACAAAACAGGTGAGAGATGTGGAATCTCACCCCCACCATGGTGAACCCTGGGGGTTTTCTAAATAAAAAGGAAACAGGACCATGGAGAGAAGGGGATCTCAGCAAGCAGAAAGTCAGGGTGCATTATCCTGTTAAACCTGGAAGCAACCTGTCCTATGTCACACAAGTTCAGGACCAGCACTGACGTTACAGTTAACATTTGCATTAATGTTATAAAGATTAATGAGGCATCTGTAGAGATCTCATTGAATCCCACAATTATTCTCTGTAGTTTATAGGTTTTTTAATTAACTCGTAGATAAAAAAATATAAAGCCCAGAAAAGATTAAGTAACTTCTGTAAAGTTACAGAACTTAATCAGTAAAACCTTCCCCCAGCCGGAGGCTGTGCTCTGAAACCACCCTCTCTATCCACTAAGCAGCCTCAGATTCGAGTCCTTGAATGTCTCTGATTGGGAACGAGTAAAAATGCCCAGTCTGCCCAATGGGAGGATGCTCAGTACATGGAGAAGAACCACAGCAAACAAAGTCAGAAGCTTTTCCTATTTTTAAAATGGAAGCTCTTTGAAAACTGTTTACTTACGAGGCCCCTGGGAACCTTGACAAATAGCTACGATCTTCCCCAACAGTGCTCTTGACATGTTAGATGGAAGTTTCCATTGAATAGCTATTACATGTATGTGCACCAGCAAGTCCCTTGGAACAGTAGGATAATTCACTGTGTTTATCTTTCTGGTGCTGGTGCTGAAGAAAGGTCCAAGATTACGAAGAGAGAGATGGAACAGGAGCAGAGGATGAGCAGAGAGGAGAAAGGAGAGGAAGAAAAGGGGGTGCCAGGAAGGGAGAGGAGGAAGGAAAATAAAAAGTCAACTTTAAGCATCCCCGGTACCTTCCAGGAGAAATTGTATGCCCTGAGGCAGAAGACATGACTGATGGGCTAAAAGCACATACAGTTCTTGCAGAAAATCCTAGATCAGTTCCAAGCACCGACATTGGATGGCTTACTACTGATTATACCTCCAGCTCCAGGGACTCTGGTGCCTGCATTTTGACTCATGTGCTGATTTTGGCCCTAAGGTATAGTCACAGAAGAGCACATCTAAAGCCAAGCTGTGGAAAGGAATACATGACCTCAGAGAGATCACCTTGTCCAAAGTCACAGAGGTGCTCAGAGGTGAAGCCAGAGGAAGGGCCTAACCTTGAGACTCCTAGTGCAGTGGCCGCTCTGCCACATTGAAGCACTGTGTGTATCAGCTGCTCTGCCTGTGTGAATGTTTCTGCCTTCGTTCCCACAGCCCCTCACCAACACACATGGCTCTGAGGCCAACCTGCACCCCTCATCTTAAGATCAGCCCTCCCTGGATTTACAAGAGAGAGCCACAGAAAGCCATAGTTGTTGATTCTGTCCAATTGGACACAGTGACAAAAGTAAGTCACAGAATCGGCCACAGCTCCGTTCCAGATGCAGCCCTTGCAACGCCAATGAGTCAGGCTGCGGAGTCAGCCGAAAAGAGAACTTTTGGAAGAATCACTGCTCACTTGCTTCTTAGCAGTTAAGTCTCTTAGACACCAACCTGCCAGGAAGGCCTTAAAAAAGGCTTTTTATCCCTTCATTACAAGGCTCAAAGCTGTTGAGTCTTCTCAACTTCCAGCTGGACTCAGAGATCTGTGTATTCCTGGAGATAATTTTTTTTTCTATCTGCTATATTTGAATGATTTTGAGTTCCTCAAAGCAGCAATGCCGACATCACTAAGACATTCAGATAAATATGAAATATTCAGTTCTTATACAGATATTTATAGACTTTTAAAACTCTCAGGGGATGCAGACAACTTGACTAGGATTTTTTTTTTTTTTAACTCTGATGAAGTTTTCTGCCTAAAGTTTAGACCTACAATTTGGCCATGTGGCCACCAGGTGGCGATGGCGTGGTACAACCTAGAGGCAATCAAGCTTGGGTCACGGAGCTTTCTGCCCACATCCTGTGTAGAAAAAGCAACATCTTAAACACAATCTTCTTGTAATTTCTTCCAGCATTTATGAGGCTGTTTTCCACACTCCACACAATGATTCCACTGCCACCACTAAGTTAGAGCCTTCATAATCTGTGGAGCTCAGTACCTTTATTTTATTTATCCTCAAAAATTTTTCATGTTTATATGACGTAGTTTGAATATATCCATCCCATTCTTCCTTCCAACTTATCTCCAAATCATTTCCAGCCTCATACTTCTTTCTAAGCTTCATATTCTCTCTTCTTCATCTTCTTTGTGTTGTTCCTCCTCTTCCTCTTCCTCCTCCTTCTCCTCCTCTTCTTCTTCTTCTCCTTCTTCTTTGTATTTACCATATGTACATGGATGTAAGGTCATCCCTGGAGGAGCATGGACACCCTACAATCCCTCAACTAAAGAACTGACTCTCCCTCCCCAGCAGCCACAACTGCCCAAAGCTCTCAGAGGTTGGAGCCTCCTGAGGTCCTCTCCCATTTGGTCTGGAATGATGGCTGGCTTGACTTTATTGCATATGACAAATCCCCCAGAAAACAGCTCAGAGAGAGAGGGGGAAGGAGGGAGTCTGAACTCAAAATCAAAACACTGAGTTTCAATCCTGGTTCTGGAAGGTACCAGCTGTGTTTGGGCAAGTGACTCTGAGCTACCATGTAGGAAAGAACATAGCATCTAGCACCTATTCCCTGACAAGCCAGTGAGATAACTTATTAGACTGTTGTCTAGCTTGGACACTCCTCTTGCAGGACTTTTCCCTAAGCACCCATTTCTCTCTGTCATATCTATGCAGTTCTTCTTATCTTACTGTTATTGTCGTAATTATATTGGTGATAGTGGAGATGAGACTCAATGCTTCCTGTGTACTGATGGGCATGTAGTTCACTTTACATACAGCTGCCCTCACCTATGCCCTTCCCTCCTCCCACGCCAACAGTCTTTCTGCCAGTGGTGCTACCCGTGGCTCTCATGTGACTCTCACATTAGAAAGTAAGCTGCGAAATGACGGAATTCTTCCAGCCAAGGAATAAGATGGCCTTAGATATCATCTTCCAGCCACCTTCATCTGAACAGTGGGTGGCCGCTTACGGGCCCTGGCACCAATGGAGTTGGGTCCTCCTTTGTCATTAGCCAGCATTTCCCGATTCTCACTCCCACGGCCTATACACAGCTCCAAAGCAAGGCTGGGCTTCTTTCTGTCCCTTGCTTGACTTTGACGGTCAAAAACATTCGGTCTGCGTCCTAGGCCCATCGCCCTCCCCGATAGCGCCCCGCATGGTGTTCTGTGCCTCAGCTACCCGGGTTCCAGGCTCTCCAGTGTCAATCTCTGATGGGGATGAAGACTTGTTCCAGAGAAGATAAGCATTTTTCTCTGAGTCCTTGGCGGGTAGCCTGTGCTTCCCACTCAGGAGAGAGGAACGCCATAGCCAGGCCACTCCGGGCCACTTCAGCCATTTCAGTCCTTTGTAGCCTTCCTGTTCCCCTGTTAATATTGTTTAACCTCCAATCCCAGGTTCTCAATAACCTTCTTAAGAAAAGCGTACCCTCTTTTGGCTTCTCCATCAGCTACGGAAGGTGCGCTGGGTGCTGGACCCACTTCCGGTGCTCCTTCAGCAGCGCCCTCGGCAACTTCCTTCTTTACCAAAAGCCCCAGAAAGGCGAAAACATCAATAGTACCTAACAAAGAAAAGGAAAAACTCACGTGATTCATCACCAGCTTCTGACTTCCTCCGGCCGTGTCCCAACAGGAACCTGTCTGCTGGCTCCTCCAGCCTGGTAGAATTGGAGAGATGGACCAAAAGGAAGCCATTTGACTTGGGATATAGACTGGAAACATCTACTCCTGGAGAGGCAGTGTTTAAAGTGATAGTTCTCAACGTGGGTTCTAAAATAGGACCTGAGGACGAATCCCTACTGCACGGGGACTGAAGCTCTGATGCAAGGGGACATCCTCTGCCTTTCTGAGCTCTTTCTGACATCTACCCAATGGGCGTAGTAGTAAGGCTTTGTGTACGAGATGTGGTGAGCATGGCTCTGGACAGTGTGCCAAAGGGCAAAATAGCTACTGTCTCAAGATTCTGTGGCCAGAGCCTATGTTGGGCTTGGTGCCATTGAACATGAGGATGCCCCACCTTACTCTTGTTTTCTGACAGAAAGTACTCTTTTTCCACATTTTATGCTTGTGCATGCATGCGTGTGTGCATGTATACATGCATGTGTGTAAGTGCATGTTCTCACATGGGAGTGGGTGCATGTATATTTGTGCACTTTTGTGAAGCCTTTCCTTTTGTCTTCAAACCCACTCCTCTCACCTTAATCCCCAGCCTCTTCGATGACACTGCGCTCACCCAGATAACCCAGGGCCCCACCTCGTGGCCAGATCCCTGTTGGATCAAATTTGCAAAGGCCCTTTCCAAGGTCACATCATCTGAACCAGAGAGTTGGAATGTGGAGTCTTTGATGCCATTATTTTTGCCTACCACACAGACTATACAAGTAGTCCTGTGCATATTGTCTGCCTCCAAAAGTCATCACCCACTATTACAGCAAAATTATAAGACCAGCATTATTCGTAGTAAGCAAGGTAGGCAGTTTCCTCAGGAAAAAAACATGGGCATTTGATTCAAATTTTAATGAAAGTAAAGACTGGCTTTGGGCTGCAAGGAATACAGAGATGTCCTCTTATGAACCCACATCTACCTCAACTTTCATTTTAAAACGTTTTTGCAAAAAAACATTATTTTACTTCACATGTTTGTGTATGTACCACAAGTTTGGGTGCCCTCAGAGGCCAGAAGAGGGTGTCAGATTCCCTGAAATTAGAATTACAGGCAATTGTGAGACAACCAATGAGGCTGCTGTGAACTGAATTCAGGTCCTATGCAAAGCAGCAAGTGCTCTCTCACCAGAGCATATAAATAAATCTTTATTGGGTGTTCACTAGTGATCATCCAGTTTTATTCTTCTTTGCCTTTAGCTCCTTGGCTGGATAGCACTAATCAGATAAAGATGGTAAGAGCTGGCTCAGATCCTGTTCATAGGGCTCTCTGCCCGTGACCAGACAAGGTTTCTTATTGATTCAAAAGCTCCCCGCCCCCAACTTTTGAGGGACCAGAGCATGATGGCCCACGGGCTTGCTGTACTCATCTTGAACATCCAAACTGTCCCAGGCTATCCCCACTCTCAGCTGTAGGCTCTTTCCAGGTAGAAATCGAGTGTATGATTCTCAACCCCATATCCCCAAGCCCTGCTCCCACCCAGGTATTGTTCTCAGGCTGGGAAAGCCCAAGGAGACAAGACAGTGCTTGAAGAGGTCATGGCTTCCCCATCCTATCAAGCTGAAGCAGCATGTGCTGGCATTTCAGATAAGCACCCATGTGCTGCTGCTGCTGCTGCTGCTGCCACTGCTGGATCAGTGTTTGGGGTCACCTAGAAGTACACCCAAGGGAAGGGAAGGGGTTGCTCACACGTGTGGCTTTAAATGCTCACCCCCCTGCTCACCTCTCCATCCTCATAGCTGCTATCACCACTGGGTTAGCCCTACCCAGCAGAGGGGATGGTGCCACCCTCTCCCTAGGACTCATGTCACTCACCTCTGCTGCCCCACCAGGGAGGGACCCAGGCTTCCCTGGTTATATCTTTAGAAGAGAAGCTTCTATTGCCCTTGCCTCTTCAACTCAGCCAAGCCAGGAAATACAATACAAAACCCAGAATAGCACTTTTGGATAAGAAGTGGCCAAGAAAAATAAGTCCTTAAGAAGACATAAGGCTAGGCAGGGAAGATGGCTCAGGTGGTAAAGTGCTTACCTCGCAAAGATGGGGATAGGAGTTAGATCCCAGGACTCATGTTTAAGAGAGAATGATTAAAAAGATCATGTTATGGCAGCACACTCTTGTAACCTCAAAACTGGAGAGGCAAAGACAGGCAGAACCCTGGGGGCTCACCAAATTCTGAGTCCCACAAATCTGAACAGTTTGTCTCAAACAAACAAACAAACAAACAAAAACAAACAAAACAAAGACCAAACAGTGGATGGACAGTGTCTGAGAAATAACAGTGATATGGCTGTACTCTGGAAGTCACATGTACCTGCACACACACACACACACACACACACACACACACACACACACAGTAGATGAAAAGATTGCACCCCCAAACATCAAGTCTTCACCTACGATTCTAAGACACAGACTCCTAGGGATCAAAGTCCCAAGCTCACTCGGGTGTGTATTGCTCAGATGTGAGCGGAAAGACTGAAGCGCATGCACTTTACCATATCTCACAACAGCTGTTGATGAAGATTTCAAGTTTTGCTCAGGGGACCAGTTGCAGTGAGGCGCATTTTATGAGAACAATACGTATCGTAGACATCAGAATATATTTCCATGAGAGAATCGGAGAGGGGGACAAAAACTGGTACAGCGTTCCTCTAAAACAGATGAATATTTAGTACGCTGGGGGCTTGTCTTTAAGAGAGGAAAAAATACCCCTGCAATTTTGCACGTCTCCTCCAATAAGCATCCCCTAGATGGAAAATGACGAACTGCACAGCCACCCGTATAAATGCCATGTATTTCATTATTCCCTTCTTAGGGTGGTACAGCGACCAGCTGAGACATGAAGCATCGCGAAAACATGAATTAGCAACTATAAATAGCATATTTAAAACAGGAGGCCATCTAAAACTTGTTGGTTTAACATGGGCTGCCGAGGCAAGTGTGAGGAATGGATCAGTCGGAAGGGAAACCCAGGCCCTGTGTGGGGAAGCGGGAACCCAGCCAAGAGAAACTGCAAGAGGGGCTCCCGAAATAGGGTGAAGGTAGATGATGTTGATCTCACAGGGGCTCCCTGGAGGAGCAGAGTCTACTTTTGGTTGACCCTTGTCACCCCAAAGGGACCAATTCGAAGACTGCTTATCACCACTATTTTTAGCTCCTTGGCAATATAACCCGGTACAATGGGAAAAACGCCCAAAGTAAATACAAGTCTCTCATTTGATTCTTCTCCTGGCAAGTAATTTTCTATTATTTTCTGGTAGAACTATTTCCAGGATAAATCACACTCCAGAGGCAGAGCTTAAGTCAGAGAGCCCTCCGTAAGGAGCACGTATTCCAGACCGAGGGGGCGGGAGGAACCAGGGAGGAGCAGCTGAGCTGGGCTGCCCGCTTGGATGCCAGGTCCAAGAAGAGCCTTTGTGCCTGTGCACACTTTAACCTCTCAGCTTCTCTGGGTACCACTTCTCTTTCCTCTGGGTACCACTACAAAACACGGCAGCAGTGTAGTTTGCTGCACTACAAAACACATAATGCAGGGGTGCAGAACGCCCTTTAGCATCGTGTCTCCGTGAGATGGCTTAGGATCTATCTTCATCTCAACCCTAGGAGGGAAGAAGTGCTATTAATATTTTCCCCGTGTTACTAGTTTGAAGATGTATTCTTTTATTTTTAATTAGTGTATGTCTAGGACAAGCGGTACATGCAAATACAGGTGTCTGGGGAATCCGGGTTCACTGAATTCCTGTGGCTATGGAATCACAGTCGATCGTGAGCCTCCTGATGTGGGTGCTGGGAACAGGACTCCAGGCCTTTGGAAGAACAGTATGCTCTCTTCTCCACTGGGTTATCTCTCCAGTCCCTCGTTCCCATTTTAGGAAGGGGTAGAATCACAAGGGCTCAGGATGTTATAGCTGGGAGGTTGTAGAATGAGCTTAAGGCACTTGCAGCACCGTTGGTCGAATGCTTGCCTTCCGTGCATGAAGCCCTCCCTGAGTTCCAGCCTCAGCATCCAATAAACAGAGCAAACACCTACCTGTAATCCCAGCATTTGGGAGGATTCTGAGTTCAAAGCCACTCTCAGCTACAAAGTGATTCTAAGACCAGCCTGGACTCCATAGAGCCTGTCTAAACCTGCATCCAGACTCTGTGTCTTTTGGCCTCTGGACACTGCCACACAGCATCCTCCAAAGTCACCGTGTTATATGCATGCAATTCTAGACTAAAGGAAGACCCCATTGTATTAGCTAAATGCTTATGAAAGACAAGTGCACAAACTGCATTAGAATCTTTGAAACACCTACAATAACTTGAAGAGTCCCCTGCAGGTCTTCATGGACAGCTGGCTGCCCCTGACTTCTTGTGGGGAACTGTTGACCCGGAACCTCCTGAACATCACTTACAAAGTGGATTGTCTAGATAGGCACAAAAATAGCCTGTGCAGAATACTGTAGGATGCTCTGGGATTTGAAGTCAAGCAAAGACAAAACACAAGATGACATTCCAGACTCGTTTAACTCCCATCTCTTGTACCTATTTTATGCAGTGATGGGAATCAAAACCAAGGTTCTGTGCACGATAGGCATGAGTGCTACCCACTGAGTAACCGCCCCAGACCTCAAGCCCCAAGACTCTTCCCCCCTCCCTTGCTCTCTCCTCTTACCCTCTCTTCCTCACCATCTTCCAGAAGGTTTTCCACAAAATTAGTGAACCAGTAAGTGAAGGAATGAAAACTCTGAACTCCGAGGGAAGAATTAAGGGCAGGAAGTTGGGTGGAATGTTCATCTTATTCTCGGCCACAAAACCGTCATGTCTGTAATCTCCTAGGGTGACCGCTGTTCCCTAGACAAGCTGTCTCCTTTCAGCTTTGTGCTCATTCTTGCCCATGCCTACTCCCGAACCTGACACACAGGTCACATGCTTTCCTCCCAGGCTTGTGCAAAGGCCTCTGGGAAACGGAACCAGCTGCCTGCCATTAGAATTTGTCACGTCCCACTGCCCCAAGCCTTCGGCTTTCAGTCTGAGATGAGATGTGGCTCCACGTGTCACTCCATAGGAAGTATTCTCCGTGAGATAGCCCTGGTTCTCACAAACCCGTTCTCCTCCGGCTCTGTTTGGAGGCTCTGGCGAGAGAAGGCTTTCAATAGTGATCAGCAGGTTTAATTTCTTATTGGCAACCAGGAGCAGCCAATGTTTTGGAAACGGACTCTACTCCTGCCTGACAGCTCGTGCCACTGGCCAAAAGGAGGGAACGCAAGAGAAATGAGGGTGAGGAAAAGAGGGAGAGAGAGGGACAAGGAAGAAGGAAGAGAGGAGGAGAGAGGGAGGGGGAGAAAGGGAGAGAAGGATGGAGAAAGGGGGGTATACAAATTAGAAATGATATTTCACTTTCTGATTCAAAATGCAATCATAGATTAACATCACTCAAATGGGTGTCTGGAGCCAGTCTGTCACTGCAACCCAATTTGCCATCACCAACTCCGACTGATGTTTTCGATGTAAAATTAATAATTAAGTGATACATAATAGTACGTGTTACTTTCCATTAATTTTTTAAGTCAGCATACACTGTGATGGGTTTTATGGTGATTTCATGCATCTTTGTCATTCTGTTCTGTTCCTCTCCCCCTCCCTCTCCCCATGCCCCCCCTCCCACTGCCGCCTCTCTTCCTGGTCCCCTTTTTCTTCTTTTAAAGGTTTATTTTGTTTATTTTATGTATATGAGTACACTGCCGCTCTCTTCAGACACACAAGAAGAGGGCATCAGGTCCCATTACAGATGGTTGTGAGCCACCATGTGGTTGCTGGAAATTGAACTCAGGACCTCTGGAAGAGCAGTCAATGCTCTTAACCACTGAGCCATCATCTCTCCAGCCCCCGGGTCCTCTTTTTCATCTTCTCACATGTCTTATGTTCTTCATCCCTGTCAAAGTGTTTTAATACTTGGATTTGTCTTTATTAGCAAGTTCTCTCATACCAGAAGTGGCATCAAGGCATCCTGGTTTCAGTTTCCTGGGTGGAATCTCAATTATCCAACCAGACATTTCTTCTCGGCATCTGTTGTCCTGGGACCTGCTTAGATTGGTTGCTGGAATTTCATAAGCAGTTACTACATGGCAGGGTCAGAAGCCTCCACTGTCTGCATAATATGCAGTCCTTAAAGGTGATGTGATTGCCATTTTCAGAAAACTTAACCCAAGAGACTTAAATTATTTACCCACAACTTCAGAGCTAGGAAATCTGAAGTTGGTTGAAGGGGGGTAAAGGCTGTGATCAGGCTGTAAAGTGAATAAATTAACAAATTAATGAAGATGAAAGAAAAAAAAAAGAAAATCTGAAGTTTGAAGCCAAATTTGCCAGACGGCAAAGCTCATGTTTTGAAGTACTCTGTCTTTTTTAAAGATGCTTAGAATTCTACACGGCTTAAACAACAATTTTACAGTTCAAGAAGGACACAGCTTTGCACCATGGGAGCTTACTCTGGGTATCATATGTTCTGAGGTCATCAGGCAAAGGTTCTGGTGGGTGCAGTTCATGCTTCTAACTGAAGATGCACCCGAGAGCTGTGTCCGTGGTCCTGAACAGCCTGCTTTAAATATACAAACTAGAATAATGGCTGCCCATCCCAGTCTCCACTGGGAGACTGGCTTTGCAAATTGGAGAGCTGAAGGAGGTAATGCTGTATTCCATCCTCTCACTCTGAAGATGGGGAAACTGAGGCTCGGGGAAGGTAGAAGCTTGTCCCCGTCACACAACTAATGAAAATAAGGCAACCCTCTCTCCCCCAGGCCTGCCTTTTGCTCTGAGAAATACTTGTCTTTATTTAAAGGAATTTTTAAAAATATATAATGAAATCATCGCAACACTGAGCTATTAAGTGCTAATTAACCAAGCTGGCCCCGTGGCGAGCTTACCCTAACCTCAGACTCTCCTTGATCCCATCTCAAGATCACCTGCTTTAGCCTCTTGCTGTGCCCCTCTATTTCCTAAATGCATACACAAGCCTACAACATATGCACATCCTTTTCTGGAAACAGCAGAATACACATTTATTTTGAAACTTTCAAGGCTGAGCATGTGTGGAACAGATTCCCAGGTAAAATGTCTAGTTCTTCCTTATCAAATGCTGCCTAATGCATCTTTGGTACAAGCAAAGATGAGCAGTGCATTTGAGCATTCCCTTCTCAGAAGACAGAAGGTATTTCCTATGCATGCATACTGCTCCCATTAAGAAACCTACTCTACTGATATAAAAGTGACCAGCCTCCTCTCCCCCTCCCCGGTTTCCATCTCTATCTATCATCTATCTATCTATCTATCTATCTATCTATCTATCTATCTATCTATCTAAAGACAGGTAGCCCAGGCTGATCTTGAACTCATTATGTAGCAGACAATGACCTTGAATTTCTAATCCTTATTTCTCTATCTCCAGAGAACTGGGATTGGGAGCATTTGACCCCTGCCCAGCTTATACAGGTCTGAAGACCAAAAGCTGGATTTTGTGCATGGTAGACAAATACTCCACAAACTAAGGCATATCTCCATCTCTCTCTCTCTCTCTCTCTCTCTCTCTCTCTCTCTCTCTCTCTCTCTCTCTCTCTCTCTCATTTATATGGGATGATAAATATAAATTGCCTAACATGATATCTAGGGTGCAGTAAACATTTAATAAAAATGACTACTAGAATTATTGTTGTTAGGGCTATGGCTATTAAAGGAGATGCAAAGGTTTTAATATAAATGTCTACATTTATATCTTGACCTCTTGTTAACATGTTAGCTGACTCTTTCACATCTCTCAGCCCTGTTGCATGCCGGCACGGGCATAGGGTAGAGGAGGGGCTGAGTAAAGTTCAAGAGAACAGAACTAAGTATGAAGCTGAAGGGTTGTGGTCAGCCTTGGCTGGACACTGATGCTTAAAGATTGCAAGGCAGTGGATGTATAATCCCTGCTCCTGTTGATGGGGGGCCTTCGATGGATTGCTGTAAGGAGCTCTAATGTCTAAATACAGACCCCAGCATTGACAGATAAGGCTCCTTCCAGCTGAGAAGAGGAGAGTCTGATACCCAGAGATGGTAGATGTGCCAATCAAAACCAAGAGGGGTTGGAGGAGAATGGAGAAAGCAGGAAAGAGGGGACCTTGTTTCAGAGTTCCCATCCTAACGATACCCACAAGCACAGAGGTCTCACCCTGGCTTCTCGAATCTTAGAACATGCTTGTAATCTGTGCTGTCTCCACACTCCAGCATGTGTTTTGAAACAGGAACTTCATAAATCATGGTCTTAATACCGCAAATAAGTGAACCCAAGACTAATTGGAAGTTGCACACATGTTCACAACGATGTGAAAAATACTGCTGTCAGCACCCAGCCCCAGCCCAATCACTCAGTTCCTCTTACATTCTAATGGGCATCTGAGGGCTACAAGTCTACACAGCCAAGGAGGCAGCGGAGTGATATGTTAACATTATAACAAGAAAGAAAGGAGAAAATAAGACAAATAGAGAAAAGGAGGGAATGAAGAAGGGAAGGAAAATCCTCTCTATATTTTTAAATTTGCGTTTATGCATGAGTGGGTGTATGTGTGTGTTGGTCTGTCTGTCTGTCTGTCTGTCTGTCTGTCTATCTGTGGGTTTTCATACATTGGGTACAGGTGCTGACAGAGCCCAGTAGAAGGTGTCAGATCCCCTGAAGGTACAGTTATAGGTAAATGTAAAAGGCAAACTTGTTCTCAATGTTGAGAACTTGGGTCCTCTGCGCGAGTAGGGAGCACTCTTAACAGCTTAAGCATCGCTCCAGCTGCCCCCCCTGTCAGGCTGAGCGCTGCATGTCTGACTCTCTGCTGGGGGTGCTAGAGCGCCCCCCCCCCCAGCAAGCAGCTCAGAGGAAACGAAACACAGTTCATGATAGAGGCCCCAACATGTGTTCTTCTGGGCAAGAAACAGCAAGATCTGGGACAAATGCTGTGGTTTTCAATCTCCTGTGTAGCCAGACCCCAGCGAGGACCTCAGGAAGTTGAGAATGGAGTAGGGGTGGGGGGTACACTTCCCCTGAGTGCCAGGCAGGAAGGGGATAGCTGAGCCCAAGCCAGGGAAGAATCTGGATTGGTTCCCAGCGAATGTAATGAGTACGGAGGGGCTAAAAGAGAGAAGGCCTTCTCTAGGAGATTTAAGCACAGCTCTTTACTACAAAGGCCTTCCCCCACCACAACCACCCACCATTACCCTCCACCAACCACCACCACCCTCCACCACCACCACCACCCACCATCACCCTCCACCACCCACCTCCACCCACCATCACCCTCCATCACCCACCACCACCATCCACCATCACCCTCCACCACCCTCCACCACCCACCTCCACCCACTCCCTAGGTGACCCTTGAATGAAGGAGACGGTCCTTACTGGTTCAGACTGCTTTATTTGATGGCGGATGCAAATGCATATGTCTTACTCAGGGTGAGCTAGGGATTAAATACCTTTTGCAGAGAGGAATACTCAGGAATAGCTCATTAGCTAAATACTCGGGGACCTATCTAGATAGCTCATTAGCATAGAGAACTCCAGGGTTTTATGCTATGTGACCAGCTGTCAGGGTCCTCTCAGTGGGGTGCCATGGTCACATATTCCAGGACAGGTAGAGCCTGGCAGGGAGCTGGTTCCACACCTATCCTTCTCAATTCTGCAGTTCCCCTCTGGGGTTTTGAACCTGCTTCAACCTTACCACTTCTTCTGTCTGGTGGCACGGTCTACTTGCCCCACACCTTCCTACTTTAAAATTTAGAACTGTAAGAGACATTCCAAAATCTTCAGTGGAAAATGTGTTTAAGATATTCTGATTCTCTATTAATGATATTTAAAAATAAATAAATAAAAGAGCAACGAACTACTTTGCTATTTTTGAAAGGCTTTGGTTAGGAATTCATTCAGCTATAAGTGTGGTTTATTACTTTAAAAGCTAGCTACATTCCGAGTTTTTTTTTTTAAGTGATGCAAAATATTCAATCATAGGCCAAGAATCCCAGACCAACCAACAGAAAGCCAGGAAGGCTCGAGGTGGCAGCTTTCACCTTGAAATATTCCAGTCCATGAAAATTAAGTCTTTCATCTTTTCCCCTAGTTAACTTTTAAAACATTTACAATACACTGCCCTAAATATTTCAACATACAATTTGAAAGTGATCAAATTCCATTTTATGAGCTGAAGGGTACAGATAAATATATCAGTTTTATTAGAATCCAAGGATCCATTTGCTTTATGGATATTGGGAAATCTTGCAGTGTCGTGTCTGATAAAATGCCTCTAAAATATCAGGTGAAAAGCTTTTGGACTCTTGAATTAATCCAACTCTAAAATGTTTTCTAAAAAGAAAACATACCCTGCCTGACAACACCAGAAAGAAGAATGCTTCTCTGTGCTTTTCTTTCCTTTCAACGAATGTACGCACGGACAGGGAAAACCAGTTTGTGAACCAGTTTAAGTTAGTTAAGAGAGAAAAACAGCCTAAGTGGGCTGGAGAGACAGCTCAGCAGGGACGAACACTTGCTGCCTGAGCAGAGACAGATCAGCTTGTTGCTTGAACATGGAGACTTGAGTTCAAATCCTCAGAACTCACATAAACTAGCTGGGGATGGTCACACATATTCCTATAACACTAGTGCTGTGGGAAAGAAGGAGAAAAGATGCCTGCCTGGCTCTGTATCCAATTAGATACCCCGACTCAAAGGAACAAGGCAAAGAATGATAAGGCAGGCCACCCGAAATCCTCCTCTGACCTCTGCACATGTACACGGGTGAAACCATCCCCCACACACATGTGCATATCACACACACACACAAACACACATACACTACAGAAAAAAAAACCTACTTATAATGAACAACCAACCAACTACCAAGAAGCATCTATTATACCTTCTGAGGATTATATTACTTCTGAAATCATCTTTGGTTTGGTTGGGTTGGGTTTGGTTTGGTTTGGTTTGGTTTGGTTTGGTTTTGGGTTTAGTTTGGCTTGGTTTGGTTTGGTTTGCCTTGGTTTGGTTGCTATAGATTGTACCCAGAGCTTGGTCCACACTAGGCAAGCAAGTGCTCTCCCAGCGAGCTCCATTCCCTAGCCTTTGAGAATTCTTTTGATGACATGGAAACCTTGTGGTCTTTTCTACCCATTCTTTGTTTCCACACGACCTTTCGTCATTCACATATCTTTTGTTTAGGTATAAAGAAAACCTAAACACACACACAATCTCATTCTTTGCATGGATTCAGATCTAAGCAAATGCAGTCCCAAGAATTATTATGAGACTAATTTGTCCCAGTATAATGACACATGCCAGAAGCCGCCAGGCTGTTTCCACCCCCTCCCTTCCCAACATTTGCACATGCCAGTCTGTCCACTCCAGAGAGAACAAGGGCAGCATAGCGCTTCCCACAAGTGTGGCCAATGGTCCCCTGGGGTCCTCAAGACTCCTTCATGGAAACCCATGAGATCAAGACTATTTCCATAATAATAATAATCCTTATCATCAGAAGTGGAGCTTCTGCAGAGGCCTCCGAATGTGTTATGTCACAACAGATGGGATTAGAGCTGCAGGGTCGGAGATCCAGCCGCCTTCTTTTGAGCAACGCATAAAAGATACTAGCAGAAGCAAAGAAAATAAATAAATAAAAGCTGCCAGTCTTCTAGCTGTTTTGTTGCAGAAAGCAGTAATTTTTTTTTCATTTCAATATGTTATTTATGTTAGACTCCAAGGGGCTTCTGATTTTAAAATAAATATACATTTTAAAAAACGTCTCCCTTTCCTGTTGTAAGATGGCAAGGACCAATGAGTGTAATTCACATAAGCAAAAGCTCTTTAAGATCCTTATGATTTCTGGGAGCACAAAGGCATCTTAGACCAAAATGTTTGACAATCGGTGATTTAGCATAATGTCTGACATGCAGTGACTACTTGGGGTGGCGGCGCATAGGAACATACAGATTGCTTCAGAGAGCCAACAATAGTTTTTAAATAGGGAAGTGACCACAGAGTTCAACAGACAGACATAGCCAGAAAAAATAAAAGAGCTATATCAGGCTCCCTGCATCTGACTGTTTAATATGGGGGGAATGGGTGATTAGATGATATAAAGTCATAATTGTTGTATGTTGTGCATTTGGTAAAGCACTTGCCTAACATACATGAAGCCCTGAGTTTGACCTCCAGATCCCTAAAATCATGTAAACTAGACATGAGTGTGCACACCTGTAATACCAATGCTTCGGAGAGGCAGGAAGACTAGATGTTCAAAGCCAGCCTCAGCTATCTCTCAAATCTGAGGCCGACCTAGGCCCATGAGGCTCTGTCTCTAAATTAACAGATAAGCGTGGCAGGAAAATTTGACTTTAAGGTGAGCAGTGGTAGGCCGTTCATCTCAGCACTGTTGCAAGCTGAGTCTATTATCAACAGGCTTTGGCCAACTGCTTGCCACTCCTAAATAAATAATAAATATAAGTAAGCTGCTCTGAGTGTATGCAGCCTGTCCTTCTACAGGGCTTTCCGGGAGTTAATGTGCAGGTTAATTAAGCTGTGCACTGTCCTACACGGCCGAGTACTCGTCACCCCACCACCTGTACACTGCATCCCATGCCTTTCACCCCAATTTTTTTCTTCTAACATCTTATCCACCTTTCAAAGTACACTGTAGAGAAACAGCTCCCCTAGAACATGTCCTTGAGTTCTTTCCCTCCAGAGGAAGTTAAAATCCCCCTGCTTGTCTCAGTCTTGTTTTACCTCTGTCCTCCATGAACAGGTCTGAGACAGTTCATTGCACATCCTGATGGCATCTTCCTTCTAGGAGTGTCTTGAAAGCCGAGCTGTGCCTTATCCATCCGCATTAGTTACTTGTGTCATTGCCGGGACAAAATACCTGACAAAGGCAACTTAAAGAAGGGTGTGTCTGCCTGGGTTTACAGTTCTGGGGAGCACAGTCCTGGAAAGGTGTGGCAGCAGGAGAGGGAGGGGGCGAGCCACACTGGATTGGGAAAAGGAAAGCAATGGCTACTTGAGCGCAGAGTGCTTTCTCCTTTTTAATCAGTCTAGGACCACAATTCACAGAATGGTGCCGCCACATTTAGGATGAGCCCTGAGTCACTACTCTTTATAGTTTCTAGACATGCTTAGAGACCTGCTTCTGTAAATCTCATAATTTGACAATCAGAATTAACTGCATCATCCTTCTGATTCAGTTTATAGCATATTATCTCAGCACCTAGCACACTACCACAGTACCTAGCATACCACCTCAGTACCTAGTACACCACCTCAGTACCAAGCACACTACCTTAGTACCTAGCACACTATCTCAGCACCTAGTACACTAACTCAGTACCTAGCACATTATCTTAGTATCTAGCACACTATCAAAACATCATAACACCATAAACAAACACTATTAAAATGCACACAAGCTAGCCAATTATACAATTCACATGCACATGTGACACACACACACACACAAAGGAGAAATAAAAATTAACTACAGTACAATGGAGCATCAAAATGGTGGTGACATTCCTTGCAGTTCCAGCAGCGAGTCCTTGTTAGTCTTGTCATGTTTGAAAAGGAAGGGAAATCCTTAGTGAGCCCCTTCCTAAAAGCCTCTCTTGGAAAAACATTTATCTTGTATCATCTTTGATTTATTTATTTGCTTTTTATTTGTTATCAATGATGTGTGTGTGTGTGTGTGTGTGTATTACACGTGGAGCCAGAGGACAAGTTTCAGAAGTAGGTTCTCACCTTCTCCCTTGCTAAGGCAGGGTCTCTCTTTGCTGCTGTGCTAAGTCCTGCAGGCTAGCAGGGCCATGAGCATCAGGCTTCTCTTGTTTCTACCTCTCCTTTGGTCTCAGGAGTGCTGAGATACAGATGCACTCCGCAGCTGGATTTTGCATACCAGTTCTGGGGACTGAACTCAGGTCATCAGGCTTGGTCTGAAAGCACTTTAAGCTTTGAACTCCATACATCTCTGAATCCCCACCCTAGGTCCTTAGTACCTATCATCTTTGAAAGGATGCAAATTACCCATGGTAGTGACAACAGAAGTTACACTCAGGGGCAAAAGGTATAATAAAGTGAACACACATACACACACACACACACACACACACACACACACACACACACATACACCACATTATATTTAAGAGTTGATTACCAGAAAAGGATCAGAGAATGGGGACAAAATGACAACCCAGAATGTCAAGAAAGGAAGGCTCTTGGTGGCCATCTTTTAAAAGACATATGTCCATTGGGAAAAAAACATGTGTTTTCATTAGCAAAGCAGAAGAATTCTGTGGGCCTAGGATTAGTTTGGGCAAAGGCGTGGGTATAAACTAAGCCATTTCCATGTTCGTCCTGGCCATATGGTAAAAATTGAGGTGTTGCCCAGAATCTAGCATGGCCAAGACGTGTGCACACTCCAAAAGAGGAGAAGTACCAGGAGGCTGGAGGGGATGTCTGAGATTGGACAGCTAAAGGCAATCTGATCTCATGAACAGCTTCAGAGGGGAAAGGTCTCCAAGCATAAAGAGCACGTTCAGCCCGACACCATTTTAATCTAATTAGATGTGATCCTTTTGTCAGACACTGAAAACACCAATTTATTTCTCATTCATCAAACTGATTCAAACCTCCCTTATCAGATGTCTCAATTATCAAAGACTCCAAGGTCATATAACACCCAGATACTGCTTTATATCTGTTATCTTTATACTATTATAATTCAGTTTTCCTTGTAAGGGGGTACAGACTTAGGCAAGGAAAAAACTCACCACAGAACCCAGAACTTTAGAGGCAAAAGAAACTCATTAATATGGACTTGGCCACATTAAGGAAACTGAGGCCCAGAGAACTCGGTCCCAGATCCAAGGCTATACAGCTCAATAGTTCCAAGATAAGACCACCTTCAGGCCATCCTTCCTCCTTTCAGTGGGGTTTCCCAGAGGCTGCTCAGAGAAGGAGTGGGTCAAGGTAAGTCAGGGAAATGGGGCCATATGCAGGCTGAGAGGAAGTAGTGTGCTTCCTCAGCTTTGCGGTGACACCCTCAAAGAGTTGTCTGACCACCAATGGTAAAACAGTGATTTCACGGTGGATGAGTCTCACAGATGCTGATTAAATGGGTGCTCTAGTTTCATGGCACCAGAAAGGGGTGAGTGGATTCCCTGACACAAGACACTGACAGATGCGGCAAGAGTTAGGGAGGGCGTGTTTGTTGGTTTGTTGTTGTTTTTTAAATCCACAGCCACCACTAACCAGGAGAAGATAAAGTACTTTCTCTTAAGTATCTGGCTAGTTCTCTTCATGGGGGTCCAGTCTATAAAAACAAGGCAAGGCTGGAAGTGGTTGGAGGTTGGAGGTGATGGAGGAGGTGAACCAAAAGCCACATGGACTCATGGACTGAGTTCTATAACAGAGCAGGGCTGTGATTGGAAGGTAAGAGAAACCTGAACTAGGTCTGTAATTCATGTGGTAGCTTTGGGTCAGTGTTAATTTGTTTTTTTAATTTCTGTACCTCCGGTAATAGGGGACACCACCCTCATTGGAAAGCTGGGTTTGAATACACCTCATAATCCTGTATGACTGGTCTGCATGTCTAAACTGGTTTTGCTTTCATAAAGAACACCAGAAGAGGCTTGCAGACTGGCAGGAGACACTCAAAGTGCTTAGCCTGCCCTTAGACACTTTCAGTGACAAGCAGTTTCCACAGGTCTTTCTTCTCATGTTATCTCGATGATCTAGAAATCTCTTAGTAGCACGTAGCATGGAGAATTTTTATCACTAGGAACAGAACCCAGCCCCCCTTTTTTCCCTCACAGAGTAAATGCTCAATAAAAATTTTCCCCAAAAGTCTTGGGAAGATGATTCAGTTGGTAATTGGCATGCTATATAAGCATGAGGACCCAAGTTGGATCTTCAGTATATATGTATATGTGTATATGTTTGTACATATATACATGTATATGTATATTTGTATACAGAGATATATGTGTGTGTGTATGTGTGTGTGTGTGTGTGTGTGTGTGGCAGTACATACCTGTAATCCTCAACACGAAGAATGTCAGGATACAATGATCCCTAGAGCTAACTGGTCAACGTAGCCTAAACATGCTGGCAAGATCTATGCTCAGTGAGTGATGCTTTTGCAAAAAATTATGATGGAAAATGAATGATAAAAACACCAAATGTTGATGACCTCTGGCCTCTGCACTCATAAGTGCATACACACGTATATTTATCTACACTTGTGTGCACACATATGTTATATATTTGCATCACACACACACACACACACACACACACACACACACACACACACACCAATTCCAGTCTCCAAAACTAATTAAATCCAATAACCAATAGCTTCAGCCACCCAATGCCTTTCCTCCCCACAACTTGGTGAGATGTAGATATTTTGTCTATCCTAGGACTATCCAGAGACAGAGAGGGCTCCCCTGCTCACATACCATTGTCCTAAGACAATGATCTCCCTCTTCTGTGGGATGGAACCAAATGGGAACCATCTCTGACGTGGCCCAGTTCCACCAGCAATGTAACTCACAAGCACACTGCACAACAGTTGGAATCAGCAGCACACCTGCTACCTGCATTCTGCTGTGCTTCAGATCCGCACTGTTTCCTCCTTCCTTAAGTTAAAACACATGAGCTGTGTTTGCACCCACAGTTCTCCCTGCTTACAGCATCCAACAAACACACAGCTCTCTCAGACTAAGAAGAAAATCTGTGCTCTGCCAGAGCCTGCCCTCCACTTACTTCTGAGGATAGAAATGTGCCCAACTATCCGCCCATATGTCACAAGTCTCTATCTCCCTAAAAGTAACAATGTCTTGTTCTATGAAACCTTTGTCCCCAGGAAAGGACTCTGCATTGATACCTGTAACACTTGACTTTAATTTATCCATGCCTCTCACTATACCCAGAGCTCCTCACATCCAGAAACTTTGCTGCATATATTATGTATTCTCAGCATATATGAGAACATGTGGCACACAGCCAGCCATACAATAAATGTTGGCTGGATCAAAGATCCAATCGTCAATCCCTGTCTCTGGCCCCTACTATCCAGGTAAGGAAGCAGATGGGATGGACAGCAGCTACCTATGGCTAATGCATTTAAGGCTACAAAGCCATGCAATCCAGCACTTCCTCTGCCTTGTAACTGGGAACTCATAAGCTTGGTCTCTCTGTAAACGAAGCCTCGGCATCTTGAGGAAGCATGAAGTCATTATCTGTGAGCCTCTGGTCTCTCTGAGCCACTGCAGCAAACTGGATGGCTCTTAGCTTCCAGACCTGTTGCTCCCAGCTCGCCCCTCTCTCTTTGATGTCAATGCTCAAAAGAAGGACAAGGAATGGATTCTAGGCCGGCTGGATCCCAGTGACTCTGGCTTACTCTAGTATAAAGAAGCAGAGACATTTTCTGAGCTCTCTCTCGGCTTCTCTGAGAGTTTTCATCTGCATGGCTGCTCTTGATGGCACTTGACATTGGCAAAGCCTGATGATGGATCCTGTCTTACTTGTACCCCACACTGGAAGCTTGGGATTTGCCAATCCCTGACAGCTCCCTCCCCTGGCTCACACTCAGATAAAAACTTCCTATTATTGTTCAGTTATTGATGATGCTATTGATCAGCCACTGAAATCACCATAAACAACCTCCCACCCCTTTTTGTGGCAGTTTAAGTTTCAGCCTTTGTCAGCTCCTGCATGGGTTAGGACAAGACCCTTGAAAGTCTCTCTAGCTTGACCCCACTCTGGTGTGCAAGTTCAGGATCAGCAGTATCTGTTCTTCAACAGGGTTAGTGCATCCCCAGGAGGCATGACCTGTAGTCATCCTCTTCTCTACGATCTCTTCCCTGAACCATCTCATCCTTCATAAATTCCTAAATGTCCTGCACTGCCCAGCCCTAAGGCCACACTGCTTAACCTTCACTGCACAGAAACCTCATTGCACAATTTAGTACTTAATATAAAGGGCCAACCTCAATGGCCCTCCTAGCAGCTGGAGAAACGCCCATCTCTGAATAGCCTGCTGAACATGCTCTCTCTGTTAAACTCGATTATGTAGCTCATGGTTTAAGTTGTCTCCTGTGTGTGTCCTGTGTTTGGTTTGCCAGCTTCTCCTGGCTTGTGTTGCTAAGCCCAGTCCCTGCATGCAGAGGTCATCTTAAAAGATGTCATCTCATGACTGGAGAAGTCTGTTCCAGAGGATGAGGATGCTGGGACCGTCCTCCTAGACTTAGACTCTAGTAAGCCTTGGAGGCGACTGAGCAGCTTGTCCTAAGTCCAGACATGGAGGAGACATTTTCTTCATTGCTGTAGCTATTGCCAAGTTGTCTATGCTTCTGTGAATAACCCCTTGCCCATGCTTCTGTGAAAGCAGCCCTAGGTAAACACATCGGGTCACCAAAAAAGGAGGGACATAAAGAAGAAAAGGGAGTAACTGAGAAGAAGAAAGAGATCAGTGGGAAAAAGATAAGAGAGAAGTAAGGGTGGGGCAGATGTGATCACAATATATTATGGTCGTATATAAAAATTTCATAATGAAACATGTTATTATGTATAATTAATGGATGCTAATGAAAACTTTCTGGAAAAATCAACACATGCTGTCTGCCCCCTGCAGATTCTGATTAAGAAAGTTTTGGGAGTGTTCTAGAAACTTCACTGCTTTTTTCCTAGGTCATGCCCAGCAACTCCCCAGAGATAGAAACTATTCTTTTACTGTGTGAGTCCTTCACCCTGTTTGTCCATAAAGCTTCTGCCTTGTGGGGTCAGAGGTCAGGAGGGGCCCCAATCACTAGTAAAGAGAATGTTCAGAAGCCTCTGTGGCGGTTGCTCTCAGACACCGGAGCTGGGAGGCAGCTGGGAGGCAGCGGCAGCAGGAGAGCACACAGATTCCTTATCTGTTCTCTCTGAAATGCCAGTGAGTTTGAAAGGCACTTTGTCCAATTAGAAGTGTGGGGAAATATCCATCCTGTCCATGACAAAGATGAAGCACTTCTTTCAAAAGTACTGGTGGCAGCCTGCCAGCTCTCAGAAGTCCAAGGAATCCACACGAGCCAGCAGTTATTAATTAGTTTTATTAGTGGCAGGTCCTTAATGCAAAATGACAGAGGGAAGAGAGTGAATATCCCCATCACTACTCAAATACAAATTGTCCAGATTTAGGCTGTGCTGTTCGCCGAACATGTACAGGCCGCTCGCCAGGCCCAAGTGGGGAATAGAGAAAAGAGCCAAGTGCCTTGCTACAGAATCCTGGGCTATTAACAGCCTGACCAAGCGTCGGAGTACTTACCTCAGGTAATTCTCCAGGAGGCGATGCACTGGTTTTAATTATCAAGGAGGAAGGGCCTTCAAGGGGAAGCTGGGGAGGATTGGTGGTGAAAACAGGGAGGGGACAGGCCCTGTTCTTACCCATAAACAAGGCCACAATGAGAAGCAATGGCTTCTCAGAGAACTGCACAGGGCTGCCCTGCTGAGAATTAGTCTTCTACTGTCAACCTGTGTTTTATGACCATTAATCACATTTGTATTTATAAGCACTAAGACAGGATAATCAAATCTCATGCTTCAAAGCATATGTTTATCACCACAGGCACAAGAAGCAAGTCGGGGGAAAGTTTACAAGCCTGCTCTGTTGGCAGGAGCTGCTGCCTGGCTGGTGGCCTCCCCAGAAGCAACCTGGAGGTGGTTGAGGGGAGCTGAGGAACATTCTGCAGGGGAGAGGACAGAATTGCCCTGTACCTTGCAGTTGTTAATATTTCTACTGCTTTCTATGCTGGGCCAAATGCAGAAATGTAAAAGATACCCTTTTCCCAGTGCCCCACCCCCTCTCCCCAGTAAAGAGCTTCCTTCTCTCCCTACAATAGCACCCATGACAGGTTCAGTGTAATGTCTCCTCCTGGTATCTAGCTCATAGGTTTCATGTAGGTCTTTTACACCATAGTATTTGAAGAGATTTCCAGTTTAACATATATTTCTAGGGCTCTTTTGCTAGACTGGAGGATGAAAAAGAAATTATTTTCCATCCAAGGCCAGATAGTAAGTTGTAGGCTACTCTGTTCTGCTTTCCAAGGCTGCCCCATACTATATATGTGTGGCTCTGTCCCAATAAAACTTTATTTCACACAAAAAAATGAATTAAAAAACAAAACAAAACAAAACAGGTTATAGAAGGTCTAGGGGGATGACTTAGTGATTAAAAAATCATTGTCTGTTTATATGGGGGGACCAAAGTTATAACCATCTGTAACTCTACTTCTGGGGCATCTGACCTCTTCTTCTGACCTGCTGGTTCACCAGGTACCTACATGGTGCACAAAGATCCAAGCAAAACAGGCATACACATAGAATAAAAATGAAAAACAAAACAAAAACAGGTGATGGGTGAAATGACTTTGACCTTGTTGAACCTTCTCCAGAGCAAAGGCCTAGATTAAGAGCCTAGGTATCTATTTCAAACCTGGCAGAATATTTGAACTGTTCTGGCACTGTGGATGATGCAAATCAATGGTTAGAACCACAATCAGTTCTTAGACAACCGCTATCTCTTGAAGCCTGCCTCTCAGCAGTGGAACACAGTCATTCAGGAAGAGACTAGGTCGGCCCAAGGCTTTTAGAACACAAGACCTATGCTGCAGAAAAAGCAGGGAAGGAAAGCAGGCCCCACTGCTTCATGTGAAAAGCTTAGAAGCCTTTGGCACCATGTCTGCATCTAGGAGATGCGCTCAAGAAACCCCGAACAATGTCCGTAAAGCCTCACCTTTTGCTTAGGTAGACAGGTGCAATGCCTCTCTCTCTCTCCACAGAAGTGTTTGCTCCCATCAAGGAAAGGGTCTCTGTTGCATTTGCTCATAAAATTGGGTGATTTCAAAGACTAACCTATGTGCTCTATTATATATATATATAAAATATAAATTTTTATATAATTTATATAAAGTATAAATAAGTTTGTTGGTATATATGAAGTCTATCTTCTCACTGACTTCCCTTAGAAAAAACCTGATTGATTTTTAAATGGCTCACATGCTAAGATTCTGCACCTTTTATGGAGATTTTAGTCATCTGCAAACAAAGACTTAACCCATCCGGGAGATGTTTCATGTATGTTGGATTCTGCAGTTAGCAGTGCTCTGTGAAGGAAGGGACATTATCTTTGGAGTGGAAAGTACCATGGCTGAACTGCTGGCTCTGCTACTGCAGCTTTGGGCAGCGCTCTAAACCTGTTTCCTAATCTAAAAATAGGGCCAGTGGCCCTTTCCTTACAGGATCAGCAGGCTGGGTGGGAATACCATACGTGATGCCTTTAGTACAACTCTTGGTGCAGTGCATACTCGATAACTGTTAGCTGTTGAATCATTTTGCAAACTCATAGGTTATTTTTAAAGAGCAATGCATACTCAGCCTGCCCTCCTGCCCCCTGCATCAAAGTAAAATAAAAAATAAAAATAATAAAATTTAAAAAAATCCAAAGCTCCATTCTGGCCAAGAGCCCACCTAACCAATGAGAGTCAGCTCCTTTCTTTATCACGCACATGTTATGTTCCCCAGGACTTCCCAGGGCCCCCTGGGGCTGACTGCTATTCTTCTTGAGCAAGACCAATCCTGGGAAGAATAGTCTGACAGCATATAAAATATGCATCTTCTCCTTTATCCTTCCTTCTTATAGGCTAGAGACCATGGCTGCTTATCTGGCCCCTGTCTGCAAACAGTAAAACTGCAGGGTGACTCTCACAGACACTGCCCACCTGGAACCCAAGGCTTTGAACCCAGGTACAACCATGCCACCAGAGAGCTTCGGTGGGGTCCATGGTGCGAGCAGGCTCTTGGTAACTCTGCTTTCCTGAACCAGTGTCGTTTTCATCTGTTCCGAAAACCAGATAGAAGCAAGAATCTATAAAACTCAGGACTTTGGAGAGCTCCACGTATGAACAGCAAACACTGTTGTCCCCCACCGAAGCTTTACTTCTCTCCGAAAAAGCTGCAGGGAATGGTGCAAGCTTATCTTAATCCATGCTTAATGGTGCACAAGGCATGGAAGTCGGCAGCCCAGGAGGTGTGCAGCTTGCTGGGTAGCTCTCCATAGGACATGCTGCATACACACAGGGGTCATGCAACTCATGGCTGTTTTGGTCAGAACTATCCCACAGTCTTGCAATTGAACAAGGAGAAGAAGGATGACCAGAAGTCTAGACCACTGGTCTCTAACTCCTCTTATTTAGAAGAACTTCTCCTTGCGACAGAATAGTCACTCTGTGAATGGATGTGCTGTACATCTTTAACGTGACAAGTTGTAGCAGCTTATGCTTAAAGGCAAATGACTTTAGGTCACTAGTAACCAAGCTACTGGGGTCCCAGGATGTGTGTGTGACTTGGGGAAGAAAATCTAAGTGATCAGAAACAATTACAGTATCTACCAATCTATTCAAGACTGACAGGGATGCCATCTCCAGTGAAGATATACTTGATTCAAAATGAGGGGGTGCAATGCTCTGTGAATGGGCACCTCTGTGCAGTTCAGAATGGGGCCTAACCTTATTTACCTGGCAGCAGCCCAAATAGAGGGCACCTACCATAGCCACTACCATAGTCACTCCAAGAGACACAAAGGCTCCCAGTGGCTCAGTCTATTGCTTCTCCTTGGTTATCATGGAATAAGTATTTCTGGGACAGACTGACGGATGGACAGATGGACAGTCAGACAGATGGAGGATGGATGGATGGATGGATGGATGGATGGATGGATGATTGACATACCCCATTGCCAGTTTACATCCCAATCCACCAAGTTCTGCTCTGAGGGGATGGGACTTGGGGAATACAGATGCAAGCCAACCTCCAATATCTCAAAGTCTGGATATGAGAGTGCTGGACCAAGTCTCTTAACACCCACAGACAGAATTTTCTAGTCTTTTAAAAAGAGCAAATCCTTGCTCACGAGGCAGTCATGTGCTTAGACACACCAGTGCAGTGACTGGCAGTTGGAAGGAGGTTGGCAGATGTTAATTGCTGCTGTCTCTATCATCCATTACTATAAGCCTTGCTGGGGTCCTTCAACACCTCTCCGTTAGACCCTACCCAACCTACATTACCTCTCTTACTTTCTCTTTTCCCAGTGTAACCACTGATTCCAGTTGTGTTTTGCCAACTTTTAGTGTAAACTGATGATTCCTGGCCTTTATGACCCTTGATAAACTGTGTTCCATCATGATGAAAGGCTCAAGTCTAATTTCATTTTCCTTTCTTCATTTTTTTCCATATGCATTACATCCACTCAAAAGGTGGTAGTATCCTTCCAGAACCTACTGTGTGCAACATAAGAAAAGGTGCAGACCCTGGCTGGCAACTGGCTGCACTATGCCAAGCCAGTCCAGATGGGGGTCACATGACTTGGCCTGAGCAATGACTATTTTTTAAAATTCATATAGAAAAGTTACATTTTCTCCCATCTCTTGGATTGTGTGTGTATGTGTGTGTGTGTGTGTATTTGTGTGTGGATAAAGCTGTGGAGACAAAAGGCAGACATCAAGCATCTTTCTTGATTGATTTCCACTTTATTTTTGATACAGTCTCTCATGCAACTTGAAGCTTGTCAAGTAGGCTCAGCTGACTGGCCAGCCAGCCCAGGATTGCCTCTCTCTGCCTCCCTAGCTCTAAGACGTTAGGCGTGCACTGCACATACACGTGGGGATCTAACTCCGATCCTCATGGTATGTAGTTACTTTAACAGCTAAGCCCTCTCTCTCCCCAGCCCCTTCTTGGGAGTCTCCTACTGTAGATGTTCTTCCTGGAACAGACATGAACTAACCCAGAGATGCATTGCTGGATCCAGACCTTTCTAAAGTTTTCATCTTTCCCTTAAATCTGTGAGGAAGCACTTTGTGAACTGCAAGGACGAGCACCCCACTTCCCTCTCCTCTGTGTTCACAACTGCAGACTTAATGGTTTAAGAGAGGGCCAAAATTGAAAGCAGTGTGCTTGTCTACAACCGCAGCTACTCAAGATGGCAAGACGGGAGTATCACAAAATTAAGGCTAGCCTGGGCCAATAAAGAGTTAGACCAGCCTGTGGAAATGTAGGAAGACTCTGTCTCAAAATTAAAAGCCACAGACTGGGGCTGTGGCATGGTGACATACCCAGAAACACTGAGAAGAGAAGGGCAGAGTTGAATATTTTTCCCAAGTCAAGTGTGAATGTTCTACTCCACCATAAGCTCCCCAGGGACTCAAGGACTCTTTGTGAGTGACACTGTGCTGTAGGAAAGGTGATCTACTGTTGACCCATTTTCTGTGAACTGACTTAGTTGGAAGAAGTTCTCCAGTGATTTCTCCTAGCCCTGGGGAGTGTGGTTTTCGAAGCTGCCCTTCACCCCTCTGGCAGCAAGGCCAAGACTGATAACGAATGGGCCGTGGGAAGTGCACTGTGGCCATCGTGACTCGATGAGATGGCTCCAAGTTCTAGAGCAGAGGAACACTGAGTACCTCGGGAAGTCACATGATCTTGTGTCTTGAGTCCCCAAGGAAGGCAGCAGTGTGCATACTGGCAGGGGGTGGTAGGCAGGTGAGCAGAGCAGGAGAGAGAGAATAACCTCCAAGCCATTACTCACTTCTCCTGTTAGCTTAAGGTGCAGCCGTGCCTGCAGACCACATGGAAAGCCGAATCCTCCATGTTCGGGCTCACCAACAACACTGCTTACCCTTCTCTCCTCGTTAATATGTGAAAATGCAATTCTGACATGACCATTTCAATGCTGCCTGAACATCACTCCATTAGAACCTAGGGTAGTAGAGGTTGTTAAATAATAAGAGTATTCGCAGTGAAGAGAATTGCAGGTTGGGAGTCACACTGCAGGCCTCATCTTCCAGTAATACAATTACCAGCTGTGTAACCTCAGACCCATTAATTAACCTCACTCTGGTGACTCTGTACTTCTGTCATACCTGCCCCATCACAGGACCTCATGGAAGGGGTCTGAGAATTAGATTATCTAATGCAGTGTCAGTCAAAATAAGAAGAAAAACATTAGGCTTTCTGGTGTTGCTGTTATTAATAACAGTGTTGTCAATGTGACTTAATTTGATCACTTTGGATTCTTTTGTAAGATATCTGAAGGATCTGTGGATGTCATAGGTACGGCCAATAACTGAACAGTCCCCAGGACGTTTGACTCTTTAAATGATTTCTTTAATTCTCTCAGCTTAAGGATCCCCATTTGTCCTGAGCCTGAATGTACAATCCACTCCCCACTCACAACACAGAACAGCATGTGAATAGCACACCAAACATCTTCTATCAAGCCCCGCAGTAACTCCCTTGACCACTAGAGGTCTACTCCTTACAACAGGGGCTCAGAGCCATGCTGGACTACCCCATAGGTTTGAAGACCTTATAAAGCACTTTCTCAATGCTATCAAGTTTTCCCTATTCTAAGGATGCTATCCACAATGGTGCTCCAATCCAACTAAGGAACTCTTAACCTACAAGTTTCCCTACACAAACCAGCATCCTCAAATAAATATTCCCATTGCTTCCCAAATAGGCTTTGGGTCCCTGAATCTCTTTATCTCTATGTGCAGGTGCAGTTTGCTTCATTAACAAGCAATCGCCCTTGAGCATCTCTCCCTCCCCATCCCCATCACACACAGAGAAGGTCTACCTCTTCAGAATACTGACTAGGGACACCGCCCCTATTTAACTCATTGAGATAGATAGATAGATAGATAGATAGATAGATAGATAGATAGATAGATAGATAGATAGATGGATGGATGGATGGATGGATGGATGGATGGATGGATGGATGGATGGATATGGATATGGATATGTCATCATTTGATCAGTGTGTCACAGTCAGTCTTAGACACACCTGTTACTGTGACTTCATAACTTTATTTAATTGTTATGTAACCATCACTGTATAAGATTTTGAGGCCTTATCCACTACGCTGCAACCCACTGAGGTTCACATGTGTTTTGGTTCCCCACATAAGAACACTAAATCAGCACAAAGGAGGTCTTAGTATTTCATGAGAATCGCATTATGTGTTGAGCAAAATTCATCTTGATGAACAAGCTCATCAGATAAAAATGTCTAAGCAACTTGTAGAAATTAAGCCTCAAATATTACAAAAAAAAAAAAAAAAAAAAAAAAAAAAAAAAAAAGACCTGGTCAAGGCCTTACTGTGGATAGGCCAAAATCCACCACTCAGATCGCAGTCAGGCCCAAAGTCATATCTTTTTGCCCTGTCATCATATATCTCTTCAACCTTGCATGCAAACAACTGTTTAGGGGCTAGTTGCATGGCTAAGGGACAACACACACTGGGTATAGCTGCAGGCTCAGAATATCAGTCACCAAGCGTCAGACTGCCAGAGTCTTCTGTGTGAAGCCAGCTCAGCAGACAGGCAGCTCAAGCCACAAGCCAGGTTCCCCAACACTCTGGTGTTATGGTTTGAAAGTGAAGTGTCCCCTGTAGGCTCAGGTGTTTGAACCCTTGGTCCCGGGCTATTGCTGCCCATTTGAGAAAGTTGTGGAAACTTTAGAAGATAGAGCCTTTCTGAAGGAAGTAGGTCACTGGGAGAGGGCCTTGAGGCTTTATACCTTGGTCCTATTTCCTGTCTGATCTCTGCTTCCTTACTGTCATTGCCACATGATCTTCTGGTCCTAATGCTATGATGTAAGAATCCCTTCATACTGTAAGCCAGAATAAAGCCTTCCTCCCTTCAGTTGCTTCTAGTCAGGCATTTTTCCACAGCAAAGAAAAGTAGATGCTCCAATTGGAAAAGCCTCCATCCTCCATATTCCAGTGGCTCGTAAGATATCTGCCTGTTCTTAATAGTTGCTGGCCTCAGGTGGATACCTATGAGGTAGGAGTCATGAGAACCAAGATGCTAGCGAAGGGTCCTGGAAATAATGCATAAACTTTCCCTCCCGGCAATTTTGTTATTCCAATGCCGTGAAAATTCATTTGGCCGTGATATTATGAAATATGCCGCCGCAAACAACTGGATTTCATTTCCAGCAGCATAAATTAACAAATTGCACGTGTGCACACAGCATCTGCTAACCTAATAATTAAGATATTAAAAAGTCACCTAATGGCACCAGCATTGAGATAATAGGATAATTGTTACAGTGTTTTAAGAAGGAGAAGAAAAGGAAAAAAAATGGCACAACATCCAGTCATCCATGCAGCTCCCCGGATGCAAGACTGCTTTCTCGGGGGGTTTTGAGCATGGTGTTTGGATCAGCACTGTGCAGAAAGCAACCACTGCTGTTCTGTAACCAAACCCTGCGCATACAGTTGTCAGTCTGGGTAAATTTAACTCTGCAGGTTGAAGGCAGAGCTTCCTTGCCAGAGCAGAGCTTTTTAAACTAAAGAGGATTTAAAGACATAGTGCCCCGTGGACCACAGAGAACACTGACTTGGGGAGTTTGTGCAGCAGCCCAGTACAGCTTTCCTGGACCACACTGGGGCATCTGCCACCCCCTCCCCATAATAGCCAGTTTGAAAACAATGAAAACTGACAGGAACATGGTTGTTCAATTACAAAGCTGTCTGCATTCTCCCTCTCTCTGCATGGCAATAAAGGCACTTAGGGAACCTAATGTGCCTCGGAAGGAAGGCGCTGAAACCTAGAATCAGGGGAGGCTTTAATAACAGGTTGCTTTGCAAGGGTTGGGGGAGAGAGAGAGAGAGAGAGAGAGAGAGAGAGAGAGAGAGAGAGAGAGAGAGAGAGAGAGAGAGAACTGAGATCCAGGCAAGGGTGCTATTGCTTCAGTGGCATGGAGAAAGTTAGCAGGCACAGGACCATGCCCTGGGTACCAGCACAATGGCTGCAGGCTCAGAGGCTCAGAGGCTCTTCTCCCTCTCTGTATCTCCGATTTGCAGAGCACACTGACTTCCCTCCCTCTGCTATCACCAGCCAATTCATTAAAGGCAGGGAATACCCGTGTAGGCAGACACCCCTCTGTAATAGGTTCTGCCAGATAAGACATTCCCAGGGACGTGTCAAGGTATCAAAAATATCTGTCCAGAGGACCATGTCACCCAGTCTCTTGCCTGTGCAGCAGAACTCATTGTGAAGCAGGTGCCCTGGTCACCGGACAGGGAACAAAGTTAGTTGAGACTAGGAAGTGTATACATATCTCCTATCCTACAGTGAGGGGCTTAATCAAGAAAGAATCCCACATCACTACTCACTAAAGGGAAGAACCCCGCCCCCAATGAGGCCAAGATAGGCCTGACAGTTGAACTAGTAGCTTTTCCTCTGTGCGGAGATACAGAGGGGGGTGGGGGGGGGAAGGGGAGACAGAATTTGCAAGAATGAGAATAGCATAGAAAAGACATTTAAATGACCCAGAGCATTTCAAAGACTCTGCACCTTGATTTGTAAATGCATCGAATGGATCAGGAACAGACTAGGAAAGAGTGAGCAGGGAGTCTGCCTCAGCACACCATCTCAGGGGATCCCCACCCCCCACCCAATCTCAGCAGTCACATACACAACACTCTAGTGTACTGGTTTTAAAATTAGTATAAATGTTGGAGGGCAGAAGAGTAATAAGTAAAATACCCAGATTTTATGTAAAGAGGATAGCAATAAGGATTAAAGAATCAGAAAGGTCACTCCTTGTAAAGGAATAGGTTCTAAGGCTGGAGAGACATCTCACTCAGTTGATAAGGCAGTTGCTGTGTAAAGCCTGTAGACCTGTGTTCCATGCCCAGCACACATGCAAAAAGCTGGAAACCTGTGATTCCATCACTGAGGGGAGGAAACAGGAGAGTCTCGGGGTCTCGACAGCTAGAAAGTGGTGAGTTCAGTGAGAGACTGACAAATTAAGATGGAGAATGAGCAAAGACCTCTGACCTCCACACATGCATATACATGTGTGTGGGCATGTACACACTGAATTAATTTTGTAAATGTTATAAAAGAGTGAGTCAACTGGCCCCAGAAACCAGATGAACACGCATAAGAAAAAAAACGCTCTCTGAATCCTGAAAATGCTACACACAGAAACTGGCAATTCTAGTCCCCAAGCAGCTGAAGAAGGAAAAATCCGCCTTGGGACCCCTGGAGCTTAGCTGGAGTCCCCAGCCCCCGCCCCTCCTCCAGGCCCCCCAGCCAGTGCCGCTGCCTGGGTGATTGGCCTCTGTTGCTAAGGGCCTGCTGCTCAAAGCCTGATCTTCCCCAGGAGCAGAGCAGTTCAGAAGCATCTTAGTCACACAGATAGAAGGTAAAAGTGTATTCCGAGCAAACTACTGGACTGAGGTGGAGTTTATCAAAGCAATTACAGTGAGATGTCCCAGGCAGGGAAGGGATGTAATCATGTATGACAGGGATTATCAAAACTGCTTACACAGGGAATCAGGAAACTGATAACAAGCTGACAATGGCCTGTACCTGACTGAGGGATTTCAGGCTCCACTCTCCCAGGCTTGTCAAACAGAAAAAAGCAGCAGAGGTTGAACTGTGCAGAGCTGCTGGGTTTTGGTCACACTAAGCAAAGGCTGGTGATAGCCTGCGGTGGGTGGAGCAGAATCCCAGAAGGACCCTCCCTGGGTAGCCTCAACTGGTCCAAATTACAGAAGCTATGAAGCTATGCACTCTCATACCATTCAAATCACCCTTTTTGGTCCTGACCTTAGACACCACAGAATTCCAGGAGTAAGCTGACAGAAGTAGGGACCAAGGAAAGAAGGAAAACCTATCTTCACTCCTTGTCGTCCTTCCTTTTTATGTGTGTGCTAGAGTATGTGTTCATATCTGTTCATGTATAATTGTGCATGTGTATACACATGTATGTACAAACCAAAAATCAACTACGGAGGTCATCCATAAGCATTTCACTTTTTTTCTTTTTTCTTTTTTTTTTTTTTTGAGACAGAGCCTCTCAATGCCGTGGAGATCACTGACAGACTAAGGTGGATAACCGACAAGCTTTAGGAAGCTGCTTGCCTCTGCCTCCCGTAAACTTGGATTATAAGCATTAACCGCCATACCTGCTTGGCTTTTTACCTGCACACTGGAGATGGACCTCGGGCCCCTCTGCTTGCATAGCAGGAACTTTACTAACGGAGCCATCTCCAAAACCTTGATGTGAGGAAAAGCTTTGAGGAATAAAAAGAGACCTAAGGCAGGCAGGCTTATAGAGTGTGACAAGGATTAGAGTCTGTCAACTCTACCAGGCAGAGGCGCTCTGAGTGTAAAGGGCTTTCTGAACACTGGTCTAGAAAGCGGCAGGGCACAGGGGTGGGAGCGGGGCTTCCCTAACCACAGAACTGCGTATGCCTTGAGAAGGCCTCTGTCTTCTTCGGATTGGGAGGTCCTGGGGCAAGCACAGACATGCAGAGTAGGGTCATCTCCTACCCCAAATAAAGACAGCAATACCTTAACTTTCTGGAACACAGAGTCACTGCAGGATACGTGAAGCCCAGAACAGATGCAAACTGCAGGAGACATACCTAATGAATCACGGACAGACAGCAAACTGAAATAGAGGCCCTAAATAAAGCAGCTGACCTGGAAAAGGAAACAAATACCTACATTTGCAACGAGGAGCTGCCTCTTTCCTCTTCCTCCTCCTCCTCCTCCTCCCCTCCTCCTCTTTCTCCTTCCTCCTCTCTCCTCCCCCTCCTCCTTCCCCCTTCCTCTTTCTCCTCTTCCTCCTCCCCCTCCTCCTCTTTCTCCTTCCTCCTCCTCCTCCCCCTCCTCCTCTTTCTCCTTCCTCCTCTCTCCTCCCCCTCCTCCTTCCCCCTTCCTCTTTCTCCTCTTCTTCCTCCCTCCTCCTTCTCTTCTTCCTCCTCCATCATCCTCCTCCTCTTCCTCCTTCCTGCTCTCCTTTCTCCTTCCCCTCCTCTCTCCTCCTCCTCCTCCCCCGCCTCCTCCTCTTCCACCTCTCTCTGCACCACTGGGCTTGGTTTCTCCTTCACCGCTTGGTGCCTTCAAACACCCTTTCGAGTTCAGCTGACTCGGGACCCAGCTTCAACTCTATCAGCACCAGCGACAGTGGTGATTTGCATCAAGTTCAATGCTGTCCTTTTGGCAGTTGTTGCACTTAATTGAGTGAAAAAAGCTGTCAGTCTAAAGCCCCAGTCCCAAGGTAAATTCACTCTGAACTAACCATCTGCCAGGACTTCTCCCAGGGTACTCCACACTTACCATCCAGAGAATCCTATTCACAGCCTCATAATTAGATCATTCCTGAATTAAATTGACGGTCCCAGGGAAAAGAAAAATGCAAAGTGTATTTGGAGACCAGAAAGCAGAAACCGCCTTGTCTTAACAAATGCAAGCCTTTGTAATTTCTGCCCCTGCAATCGAGTGCCACAGAAATGACTTTTCCTCAACTATCCGTCACAGGGATTGTCACCGTCCACGCTGCCTTCATGTCTCTCAGTCCGGCTTTTGTGTGTGAAGGTGAGGCCCATCTTGAAAGCAGCTCGCACAGACGCAAAGGACGGCGGTTACTGTGGATTGGACCGAGTGCCCAGGTAGGGTCGCTGACCCACTGACCCCGCTTATAAAAAGCTGCGAGGGTCTACAGCTCAGGGCATTTCTGTGCATATCTGCCATTCTGTTGCTTGTTTAAAAGTAAAGTACTAAGGGCTGGGGCGGAAGCTCAGTCAATAATGAGAGTTTGAGTTTTATCCACAGAACCCACGTTTAAAAAAAGAAAAAGAAAAGAAAGAGACACAATGGAGGACTCTTATAATCCCGCTGCTGGAGAGGCGGTCAGAGGTACCCCAGAGCTCACTGTCCACTCAGAGGTCAGCCAGCCTAGTCTACTTGTGGGGTGCCCGGCCAATGAGAGACCCTGTCTCAAAAAAAACCACAAAGGATGGAAGGGAAAAAGGGAAGGAGGGAGAGAGGACAGGAGGGGAAGGAAGGAAGGAGGGAGGGGAGGAAAGGGCCGGAGAGCCTGGCGCAGGATGGTGTACGCACAAGGGTGCTTTACCGCATACGCAAGTCTGTAATTATTTAGGAGAGCTTTGAAAATAAAAAACAAAAGAGTGAAATGGTAAAATATTAAGTCAAAATTTGAAAAATAAACCTAGTGAAAATGAATACAGGGCATGGAACTATAGCTCGGTGGTATAGTGTTTGCTAGCTTGTACAGGTGCCTGGGTTCAATCCTTGGAACTGAAAAGAAAGAAAACCAACTATAGATTTACAGCTATTTAAAATATGACACAAAAGTCTACATTTGTCACACCCTCCATGTGTGTGACTTGTAACCGGAAGCTGTTCACAGTAGCTGGAGTTGTTTCTTCCTTTCTTTTTCAATGGCAGGTGCTCCTGGCTTTTCCTAGGCCAGTCAGGTGCTCCGCCTCCCTACAGCATTCTCCACTCGCGCCCTCTAGCTTGGTGTAGGCTCCTATCCCTATTAGTGCACTCGTGTATAAAAGCATTGCCCTTTCGGGGCACAGATATTAAATGATCATCTGCAAAAAGCCGACAGTCAGACAAAGATGACTGGGTTCAGACAGAGAGCCAAAGAAGTCACCCAGAATAAAGGATATAGCAAAGCAGAGGTTAGCAGTGTGCGTGCATGCCTGCATGTGTGCGTGTGCGTGTATGTGTGTGTGTGTGTATGTGTGTGTCTGTGTGTGTGTGTGTGTGTGTGTGTGTGTGTGTAAATGAAAGAGGAGTTAAATGGGATCTTTTACATGGCCAACTGGAGTTTCAGAAAAAGAGAAAGAGGCTACATCTAAGAATGTTACAGATTAAGAGGAGAGGGGGCCGCATCAGAACAATAAGAATATCAAACCCTGAGTGGAATACATAAGTTCATCCTAAACATGTCATGGTGATCCTGCAGAAGACCAAAGAAAAAAATACAATCTTAAAAGCAAGCAGGAAGACAAATTACCTTCACAGGACTGACAGTGTAATGGACAGCAAGCTTGTCACCCACAACAGCAGGTGCCACCTGCTGGCAAGGGTCACTCACAGACTCTTCACAAAAGGGAGTGAATGTTGCTCAAAACGATTGCCTAGAGCAACACTATGCCCTTTAGTGTTAAAGGTAGCCTTTATTCATTTCTCCCAAGGGTTTTTATTGAGCACCTACTGTGTGCTAGGTAGGAATTTCTCTGCTTTCAGTTTGACAGCAGATTCAGGAAAGTTACTGCTGAATGGAAGAAGAAGGGAATTATATTTGACCCAGGTGGGAAGTGGCCTGAAAGAATCAGAATCTAGCTGAACACCATCAGTCAGTTACAAGCTAGGCAGGAGCATGAACCTTTGAATGCAAAGGCCTGGTATTCACATGCGCCATTAGTCCCTCAGTACGCAAAGTCCCTGGCACTCAGGGAGCACAACATAAACATTTATGAAGATTGGGGATGGCAAGAAGGTATAGAAAATCATAGGAGATGGGGAAACTCAGTGCAATTTGAAGGGCAGAGTGTAATATAGCCATTGGGGAGAGCCGGTGAGACTAGCCATGGTGAAGAGGCTGGATCAGATGATATTATATTTGTGTGACTGTGTGACTGTGTGTGTGTGTGTGTGTGTGTGTGTGTGTGAAAGGGAGAGGGAGAGAGACAGACAGATACACTCAGAGAGACAGACAGATACACTCAGAGAGACAGAAAGACAGAGAGACAGAGACAGAGAGACAAATACACACAGAGAGACAGAGAGAGACAGAGAGACAGATACACACAGAGGAGAGAGAGAGAGAGAGAGAGAGAGAGAGAGAGAGAGAGAGAGAGAGAGAGAGAGAGAGAGAGAGAGAGAGAGAAGAGAGAGAGGATCTTGCATATTCCAGAATAACCTCAAACTTGTTATGTAGCTGAGATGGCTGGTTTTGAACTTCTGATCCCCCTACCTCCACTCTCAGAGTACTGGGACTGGCTTATGTCGCCAGTCCTGGTTTATGTTGTACTGTCACTCAAACCCAAGGACTCCTCCTGCACACTAGCCAAGTGCTCTACCAATTCAGCCCAGCCCCAGCCCCAACTCCAATGCAGGGCTTTAAGCAAAGCGGTGATCCATGAGCTCTGCTTTTGCCAAGAGCACTTTGGCAAGGGTGTCCTCGTCAGTATGTCAGTGAGGAGAGCAATATTCTATGAGGTGCCCCAGAGCTCCTCAGTGAGGAGAGATGAACAGCCTTCAGCCCTTTACACACTAAGAGGGACAGAAAGAGTGACTGGACCATGCCTGAGTAAATCTAAGAAAAATACCCATAAAATCCTGGCTAGCCAAATCCTGCAGTGAGCGTTTTTCCAATCAGTCCCAAGGCTTAACAGCAGAGCCGGAGTAGGAATAGAAAAGTCCCCGGCTCCAGCTGAACATTCTGTCCCGGCTTTTCAGTCTAAAAGCTTCAGTGTGCCAGTCAGCACTGTTACTACTCCGGTGGTGTTCTGCCTCCACTGGGCCAAATCCTGTCCCCAGAATACCACTGTGCCTCACCAGAGACGGGTGTTTGCTAGTCATCCCGCCCTTCCAGAACAGGGCAGCAGCAAGCTCAGAGAGTCTGGCTGAATGAAGCCATGTCTCTGCCAAAGCCAAGTTCAGCAACTTCTCCGTTAACAGCTCCCGGTGGGGCCGCCTGGCACTGAGCAATGGGGCCTTTCTGGAGACACAGTCCCCGTCAGTTTGTATCTTTAATAGTCAGAGCCCATGGTGCAAGCATCTGCAAAGGCACAATCACAGGTTGTTCTCAACACTCTACTCAAGTGACTTGTTAGAAGGAATGCAAGGATCTCTCTTGCAAGGCCAGAGTCATGCTTCATCTAGGTGGCCGGAAGTCTGCTATGACAATGAGGAAGAGAGTTAAGTCTCAAGCATCCATCTGACAGGAGGCATCTCAGGCCAGGGAAGGACAACAGGAGACCCAGGGAATGAAGGGGAAGTCGGCCTCCGGAAGAACAGCCTGGGGAAAGAGAAAGTAGTGAGACAATCTTCAGGGACAGCTGTGGGTAGGTGACTGCAGCACACTGCATAGCTCCAGGGAGCTGCTTGCCCAGGCTGCCTTCTGCCTCTAAAAGTGAAGAAAGAAATAAACAGAAGTGGAAAGGAACCTGGGAGACTGGGGCTATCATGTAGAAACACCAGGAACTCTCAACATAAGGGGGTAAGGTAGATGTTGTGGGAAAAACTCTTCCCGTCCCTGGGAGCAATAGTCTCAGTTCAGACTAACCAGCTCCCCAGGTCCTCCTTCTTTTACCTGCAATACAGAGATTGCAGCTGTGCCTCCGAGGAACACAGACAGAGCTGGAAGGACTGTGCTTAGAAGAGCCCCAAGTTCCCAGGATAAAGTAAAGGAGGAATAAGTGGGCCAATCGTAAGGATGGAACCCTATCAGAGCTCAGGTCACATTCTCAACTAAAGAATGATTGCTTTTCTAAACGCACAGAGGACATGGACAGCATGTTAGTTCGTCTGTGGAACCTTGGCCCCTTGTGCAGTGCCCACAGGCCAAACGAGTGAACACATGGGGTTACAAACATGTGCTAAGCGAAATAAAGATCATGCATGCGTGCGTGCGTGCATGTGTGTGTGTGTGTGTGTGTGTGTGTGTGTGTGTGTGTGTGTAGGACCTCTAGCAACAGTGTCAAGAGAGGCTGTGGATGCTACCATATTCACTAATATTTTGAAGCATAAGCAAACACCATGTGAACAAGCATGCCTGGAAAACACCGGTTCAAGACAGCCATCTTCAGGATGTCCCGCACTCAGACACAGGCTCCTACACACATCCTACTCCTCCCACTGCTGTGCTGGGGTGATAATGTGCTCACAACTGAGAGAGGACACTGAGCTTCTCCCTCCTCCCCTCACAGCAAACAGTGCACCCCGCCCCCAGCATATCTCTTCTAATGAGTTCCTTCCTGAGAAAGAGAAGAAAAGGTTAAAAGGTTCCCTCTTTCAAACTATGGGAGAGGAAAAACCAAGATGCAATCACACCTGGTCCTCAGGGCAGCCTGGCAGCTCACAGCCACCTCTACCCACAGTGTCCCAAGTGCCTCAGAAGAGTCACGGGGAGGTAGTCATGCTTACTGCAGAATGCCTGGATTTGGCCATCTCTCCTCAATTCCCCCACATGGATGCAACTGAGAGTCAGCTTTCCCAGGAGGCAGAATCAGGCATACTAAAGTACACTTCCACCACTGGGACTAGGAAACAGTCCAACTTCTAAATCCCAAAGATATTACTGAAATTGTTTACAATTATCATGCTCAATAAGACTGCAACTGGTGCCTGATTTCCATGGAGGGTAAATCCTTTTATGCAGCTGAGAAGTGTGTGAGTGTGTGTGTGTGTGTGTGTGTGTGTGTGTGTGTGGTATACAAATAGTGCATACATATATGCATGCACAGTGTATGCATGTAGTTTATACCCCCAGAGCCAGGGATTTAGCTCAGTTTGTACAATGCCTCTCTGGCATAAACAGAAGCACATACATGTGACATAGTAGTTCACATCTGTAACCCCAGTGCCCAGGAGGTAGAGCTAGGAAAATCAGAAGATTCGGGATATCATCAGCTATACGGTGAGTTGAAGGTCAGCCTGGACTACATGAGATCTTGCTTAAACAAACAAACAAATAAATATACATATGCATCCATATTCATACATGTGCACATTCGTGGTATTATTATGTTCAACCTTCCTGAAATTTATACTGGAGCCTGATTAAAAAACACACCAACAGGTGCATAGCTGCCTAGCCACATTCCAGATGATTGAGTGTCATAGCCTATGCCCTTGAAAGGTCTTAAATAGTTAAAAACACAAAATTCTAGTCTTTCTCACAAGAGAAGGCCATAAATTAAAGGCCTTGTCTTTATCTAAAAGACATGGGTTCCTTACAGATGTGTACAAGGTTACCACGAGAATGGGTGAACCTCAGAATAGAACACAAAGAAAAAGGAGCCCATCAGTTATACAGGGGTTAGAAAATATGGTATGTTCACTCAATGGACTATTGGTCACTCAGAAAAAGGGAAAAGTTCAGCATCTCCAATTTGAAAATCTGAAACTTGAGGATGAAGGATGTATAACCAGTAAAGTCTATGTGAATATTTAAATTTTTGAAAAACCTAGATTTGGGACTTTTTTAAAAAATAGACTATCCAACCTATACTAATACATTCTATGGCACATATGAGTCCTAGAATACTAAGCCCAGTGAAATCAGCCAGATCCAAAGACTGCATTTTATATAATTCAATTACAGTGAAATGTCTAGAAACAGTAAATGAACACTAAAGGCTGTCACAGGCTAGGGTGGAGTGTGGAGAGGTGATAGGGACATAACAAGGTACCATCTTGGCATGATATGAATGTCTAAGTAGACTGAGGTAGTGGCATAATATGAACATCCAAGAATACTGAGGAAGAGGTGAAATCCTGTAAATTTACTAAAACATTGAGACTTCACTCTCAAGAAGGAGTAATTTCAAATTGTGCCTCACCAATTATCGAAAGGAAGCATCCATGTTCTATGGTTCTGTCAGTAAGTGGGATCTCTGTCACAGGGTCTCAGAACTTCTGGGCTGTCAGGAAGTCATACTTCCGCACATCTCTGTACTGTAGAAGAGGTGAAGCATCTTGGGGAAAAGACACTGGGGCCACTTACAACAAAGAACTAAGCTGTGATGGGAACCCAGGTGTCTCTGATATTGTCCTAGGTAACCTTAACATTTATTATTTTGCATTACACCACACCCGAGGCACCAGTGACAAACAGATGTGCCTGAATCAAAGGTACAAGTTTCTGAAATATACCTCATTCTGAATAACCCCTGGTTCAGTATTCTCAGCGTACCTCGGTGTTTCTAGATGCCTGACCCTAAAAGGTGTCTGGGAGAGGACTCTAAGAAGCTGAGCCAACTCTCAGAGGCTCCCAGCTTCAGTCAGTCCTACTGCAAACTCCCTAATTCAGATGCAGCCTCGGGCTTGTCAGTCTAACAGAAATGTAAAATAGAACCTCCATGTGCCACAAAATTAAAATGCAGCCCAATTAGGCAGAATACAAAGGAACTTGTCACCAAATTACCAGAAAAAAATGAAAAATAAATTACAAACTCTAATTTAAAACAAATGATAATGTAACTTCAATTAGCTTGGGATCCACTGACAGATATCAAATGATACAGCATCATAATGATAAAATACTCTGCTGTTTGAACAAACAAGAAAGAAAGAACCAACACTTTGGAAACAACTCAATCACCATGAAAATTATGTGTATGTACTTTAAGAACTGGGCCAAAATATGCCCTAAAGATCTAGCCCCTGCTCCCACAAACATCTATGTTGTGTCTGTAGGCATTAGTGAATGGGGGCCCTGAGATTTAAATAGAACTAGTTGAAGCCACGGTCTTTGAGCCCATCAGAATAGGATCACTATTCTTATAAGTGGGAGGGAGGGCTGGGGGTGGCGATGGCCAAGCTGGTAAAGTGATTGCCACGCAAGCATGAAGACCTGAGTTTGAGCCCCAGAAACCCCCTATACGCCCTCTAAAAGAATAGGTATAGTGTGTAACGTGTAATCCCTGGGCTGAGGAAGCAGGCATGTGTGATTCCTGAGGCTTACTGAGCAGCCAGGCTAGATTACTCAAGAGCATGAGGGAGAGACCCCGTCTCAAAACTCAGGCTGGACGGCAGATAAGGAATGACACCTGAGGTAGACTACTGGACTTGTGCACACATGTTCATGTGTATCTTCACACATACGAACAGATACACAGAGGGCAAAAATAAAAATGATAAGAGGAAGAGTGGCCCCGTTCCCAACCCACCATGTGACAGCTGAATGAAGATGTGGCTCTTGCCAAACCAGGAAGCTTGAAATCTGAACAGTGGGAAAACAACCGTCACTTCAACTACCAGCCTAAGGCATTTTGTTATAGACGCTAAACCACCATGGTCAACTACATACCTTCTTTACATCTGCAGCTCTGCTATAATATGCTAAAGTCACGCAGGTTAAGTGGTTGCACAAGGGCCCTTCCTTAGGAAGACAATCAGCTACATTAGCTCAGAATAGGGTTAGAGCTACCCAGACTCCCCTGTTCTGCTTCTTGCCAGGGCCCGCTCGTGCACGACGTTTTTATACACATACAGTCTATCTCCCAACACTTTCGCCTCAGCACCGAGTGAAAATGAAAATAGAACTGCATATTTAACTTGACTTCCCCGTCCTAGAACCAGGCCCTAACTTCTGAAAATGTACCTCGCTCGGCCTCTAAACGATGTCTTTCCTCCCTCAAACTTCCCCTCTCCTGGGGATCTGTATGTTCAAAGGGCCTGGCAGATGATTGAGCCCATGGTTTTGAAGCAAATATTGCCTCAAAAAAAAAAAAAGCAAATATTGCTTTCTCTGGAAATTTGGGAACACCCGCAGGACTAGCCAAGGATGGAAGACTTCAGTGACTGACACACGAAGAAACTCAGATTTTAAATATATCAGCAGTCTCATATGATAAAGAAGCTCAACAGTGCGGGGATTAGACGGTTTCTGGCCAGTTTCCATTTCTCTGGCAAAGTCCAGCTTCTTCCTGCCTTTCACCTCAGTTACCCCAAAGGACCCTTTAGTCCATATCTAATGTGGGGAGAAAATTCAGAACAGAAAGCAACAAGGAGATTTGATCTACACACTAAATGGGACTGTTTGGGAGTGGGAAACAAAGATTCTGCTTCAAACCTCAGAGGTTAACCCCATGCCCATTATTATAATAAAATAGTGCAACCTCCAAACTGTAAAACCTCTAAGTTATCAAATCCCAATATCATCAAATAACCCAGTTTATCTAGTTTTTGGAAGAAAACAGGCAGGTACAGGAATGCTGGAAGTGAAGCCACTCAGCCTAAAACTAAGGACACTTTCATCTTAAAGAAAGACAGAAGGGGAAGAAAGAAAAAGAGGAAGAGGAAGGGAGGAAGCAGGGGGTGGTGACTCTCACCTGTAATCAGCCCTAGAAAGCTGAGGCAGGGGGACTGCCACAAAGGACAGCCTGGGCTTCAAGGCATATTACAAGCTACCCTAAGCTAGAATGAGACCCTGCTAATGTCAATAAATAAGTAGTAAGTAAAACATTTTCTTCAAGGAAAAATAAATATTTGAACTAAATTAAAAGTTTTAACCACAAATAAGAGGTCTCTTCTACACTGAGCTATAACACAGATAGCTTTCCAGTGCTAAGAGACTCTCCCAAACAGAAATCCTCAGAGCTCCTCTAGCTGACACAGGCCCCTCTAAGACACAGCCCAGCCTACCCTCCCTCACCAAGAACCACAATTCTTGTCTAGCCTCTCAGTACCCCAAGGCCTGGCCCTCAGCCTTCAGTGACTTATGGGATGGTGGCCAGGGAGAAAAGTCACACTGAGAGCTCCCTAAGGTGCTTCTCCAGTGACCAGCTGGTGAGATTTCATCCTGCGTGAGGTTAGCTTTGTCTAGCTAGGCAAAGCAGGCACTTGGCTTGGGCTGAGCCTGAATTCTGTTTAGGTTTCCTCAGGGCTCAATTATAAACAGCCCAAAGAAAGGCTCTGCTGTCCTGAAGGGCACCTTTCAAGAGGGGAAAAAAAATAGACCGCTGGCCTAACAAAAGGGGACTGTTTGGTCACTGATGTCCTGAGCAGGGTCTAGAGTATGACCTGGAGGCTTTCTGCAAAGTTAAAAAGACAGAGGAGAAAACATCAATGGGAAGGAGGGACACCCCCATCACTCACTGCAGACCCTCTCCCCACAATGCCAACAGATAAAATATAAACCCCTTTGAAGAATGCTCCAGTCAGAGCTCAGCTCTCAGGTATTAGAAGACACCAGCTTCCCAAGGCCTCCCCACTGTCAGATCAAACACCCGCTTGCTATTTCCCTGGTATCTGCTTGGTTTTCCCCTACACCATACAAAACAGGCTTTCCTTTAATCTACTTAGCACACTGTGGGCAAAGGCCTCTAATTTCATAGCACAGAGATAACACAAGTAACTCCTGTGACACATTGGTGGATGTGGATGGGAGGACCTTCAGTTAGAGCTCACTGAAAACAATAGTGTACTCCAGAAGGTCGTGGCTCTTCACGAGGCTAATTCCTCCTGGCAGTAACCAGAGTTAAGGTGAGGTCAGCCAACTAGTGTCTGGCCTGTTGGAACTCCACAGGTCCCCCTGATAATCACACAACACTTTCTTAGACCCTCCTGGAACTGGAACCAGGACCAACTTTCTGCCAGGACTTCCAGAGGCTGTTGCCCACCTAAAAGACCCTGGGAAACAGAGACAGGGATGATGGTTCAGTTGGTAAAGTGCTTGTCATGCTAGCATGAGCCATGTACCACAACACGGGGAAGTGAGGACAGGTGAATCCCTGGATCTCACTGGGGCAAGCCTAGCCCAGCGCTGGCCTCAAGCTCTAAGGCAGTGAGTGATAGCACTGCTTAAAGAAACTAGGACCAAGAGCTGAGTTTTCATTTGGTCTGTGAGCATACACACACACACACACACACACACACAGAGAGAGAGAGAGAGAGAGACAGACAGACCTGAAAGAACAGTAGGTGTCCAAACCACACAGCAATGGCAGCAATGGAGACTTCAGTAAAATCACACCCAATATTGTCTCCCTACCAAGATACTCCTCAGTGTTTCCCTTTCTCTTTTGGATCAACCATAAAAGAAAAATTTCCACTGAGTGTGTCCCCTGGCTAGCCCCATCCTTTGAAGGCCTCACACCCTTTCCCCGGCTCCCCTTTCAACTTTCTCTCCCACACAGCCATTCTCCCCGGGCAGCCAGCACAGAGACCTCTGCAAAGCTGCTATTCATCCCACTTCTCCAGCTGGAGGCTCTGCCAAATGCAAGGCAGATTCCCTTTAGAGACAGGAGAAATCAATGCAGGGCTGTGGAGAAAGTCGGAGGGGGGGCACAGCAATTCTCTACTCATCAATTAGGAATCAGGAAGGGCTCACCATCGAAGCAGAAGAAACTCAAAGGCAACTTGACCCTGACTCTGGCTTTACAGACAATCCGCTGTTTCCAAGTGCATGTTGGAACTCCAGTTTTGGTTGTATGCATGGAGTCAATGCATGTGCATGTGGGTATGGGGGCCAGGGGCTGAAGTCAGGAGTCCTCCTCAATCCGTCTCTCTCACTGTATGTAAAGTTCAGAGATTCATTTAAACTGGCTGGCCAGAGAGCTGGGGGATTAGAGACAGCGGCTCCCACATGTAGGTTTTAGGTGGCTACTGGGATTAGAACTCAATCCCTCACGCTTGTACAGTGAGCCTTTTATAGGCTGAGCCCTCTTCCCCAGCTCCTGAATCTTTGGTATGTTAAAGAAATCATTTTCTCCCTCTCATAACCCCACACATCCTTTGACTTTCCAGTCAAATGCACTTGGACCCTAGACCTCTTAGCTATAAAGATTTAACCTTCCAAGGCTGTTGGCAGAACCCTGCCCTGAGCTACCCTTGTCTCTAGCCTAGCTCACCTAGGTTCTAGGTCCTTCCTGAGGTTCTTTCTCTTTTGTCTCCTAAGTCCATATGTAACAGACCATTCCATGCTCCCTGCCAACCCATTCATTCAGCCCATTCCCCCGGCAGCCCCAGCGTATAGCACTCTGAACTGAACCCATGAAACCGTCCCAGCCTATGACTCTGCCCCAACATCCCCTCCCTCTAGAATCCACTGACCCCCCACCCCACCCCCATGCCCATCCTGGACTTGGGAAATTCAACCTTAGATTCTACCCTCCTGCCTCATATAAGTCCTGGCCCTACAGAATTGTCTCAGAGGGTGTCCGATTAGGCTGGGGTCTACACCATCAGTTTTCCATCTCCACAGACTTATGCTTCAGGAATTTACCAGAAAGAAATCAGAGGCATTCCATCTACTCAATGTTTTGTGATAGAGAAAAGGGCCCAGCATGCCTCTGTCAGCCCCAGCCCACTTTCTCCACCCCTACTTCCTGCTCCTCACCAACATCTCATGTTACCTAAAAAATACTCACCATTTTCCCTCAAGATCCCAGGTATGTTACTCACATCAGCAAACTCTTCCTGGCTCCTCTCCAACTGTGTTCTCTCTCTCTCTCTCTCTCTCTCTCTCTCTCTCTCTCTCTCTCTCTCTCTCTCTCTCTCTCCCTTCCTCCCCGTCCCCTCCCCCTTTCCTTTCTCTCTCTCCTATACACACTGTTACATTTTGTTAATGGGTTCCTTGACCTCTCTGAGCATTTTTTTTTTTAAAAAAATGAGTTAATGTGTCTTTCCTACCCATCACTTCCCCCCCACTAATTCACCTTTGTTCTTTCATTAACCAACTTGGGACCTGGCACAAAGTCAGGAATCAATAAACACTTGATGAATCAAAAAGGCGAGCCGTGACACCACTTTGAAATATCTGAAGCTTTCAGAATGGAGATGTTGCTCAGCTGGTACAAGGTCTGTCTATGACACAGGAAGTCCTGGGTTCAGTGTGCAGCCCTGCATAAACTGGATGTGGTAGCCTGGGCTTGCAACCTCAACACCCAAGAGGTAGAAGCAAGAGAACCAGAGGTTCAAAGTCATCCTCAGCCAAGCAGCAAAATCGTGACCAGCCTGGGCTACACAGTATCCTGTCTAAAACAAAATCCAAAGCTTTCAAAGAGTATTTTTTTTGGTTTGATGCCGGGTTTGTGTCAGTTGGCCTTCTCACGGTGAGCTGCATGCAGTCCCATCTTGGCATCCCAAGGGTGCTCAATGGGGGCAGGAGTGAATGGCTCAGAGATGTGAGGCCATACTCTGTAGAAAATCTACAAGCCTGCCCCTCAGGGACCGAGCCCAAAGGAAGACAGGCATGGCTGGAGCGACAAACTGCGAACTCACTATGGATTATGACTAATGAGCCAGAAAAGCAGAATGCATTTGCTACTAAGAAAATAATCATGGAAAAGGCCAATTAATAAAGAGATGTTGTCAAGCTCTGTGGTAATTTTCATTATAACATTTTATTAGGCACAAGATGATATTGATATTTTCTCATGGAGGATTGCAATAAATTTCTCCACTAACTATATTCTTAATCCAGATGCCAGGCATTGATGTTGCCTTCCTTCTGATTTACATCCTCCAGGAGTTTAAAAATCAACATTCTTGATTTCAGATACAGGTATAGTGCAGTTGTTTATAAAGCAGATTTTCTTTAAATAATTTGGTCATGAGAGCAGGCATTCTGTCTATGAAAGTTAAGTGTGTTCTAAACTACATAAAAATCCTAGTTCTCCAGATAAGGTCTTTCTGGGGTGCCAGATTAGCAGGGGGCAGAGTTGATGGTGCTGATAAAGAAAACAAAAAAAAGAAACAAAAAACCCTAGAGTGAAGGCAGGTGAGAGGCTGCTGGGTGCCTCTGGTGATAAAGTCCCAGAACTTCTGGGTTCCCTTTGAACTTGGAGATGGAAGCCTTGAAGACAGCAACCCAGAGTATAGACAGACATGAAAGTTTTTAAGACCTCCCTTGAGACTCCATCCAGCCCAGGTATTGGAACCATGTTTACTCCAATACACTGACTCCACCAGCAAAGCCACGACCCTGGGGCTAAGGGACACAGTTCCGTGGACCTACTCACTTAGGCTCCTAATTGACACATCCCAATGGGAAATCACAGTGAAGTCCTCTTCCCTGGATCCTATTTCTGCTCTCAGAGATTAGCTATGACTTAACGCACAAAAATATGCTTCTATCTTTGTGCTGCACAAATCGAGGCACTTTCCTTGGAGTGGCAAATGACAAAGGAAAATCACCAACATTCCTGAGACTCTCAGGGGATCAAAGTCCTCAGGTGTGACAGTAAGGATAAAGGAGCTGGTGCCATCACCAGCTTAGCCTGCTGAAACAGATCATCTGACTGGGCTCAGGTTCACTAAAAGCAACACAGCCAAGTATTTCATGTTAATACAATCTACTGTATTCTCAATCTGCTTGACATGTATGTATGTGTGCATGTGCCTATATGTATTTGTATATAAACATATGAACAGGTACTTAATATATATGTTTGTGTACATCTGCCTGAGTGTATGTGTGTGTGCATATATATATATTTAACAATTTATTTTAAATTTTAAATGTTTCCTGACTTTATTTTAGGAATAGGACTTCTCTTTGCTAGTTTATTTCTTAAATACCAGCTTCTCTCTCTGTCTCCTCTCTCTCTCTCTCTCTCTCTCTCTCTCTCTCTCTCTCTCTCTCTCTCTCTCTCTCTGTGTGTGTGTGTGTGTGTGTGTGTGTGTTTGTGTGTTCCCATACTATCAGCAACACAAATTAGACAAAAGGGATGCTTAATGGTGTAATTCGCTTTACAATGGAACAGTTATTACAGCATTACTCTATTTTCATTACCACTGAATATTAGGATCAGCTTCCAATGTGTTTGAATGAAGAAATAAGCCACCTAATCACAGTGCCAATTAAGTGTGTAAAAGCCAAGCAGTGTATCAAACACAAACCGTCCTGGCAGAAAGACGGGATTCTGCTCACCCCTCACTTCTCGAGCATGCCATGGCTCCTCCTCTTCTGACTTTGACCTACGCTGGCCCAAGTACAAGCAAAATCAATAAAGACCCTTGGCAAGTGGAATTGATTCTCCAAGAAAAGATGCTATAATCCGGAGGCATGCCCTCTGCTCCGGCTAGTGTTACTTCCCTGGGTTTCCCCAGTGTCACTGTGGTAGCCATCACGATTTCTCATGCTGCCTGCTTATCAGCTGTGCTACTGGAACAGGAATGCAAACAGGTTGGGAGTCTCTGAGAGCATTGCTTGCAAAGTGCTCGTAAATTATTAGATCACAATTTCAAAACTCAGCAGTTAGTCACCAGAGTGGACCATTATAGAAGAATGAGTTGATTGGAACCCTTGCAGACAGAGGAGTCCGTGAGCAAAAGGGAAGGGAGGGTGAGGAACAATGAGAAATGAAGCAAGAGAAAGCATCAGAGTTTGGCCAGTAGGAAAGATGCGCTATCCCAGTCTGCATGCCTGGAGCCGGGCAAAGGCTGTGGGGACCATGGGAAGAGTGGGCCTACAGAGAGGAGACTGGTGGGATTGGGCTTGCTTATAGTACCCCCAGAAGATTTGAGAGGCAACATGAGGGAACCCTAACATTAGGTGCTCAACTGCAGTCGCATACCCTTTTTGCAGATCCAGCCCATGGTGACCCAGGTGAATGAAAAGGTGTAGATCCAGTCCCAAGAATAGAACTGGCCATGAACCAGGTGTCAGGAACTTCACTGAAGGTCCTGGGATTCATGCTCCCTTCACAGAACCAAGCAGGACCTGAGTCTCAAAGGGAGCTCAAGACTTGTTTGGGAGAAAGAGATGGGTGCAAGGGGACCCACAGCACTGCATCAGCCATCGTAACCACCATCAGAGCCACACACACTGTTTCCAAGATCGGCTGGGAGGCACGTGGCAAGCAGCACCAGGAGTGACCCTCACAGCAAGGGCAGCAACATCACCTTCCCTAGCTTTCAGCCTAATGACTCACTTAGGACACACAGTTAGCACAGCTCATCCCTGCACCTTCACACAGTCCCTCGCTTCTGGCAGGCTCACAACAAGCCAGCTATGTGCACTCGGTCTTTAAATCTGAGCAATTTTGATCTGAAACGATGGGGACTGGATTAGCCCTGAGGGTGGGGTGAAGGGAAACACTGGATCCAATAGAGACAGACATGGAATAAATTGGTACCTTACTGAAGCCCAAGAACACTGAAGATGGACAAGCAATTGAGAAGCAATTGAGCACTGAGCTGGGGAAACTGTGGAGTGACATGGGAAAGAGCATCTACACAATAAACAGGGATCTACTTTATGTAAGAGATTGTGTAGAAGTCAAAATATAAACCATGCTCCTGGTCATGTGGAGAACATGCTCACAAAAAGGAAATGACACCAGAAGATGACAAGAATCTTTAAGGAACTGGGAGAAGTGGTCACAGGATGGTTGGGGGAGCCCTTGGTCCATGTAACCAGTATCTGTGAAAGACAGGGATATTGGGAACTGTAGAGGTAAGAGGGTGGATGTTATCTGGATCTACATTGATCATAACAGGTCTGAGAAGAAGAGGCAAGAGCACAGGATAGAGAAAAGGTGGGAGGAGAGAAAAGGAAAAGACATACAAGCCATAGAGGTCAAACAGGCAAAACATGCCAGGAGGAACATCATGTGAGGTGCCCAGTCTAAGGCAACAGTGAGGCGCATTCCCATCAGAACGGAGAGGTCAGCAAGGCAGGAACCCAGCCTCCTTGCTGGCTGCTCACAGCACAGCACAGTCCCCGACCCAGAGAAAGGTCCTAGGAAATATTTGTTGAGCTAAAGAATTGCCACGCCAGAGACTTGGAAAATGAAACAGTAGTCAAGGGCACTGACCACTTTTTGTAGAAGTCCTGGGTTCAGTTCCCTGCACCCATGTAGCAGATCACAGCTGTCATTCCAGAGGATTTGATATGCTATTCTGGACTCCAGACATACATGGGGTGTACAGATATGCATGCAAACAAAAACACTTACATGCATAAAATAAAAGGAATGCAACCATGTGCACTCACAGGTCTACTATAAGCCACACGGAGGGAATCCCAGAATTTGTATTTTGAGCCAGTCTAAGGCAGATGCACTCATACATGTAATAGGGTAATAACAAGTGTGTGCTAAAAATGGCAACAAGATATGGTATGATTATAATAATGAGTATTTATATTATTTGCCCTACCCCAGATCATAATGAGCAGCACCTGGAGCTCCACTTGAGTTACTGTGAAGACCTTCCTCCCCCTCCCATCCCAGGCCAAGGCCACACACAGTCTCTATCTACCTCCCCCCAGGTTAGGTCTTTTGATACTTATAAGGCACATATCCTAAATATGTAACGAAGCTAATTCTCAGGGCCTTGATGATATGTATTTTAAGAAAAGAAAATTAACAACAAAGCTCAGATAAATGCAAATACTTTATGTGAAAAGCTTTTGTGTGTGTGCATACCCAGGTGTGCATGTGTATTTGTACATACACATGTATGTGTGTATGTGTATATATATATGTGCGTGTATATGTATATATATGTGTATATATATATATATGTGTGTGTGTGTGTGTGCATGTGTGTGTGTGTATGTGTGTGTGTGTGTATGCTCAAAGTGGCTTAGAATTTTTGTATTTCATTGGGCATCAGACCACAAGAATTTCAAGGGCCAAGGAATTCCCAAACCTAATTCCTCCTAAAACCAGACTGGATGCCCCTTTTCTACAACATGACCTTTAAAATGTCTTGTTCTGTAGAGGAGTAAACCGGAATGATTCTGAAAAATCATGGAAAGCTGTGTAAGACTCAGAGTTCAGAATTAGACTCCCCAGCGTACCCCTAATTTAGCAACATGCCATCTTTTTAGATGAAAAAAAGACTTTTTCCCACTACAAAAATTATACATTCATGTTTGGGATATTGATTAATTGATTTAATTAATTTTTTAAAATGTACATTCATAAATCAGGAACCTCCATAAAGAAAAAAGGAAACCAGATAATGCCAGCATCTATACCTGATCATTTTACTATTTCATTTAAGTTTGTGGGTCCAAGTTCATTTATTGACACAACTGTATTCAATATATACAAATACACATTCATACATAAACTGTAACTTTTTTTACAAGAGAAAAAAATGATACAATTCTCTGTAGGCTGCAGTGAATGGTGCTATTTTTCATTTGGAATAAATGATAGACTTTCTTCCACGTTAGGAACACCCCACACTCCCCCACCCAGACCCCTTCCCACTCCCCTAGCCCACATCTTCCACCCCCCACAAGGCTCACGAACATGAAGCAGGAAGATGAGTGGGTGTTTTGAATGCCCTCTTCTGGACATGACACTGCTAACGCTCGCAAGAACTCACAACAGCTGTGGTTACTGCATAAGACCCATGCAAGATCAAGCCAGTTAAAAATTCCAGCACAGGACAGGGAGGGGCTCCCAAGGCCCAACCAAAGCTCAGCAGCTGCTGGCAGCTAATGGCTGCCTGGAAAGAAAGAGTCACTTTCTAAATTTTAAAAAGATTTCTTTTTTTTTTTTTTTTGAGATTATACTATCATTCCCCTCTTCCCTTTCTTCCCTTTACCGCTCCCATATTCTCCACTCCACTCACACCCTCTTGCCTTTAGGTATATGGCCACTGAAAAGCCACCCACGTGCCAGTGGACCGGCGTGTATGAGCAGCACCAATTGGACTCAGTGGGTTACATAAGCACAGAAATCATTTTTAAGAAAAAGAGTTTTCTGTTGTAATGAGTTTTCCACTGTGATGTGGGCTTTTTGTTTGTTTGTTTGTTTGTTTGTGGCCTTGCAGCCTTCTATTTGCAGTCCTGGCCTTGGAAACACCTCTATCAAGAGCACAACCTGAACTTCAGTCTGAGGAAGGACCTCCTTGGGCAGAGTCAGAGTCACTGCTCACTGTATGCACCATGGTGCCTGCTCCCTCAGGTCCTCAACAGTGGATGCTGGCTCTGCATCCCCTGCTTGGCTTTCTACGGAATCAGAACATGAGATTCACTGTCTACGTTAGTTATAAAATAAATAGGTTTTATTATAAATAAATAAATAAACAAACAAATAAATAAATACTTTTAATTCATAACAGAATCACACCGGACTAGATGACTTGTGTATGAATTAAATATCCTCAGGGTAACTTTCCTGGAGGGGGAGGGACTCGGTGTTTTGATTTGTTTCCCGGGGACTTCTGAGGACCTTTACATTAGTGGAAAGGGGCATGAGATGATTGAGCAGAAGATCTGGGCTTTGGTCACACCCTCACTGCCACCTAGGGATGTAATCTCAATCAGAATCCAGGCTTGTAGGTGCCTCCGATTAGCCATTGGGGTGCAGCTGGGCTAGAGAGGTCTCAGACACCTTCTCAGCCTACCAATTGCCTAACAAAAGGGTTAGTAGCAAAGTGAGGAGTAAGGAGTATCCAGGCCTGATGCACAGCCCCACCCTCAGATCCAAAGGCAAGGGTTAGAATGTTCCAGGTGTTCTGTCAGCACAGCTTCCATTCCCCCAAGTAGCTCTGTGGGGGTCTTGAGAAATCTCAGTGAACCACACCAGTCTCTGGCCGTCCTCTCTGACACTGTGAAATGCTATACTTTCTCGGTTAGGCCCTTGGTTCTTCTGCACACAGCCCTCAGGTTCCCACGCTGTGTCCATGCATGCTCACCCCAGGTGGGAGAGAGAACCAGAGCGAGGTAGCATAACTTAGCACTTCCATACTTGTCAGGTCAGCCAGCCCACTCCGAGCACCATCACTGGAATCAAATTATTTCATCTAGCTGAGCTTTCTCCATACTTCGTTACCTGGGCAATTGAGAGTTACGGGCAGTTCACCCTCCCAGCTGCCCTGCACTTTTACAGAGAATATCATTGGCACGCCAATGCCCCTGTGGAGCGCAGACTGTATCATGGCCTTTTCATCATCCACTGGTTTCCCAACTGAAAACTAGAAATGGAAAGAGATACAGTTTATGTAAGAGGTTTCAGGCCTGAGAAGCATACGTGGCTCCTCTGTGACTGGGCGTTTCAAGATCCGCTCTTTGTCGCCTGCTCATTCCTGTCCGTGACTCTGCCGTGGTTCCTGAGAGATGAGAGAGGCTCTGGAAGTTGAGGATCACTTCTGGTTGCCTTTCCTTCGTCTTTGTCCAGTTCTTCAGGTTTCTCTAAAACTAATTGGAAGCGTCAATAAGCAAACCCACCAATTCCCTCAATGCCCCAGAAAGTTGATCTCTCTGCCCTTCAGAGCTGCTCTAGCCTTCTGTCTTTCTAAATATTCCCTCACCTGCCTTTGTCGATTGGCAGTCCCGACAAGTTCGTCATAACTTCTCAAAGTGTCAACGTGCCTCATTTTCAGGGTCCTTGTTAAAGGTAATTTAAAATTTCAGATCCTTGCTGACGCCTCTTTGTGCCAAAGAGTCTCTGTTCCCACCTTCACCCACAGCCTGTAATTTCCAGCACCCAATAGGCATCTTAACCTCTTTGCTCACGGGTCCCTTGTCCCATTTCACTATTCTTTTCCCACCCCACCCCCCAAATACCTCACCCAGTGAAACACACTTTAGCTTGTGAGCTCTCCTTCCTCGACTTCAGCAAGACATGTTGGTGCCTAGAGATTATAAAGTCACCTTCAGGAAAGAAGCATACAGCATAAGCTGTCAATTAATCAGAACAAGGCAGGGAAATGACATCCTATGCAGCTCTGAGTCCTGGTATGTATGTATGTATGTATGTATGTATGTATGTATGTATGTATATATATGCTTGGGGAGATAAAGGTGATTTCTTTTAAAAGTTCATAGTCGTGTCTTTCATTTGACTATAAGCCCAACACCTAACACTGCAAGAGCTTCTAGCCCAAAATGCTGAGGACTGTTTGGCATTCAAACACTGGCCTCTAGGTTTTTTGGTGTGGTTTCCCCCAAACCCCCTTTTCTGGAAATTTCATCTCTACTCTTTTCAAGATCCCTGTTTATCCTTGGCAATGTTCTTTGCCTACAAAGACAAGTCAACTGGTATTCTGTTCTCTAATTTCCGGTCCCACATCAAGTTTGACAGGTGGATTGTGCAGCCTGCTTGTCTGTCCCCTTGTGAAGCATGGACCCACACACCACCATTCCTGTCACGTTACAATCCCATCAAGTTTCAGAGAGTCATTTATACACAATCTTATTTCTCCTTCTTTCTCACACGCCTACCACTTACGTACAGCAACTCACTGTATTCATATTTCATAAACTCCATCAGTATTCAGTCAAATCCTCCCCCGAAGTAAGCTAGGTATTTTTAACGGTGCATACCTCTTTCACCGGCTTGAGAATTTTACACTAAGTGGTACCCTTCCCTGGTGTCTCAGAGGACTCCATGAACTACTGTGACCAGTGGCTGCATGTAGAAACTTTCTTATTTCAGAACAGTTTGAGACAATTTGTATTGTAAGTGCCAACACCCAATCACACAGCTAAGACATCTCCACCTGAGAGGTAATGTAGCCGATGTACCATACACTTCTGCCTCGCTCTAGTCTCTGGTGAAAGAAGCAGAGGAAAGTGGATAGAAATTAACCCTGAGATATCCCAAGGTCCTTCTCCACCTTTGCAGGTGTAGGAAATCTGAACTGCCAGCATCCATGAATACAGGGCTCCCCAGCCAGCCATCAGGATCCAGGTTTTATAGATAAACGCATCACTAGGAAACCACAATGTTATCATTAATGTGCCATCTTATGTGACTGGGTGACACAATTTATAATGATGTCATGTCATGAAAGCCACAAAAATCTGTTGGGGTGTGTGTGTGTGAATCATTTGTCCCTCAGTAGGGGCTTGCTCCCTGTAATTCCTTTCAGCATTAGCATGAAAGACCTAAGGCTGAAAACCAGCCTTCTGACCCAGTGAACTGTGATATCTGCAATTTTATTATATCCTCTCACCTCTCTTACAATTATGTTTTAAAAACAATCCTCTTGACACCTTTACCAAAAACAGTCAATAAATTATTATTTATTATTATTATTATTATTATTATTATTATTATTATTATTATCATCATCATCAGGCTACCATAACACCAAGAATTCAAACACAGTGACATCAGAGGCAGCAGAAGCTAATCAATGATTCACATTAAGTCAAGTGTGATTGTGTGATGCTGCTGAGGATGCTCTGTGGTGATGCTGAGGCTGAGGGAACCAGCTCTATGGTCCAGAAATGCTTCCCAAAGGCGTTAGCTTAAAAACGACTTCCTCTGCGGGCCTCTAACTACTCTTTCCTACGCGCTTGAACCCTGGGGCTCCCACCCTCCCTAAAGGAAAGGTCCAGTTAGTGGTGGTTTCCACCACATTACCAGAGATGAAGCCACATTACAGGACTTGTAATCAGAATTGCTTCCCTAAATACTTAAAGAGGATTTAGTATCTTCTATAACTCTAGGATAGCAGTTTTCAACCTGTGGGTCATGGCATATCTGAGATTCACATCACAATTCATAACAGTAGTAAAATTGTAGGTATAAAGTAGCAAGAAAATAATTTTATGGTTGGGGGGGGTCACCACAACATGAAGAATTGTGTTAAATTGAATTAAAGGGTCACAGCATTAGGAAATTAAGAACCAGTACTCTAGAGAAAGAAGTAAGAAGAATCTAGCAGACAACTGTACTCTAGGTACTTCGGAGGCTGAGGCAGGAGGATGACCCTGAGACCTAGGCTACATAGTGAGACCCCCGTCTCAAATAACCAAAAAATAAATAAGTAGATAAACAAACAAAAAGCTTTTAGAATCTGGTTGACAATTTCCTATTAAGTAAAACCCCCAGTAACCCAGAACAACTAATTGAATTTCTGACTTGCTTCTTGCAACATAGAAAACAAGGAAACAAATAGTCCTGCTAAAGATTTCACAAAAAGAAAAAAAGAAACCATTTCCAGGTGGGAAGAGGACAAACCTCAGCCAGTCTGCGACGCCAGCCCCATTCTCAGATCTGTAATGTACAATCAGAATTCATGCTCAGAACCATGACCCCACAGCACTCTGAGACATTGAAACTCCAAGCAAAGATTCAATTACCTTTCCAGTGCTTTCTCTCTCTCTCTCTCTAGGCTCGGAAAGGAATCCACACAGAAAAAAATACTCAAAAAGGAAAGACATAAACAATAATAATAATAATAATAATAATAATAATAATAAATGGTGTTAATCTAATGTCAGACAGAAAAAAAAATCAATTCTTTGGCAATTCCTTGGTGCCCTCAGAGCAAAATGTAAAACTGGTTTATCATATAGCAGCCAAGACTTGAACACCAATCATCTGGGTTATTTTTAAGCATCAAACAAAAAATTACACAATTCTATTAATATGCAGCCTAAAACATTTTTGTTTTGTTTAACAGGTTTGTGCTAAACAACATTTCCTATGACGAATTAGGCACAAAAAAATAAATATAAGAAAGAGAAGGGGAAGGGAAGTAGGAAGAAAGAGGGACCACTAGCCTAAACCCAGAGCAAGGCAGGGTTCTGGACTTGGAAACGTTTTCCACATTCTAGATTAGCACATGCTCTGGTAGCTGAAGCCGTTTCAAGTTCAAAGTCTCCTTACTCTAAGAGAATTGACAACTCGTCTTGATGGGTGGATCAGGGATCTCCACGAGGGAGTGGGAGACACCTGCTTTAGAGGCCCCTATGTCATCTCATAGAAGACATAGAGAGTGAGGGGCAGAGGGGCAGAGGATATTATATTAGGACATAAACACACACACACACACACACACACACACACACTGGAGCACACATGTACACACCTACACCCATCTCTAAAACACAGCTTTGTATTTTGCCTCCTGAGACTCAGAAGTTCTCACAGAAGCTAAGAAGTTCTCACAGGAATACACAGAGGTCAGAGTGGGGGGCGGGGGAGGGTGTAATGGCCGGGGGTAAGGTGGAGAACTTGTTGAAAAGGTAACACATGCTGTAAGAATTCATAGGACATGAGGGCCGGAGAACTGGCTCAGTTGAAGTGTCCAGAACTTCAATATACAAAAGCCAGGTGTGGAAACACACACCTAGAATCCCAACACGGGGGAGGCTGAAACGGGAGGACCCTGGAGCTCACTGGCCAATCAGAGGATCCCTGGAGCTCACTGGCCAATCAGAGGATCCCTGGAGCTCACTGGCCAACCAGCCTAGCAGAATCACTGAACTCCAAGTACAGTGAAAGGCTGTCTCAAAAAGTCAAGTGGAGGGCAGTTGAGGAAGGCACCTGACACTGACCTCTGGTCCCACATGGACACACACTCATGTACACAACTGTCCACACATGACAATGTATGCACACGATAGCATTTTTTAAATGGAGTTCATGTTGTGTGAATATAATTGTCAATAACATCCAAGTCAGAGTATTTCCAAAATCACACAAGTTCCTAAATGCAAAATGGAGTCATTAGAGGGAATAGTGTGCACCTTTATCTGACATTGACCAGAGATGACCCAAGGTTTTTCTTCCTTGCAACTCATGGGTTAACTTCAGACAGAGGTAACTTTTTTTCCTCCCAAAAGTGATTAAGCTGTCTCCACAAGCCCTTTAAACATAGTCATCCTTAGAGGAAATTCTGACCATTAATATCATTGTGTGCTATTCCACTTCAGGAGTCTGCCTTGCATCAAAAGGGCATGGTGCCCCAGCCCCAGGCACATACACCTTTGTATCCTGAAGAGTCAAGAGGAGATGTGTTGCCAGAACCCAGCTTCTGCAAAGGCAACAGCCATACTTCAGCGTTACAGACAGATGTTCTAAAGACCAGGGCTCCTCAGAATGCCACAGGGTTTTAGAAAACAGAGAATGGGTGTGCTAAAAGTAGTTTAGCCACTTGGTTCTCAAATTCTAGACTAATAATTCAATTCTTTACAAGAAATTAGGAATGAAGTAACAGAAAGGTTATCCTAACTATCATGAAATGCATTTTCTAAAATTATTCCTTTGCATTTTAAAGGGTATAATTATAAATGCTTTTATGAGCAATTTACCAGAAAATTAAAGTCCTTTAGTTTAAAAAAAAAAATCATCCCATCCCTCTGGTAAAGGGTTTTTCTCCCAGCCAGGCATTCCCTAAAAGAAGGTAATCTGAAAATTCATCTCTAGAAAAGTTACCGCTAGGTAAGAGAACCTCCCAGAACGTGGATCAGCAGGGACTGGAGAGAAGAAGGGAGGGGGGCGCATTTCCAGAGTGCTGGAGTTAAGCAGTTCCAGCATTTCTCTGGGTTACAGAGCCACGCAGGCCCTGTTAATTGACTTTTAAGTCACTCTCAGCTGAGCTTCCAGGGGGTGTCCCTCAATCCCACCCAGTTTCTCAGTGTTAATCCCACCCTTTGATTTCGATTTTTTTTCTCTCTCGCTTAGGTTGGCCTGTCCTAAAAGCCTTGCACATCAGTATCGGGAACCCACTATTTGGTGCATGGTCCTGTGAGGGTAACTTTAGTGATGTGCAACATATCAGCTGCTGGTGCTCATATAATGTGGAGATTCTGGAAAAGGGTTCCTAACAACAGTTACGTCACAAGGCTCACAGCTCCCTAAAGCCCCTGAAAGCCACATTCAATTAAAGATTCACAGTGGTTTTTTTTTTTCTTTCATTTTTACTTGTCATGTTGGTTCTTGCCTGTCTTTTATTTTCTTCCGCCTCTTTCACAATGCTGGAAGACAGGGCAGAATGACACCAGCTGTCATTAATACTTTCTAGAAAATCGAAGGGTTTCATTAAGACTGCTACCATTCCCTTGGAGTTGTAAGGAGCACAGGAAGATCAACTTCCAGATTATAAAACCACACATCTGATTTTGAAAGCCCAGGCACTGAAGGCCTCTAATCTGTTTCATACTTAGATTCTTAGGATGTAGGAATGTAGCAATAGCCTCAAATCTACCCCAGTAATATCTCATGAGGTCACATCAATGTCATGAGAATACACCCTCTATCCCTATACTCTCCAAGCATCTGCTGGCTACAAATAAGCCCTCAAAGCCCCCAGGGAAACCCCTCCCAAGTCAGGAAGCTTCCCAATTCACTCAGGACCTCCACTCACCTTCCGTGAGGTGGAACAGGCTAATTGTGAGGTGGTGGTGTTTGCTTTGTGCTTTGAGCCTGTGCCTTTATGTTTTAAGTATTTAAGAGGCATAATCACCTAGTGTGTAGGTTAATTTCTTTCTGATATTGTAATTTATGCAACATTAATATGGGATGCCAGCTCCAATTTTCTTATGCTTATACTCCAGGAGCCGAGTTGCATATTCTGCCAACTCCATTACATCATCTAAAAACCCAAACATTTCCCATTCCCACAGCACTCACAACTACCAGGCACACTTGCACGGTCTCTCTTTTTCTCCCAGACACTCTCTCTCTCTCTCTCTCTCTCTCTCTCTCTCTCTCTCTCTCACACACACACACACACACACACACACACACACACACACAAGATTGGCAACCCTGAGAAGTAGAGAAGTAGACACTACATCTAAGGTCAAGGTCTGCAACTGCAAGTAATTCCTGGAAGATATTACTACTGCTGTGCTGGCTAAAGGATGCCTCCATGTCTGACCTTCCTTTTTTCCATTCAGACTGTTATGTAACCTAGTGCCTGCGTGCAGGATGTGAGTGGAGTGTCTGGGCCTTACTTCCCCCCTTCCCATTAAATCTCCTTGGAGAAACAGACAACAGACCGGTTTCTTCAAAGCATGGGGGTGGGGGCTCTAGGGGGTAGAGGGATATGGGTTAGCAGGCCACCCTGGAAGACGCTGCATTGATTCTATTTTGGTTCCTTGGAGCTTTGGGGAGGTGGGGGGGGGGGGCAGGGGGGGTAGGGTAACAAATTCCCCAGCTTTATATAATTTGCAAGTTATAGATTTGTAGTTGACTCTGCAGCCTGCCACCCCATGTATTGCAAGAACACACCTGGCAGAAATGACACCTGAAGATGTTAATAAACAGGGGTGGGTGGGTGGGAAGGGTCTAGAGAAAGAAGAAAGGCACAAACTAGAAATCAGAGCCACTAGGCACTGTGCACCCCTTCTTTAAAAAAAAACCTGCAAACACATGAAGGGGATTTTCTCCAGCGTTTCTGATTAACCCTGTTACATAACCCGCTCGCATTCCAAATCTCCGGCTCTAAATAGACTCTTTGCAGCCAAAAGCTCTGCACAAACTCGCAGAACTGGTGGTCCTTTTCAGCGGCGCCCCCCCCCCCACCCGCTTTGACCACCCTTTCCTTTCGTCCCGGTCCTTGTCGCCTCGCCCCCATTCCTCTGATTCAAACAGAGCCTCGACACAGTCACTCTTCGGAAATCGCCTTTAATTAAATGGTACCCCCCCCCCCCCCACACACACACCAGCATATGTCATCCTGATGGCTTTTACTGTACTTGAATTCCGTGAATGGGAAAGCTCCAGGACGGACAGGGGGTGTGGCTAAGGTGGGGCGGGAGGGGAGAATACTGTAAAACAGCCAGCACATGATCAGCCATGTTCCTACCTCCAACTAGCACATCCCAGAGGAAGGGAGCGGCTCTCGGTCCCCCTTTCGCCCCCTCCCCCCGCAGCCCCTCTAGCCGCCGAACCAGGCTGGAGAGATCCACTCCAGTCCCAAGCCCCTGGGTGGCTCGCAGGAGCCCGCTTCCTCCGGAGTGACAGGCGTGATTTATACATTATTTACAACAGTAATTAAAGCTGTAGCTTCCTCCTGCTCTTTGCAAACTCCAGGAGGATTCAAATAAATAATCCCCCACCCCAGAAGGAGGGGGTGGGGACCCCACAGCAGCTTCTGACACCTTTAAGAAAGGAGTCAGTCCCCACCCCCCCACCCCGTTCAGGCCACTTTAGGAAAACGCCCGCAGGGGAACAAGCACCCTCGTCTCCCCAGGTCCCCTCTTTCACACACTCCAGACACCAACACGAAATGAACCAAAGGCCCAGGAAGGGCTGTCTCCTTTGCCCTGGCCAACCAGCACTCAACTCTGATCAACCCCAGGTTCCGGCAGAAACGCTGGGCATCGCGGCGAGCTGAAGATTCCCAGAGCAGAAATAAGTTTGGGTGCTTTTTCTCGGCTTTCTCTCTCGGCTTGTTTGCCTCGCAGCCGCTCCCTCCGATCGCGCGTGGAGCGCCCCACTCCACCGTCGCCCTCCCTCCGCGAGCTGCACACGCCCCCTGCCAGCCTTCTCTAGGCTGCGGGCTCCGAACCCCCGACTACAAAGTTGCGCTTCTTCCTTTTGCCGGGTAGGGCAAGGCAACTCCACAACATTCCGCGCACTGGGACCCGGATCCCTCTGCTTTCTCCTCCAAACCCACCCCCAGAGCTGCTCGCGTCTCCCCTCTCAGCCCCAGGAGCGCCCCCTTTCCTCCCCCTGAGACTTCTAGGTCTCTCATTCCTCCCGATCCCCGAAGCTTTTCCGGGAGAAGGAGGATTCGAACACTTCTCGACTCCTACCGCGGGGCGGTGGGGGTGGGTATGAGAGAAACTGTCAAAAGCAGAAAAGGTAACCGAGAAAGCGAGTAGCCACAAACAGACCCCCCTCCCCCTTCTTAAAAGGACACTACCGCTTTAAAAGTTTCTTTTCCCCCACTCCCCCATCTCGGTTTCTTTTTGGTGGGGGGAAATCGTATTTAATTTGGATAGCTCGTCTTTGCAGAAAATAAAACAAGCAATCAAGGGGGAGGTGGGGTTGGAGTCGCCTGGCTGTCAACGCTCGGGTCCGTCCCCCATCGCCTTCTCCCGCAAGCCCAGCTTACTGGCTTGCAAAAGTTTGCAACATTTGTGGGGGGCAGCGGGGGGAGGGGCGGGGGTGCTGGTCGCTCAGGGCAGAACGATAAGCTCGCGCGCGCGTGCACCGGTCCCGGGGACCCCGCGTCTCGCCCGCTCCCCGAGCGCGCGCTCCCCCGGGGTGCCTGGTCCCCCTCCGGGCACGGCGCACCGCTCCCGCCGCCCCCCTGCCCGGAGCCTGGTCGCAGCGTCTCCTACCTCGGCTGGAGCTCGCATAGCTCTGCCTGCGCCCCGCGCCCGGTGCCTCGCTCTTGCGGCCCGTGTCCTGGGTCAGCGGGGTCTCCCTGGAGCCGGCGGCCGCCTCCGAGCCGCTGCTGCCCGGCTCGCTGGCGGCGGGGTCGGGGGCTGCCGGAGCTGACTCCATGTTTTTTTTCCCAATGTAGAGATCGGCGGAGATGGCGAGCTCCGAGACTCCCTCTATCTTCTGTTTTCAGAGCGACTCTATGGTACCAAAAAAAAAAAAAAAAAAAAAAAAAAAAAAAAAAAAAAAAGGAAAAGGAGACGGGCGAGAGCAGGAGGGACCTAGCCAGGCGAGAGCGCGAGCGAGCGCGCGAGTGGCGGTGGACGCGTGTGCGGCCGAGAGGGGACGCGAGGCGGGTTTGGCCACAGGCAGCGCTAGCGAGAGCGTCTCCAGCCGGCCCCCGCACCCACACTCCCCACCCTCCAGACCCCAGAACGGGAGCCACACAAGGCTGCCAAATTTGGGAGGTGGGGGGGGGGGGGACAAAAATGGGGTGCCTCCTGCACCCCGATCCTCCCTCTCCTCTTTAACCCAGCGACAGAATCGAACGGTCGGCGACGCGTGGCTCTGTCTACTTTTGAGATTCCCTGTGGGCAGTAACTCGGTGTCCCCCTATCCGCAGCCAGCTTGGGAGGAGACAAATCCGGTTATCTGCGTTGGGGCACTCGCTGGTAACTGCAGCTCTCTGCAAGACCGGTCCGAGACTGGGAGACTGGAGAAAACTAAAAGGGAATTAGAAGCTGACTGACAACCCCCCTTGAAGGAGGAAGGTGGGAGGAGAGAGGACGAACTTGGCGCTTTTTACTTTGGAATGGGACAGTCTGGGGTTTCCAGCCTTAGATATGACTGGGTCTAAAATAAATTTAGTGATTGTAGGATGCATATGTCTAGCCAGTAACTAGCATTATGGAAAGAGGTCTCTTTCAAGCTCTTCTGCCGTTTTTCTCCGTGAAGGATCCAGAAACCATTTGGCATGGCACTGTTTGGGGAAGAAAACTTTGGCCAGTTTGGTGAAGGACTCTCTGAGCCCACGAAAGGGGCCTAGCTGCATCTGAGCTCTGGTGTGCCTGCTAGCTTCCTATTCCCATTGGTATTTTTGATATTTAATGCACAAGCTCATCTACAGCAGACAGACATCCTGGAGAGGTATTAATAACGTCTGGATAATAAAAAAAAAATCTAGATAATTAACGAGTCTTATCTTTATAAGGCATGATTCTGAGCTTAACTCCCCTTGGAGCACACCCATCTACTAGCTGATACTTAAGGAACGCGGAGAATTAAGTGCTTACCTCTACACCAAACTCCAGTAGGAAATACCAATACTAATGGGATGTGTGGTGAATATCCTTATATGAAAGCTGGCTTCTCTATCTCCGTAGTGAAGCCACCATTTCCTTTTATTTCTAAAGATGCTAATGAAATCAGACCATTTTACACCCCCACCATCCAGAAAACATGAAAAATTTAACAACACAAATATTATTATCTACCAGAAGGTGACAAAAATATGTGTGTTGGGGGGGGGGAAGAAGGAGGGAACCAGAGAACATTGTACTTTTGCTAATTTTCTAGTTTGGAAAATGCTTTGTAAAAAAAAGGGGGGGTCTAAATCTAGTTAAATAGTTTAAGAAGGTTCCTACCACACTCCCTGTCAGTTGCTATTGATTAGTTTTATCCACTGGATTCACGCACACAGTGGTCTTTGCCATGGCTGGAAGCTGTGGTCCATTCTTCCAGCTGATGCAGATGAGTTGTGAAGGATTCTGACACCTACATCTGAGCTCTGCAAGGATCCCCGGCGTTAGACTATCCGATGGTGCCTGTACACAATGCTCTAATTGTCTCCTCTATCTCAAATCAGATGTGTGGCTTCCCCAGCCTCCAAAGCAGGTTTTTTGAGCAGCCTCTACTCTCAGGACTTTCTATTGGTTAGCCTGTCACTGATGTTCTTGCACCAACTGACCTAGCACCATCACATTTGACTTCTCTAAGTATAAACAAACACTTCAAAGCACACAGCTTAAGAGACAACTTCCTCTGGGACAGAAGTCTCAAAATACATCTGCTGGTTGTTTTAGAATATTGCTTTTTTAAATTTTTTAAAGTTTTTACTTGAAACAGAATTACATCACTCTCCTGTTATTTTATTTACTCCAGCTCCTCCTAGTTACCCCCCTCCCTCCCAGTCCCACTTCCCCCCTTCAATTGAAAGACTCTTCTTGGTCTTTGATTACATTTGTTGCATATATATGCATGTGTGTAAGCACAAATAAATGTAAATCGAACCCACTAAGTCCGTTTTTAGCTGGTGGTATGTATATGGTTTCAAAGCTAACTACTCTGCATTGAACAACTAGTTAAAGGTGCTCATCCTGGGAGGGGCTAGTTCTCTTCCCTGCTGTCCATAGTTACCTGTAGTTCAAGTCTAGAAACAGGATATCTTCCACATTAATTAATATCAATATCAATATTGATATCAGAGCAATATCATTATCGATATTGCTCTGGTTTTATTTATGTTGTTTCAAAGAGAGACTATATCACAGCAGAGTTCCTACTCTTCTGGCTCTTACAATATTTCTGCACTTTCTTCTACCATGTTCCCTGAGCCGCAGATAAAGGAGCTGTGATGTAGATGTATCCATTAGGGTCTGGCCTCCCCATGATTAGCTGATCTGCTTTGCATCCAATTGTGGTTTTCTAGGTAGGTCTCCAATTGCTATAAAGAGAAGCTTCTTTGATGAGGCAGATAGTAGCTATAGCTATCTGTGATTATAAGGATAAAATGTAGAATGTAGTAATGAATTATGTTCTTGCCGCAAAGTGGTGGCGGTAGATTCTTGTTGTTCAATCGCTTTCTTCATGGTTTTCCTTTACCCAATTGGGATAGGTCACTCTAGAAGCATCTTCCAGAAAAGAAAGGGGGGCCCTGCAAGCCTTGGTCAAGATACAGGTAGATCTCTGTGAGTTTGAGGAAACTTGGTCTACAAAGTGAGTTCCGGGCTATAGAGTGAAACCTTGTTTCAAAACAAAATGAAACACTGAGATAAAATGTGCTTCCTTCAGAGATGATCCCAAAGTGGGTGAGGATAAATTTCTCCTAACTCAACACTGTTGCAGACTTCTCAGTTTGAAACAATCGGGAACTCAAGTGCCATCCCCCAGGGGAAAAATAAAAGTGAGCTAGATACATTCTTGACTGTCAATCATTGTTAGTAACTAGAGTGTAAATCACCTGGGTTGGGGAAGCATTTGAAACTGGAAGAGCACAGTGAGTAGATTTATATTATTTCCCTTCCTGGTGTCCTTTTCTGATTACTAAATAAGACTCTCCAGTTTTCCAGGTATTTGGATAGACAGGAGCCTCTTTTAGATCCTACTAATTGTCAAAGGGCAACAATGTTTGTTTTTAAATTTTTTTCCCTTTACACTCAGGTCTCTGAGGCTCTGGCTCAGAAAAGCTGTTCTCCATAGAAAAGATAAGTCTAAATCCATGTTTTGCTTTACGGTTTCTTTTTCCACCCCCCCAACCCATCCCCATCCCAACCAATTCCTGGCTCCCCTCCCTATGGCAATGCTACTTTCTTCTCTGCTAGGGTAATTACAGAAAACAGAGTTCATTTAGAGTCTTCTCTCACCCCAGTCCCTAACTGTCCTCATCCTAGTATATTTGCTAGGTTCTCTAACTCTTGGCTCTGACATCTGCACCTCCTTTTTGTTGTCTTCATTCAATATCAGACCCGATTGCTCCCCACAAACCATCGTAGCAACCTTCCTGATAACTGGCCTTCAGTCTTCTAACCACTGGAATCCATTCATTCCAGATAGCACTGCCAAGTTAATTACCCTGAACTACAAGCTCTCATTTCCCACCATGTCACTCCCATGCTTACAAGACTTTAATGGCTCCCCATTGCCTATCCAATTAGCTACTAACTAGTCAACAAGGTATTCAAGGCTCTACCTCACTTATCTCGGCACTCCTACACCAAGGAAGGAAAGCAGATCTCATCTCAGGTTGGTTGGAAAGGTGTGGGCTGGAATTGATGAATGCTGTCTCCCATGGGCGGATGGGTAGGAAATGTGACACGCATGCGAGTTTGAATTTGCCAAACTACCTTACATAATCCTTACAATCTAGGGTTCAGTCTTGATGCCAGGGTGGGCAATGCTTTGTCCTTCTGCCTCAGTGTGTCCAAATTACATGCCGGTGCCTCTTTTCTCTGAGTGCCTTCCCTGACTCCCTGCTTTCTCTATTGACTGACATCAAGCTCCAAGTGTGTACCAATATTTGATGCTTCTTTTGATCCTTTGCCTCAGAACATCTTGTAGTCCAAGCTGGTCCCAAACTCTAGAATGATCTTGAACTTCTGATCCTCCTGCCTCCTGTGGTTTGCACTGCCACATTGAATGTATATGGTGTTAGGCATTGAACCCACAAGTTCACACCTGCTAGCCAAGTACCCTGCCAACTGAGCCATATCTCTAACTGTAGCCCCCTTTCTTTGTTCACATCAGACCCTCCCCAACTCTTCTCTTCTGTTAACTACTCACAGACCCCCTCCCAACAAGTTTGCCTCTAACCTTCATGCCCTGCTCTTCTTTTAACAAACAGATGTGGATCCATGCACCAGAGCATGGGCAACCTACCAGTAGCCACACCCCCAAGATAAATGACTCTTACTCCCCCTTCCTTAGTCATCAGCTGTCAATAGCTCCTCAGTTAGGGGAGGAGCTCATAAAGGTCCATTGAGGTGTACCTTCCTTCCAACAGCTGTGCTGAAGTGGTGGTTAGCTTGCCTGGTCATCACAGCTGCTATGAGCTCATATGTTCAATAGTCATGCCAAGTCCAGAAGACAGTATTACACAGCAGGCTTCCCCACCCTCCAGCTCTGACCTTCTTCCCACCCCATCTTCCATGATGCTTCCTCGGCTTTGGGGTAGCCAAGTTGTAGTACCAAGCTGCACACCTTTTAAAACATTTAATGTTGTCTTTGTAGGTGTTCTGTTTGAACTCTTCTCTTTCCTGGGAGATGATAACATATCTTTTTTTTTTTTTTTTTTTTTTTTTTTTGGTTTTTTGGATTTTGTTTTTTTTGAGACAGGGTTTCTCTGTATAGCCCTGGCTGTCCTGGAACTCACTCTGTAGACCAAGCTGGCCTCGAACTCAGAAATCACCTGCCTCAGCCTCCCAGCCAGAGTGTTGGGATTACAGGCGTGCGCCACCACCGCCCAGCATGATAACAGATCTTGAAGATAATCATCATGCCCTTATATATCATAGGCAGCCATTGGAGTTCCTGGGTTTGGGGGACAGAATTGAACTAATCACAAAATACCACAGCCACACAGTGATCCCATTACACAATGAGAATGAGAGCCCGAGTATTTCAACTTTCAATCATTTGGAATAAGGCTTTCCTTCCTGGCTAAAAGATTAGCTGACATGTATGGGCTGTTAAAATTTATATATGCAAAAAAGTTGACAGTTATTTTTCTTGCATTTCTTGGCAAGAGGGGAGAGAATGAAAATGATGGCAGTATATAGCAGAATTTCCTTGGGAGCGTGGAGCTTTCTACAACACTCACAAGAACAAAGGAGATGGAAAATTAAACCTGAGTGCCCAGACAACAAGTTTTCTTCTTTTCAAAATAGCTTCAGGAGACTGAAGCAGAGCCCCATGAATCTAATAGAAATGTAGTCCTGCTCTTGGGCCTGGGATGAATAGCCATCTGCTCCTGTACAGGGTGTGGTCATACTCAGGGTCAGAAGAGCCCTTGGGCTAAACCCAAAAGGAAAGACTTGGGCTGGATATCCTTGTTACTAATGGAGTCTGCCTGGCCTCCACAGCTGCTCCAGTCCCCACGTGGTGAAGCTAGTTCGAAAGTCTTTGGAATCCTTAAAAGGTGAGGTCTAGCTGAAAGAAGAAGCTCCAGAAGGGCTGGCCTTTGAGGGCTATATGATATGCACTTACTTCCTGTTATGTTTCTCTGCAGGAGGAGCCATTATCATGGAAACAGCGTCCACCACAAATCTGGTCCCTGGCCTGAAGGCCTGAAACCCTGAACCAAGATAATATCTCTCTTTAAAAATTTTTTTTTCTTTCAAGGATATTAGGCAGAGTGACTGAAAACACAATCATTTTGGTGGAAAGAGCAAACCCAAGCATGGCAGACACTAAGAAGTTATAAAGGAAGTGTAAGCCTAGTGTGCGCACTTGGGATGACCCACTCCACCTGATTCTACTCTAACAATGAAGAAACAAATACAGAAAAGTAAGTGCCTTCCTTATAGCAACACAATTGATCAGGAATATTTATTAATTTTATTAGGATTGGTTGTTGAAATGACAATGGCTTAGATATGTTGGGTAAAATAAAAATGTTACTGAATGATATTTAATTTCTTCTCTTTCACCCTTATTTAAAATCTGACCAATAGGAGCTGAAGAGATGATTCATCCACCTCCTCCTCTTCTTCCTCTTCTTCCTCCTTCTTCTTGACAGACCAGGTTTGATTCCTACAACCCATATGGTGGTTCACAAATATCTGTCACTCTGGTTTCAGGAAGTCCAGTATCCTCCTCTGACTTCTGAGGGGCCCCAACATACACACATACACATACATTCAGCAAAACACTCGTACATGGAAAGAATAAAAACAAAAAACAATTAAATCCAATGAGTAGGACATTTAAATTACTGTGTGACTGACATTCTAGCTCTGTAAGGTAAGGCAGAGAAGACTGTTTCTGGCACACAGTGGGTATGTTTATTAAGATTTATTAAGAGTAAGATTTATTAAGGGTAAGATTTATTAAGAGTCATTGTCGCTGTAAGGGCTCAGGTACGGAGAACCCTGAGTTAACACTCACACTCTCTGCTCTTAAAACCTTAGTTGTGCTTATGCAGTTTTTGAGGCATGGAGCTGGGTGCTAAGATTCAAAGCTCCTGTGACTTGTAAGGAAGGTGAGACCTTTAGGCAGGACAGTTCCCTGCCTCCCTTACCATCACCCAGGATTGAGGCTGAAGTCTGCTATTAATCAATTGGTAATTGTCTTCAGAGCTAGTGGCAGGGAGGGATGGGTCCTGGGCAGCTAAAGTTCCCTTTGATAGTTTCTGGAGCCAGAGCTGTGGAGTTCCAAACAACAGAAAAGCCTTTGACAGTTTGTTGCCTTCCCTCCTCTGGTGAAGATCAGTTTATTGTGTATCCATTTCTGGACTGCCTATTCTGTTCCCTTGATCCATTTGCCTTGTCCTTTGCAAATACTACACAGTCTTGATGACTGTGGTTTGGAACTGAATCTTTAATTTCATGCCATTGTAATTAAGGGACTGCGAATGGCCCCATGTGGCTAACGGACATTGTCTCTGACTGAGCAGACGGCTCATTTTACCCTTTCCATGGAAATTCATTCATAGATATTTAGGTTCATAGGCATTTAGCATCTATGAACACTTATTTTGTTATGAAAGACATGCAAGGCACAATAGAAGATTCTAAGATGAATCAGACATTCCACCTGTAAGGTCATAAGACAAGTTCGTCCATATCTGAGGTTTAAGACACAAGTCAATCAGGGTCAGCCTATTCCTGGGTTGGTAGACCACTTGACCAGCATGCATGTGGCCCTGGGCTCCATTCCCAGCACTGTATAAATCAGTGTAAGGCACTGTATACCTGTGATCTTAACTCTCAGGAGGTGGAGACAGGAAGATCAGAAATGTAAGATCATCTTCAGCTACATTGTGAGTTACAGGCAAGCCTGAGCTACACTGAGCCCTATCTCTAAAACAAACAAATAAACCAACAAATCAGTATCAAATACTACAGAATAGGTTTGGGTAAAGGGTCTGAGAAGGGGCCAGCATGATAAAGCATTTTTCATGACTGACATTCAAGAACAATAATATAAAGTTGAGAAATAGTTATGTTTATTAAAAAGTTGAGATTTTTGTAAGAATATTTGAGGTAGCTGACTATTTTTATCCTCCAGATATGGGGGTTCATGTTAATTATCAGCTTGGCAGAATCTAGAATCACCTTGGAGATGGACCCCTGGACATACTTTTTCAGGATAGTCTTGATTACCTGAATTAGAATGGGAAGACCTGCCCACTGTGGTTGGCACCATTTCCTAGGCAAGGGGATCACAGATGAAGAATACACACATTCATCCCTAGTCCTCTGCTTCTTTATTGTGGAGATAAAGCTGTTTCAGGTTCCAACAGATGCCACTTCCCTCTCGATGATGGACTGTGTCTTGAACTGTGAGTGAAAATAAATCCTTTCTCCCTTAAGTTGCTTTTTTCAGAGTATTTTATATAGCAACATAAAAGAAACTAATCAAAGAATTGCAATCATACACACATCTCTACTAAACTACAGAGCTACAGAGCAATTTCCCTTGGTCAAGGGATTATTGCCTTTCTTATAGGTCAGTGGATATCAACTTAGAAATGCAGATTCTCGGGTCTCAGATTTTCGGAGACTGAAAGTCTTGGAGATGTGGTTGTGATATCTGTGTCTGAAACTAGACACTTTAGGTGTCTGTTCTTCGAAAAAGTTTGAGAGACACTGTTGTGGGTCCAAGGGCATCTGAACCATAAAAACGCAGATGCAGACACATGGATACTCTAGAAGTGAGATCTACATCTCTGTACCTGATCATTTGACCTGCCCTTCCACAGGAATTCCCCAGAATTCCCTGCAGCACACAAGGAACCTACTACTGCTGAGTCTAGGATACCTTACGATTTGGGTGGCAGTTATATAGAAAGAGCTTTTAAAAATCCTGTTATTCTGGAAAGATTTGGGTAGAGATAAAATTTGAAAATTAAAAAAAGGAGAGAGAGAGAGAGAGAGGGAGACAGAGAGAGAGACAGAGAGAGAGAGACAGAGACAGAGACAGAGAGACAGAGAGAGAGAATTGCTGTTAAACTTGCCTGTGGCACTAATGAATCAAGATATCACTTTCACATTGATAAGTTATACATTTAGGTACATTAAGTCTGTGTGAAACTAAGAAATCAACAAGAAATATATATATATATACATATATATATGCCTAGGTCCAGCGTGTATGCTCTTTGGTTGGTGGTTCAGTCTCTCAGAGTCCCAAGAGTCCAGGTTACTTGACTGTTTGTCTCCCTGTGGAGTTTCTATCCCCTTCAGGGCCCTCAGTCCTTCCCCAAACTCGTCTGTAAAACTCCCCAAGCTCCATCCAGTGTTTGGTTCTTGGTCTCTGTGTCCTGAGTCAGCTGCTGGGTGGAGGCTCTGAGGGAACAGCCATGCTAGACTCCTGTCTGCAAGAAGAACTATTTTCTACTTAAACATCAGAAGGGCTACAAAGACTGAAGCTCTCATCCCAAAGTCTACATTGGGAGAGCCATTATAAGGTCAGACTTACCTTTAGAAACATTTCAACATTTGGGGGACCCTGCTTTCCCCAAAAAGAATCCCTTTACCTGAAATGGGCTGACCATCCCATTACATCTTTTTAAAAATTCCTAACATGATTCATTTAAAGATATTTAGTCACTTTAATTTGTATTTATATGTGTGTGAGTGACCAAAGAGACCAGTAAACAGGGTGCCAGAAATCTCTTGGGGTTGGAGTCAGAGAAATGGGTGGTGGGAAGTAAACTCTGGCCTTCATTAAGATCAGACAGTACTGTTGTACTGTTAACGGTTGAACCATTTCCTCAGTGCTCGCCACATTTCAAAGTATACTTTACTTCCCTCAAGTACTTGTCTGTGTGTGTGCTGTCATGTTCATGTGCTTAGCAATGCATTTAGTCTTCAGGGATGCATGGGTGACTTCTTAGGCTTGGCTCAGTGTGTTGACTTCATTTTCTTTTTTCCTTATCTCTCTTGTTCTTCTTCATACAGTAGTTGATTAAAACATTCATTTCTTATAGTGAACAGAGATCACACTTGAGAGCAAGCTCATCTTCCTGTTAGACCTTACCGCTCATCACATTGTGGAATGCCACCGGACAAAAGAAGCCATATGGATTAATCCAGAATTAAGGGATAGAGAAGACATTTGTGTTCACTTGGAGGCATCACTTACACCATGAGATCAGGGACCCACAGCACTGGGAGGGAGAAGCCAGTGATAGCAGCCAATACTCCAACCATCCCCATAACTTATCTCTTACATCATTACCCGCCAAGCTTGGCTGCAGCTATAATCTGGGAAGTTATGGAGAGCACTGATGCCTTGGTCCCACTTCTAGAAAATCAGGTTCAATTGTCTTGGGGTGCAGCCTAGGCAGGGGCATAGGGAAAGCTCCCTAGGTAATTGGTTGAGCAACTGCCTGCCAAGTTTGAGAATTACTACTATCCATCCAAAGGGTGTCAAGGAGCCACATATAGCCAACGATGATCTTGAGCTCCTGATTCTATAGCCTCTGCTTCACAAGTTCTGGATTATGCGTGTATACCATCATGCCTGGTTTATGCATTGGCTGGCAATGGGACCCAGGGCTTTGTGCAGGCTAAACAAGCACTCTGGCAACTGTGTCCTCAGCCTCTCAAATGCTATTGATTAAACAAACATAACTTTGAGCGCTGCTTTGGGGAGGACACGTTCCCCATTCATTTTCAAAGTTCCTTCTCTTCTAAGACCCAGGATAATGAAAGCACATTACTGAGTCAGATGTAATTTCATTTCTCTCTGGGGAGCAGCTTCAGGTCAGATTCATGAAAAATATCATTAGGCATTTTCTTAGTGATGAATTTTAATGAATGCTGGTGACGGTGTTTGTTTCTTATCTGTTGCCAAAGTGAAGATGCCAATGTGCTGCTTACGCTTCCATGTCTCCATTTCTGGAGAAGCTGTGTCTAATGGAGGCCCTACTATGACATCTGGAGAAGCTGTGTCTAGTGGAGACTCCTAGTACAACATCTGGAGGTAGGCTCTGTGCTCTTCAGTTAGCAGCCCATCAGACAGCTGAGTGATTTCCCCAAGCCCTCTGAAATTCCCTTTAACTGCCTAAAGAATACTTGGTGCTACAGAAGCACGTGGGTGCTTGCCTGACAGGCACAAAGCCCTGGGCTTGATTCACAGAACTGTATACACCAGGTGTGGTGGCACATACCTATAATCCCAGCATTCGGGATGTGAAGATGGGAAGGTCAGACATTCAAGGCCATCTTTGGCCACAAAGTATTTTCAAGGTCCACCTGGGATACACAAGATCCTATATCAAAACCAAAAGAAAGAAAGAAAGAAAGAAAGAAAGAAAGAAAGAAAGAAAGAAAGAAAGAAAGAAAGAAAGAAAGAAAGAAAGAAAGAAAGAAAGAAAGAAAAAGAAAGAAAGAAAGAAAGAAAGAAAGAGACAGTACTGATGAGTAGAGATAGCTAAAATCATGAGTGAATTTAGTAGTCTAAATTTCACACTTTATAGGCCTATGAACTTTGGCGATGGTGTCCTTCCTCTCCTTCCCTTTCTCCTTCCTCCTTTCCTTCCCTCCTTCCCTTTCTGTCCTCCCTTTCCTCCAGTGCCTTCTAGAACTCTATGTACTATGCATTACATGAATACTATGAAGGTTCATTCAACTATTTTTGAGGACCATGTAGAGATTTCTTCCCGGGACGTTGTTTTCTGCTGTCTGTTTGGTGAATTGCTCTTAGGACCCCCAGCATCCTTTGTGAGCCAGGCTTCCTCCCAGGGGGCTGGCTGCCACTTCCAGACCCCAGCAAAGCTGCTGCTTAAAGCTCCCCTTCCTTATCCCACCTTTACTTTCTTATCACAGCTTTCCATTGGGAATCTTTGTACAAGGTCTCTGTTTTTATCCCCCAAAACCATTGCATTGTACCCTGTTTCCTGATGGCTTATCTATGTGAAGAAAAAAAAATCTTTGCTTTTCCATTTATTGATGTATTTATTTGGGAGCATGGGAGAGCATGCTCCCACCATAGCATGCGTATGTTCCCTCAGAGGCAGCCTGTGGGAATCTCTTCTCTCCTTCTACCATGTGGGCCCTGAGGATCAAACTAAGGTTATTGGGCTTCACAAGAAGCACCTTTACCTGCTGAGCCTTCTTACTGGCTGGGAAAAGTAATACCCCAAGGAACTGATTCTGTTTTGGAAAACACCAGGTTCTTTGAGAGATGCTCTAGACAAGTCGAGAGAGAGTGGCGGCATCCGCAGTTTCCCCGCATGCTGTCTGGTTCATAGAAAAGCTCATTCATTGGGAAAAAAGGGAAGATAAATCTTCAGTTTGCATATTATTTCTCTTCTCAATTGGCGGCTGGCTGTCAGGATGTGTGAGATTCTGAATAACCAATCAAATCATTAATTTTTGGATGAAACTCCAGGATGGGTGGCTAATTAGCAATGTCTAATTAGCAATGCATATGCTGATTTGGGGGAAGGGAGCTGCCTGTAGAGCCATAAAAATGTTGCTGTCTAGGAAGAGAGGGGAAAGCATCTGTCCCCTCTGTGAGTCACCCAGAACATACTGGATACACCACAAAGTCAGTAACTTTCAGCTTGACGCCTATTTCACATCCAAAAGTTAGATCCGCAAATATTTTCTTCCTTGGGACATGTTGTCACAATAAAGAGAAGAAAGCCTTGGTTCTGAGCAGCTGTCACCCTTCACGTTATTCCATTATGATGACATGACCAAAAGGGTGCACTGATGGGCTCTTATTCATCAGCTGGCTTGTTCCACGGGAGTGGGAGGGGCTGGGAGTCGGGGTGGGAGTGGCGGACAAAGGTGGGGATTGTAGAACTAACAGCAAAACACTGTAAGACTTTGGAGAAGTTCTTGACCATTATGGGGTTCAACTTCACATTCTTGCCTCCACCCTGTCCACGCCCCACGGTGAGGTGGAGTCAGTGATTTGCAAGGCCCCCTTGTGATTCAAGTTAACTTCTTAGTGAAAGCATAGTTGAACTGGAGGTATGCTTGAGCCGATAAAGTGCTTGCAGTGCAAACACCAAGACCTGACCCACAGCAAACAACCCAGGAGAAGGCTGGGGAGTTTCTATTGTATAAAAGCAATGCCTTATTGATATCTCAGCACCTACCTGTCTGGACATCCAGGAGGCCAGGAATAACAGGAAGTCTAATTCTTACTCCACGCTCAGCACCGTTTTAACCCTTATAGAGCTGGCGCAGTGAGGAGCCCAGCTCTGTAGATGGATAGACTGAAGCGCAGAGGCAAGAGGCCTATAAGGAGGTAAGACTTAAACTAGGTCTATGAGCCAGACATGTTAACTTCATCACACTGCAACAGGAAACTGTCATTCAGGCTTAACAACCATGCAAATGAGTGACAAAGACATCACAGAGACATCTCAGAGATGTCTACTTCACAAAGTTTCTATGTATTGCATAGAACTGGGGATGGATGAGGGTGTAGCTATGAAACATAAAAGAAGCTGGAGGGGGAGAAAAGACTGCTGAAGAAGCAGAGGGAGGGAGGGAGGGAGCGACTGGAAACTCAAGACAGGAAGGTAACAAGGAAAGTATGAATGTGGGATGGATGGGGTGGAAAAGTACAAGGAGGGGGTGGGAATGCAGGAAGAGGGGAGAAAAATTAAGGAGAAGAATCAGTAAAAACAAATTTGGTGTGTATGGGTGGAGAGACAGATCAATGGTTAATAGGGCTGTTGTTTTGCAGAGGGCTGGGGTTTGGCTGTTGAATGGCTCATAAGTACCTGGAACTCCAGCCTCAGGAGATCTCCTTCTGCTGGCTTCTATTGGCACCTACAAGCACCTGAGGATACACAAACATAGACACACAACATGTGTATATATATGTGTGTGTGTGTGTGTGTGTGTGCATAATTTTTATTCTAAATTTTGTTGGAAAATCCCTGTAATTAAATCCATTATAGAATATTCTAATTAAAATGTGTGTGTGTTTGTGTGTGTGAGTGAGAGATAGATAGATAGATAGATAGATAGATAGATAGATAGATAGATAGAGATCCTCATGATATTTTAAGTAACTTTACAGTCTTTGTATTTGTGAGACTGCAATTATAGCCATATGTGACCTATGTTCAAGACACACCTGATAATGTAAAGAACTAAAATGGTATTTTGGCTATAGTGGTTGCTAATTGTTCACATAATTAATTAATAAATAACAGAATGCAAGGCCTTACCAGAAGGAAGAATAACACTGAAATTGATAGATGAGGTAAGACAGACAAAGGAGGATACATTATGGGTTAAATCCCTGGAAACAGTCTAGGAAGGGCCCTTAGTATTCAGAATCCCAGCAGAACAGGAACAGGCAGCACAGGAAGGCTCCTGGGCCAGGAAGTTCCCTAGAGAAGGGATGCTCACCCACAGGAAAGGCTTGCATCCCAGCCCTGGGCTTAGTCTAACTTTTTCACTGCCCTTGGATTATCCTCCACTGACACAGCAGCCCGAAGGAGATGGGAGGAGAAGAGAAAAGCAAAAAGACACCTCACAGTCCCCATTTCCTACACTCAGCTGTCCATGTATTGTGGTGAGAATTCTGGAAGTGCATTCTTTAACAGAATGGAAGGTTCTCTGCAGATGTGCGTTGTCTGCAGGAGCCACCGGGGTACCATTTGGCAAATTGCTGCTACAAAGCGGTGGATGGTACCCTGGTGGCCTCCTAGACTGATTGGATCCCTAAAAGTGTTTAATTTATCTCTGGGGGAAATTTACACCCTGGGAAAATCTGGTTAAATATATAAATGAATCTTCTAACCAGCCAAGATGGAAGATATAATAAAATTATAAAGCCAGAAGGCACTTCCCAAGAGCAACAGGTGTATCTCCCTCCAGACACAACCTCACTGCAGTCTCCCACAGGATTCCTTGGCTGCTTTTATCAGGCCTTCAGGAAGAAGGTTCCAGAAAGGCATGTTACCCTTTACTCTTGAAACTCCTTTCCTCATCTGTCTGGAATCCCTGCAATGGGAACTGGGGCTCATCTTAACCCTCTCAGCTCCCAGTGAGATGGGGGACATTTGAACATCAGCTTCCTGTGAGTTTTCTTGGGCTTGGTGGTTGTCCTGAAGGTTCCCCAGGATCTAGAGCTTTGGGAGTTAGGCACACTTTAAGAACCTGTCTTCTCACTCTTCTGTGGCAAATAACACCCCTGTCACCCCAATGTATACTTTCCATAGAATCTCCATCAGGATAGTCAAAGGTATGTATATTGTGGTAGCAATCATCTTACTGTGAGGGTAAGAGACCCTCACCATAGAGGGAGGTTGTGACAGCCACAGTGTCTACTGTCTGTCAGCAGGGGCTCTGCCTTTTAGTCACTCCTAGTTACTACAGGCTACCAGAACAGGCCAAGAAGATGTGTGGGCTCTGCGGCTTCTTCTTGGAGGTGAACTTTGTCACTTCTCTCTGTATTGATTGAGCTGAAGTTGAGTCACAGAAGCACATCTGACACAAGGGAGCAGGAAGGACAGTTCTAACATGCCCTTGGATGCACAGACAACTGTTGGGACAGAATCACTAACAAAAGCCACAAGGGATATCTTTGCATAGGAATTTCTTTAAGAGGGGTTTCCCATCATATTCCTAAGAGTTCATGGAGGGACAATCAATGATTGTGTGTGTGTGTGTGTGTGTGTGTGTGTGTTCATGCATGTATGTTACAAAACTGAAGATGGAGGTGTTCCCTCTTTTTGATAATACAATATTTTGGATCTGTGTCCTTTAAAAAAGATCTATATTGCCATAATAACACATTTAAAGGCAAAAGAAGAAGATTGAGGTTTTCATTCAGGTGGCCTAGTTCTCATTGTTTATCTTGTGAGGTCATATATCCCATAATAGAGACACAAAGAAAAATTAGCCATTGCAATTGGTCTTAAGACTAATGAACTTAAAAGCCCATGAAGGAGATAGTCAGGTTAATAAACACGTTTATTATAAAACATTTTTGCTTAATGGCCAAGCACACAGACTTTGGAATAAGGAATAAAAAGAATACCTGAATTTGTATCCTCCTCATGGCTTGTCTGTAGTCATAGTTGATTCTAACACAGAGCATGAGAGAACCAGAGCAGACAACCCATGGGAAACATTGCATTGGTTACCTGACAGAAGCAAGGTTGGGGAGGAAGGGGTTACACTGAATCACGGCTCAGGGGACACAGTCCATCACAGCATGGAGCGCATGGCAGTTGGCAACCCTTCTCCTGGCAGCAGAAGTTTCTGACAGAGCTTGCTCACTGTGCAGTGTCCTACTCTGGAAGCTGATAGGCTTGTATTGGGAGAGTACCCTAGTTATATCTCTGAAGGCCTGTCCTCAGTGATCCACTTTCCCAATCAGGCCTTACCTAAAGATTCCACAGCCTCTGAAAGCAATGCTACCTGCCACCAAACCAAGGGTGTGAACACAAGAACCTATAGAGACATTTTATATGAAATGCCAATGAACATTTGTGGCCCATATTCAGTGTCCTGTTCAAGGGGCATGGTCTTATAACAGGGGTCCCGGAAAGTCCTGAACAGTTTCCTGGAGAAAGGGCTCTTGTTTGTGTTTGAGAAGGCAAATAAGAGTTAGGTAAGGAAAGAAGAAAGTTAGAGATCTCTCTGGGAAAAGTTAAAGACAGACAGACAGACAAAAATCCAACCAACAAACCAACCAGGAGTGGGTCTGAATCAAGCCAGAGCATCCTGCACCACATCCCAACCTTGCTCCTTGGAAATGGTGTGATTCAGTGTGAATAATGTCACCTCTCCCAGCCTCCATTTCCAGACACATCCATCAGGGACCTATCAGGATGTTGCTCTAAGCCAGGTTGGATTGACTGTGGTAGCAATGAAGGACAGCTTGTCCTGCTGGGGAGGCTCCCTGTGTACCCCACAGTCACCCATGTCACCTGTGTTCCATTTCATAAGCTTGGAGCATCCACTCCCATTTTCCACACTGTGAGTTGAAGAGACAAGTCAACTCATTGGCTAGGATTGGGGACATGGAAGGCATGGCACATTTATCTTGAGTCTTAAGTGCTAGGCTCCTTGGTTGCAAAGGAAGGTAATTGATTTATCGTTCTCACTAACGTTAAGAGGCTGTGGTTTGTGCCAGATGAAAATTAAATAATTAGCAAGGAATATTCACTTCTAGCATCCCCGGCCAACTGCCTTTTTCTTTATAAAGATGGGCCCCAAGGGAATGGCGAGGATGTAACTGCAATTAAATAAGGGTATAAACTTTGCAGAGAGCTGTCAGGGCAGAGCCAGTGCTTGGCTGGGATCTATTCAAGAGCATCCACTGCTCATGGTGTGCTCCAAGGAAAACAGCATCTAAGTGTAGCACATCCCTCAGGTGCAACCATTCTTAGGGCACAGGGGACCAAACTTCCCCATTTTGGCTGAGTAGAAGACTCATTTATATATTTAACCAGATTTTCCCAGGGTGTAAATTTCCCCCAGAGATAAATTAAACACTTTTAGGGATCCAATCAGTCTAGGAGGCCACGAGGGTACCATCCGGGAGGAGAAGAGATCCTTTCAAAATGCTGTCTATGAGGGCAACTGTTACAGAAAGGAGTGTGTTGTTTTTCCTAGGGATCCAAAGTCATAGATAGGCCAGAATCCAAAAGACATGGTGAGGAATGTGTGTACATCAGATGATCCAGCTGTTGAGAAGTCTTGGCAGTAAAGGTGCTTGCAGACAAACCTGATGACCTGAGTTCAATCCTGGGTCTCATGTGCTGGAAGAAGAGAACTGACTTCTCCTGTAAGTTGTCCTCTGACCTCCACATGCACTCTGTTGCACACCCACACCCAAAAGAAATATACATAGACCCACTTTTTTTAAAAAAATGAATTAACTAAAATTTCAGAGGTACCACTATCAAGCCTGAACATGGGACTATATCCCTTGTACAAATATTTATTGAACGTTACCTTGTTCTAGGCCCAGTGTCAAAGTCCTGTGGCTATAACACTGAATAAAACATAAGCTTTCCTTGTGTTATACTCCTCTGTATAATTGAGACTCAACTCAGCTTTAAATAACAGGCATCTAAATTTCAAAAGGAAAACCACATCTTACTCTAGTTAAAAGGTAATTCTGTTTCTTCAGTTATCAGTTTCATGAGAAGATGAGTCTGTTTCTTGGGTTTTCCATTTCACGAAGTCAGGGACCAGGCTACAAGTGCTGCATTGATCTGGGCTCTTTACCATGGTGCCTAACCTTTCACTGCACCTGCTTTGGCCCCCACATCACACTCCCATCCTACTGAGCCCCAAGAAGTGAAAGTAACATACATTTCTCCTTTAAGATCACTCCACATGGTCCTGATTCTTCCAAGACCCAAGGGTAATATCAGGAGTTTATCATGAGTGGTCAAACCAAGAACTTAGACCTCTGTTTCTAAGAAGGAAGGTGGGAACTGATACAGATTAAATGTAGGAACTGATATAGATTAAAAAGATGACTTTACCATCTCATTTATAACCAAGTCACTAAAGTAGATATTCTCCTACCATAAGAAGACAGCCTTGGACATGCATGCCTTACATGGGAAGTTTGTCTTGATTTCCCTTCAGATTCATAACAGCTAAAAGCCCTATATAAAAAGCAGGTCAGGAGACAGTCAGTCAAAACACTAGCAGAAGGGCTGGAGAGGTGGCTCAGTGGTTAAAAGCACTTGTCGCTCTTACAGAAAGTGCAGAGGTCATTTCTTACCACCACCACAGGGCTCAATTACAGTTTCAGAGGATCCAAAGTGCTCTTCTGGCCTCCTTCGATACTTGTATGTACTTGGTGCATGCATACCCATGCAGGCCCCCCCCCACCCCCTTCAAGGATATCCCTCTGGGAGATAAAAATTGTTTAACATCTTGGAAGAAAAAATGTAATACCTCATATGCATAGAAATGCATCACATACAGATTAAAAATAAAATACAAGAAATCATGGGTGTTTTCTGTAATTAAATTTAAGATTTTACATATCTAATCTAATGGTAGAGAATGTCACAATAATGCCACAATCTAGTGGCAGACAGCACACAATATACACAAATATAGACAATGGCAACACAACCAGGGATCCCAATTAGGAAATACGCTAAATATATATACACGCGTTAGGTCTATAGATGATACAAATGTAGAATTATCCTTAATGGAAGAAAAAGATAAATACTCCACAATGAGAAATGACTGAAGCAATTCTCATAATATTTACATTCAATTTAATTTTAATTTAATTCAGACAGCCATAAAAAAAGGGGGAAAATCAATAAAAATGGGGACTGCCTTGCCTACTGTCCCACTCAATAGGCCCATGGTTTAAGAGTGTATATGAGACATAGGTGGTTGTAGACTTTTAATGTGAAATGTGCCCTGAAGGCTTCTGTGTGTGAACACTTGATCTGGCGTTGGGACCATTATTTGGTAAGGTTGTAGGACATTTAGGTGGTGAAACTTTGATGAAGAAAATGAGTCACAAGAGTGGGGCATGAGATATTTATAGCCCCACCCTATTTCCTGTTCTTTAGCTCCATCTCTTGTGTTATGTATGACACAATGTGAACAGATGCCAGCTGCTTCTGCCACTATGTCTCCCAGCCACGGTGGCCTCTATCCCTCTGGACCTCTAAGCCAAAAGAAACCCTTTCTTTCATAAGTTGCTTTTGTCAAGACTCCCTTATCCCCTCTGTTTGTTTATATGTGGGGGTGGGTGGGTGTTGGAAGGGGCACGCATGTGTGCATGCATAAAGAGACTGAAGTACAACCTCAAATATCATTCCTTAAGAGCTATCTATCATAGTTTTTGAGGGTCTTTCATTGGCCCAAGACTCTCAAGTAGACTAGATTGGCTATAGTGAACTTCAAGAACCCTGGAGCCATGTGAGGATGACAGCTCATTCCATAGACATGGGACAGATGACAGCAAAGTTAGGTGACAACTTGGTGAAGCATTTCAAAGACATGGGTGTGCAATAGGTGTAGCGATAGATCAGTTAGGTGTGCTAACTGGCCAAAGCTAAGCACTGCGATTATGCATCACAGTGGGACTGTGAATCTGTCAACAAGGGCATTCACTCTTGGGGCTGGTGTTCTCCAGGTCTTCATGGTTTTGGAAGAAAAATATTGTGGCAATCCTTTCTATACATGTTTAAACATGTGAGCTTAATTGGGATTTTCTAGACATCTAGTTACAATGTTAATAATCAATATCATTCTTAAATCTTGGTTAGGTAATACTAAACTTGTACTACTCTATTCTGGGTGACTTAACCACTTTTTCAAGTTTTGTTTTGTGTATAAATGTTTTTGCTTGCATGTGTGTTATCTGAAAACCACAGATGTGCCTGATATTCATGGAGGACAGAAGAAAGTGTTAATTCTTCTGGTACTGGACTTATAAATAGTTGTAAGCTGCCATATGGGTGTTGGGAACTGAACCTAGGTCTTCTGAAAGAGAACAAGTGCCACTGAGCCACTGAGCCATCTCTCCCTTTGCTAAGATAATCAGTTTAGTTAGTACTGATTTAAAATGATTAGTTCTTGTAGTGTCTCTTAGAGTATAGGCTGACCTTGAACTTGGAATGTAGCTGAAGATGGCCTTGAATTTCTTTGAATTGATTGCTCGTTGCTGTTGTCATACATTAAACAAATGTCAGTAGAACCCACCAAGGGAGTTCTAAGTGAATGCAAAACCTCAACCCTTCAACATATTACAGAAATGTAAGAGAATGGTTCTGTAGGCTAAACTGGTTGAAATCTTCTAAAGCCAAGGTCTGTGGGCTTGGGAGGGGGCTCAGTTAGTAGAAAAATTTCCTGCCATACATGAACTTCTGGATTTGAACCTAGCACTACATAAGTTGGGTATGGTGGTACAAACTTGTCATCCCGGCTCATGCAAGGTAGAGGTAGGAAGATCAGAAGTTCAAAGTCATCTTTGGAAATACAATTAGTTCAAGACCAGCCTGAACTATATGAGGAAAGACAGACAGAGACAGAGAAACAGAGAAACAGAGACAGACAAACACACAAACAGACAGATACCAGATGCAGACACAGACACACAGACACAGCTGGAGAGAGCAAGAGATATTGAGAAATCTGTATTTATGGGAAACCTAAAAGAAGTTGTAAGGTGGCTTAGAATTTATCAATTAGCATCCATCTCTGCTCAATCATAGACACTTGAGAATTTGAACTGACATAAACTAGGAGAAAAATATTCCTAATACTGATCATAAAACCAGGATTCTTCAACTACTATAATTTCCTAGAAGCCAACAGTAAAAAGACACATCATTTAGATCACGAATGTAAGTTCTGTGTCATCAATTTTTAAAGCAAACTAAGGTTCCAATGACATGACACAAAAAGCACAATGTATTTCCATTTTAATTAATTTTTAAAATTATGTGCCTATGAGTGCAGGCATATGTAAGGACAGCAGAGGGCGTCAGATTTCCCTGTAGCTGAACTTACAGGGTGTTGTGAGGTACCTAATGCAGGTGCTGGGATCTGAACTCGGTTTTTTGTTTGTTTGTTTGTTTGTTTGTTTGTTTGGCTTTTTTTTTGTTAAGAGTCCAAACGCTTAATTACTAAGCAATCTTTCTAGCATTCACTGCATTTCTTTCTTAAACTGACATCAAATACCAGTCACAATGTGAAAACATTAAGACTTCAATGTATTGCTGATGGTCTGTAAATGCCTTCAATCAATTTACCAAAAGATTCAGGAATTTCTTTAAAAAAAAAAAAAAACCATGTTCCCACAACCTGGACCGTTTACTTGTAGATACTTCCTGAAGAAAAATGAAAGCACATATCTACAAAAAGTTTTCTCCAAGAATGGCAGTGGAAAGCTACCATTTATCAAATCGTAGAGTGTGAGTGACCTTGACAGGTACCCAGGCCCAACTGGTACATCTACAGTGCAACCACGTACACCTAAGGCCCAGGGAACATCGTGAAAGAGAGGCTGCAAGAGCCAGAAGACCAGGATGTCACCTTTGAGATAATGGCTTTTATCTATGACATGGAAGCTGCACCCCTGAAACCTTAGCAACATGGCTGCCTAAACAAGACCTGCACAGAGACAGCACCAGTAGACATGACAGTGCTGACGGGGAAATCTCACAAGGGCCCCATGCCTTGAGAAAGAGCTGCAGGCAGTAAATAGCTGCCAAGAGGGGGGACTCAGTTTTCTCCAGGGATGTACCCACATCCAGTCCCAAGAGCTCAGCCCCAATCATGCACAAGTAAGTGGACTCAGTAGCCATATATGTGTGACAATGAATAATAAGAAAAGAAGACAAGAAGGACTGGGGAGTCATGGGAAGATTTTGTAAATGATGTAATATGCATATACAAAGTTCTCAAAAAAAATTAGATTAAGAAACCTGGCATACCCCACTATGCAATTGCACACATAAGAGAATTGGAACCATAGGGACACATAGAAGGACCTCCTGAACTCAGATGTAATGCAGCAAAATCAGGACACCATTTGCTGCAGTCCCCTGAGCTGGAACATTCAACTTTCTGGGTTTTAGTGCAACTGGTTCACAGACTTGGCCTGTCTGAAGGAGGGATGCCGTTTCCTGGAGGAAGTTCCTTGTAAAGTTCATGTCTGCCTTCAATCCAAGACTACTTGTGAGGACTACCAAACACTCTCTCAGTCTGACAACCTGGTACTGTAAGTCTGGATTTTCTGCATAAGGGCTACAAGGAGTAAAGAGAAAAATTGACTAGGGATAGAACACAACCTGTGGCTCAAGTTATCTGTCAGATTGTAATACAGTCTTAGGCAAGGTTCCCTGGAAAATAGAGCCAAGGGCAAAGGATTATCTGTTAACACCTTAGTGGGAAGTGTAATCCTTTGGAATTAAGAGTGAGGGGAATGGGGAATTGATTAAGGGAAGGAGCCAGATCAAATACAAGGAAGGGCATTACAGAGATGCCCAAACTGCATACCAAATACCACACACTTGCACATTCTTCAAGACCCATCAGTGCAGAGACACTGTGCTGTGGCTTCAGAGTAACCCCAGAGCCTGGAGATGGGGAGGGGCAGGGCAAGGGCTTGAAACTGGGAGTAAGGCAACAGTTTTATCTTACATTGTCTTTTCTTCTCCCCTTCTGGGACTGCAGGTCCCTCGATGGGTGGGACTCCTTTCTATTTGTATCACCTAGACTTTCCCAGGCAGAGTTGAGAGAGACTTGTTAAATTTTAGTTTATATGTTAGCTTTTTATTACAAATTTTAAGCCCAAACTGATCATCTTCAGCTGTGAAGGACAGTCTTTAAGTATTATTTTGTAGTCAAAACTCAGAGGAGTGGAGTTCCTTCATGCCACAGGTTCCAGGGCTCCATAAGAAAAATCTCTTAGGTCATATGGTTTAAAGTACTGAAGGTAACACAAGACGCTGTTTCAGTTCTGTATGCACTTTTTACGCTTGTGCCAAAAGGAACAGAGATAATGATAGGACCCGTGACACTGAGAAAGAGCAGGCCATCTTACTGACCCTCCATCATGGGAACACTGGGGCTCATTAGGCTTACACAGATGTTTCAAGTGGTGAATTTACATTTATTGATCTAGAGTGTAGTTTACTTGTTTGTCCCCCTCCACTTGATAAATTGATATCTTTTTTATGTTCTCAAAATCTCAGGTAACATCTCTTCTATCCTTTTTTCTGACTTTCCATCTGAAACATATTTCCTGAGACATACAACACACACACACACACACATGCATGTGTGCGTCATATTGACCTACGGCTCCTAAGTTCACTTTCTTTTTACAGCCCTCCTCAGTAGTCTGTCCCTGGTCATTAACTCTGTTTTTAGCTTCTTCCTTCTGTCTGATTTTTTTTTTTTCATTTTTCAAAGTTTCCTTGCTAATGCTCTGCAGTTTCTCCATTGTTCTTAAGGTCACTGTCAGTCTTTCTTCTCCTCAGACAGCTTGAACACACTCATCTTAGACTTCTGCAGAATCCTTTACTCTTTCTTCTAAACTCTTTCATGGGAGAACTTTTCATGATGCAGTTTTTCTCATGAATTTTGACATGTTACACTTTTTATCTGTCTGTCTGTTTGGTTGGTTGCTTTGGTTTGGTTTTTACTTAATCTATAGATGTTTAGTGGGACCTTTATTGGAATCCCACAGTGGGATACTTAGTTCACAGGTGAGTCTCGTAACAGTTACCCTGAGCTCTTATCCCACAAAACTTCGTAGTGTGTGTGTGTGTGTGTGTGTGTGTGTGTGTGTATATGTGTGTGTGTGTGTGTGTATGCCACAGGTCAACGTTGAGTATCTTCCTCAACAACTCTCCATTTTATACTTTTGAGGCAGGATCTGTTACTGAGCCTGGAGCTCATGAATTCAGCTGGATTGACTGGACAGCATGCTTCAGGGATCCATGTCTCACCTCCTCTCCTCAGCACTGAGTTTACAGATGTACCGTCACGTCTTGTCTTACACAGATGCTGCCGATCTGAATTCAAGTCCTAATCTTTGCACATCAGACACTTCCTGCCTGAGCCATGTCCCTACCTCTCAAGAAACTATTCTGTAATCACCCATCCACTCAATTCAATATGATCTATAGTATCAGGCTGTAGCCTATGGCTTTTTATTAATGGACCAGCCATATCACAGAGCCTAGTCCACATGGGAGCTTACTACAAGGAGGTGTGTTTAGTCATCTTCCTTAGGGGTGAACTCTGGCTGTCTTTGTCACTGTAAGTGTGTGTGGTGGATTCTCTTCCTTAGGGTGCACTCTGGGTACCTCTGTCTGCACGTTTCAGGAAACTCTGTTCCCATTTGCTGCTGGGTATTTCTGATGCACAGAAATGTTTGATTGATTATTCAATGACAAATATGTTTATCTTTTTTAGTAGAGATATATTTTTAGTCACTGTTTGAATTTTGCGTGTGGATATTTGCATATGCAGTTTCGTGATGTCAAATCACAATATATTAAGGATGTTGAAAATTACTTTATATACTATAATATAATAACATAATATAACATAATTCTTGTTTATACTATGTTAATTATTGGAAATAGACTTCTTGTTTAACCCCTTTAAAAATACATATCTTTTAAAATTGAAGGTTAATTTTTAGATTAAGTTCCAAGGCAGTTATTATGGCAAATGTTAAAAAAACCCATCATAGTATTACCTGAAAACATATAGAAAAAATATCCAAATGATCCAGAATGAGGACCAACTAACTAAATTATACACACAAAGAACTTTTTATTATTAAATATAATTATGCAGATACATATGTTGATGAGAAAATATTAATCAATGCAAAATGTATACAATAGTTGATTCAGTGTGTGCCTATGAGCATATATGTATATAAACACACACACATATATATGGATATTGTAATATATTGACCCCTCAAAACAAAAGGAACATAGTTGATTTAAATTTACTTTAAGTCAAGTGTAGAGTTCCTTGCCTGGAATCCCAATATGTGAGCAGAGGAGGCAGAAGAATTAGAGATCATGGCCCCCTGGCCTATCTGATACCCTGTCTCATAAAATAAGAAAATATTAAAATTTTTCCTTTAAAGAACAGTTGTCTGTGTCATTTTGTTTAAAACTAATTGAAGTTTCTCTTGTTAGACATTTTTGTCTCCTATTTCCATACGTGATCAATGGGAATAACTACAGTGTAATTGGTATTCTTGGCTGTCAACCTGACTGCATCTGGAGTGAACTAAAATCGAAGCTGCTGGGAGGCATGTGGAGGGTTTTCTTGGTTATTCCAGGTGGAAGACCCACCCCAAGTCTCGACCATCTTAAGTCAGATGACCCACCCCAAATCCAGATCATCTGAAATCAGAAGACCTACACCAAGTCTGGATCATGTTAAGTTGGAAAACCCACACTAAGTCTGGGTCCCACCTCTGGTGGCAACCCACATGAAAGGGCCTGTCTGTCTGCCTTCACATTCACCGGCAAGCATCTATCCTCAGCCATTCCTTCGATGGAGTTAGAACCCACTTCTTCAGGATTCCAAAATGCACTGAAAACTGCCATCTCTCCAGGACTTCCCTGTGACTCCAGCATCAGATTAGGACTGCTGAGAAATTCAGTCTCCTGGATTGACAACTGGGATTCTTGGCCCTTCAAATAGGAGGCAGCCAGTGCAGGACTATTCAGATCACATACTGTAACACACTCAAAGATAGCCCCATATATATATATATATATATATATATATATATATATATATATATATATATATATATATGTAGAGAGAGAGAGAGAGAGAGAGAGAGAGAGAGAGAGAGAGAAGCAGAGACAGAGAGACAGAGACAGAAACACTGTATTAAGACTGAATGATATGGAGACTTTGAAGTTATATTACGTACATTTGCATTATGATAAGGCTATAAGCCAGAGAGTGGAACGTGGTAGTTTGAATGAGAATGGCTCCCATAGGCTCATATATTTGAAGGCTTGGTCCCTAGTTGGTGGAACTATTTTGATCAGGAGGAGGATGACGAAGAAGAAGAGGTGTGGCCTTGTTGGAGGAGATGTGTGACTAGCCAAGCTCAGTCTAGTTCTTTGTCTGCCTGCTGCTGGTGGATAAGATATAAGCTCTCAGCTACTGCTCCAGGGCCATTGATACCTCTCTGGGCCATGCCTCCTGTCACAATAGTCATGGACACACACTCTGAAACTGTAAGCAAGACCCCTATTCAGTGTTTTCTTTTATAAGTTGTCTTGATCATGGTGTCTTTTCACAACAGTAGGACAGTGGCTAAGACATACAGCAAGCTCCTCATAGGATTGGCGTGGTGATTAAATGAGATCTTCCATGCTAAACATATCTGCACATACACTGTCCAATGAACCAATAAAAAGTTTTGCAAAGAGACTGGTGATGAATATTTCCAGGACTTGGCTGTAGATGTAAGAATTGAAGAGGATCACATCATGAGTTGAAGGGTAACAGTAAGCATCACGTGCTCTGATAAAGTAAGAAGGGATTATGGAGTGTGATAGAGGGGAGGGAAGGAAGGAGTCACAAGAAGTATTATATAGGTCACAAATGGGGCAAATTGATATGATCTAAATTATAAGAGGGAATTCAAGATGTTATAGGGAATGTTAAAATGTAACAGCAAAGGCTCAATTCTTTTTAAACTGCCTCAGAAATCCCCAAAATACAATAGATTGTCTCAGTAATTAGAAGTAAGATATGGCAGAATTAAGACCAAATAGTATATTCATATATCTAAAAGTGAACAGGTATATCTTGCCCATTAAAGGAAAAATGTTTTTTAATTTATGTATACTGTAAAATCAACTGCATACTATCCAAAAGATATACTTTAAAACTAAGAAATTCAACAAGATGATTGTAAAAAATGACTCATTAAGTACAAGAAGACAATTAGAAAGGAGGGATTGCAGTCTCAGTAGCAAAGTCATCTTCAAGGCAGACAGCATTAAAGGAGGCTAAGAAAGACACATTAGAATGCTAAAGCCACATTCTGCAGGGACGATGTGGCGGGTTAGAATACTTTGTTCTTGCAAAATATGCAGGAACACAAGGAGGAAAAGAATCCGCAGCAGTAATCATTGAAGAACTCTTTCAAACAGTTTTTGTTTTCAGTGTGAGATGGGTCAAGTGGATTAAGTACAGGCAACATATATAAAAGGTCTGACATTTCAACAGCAAAGGTCTTGTGTGTGTGCATGTGCATACATACATATATAATATGTGTGTGCAAATGCATGCCTACATATGGCATATAATATTATATCTGCCTATAGATAGTCACCTAATAATTACTTAGGCCCAAAGTTGGCCCCATAAAATAAAAATATCAAAAACAAAGCTGACCAAGAACAGTTCAACCTAGCTAGGAAACAATACCTCTCAACCCTAAACATACGTTAAGCAACTAGTTGGTTGTGAGATAATACCACCTGACATTGTGGGAGTTCTGGGAAAGAATGCCATCAATGACATTCCAGATGAGAACACAGGGCTCAGCTGAAGGAATGAATCACAGGAAACTAAGAGTTTGATGCCATAAATGTCAGATCAATAAATAAAAAAGGAAGACAACAAAAATGCGCTAAATTCCTAACTGTGAAAGCTAGGGTAAAAAAACAAATAAACAAATATAAGAATAGAAATCACAAAAATAAATGTAGCAAGTAATGAGATAGATAATAGTAAACCTGTAAACAAATTAATAACTCAAAGCCTGGTTCTTGGGGGAGGGCAAATGAATATCTAAAAACCCTAATAAAGAGTAAAATATAAGAAAATATAAAATACAAATATAAAACAGGGAAAAGCTAGGTAAAGAATGTACCGATATAGAGAAAAGCAGTAAAAACCACAAGACAACACTTCATTCCTGTCTTAGTCAGGGTTTCTATTCCTGCACAAAACATAATGACCAAGATGCAATCTGGGGAGGAAAGGGTTTATTCAACTTCCACTTCCACATTACTGTTCATCACCAAAGGAAGTCAGGAACAGAACTCAAGCAGGTCAGGAAACAGGAGCTGATTTGCTCTACTTTCTTACAGAACCCAGGACTACCAGCCTGGGTTGGCCCACAATGGGCCCTCCACCCTTGATCACTAATTGAGAAAATGCCCCAAGCTGGATCTCATGGAGACATTTCCTCAACTGAAGCTCCTTTCTCTGTGATAACTCTAGCTTGTGTCAAGTTGACACACAAAAACAACCAGCACAATTCCTCTAAGCAGGTCCATGTGAAAGAACTAGAGGACATTAGGAATATGTTAGGCAAACATAGCTTAGTAAACTGATGTTTGTGGCCATAGCAGCTTATAAATGCAATTTTCCATAGAAGTGGCAAAAAAAAATCAAATAAGAAGAAGCATGAGGCACTTAATAATTTTAGGAAATTTTAGTAAGTCTGTATACTGTATTTCCAAAGCCATAGAATGCTTCAGATTTACAGTAAATAATGACCATTTTTCAAGTATTATGATGAAGAAATACTGCTAATATTTTTTAAAGATTTATTTATTTTATGTATATGAGTACATAGTAGCTGTACAGATGGTTGTGATCCACCATGTGGTTGCTGGGATTTGAACTCAGGACCTTCGGAAGAGCAAGCAGTTAGTGCTCTTAACCACTGAGTCATCTCTCCAGTCTGAAATACTGCTAATTTTTAAATCTTAAATAAAATGTTATAGGGTTTGCTGTTATGGTTTGAATGTGATATCCCCCCAAAAGGCATCGACCCTCACTGGAGAAAGTAGACCACTCCTGAGTATGCTTGGGGGGGCTCTATTTTTAAAAAATATTTTTTATTTCCTGTGTGTGTGTGTGTGTGTGTGTGTGTGTAGTATGCAAGGGGACCAGAAGAGGGCATCAGATCCCCTGGAGCCACCTGATGTGGCCCTGGGAACTGGACTTGAGTCCTCTCAAAGAACATATACACTCTTAAGAGTTTAGGAGGTCTCTCTCCAGCCCTTCAAAATCCAGTCTTCATTTAAAAGAACTTTAAAGAAAATCTGAATGAATGGACAGAGAGTTCTTTAATATATCAAGTGACATATCAATTGATTACTGATCAAAATCCTTTAAGACAGAGTTCTGAATGCAGTAATGCTAAATACTGAAACGACGAAAGCTAAAAATCGTAAAAGTCTGAGTGTCAGGATCTTGAAGAGCCAGAGTTCTGCAAACTGGATGTACATGGGGGACTGAGTCAGGAAGGTTATGTAAGAGGGATAAAAAGTGAATTGTGGGGAAGGAACTGGCCGCGGCACCCAGCAATGATGAGCAATTCGGTCTAAAAATGCTTCATTTGTCTGCATTGGCATTCTTTCCAGATGAGGAAATTCCAGAAGCTTTTAATGAATTCAAACCACATTTGCCTGAAGAAGCAAGGGCTGTTACTGCCTGGCTCCCAGGTCATTATGTGCATGGTAGGTTGATCAAGAAGCCACTTCTGTAACAGGGCTGCATCTAATCATCAGGGTTGTTCTGGCCAGTTCTGTGCTCCGTGTATCAACCAGCGTCTGCAGGATGGAGCTCTGAGGTCCGAGCACAACACAGAACATGGTACTGGAGGTGGGAAAGTTTGGGACAGTATGCACACATGGAATCTACTGAATTGTAGAATTTCAAAACATAGAAACATGTAGAAAACCAGTGTGAATGATTCTCTGAGGTAAGCAATATCTTTTTTAAAAAAAAGTTAGCTCTTTATTGGGATGTGTCTTCAAAATATAATTATTCCTGTGTCCATGACCTTACTATAATGAACCTTACTGTTCATCCTTCCTTACTATCAGTAGCTACCCTTTCTCTCTTCTACATGTTATACTGCATCCACATGTGCGTGTGTGTGTGTGTGCATGTGCGTGTGTGTGTGTTTATTTTAGGTTAGGATCTGTATACAAGGGACATGAGTGGTGAAAGAGGACATGAAGCTAATTGTTGTCATACTTTTAACTATTTCATTATGTCTCCTCTTTTGTGATTGATAAGCACATAAAAATACAATTGATAATAGAAGTGTAAAATGCAATGTGAAACTTTACTGCCTCTGAACAGCTATCCTAACTCTACAGAAGTATAGACACTGGGTCTGGCTGATATCACTGTGTGATATCTTTAGTTTGAAAGCTCTTTATGATAAAGCTTTAATTGCTCCAAAACATACAATTTATGGTCCTGAAAATTGACTGGCTCCCAGGATGGATGACCACTGTGCAGTTGTCCATCATCTGTCCTGTAATGTCCTTTCACCCGCAAGGTCGCTTCTTAGTGTTTCATTGTTTCTCAAATCATTGTTTCTCTCTCTTATCTACCCTCCCCATTCACACAATGTTAAACCGCCAGCATTATTTCCACAGGTCCCTAGGCCATGTGCTTCAGTTGTACACCATTTCCAGTACTGGATATAGACAGTGCACTGGGCCCTTCAGAGACTTACAGTTTACATTGCTGCCTCATTGACTTTGTGATGAAACGCTGTGCACACCAGTATGAGTATGGACATTTTTACTTGGAGGAGAGATCCTTTTGCACATCTGCTTTCTGGAAATGTGAACACTCCTTAAGATCTCAGTTTTTTGGGTCCACCATGTATGCAATGGTCCAGAGTGGTTTTGGCCCATTTCCTCCAAAGACTTCAGTCACCACTGGGTGTGTCCAGATGACCACAGTTACAAAGCTGGGAGCTTTATGCTTCATCTAGGGTTTATTATTATTGCCCAGTTAATGAAGTAGGACCTATGAATTCGATGAAATAGCTGTTATAATTTGTGTCTACTCTATATCAACATGGAGATAATTACTTATACTGTAGTGGTAAACAGAAAAAAAATAAGAACATGAAAATTCCAACTGGATTAGAATTTAAATATTTATTATTTTTATGTGTATGCATATATGCGTGTGTTTATGAGAATTTATGGCACAAGTCTGTGGGTGCTGAAGAGGTCAGAAGAGGGCCTTGGACCCCCTGGCTCTGGAGTTACAACCCATTGTGAGTCACCTGAAGCAGGGTGTGGGAACTGAAGTTGGGTCCACACAAGCAAGTGTTCTCAACTGCTGAGCCATCTCTCCAGCTCCTTAGATTAGAATGTAGAACCTACTATATTTAGCAAAGAAATGATATGAACTAAGATGATGTATTAAAAAGACGTGACTTATGGAAATGATAAGATCCTGGGTCATTATCTTCCTGATTTTAATTAGGAAATCTGTGTGCTATCAAAAAGTGTTGGGAAATTAGTTTGTATAATTCTGAACTCATACTGACAATCCTTAAGGATTTATCAGTGTGAAAATTCTGAGCATCTGAGTTTTATAATTAAGACTAAAGGGCTAACTTTACATAAAATCACAAAAGAAGTGGTAATCTGCCAGTCTCCCCATCTTTCTGGGTATCCTGATACTGCCCCATCAGACATAAGAACTCACACCTGTTCACATTTCATAAACATTTCAATCAAGTATGTCTTGACAAAAGACAGAACTTAAAAATACGTGCAAACTCATGGTTTATATAAAAAAAAAAATGCTGAAGACAACTAGGTTCAATCATTGGACCGACCGGGTGATCAGCTGAGAGGCTTTCTATGGTTGAAGGGATAGTAAAATACTGCCATGACAAAACATAATCCACACATCAAATGAGGTACAAGAAGAAAGGAGGAGTGGCTCCTTGTTCTGGAAAGACTCAGTGAAGCAGTATAGGGCAAAACCAGAACGGGGAAGTGGGAAGGGGTGGGTGGGAGGACAGGGGGAGAGAAGGGGGCTTACGGGACTTTTGGGGAGTGGGGGGCTAGAAAAGGGGAAATCATTTGAAATGTAAATAAAAAATATATCGAATAAAAAAAATAAAAAATAAAAAAATTTAAAAAAAGAAAAAGAAAGTGTTTATCTGGCTTACGACTCCGGGTCCCAGCTCATCCTGAGAAAAGCTGAGGCAGGAACTGGAAGGTGTTGGGTTCAGGGGGGAAGCTGAGAAAAAAAAACTGCAGTAGAAAACAGCACAGTGGACTGGAGCAATGGCCCTATGTTTAAGAGCATAGGCGCTCTTCCAGAGGACCGGGGGGGGGGGGGGGTGGGGGTGTGGGGGGGGGGAGGAATACTGCCATGAGGGTCAGCGCATGCCTGTAATCCCAGCACCTGGGCAGCAGAGGCAGGAGGATCTAGAATTCAAGGTCAGCCTGTTCTATACAGTGAGTTCCAGGACAGCTAGGCTACATAGTGATACTTATCTCAAGGCAAAACCCAAAACTATAGCCAAAAAAGAAAAAAACTAAACCATAACCAAAACCAAATAAAAATGCTGAGCTCCACACTGCAGACATCATTATATATCAGTTCCATAATTATTTCCCTAGCCTTTATTTGCACATCATTATGCATAATATTATATATTATACAATATGAAAATGTATAATGCATTATGGAAATTTCAACTTTAGCCACTTTCTATGGCACTTACTTAGAAGGGCATAAACAATATAGCCAATTGCACAAAATTCGAACACAACTGAACCCAAAACATGGATGAAATTGGTGTAAAAGGTAGAAGTGGGAAAAAGAAGACCCCAGGAAAACATTTTCATCAGATGGGCTTTGGTGTGGCAGTGGCAACCAGCTCTGGCCATCTTGGTCTGCATTCTGGGAGGAAATGGCTGGTACCGCCTCCTTCCCCCTACCCCCAGCTGACAGACAATGGAAGCCTGTGTTGTGAGCCATCATATCCTTTCACGGTTCCTATCCACTGTCTGGTTTTCTCACCAGCTCCGGAAATGCAGGAAATCAATTTAGCAGAGTGGGATAGCCAGATGGACAACTTCCCTCATTTATTTTGAGGTTAACTTTGTGCCATGTGAGTTAAAGTAATGAGCAGTTTAAGAAGAAGCAAGGCTGTTTCTATATTTTGTTTGAGTAATTTAAGGTGTAAACAGGGCCCTGTGGCAGATGAGTAAGTCCAAACTGCTTCAGCTTATGAATCTTCTAGAAAAGGATTAGAGGAGTGTGTGTGTGTGTGTGTGTGTGTGTGTGCGCACGCACACGCGCACTCATGTGTGTACAAAGTCATGAATGTGGTGGTCAGAGGTCAGCTGTGAAGTGACTTCTTTAATCTCTTCCTATCTTACATTTGAGGCCCAGTCTCTCACTGAAGCTGGACTTTTCTAGAATGTCTGGCCACAATGGTCCCTTGCTTCTGCGTGTTTAGATTTTTTTTTTTCATGTGAGTTCTGGGATTCGAACTCAAGTCCTCTTGTTTGTGAGCATCACTTTACAGACAACCACACCCTGAGCCTCAGCAACATGGTCCTCTTCTGGAATACTGCTGCTATGTGCAGGCCTAGGCAAGGCTTTTCTGACTAGGTTATCTTTAGCCCTCACCACAAGGCTGCCAATTTCTATAGATAAGAATGCTGAGTCTTGGGCGATTAAAGTAAGCATGGTCACATGTTCCAGACAAGGTCCAACAACTATTAGCTTGGGACATTCAGCAGGTTAGTGTCTTGTTTCTCCATAGTCAAATTGTGGGTAAACTATCCAAACTGCTGAGATGGATTGAAAAGCTTTTACTTTCTTGTTTGTTAATTCTCTCTCTCTCTCTCCTTCTCTCTCTCTCTCTCCTTCTCTCTCTCTCTCTCTCTCTCTCTCTCTCTCTCTCTCATCTATTTCTTGGGCTGGATTTTTCACATCTATTAAAGAGTAAGTGCTGGACATTCATACTTTCAGATTTGTATTCAGACTGAGAATCAGATTCCCGGGGTCAAGCTGATTGACTCTGTAGTTACTTCTACTGACCTCAAGAGAAGAGCTGGTTAGCAAAGTGCTGTGGGGATGGAGACATGGATCAGGTATTTGAGGCTAAGTGGTTGTTTTTACTTTGCTTTCTGTTGCTGTGATAAATAGCAGAGTCAAAAGCATGTTGGAGAGGGAAGAGTTTATTTCATCTTACATGTTCAGGTCACAGAGGTGTCAGGGTAGGAACTCAGGGCAGGGGTCTGAAGGCAGCAACTGCAGAGGAATATTGTATAGAGCCTTGCTCCCAGCTCACGTTCAGCTATCTTTCTTATACAGCCCAGGCCCACATGCCTAGGGATGGTACTGCCTACAGTGGGTTGTATCCTCCTACACCAATTAGCAATCAAGAATATGCCTTGTAGGCATCTCATAGACCAATCTGATCTAATCCTCCATTTGAAACTCCCTCTGATGACTGTGGGCTATGTCAAGCTGATAACAGGATAATTAGAATACCTGTCATGTGGATGTGTGGGCTTTTCCTTTGCAGATAGAACAAGGTAGGTATTTTCTGTGGAATAAATACTTTGGGATTCTCTTCCCACTTTAACATCTTCTTGAGGGTTGACTCCTTACAATGAGAATGAGAACTGGTTATTTTGGGAATTGATGACCGTTTTTACCCAAAGCCATTGCCTCTAGGAACAGGGAGACATTGGGGACAAGCATTCTCTTCTTCCATCCTGGGCTCAATCAGACACCCAGTGTCTTCCCCCCAGAAATTCTTGACATGGAAAGACACGAAGTGTGAGTAGTAAGAAAAGACACATGGGGCAACTGCTGACAGTGATTGACCTTGGCAGGAGAAATGTCAAAGCAAGGAAAGTCAGAAAGATGGTTTCCTGGTACCCAAGTCACTCCACTTCCACAGCCCCTCATTCAGGAATCATGGATGATGGGTAAAATGGGCAGTATCCAGACTTCTCAGGAAACAAGCTCATAAATGCAGCGTATCACATAGGTAGCAAGCACCAGAAGTAAGTACTGGGCAGCAGTGATTCCTAAAAGTTGTAGACATGATCTAGTTTCCTCTCCCTCCTGTCACACTGACCACTTCACTCCTGTCCTGCAGCTGCTGTGGTTGCTCTCCAGTCTCACCATTATTTCCTTCTTCTGTCTTTGTATTTTATTCAACAGACAGCACTGTCCATGGAAACCAGTGGGATCCAAATGGTTAACCCTGAGCAGCGCCTACACAGTGTCAATATTTAGAGTGGTGCTGTTTGACCGAGGGTGGCTTCTCTCTCCTCTGAGTAATTACTCTGTACGTGGATTCTTGGTTTTCATAAAGGAAACTTGGCTTGCTAGCTATTACATGTACCAAATGAAGCCTAAGCCTGGGTAAATGTTGAAAAATGAATTAAAATGAAATTGCTGCTTGCGATGGGCCTTCCATGATTTAGTGTGGTTTGGGAGGCAACCATTCCCATGTCAATTGCCACAAAAGAAAACATCAGCTTTGCCACATGGCAACCGTGTCACACAAGTTCCATTTGTCATAAAGATGAAAACAATCCTGGGCCTACTACATGTAGTCCCTTCCTGCACATACAGTCTGTCCCAATTTTGACTTGGGTATCAGTAATTCTCAAGACAGGTGTATGCTCAAAAGAGTGCTGTGGGTCACTGAATGTTCAAAGTGCAGATTGGAAATGATTATATCCCTTAGGACATACTCCAAGGTTTTCTAGTATTTAGCAGAAGAACTTTCAAAGATTTGGGAAGGAGTTGCTAAAAGATACTATAGTGTACATTATTATATTGTCTGTTACTTGCTACCTGAGAAGTTGACTCTGGCTCTGGGGATGCAACCACTCCCCAGCCCTTTTCAGACCTAAATATACCTGTCTCGTGCTATCTTCCAAGTTCCTTTGTCCTGGGATGGGATGGGCTCCCTAACTGTGACAAGAAGGGAAAAATAGCTGAAGAGTAGAAGGCAAACCCTTCCAACAGACACTGCTCTGGTCTTTCCCATGCTATAAACATACTATGAGGCTGTGGAGAGAAATTTCACCAGGGAACTCCAGCTGACTGCCTCAGTTTCCCTGATTGGTTCCTGCTGTATGTTGTGAGCACCCAGTTTGATTGCTATTTGTTCTTCTATGTGGAAGCCTCACCCAGGCTGTCACCATCCTACCCTGTACTCCCTGCTGGGGACCCCAGCTGACTGTCTTAAAGGGGCTTCCCAGTTTGTTTCTGCTGCCTGCCTGTTTTGAGCACCCGGTTTGATTTTTTGCTCTCTCTCTCTCTCTCTCTCTCTCTCTCTCTCTCTCTCTCTCTCTCTCTCGACATTTATATTTACTTTGACTTGCTGTGCTTAACACATCCACTCAAACCTAACATATGTCACCCTCCAGACTGCTCAGGATGGCCTCTTTAGCCAACATCGATCACAAGGTGTCTAACGTCCCTGTACCCTTAATTTGGTTCTATTCTGTAAGATCCATCCGGTCTCACTGCAGATAGCTACAGAGGGGAATAAAAGCCACACAGTGTTAATCCAAGTTAATGTGGCTTCATTCCTCAGGCGAATGAAGAAAAAGATGGATGATAAACAGTGAGGCTTTTAGAAGAAATGGCAAGTGAAATGTGGGGACAATTATTTTGAGTATGGCAGATTAGGTACCTAATCTACTGAAGTTAAGAGAGCGCTCAGTGCTAACACACAGGCAGAAACTCCTTCGCTGGATTAACCTTTTTCTTGTTCCTCCTACAATGATTACTGTGTGTCTTTCTGACCCCAGCTTGGCCCTGGTCCCAAGCCTCAAGATCATCCAACTTCAGTCCAAAGCATGTCCTATTCTCAACCTTAGCACTTGGATCAGAGGCTGGGCTCATCTGGAAAATGCCTGTCAAGTATTTGTGTGACTCCTGGCCATCACTTTTCCTTGGCTAGGGATAGAAAGATATACCCCAATGTATCCCTAGTTTCCTGGAGCTCATGGGCTGATAGGAATGGAGCCAGAACCTAATGATGAACTCACTTGCCTCCTTGCACTTACTGAAAACTGAGAAACTGGCCCCATCATATGGTGCCGATGGTGTTTTGTCGAAGCAGGGTCTGCTCCGGGCCATCATCTAATTGCAGGAGATGAGATGGCCCCTGTGCTGGGTCGGTGGCAAGCTGGGCTGCAGGATTGAATGAATGGAACAAGACATCAGAATCAGTTTGAGTCCCAGACAAACGACAAATGTGTAGATGTGCAGTGTGCAGGAATCTGAGTCTTCTCTGTGTCATTTAGCTGAAATTTATACTTCGTTAAGACTCCTGCATCGTATGTGGCAAACCTTGTGGTAAAGGACTTGCTGTGCACCTTTAATTGTTCAGCATTTAACCAGAGAATGGAGCAATGCCAAGGTTAGATAAGGCTTTCTCAGGACGTCCTAGGCCCGGGGCTGTTTTGGTCTTTCTTTTGCTGCTGTTAATATGTTTTTGTTTGTTTTGTTTTTTCTTGTTTTCTGTGATGACTGAATAAAAAAAACTATGTGTGTGTATGTGTGTCTTTGTATGGGTTTGTGCACATGCATGTGGGTGTCTGTGGAGGCCAGAAGAGGGCGTTGCATACCGTGGAGCTTTGTTACACTTGTGAGCCACCTGACTTGATGCTGGGAACTGAACTTGGGACCTACTGTGAGAGAGGTAGGCATTCTGAACTACTGAGTCGTCTCTCTCACCTTGCTGTTTTTGAGACAGAGTTTTATACTGTAGCTTAGTTGGAATCAGACTCTCAATCTTCCTACCTCAGTTTCTGGAGTGCTGTCACTGTAGACAGCTCTGGAGGTGGGTTTTGAGACTGAGAATGAGGGTCTTGTTACTCACAGTCCAGCCCATATTCCAGAAATATGCATACCATAAAAGAGTTTGCTGGGCATAGACTAATCACCTTTCTCTAAACTGAGGGACTCAGTATCTGTCTTGTGAAAAGATTTCTGAGTAATTTGTGCACATATTACTGTCTGAGAAGGTCTAGTGGAGGTGGGAAAGGCAAGACATGTGCTTTAGCTTATCAGCATAACAAGCTTTTTACTGTGTATATATGTATCCCATAGCATAGGTGTGGTCTCCTTATAAGAAATCAACCACTTACCAATCAGCCCACATTACACACAACCTCAATGATATCTTGTATACATAGTACCCTTGTCTTTACAGGAAGCAAGAAAGACCCTCATTTATCTTATTTTGTGGGGTGGTGGGGTGGTGGTGGAGGTTGGGGGTTGGAGGGGTTGGGAGAGGTGGGGAGGGGAGGGGGCGGATGCATTCCTAGGCTTGTGAAATCCCAGCCCTTTGTCTCAATTCTTTGTTTTTATTGATTCTGCCTGTGGTTCTCTACCTATCCCTCCACAGCAGAATCTTTTATTAAAACAACCCTGGTCTTATAAGGAGGTCCAATTTAAAAAGACAAAGAGACTCTCTGGGGAGCCTATATTGCCACTGCCAAATCAGGTCCTTTATCAACTCTCAAAGATCCCTTGGGACACAGTGGAGCATCAGCTTGGTGAATGACAAAAGGGCATACAAAAGGAGGCCTCACAGCTCCTATGGAAGGGGGAGGGAGAGGGTCAGGGTAGATAAGAGGAAGAGAGCAGCCCAAGGCGTGCACCTGGCAGAGTCCAGAGTGAATGTGACTCTGAGCCAGGCCAGGTGATGAGATGGGGGAGGGGAGAGAAGGTGAAGGGTCAAAAGGGTCAGAGTAGCCAAAAAGGCTGGTTTCTATAGGGAGCAGCCCTGTAACAGATAGGGACTGAGGAATGCTGGGAGAATGGGGGAGGGGTGATGGAAAAATGAGACAGACCGCATTGCCATCTCTGTTTGCCATTCTTCCCACAGGTGTCAGTAAATGAAATGTCTCAGAATGAGGGTGACACTGGTGATGACGGCTGTCCTGTCATCTAGATCCCAACAAGGGGCTTTGGAACTTCCCAGCTACCAAATTCCAAATGCTAAGTTCCCAGAAACCAGAAAGACAATCATTATATAGTGTTATGCATCTTCCCACGATTCACAGAACAGCATCCCCATGTAAAAATATGTTTAATCAATTCTACACACTCTGATTAACGTGCTGCTGTATGGAGCTAAGTAGATCATTTTAATCTTGTTGGCCTAAAACATTTTTAAATTGTATAACTTGGTTGTATGCCTTGTAACAACACAAAGTCGGTGAAGGATGCTTTCAAAATGTAGAAAGAACAGGAATAAGAAAGGTCTATGCGCTGAGAACAAGAGTTATCACACTTTTAAGGATATCAAAATGAAACTAGAGCCACTGTATTGGACGCATTTGAATTCCAGGAAGAGAATCATCCTTGAGATATTCTTTTTCCTTAGGCATTTAGTAGTGCATTCCAGTACTCTAAGGATACACAATTAAATCCTACAAGCCAGCTAATCATTGTAATGAAAATGTTGCTGCAAATGCGGATGGACATATGGACCGCTGTCCTGGTTTTTAAGGCAAGGCTCTGTCACATAGAAAGCTGCAGCTTCTTCAGTGTCTAAGTAGGACACCCAGAAAGTCCATGGTCATTCATCTATTGGTTTATTCAATAACTATTTATTGATTGACTTAGAAATGTCAGCTGCTCTGGTAAATACAGGTGGCAAAGCTTCAGTGCAGTGGATGTATCCCTCCACCAAACTCACATTCTCAACACCGAGCAAGAAATAGCAAGGGCTGAAGGAAACACATGGCTGAAAGAGGATCCAAAGCCTAGGCAATTTTGGAACTGGAACAGCAACATAAAACAAAGGCAGTTCTAAAAAAACAAAACAAACCCTCAAATACGAACATACTCAAGAAGACGCAATAACCCGGTGAAAGGCAGATGCAAGAGCAAATGTTTGCTGAATGTAATACTTTTTGAATAAGTTAATCTTAATCACCTTAAAGAGGGTGACTGCTGATTGGTAGATGTGGGTGCATGGTATGAGATGATTATAACAGAGGATACTAAATTGTAGTCTAAGGCCCTGGGTGGTGAGGACTATGCCAAGAGCACTTCCAAGGCAAATTTTGGTCATGGGTTCAAGAGGAAGAGTATGGCATATGTTTCCACAAGGGAATCTTGAGATGGGGTTCACAGGGCACACATTCCAGGTGTGAAATACTATCAGGTGAATGCAGGAAGCTCATTGAGGGCGTGAAATAAGAGGACACTTCCTTTACTTTGCTAAGCGCAATCTACAAGTATCATGACTTTGGGGAACTGGGTCTGCCTCAGTCAATTCTGGGCAAGCAGAAGGTCACTGTTGAGGAATCTATTCCTTGGTTTCTCTCATCCTATTTGCATGCCCATCGCTACTTCTTGGAAGCCAGAACAACCTGTCAGTCAGAGAGGAGATGCAGGAAGTAACTGACCCCATCCTGGAATCTCCCATGAATATCCTCAGGAGAAGTAGGTACTGAGATCTAAGCCGGGAACTCTACAGGGTCTACTCATGGGCAAATGGCGAGTGAATACAGGAGCCCTAACATACCATTGTACTCAGTGCTGGATTACTCCATGGCTAACTCCAACCAGCTCTGCGCATTTGCAACAGCTTCTGTCCCATGGAGCAAAACAGTGGCATGTTTGAAATGTATAAATTGCCTGCAAATCAATGAGGTTGATGATCTATCATGACTCATGAACTATGTGTAATAGTCATCTGTCTAACAGAGCCCATGTGATATAGAAAAGCTGATTGAAGAGGAGAGGCCACCTACAAATAGGTATATTTTGTAGGAAATCTGCAGGGCAGTGAGAAGACCCAGAGTTTAGGACCTAGTGTTGCAAGCACTGTAGCAGAGAGGGTTACAAGGTACAGTACACCCCTAGAGGTAGTTCCCGACATCTCCGGGACTATGGTAATTTTTTATTCTTGTGACACCAATATCTGACCTACAACTTAGGTATGAGTGATTTGGACTCACCATATGGCTCTGTTCATTGTGATTGGGATGTGGAGCAGTTAATCTTGGTGGGAGAGTCATATCACAGCTGGCCAGAGAGGTGTTTTTGCTGATTCTCTAGTGGTTCCTCTTCCCGTTTATTCTGTTCAAGTCTCCAGTTCATGGAAACACCCTCACAAACATACTTAGAGGCCATCTGTAATTATAAATCCAGTCACACTGACCATGAAGAGTAACCATGGCAGAGGGTCAGGAAACAAATCAGGAAGCCATGTTCTGAAATTAGTGATAGTTAACAAGCAGATGTGTAAAAGGGGAGGAGAATCCCAGGGGAATAAACATGTGAGTATCCAGAATGAACTTGGAGTAGAGAAGATGTATGGTCCCATCACATGCACTAAGACCCTCCAACTTCAAGACTTTGACATAAGAAAATAGGACACAAGGACCCCAGAAATTTAGGTCCTGAGAGAACCAACTGCAGCCCTAAGGTTAATCCTGAGACCCATCTCTGCATCCTGAAGAGCTCACCTGGCTACACACATTGGCTAGAGGATGGCGCCAGCCCCTCCTGTCTCTGGGATCAGCGTCCTGCCTTGACCTTGCCTATCAGATCAGGTAGGAATCCGAGGTTCTCCTTACCGAATGTGGTCATCACATTTCCCATGGCGCTTTCCATGAGAGGCCCAGGCTGCTTTCCTGGCCATTCTCCAGGTAGGTAATTATCTTGCCTCCTGTTCTAACCCCTCTGTAGTTTCAGTTGTAGGAGAGAGCCTTCTTCATTCCCACGTGATGGACTGCTGGTGCCCAAAGGCTGCATTCCAGAAATCTGTTACCTTCTGCCCCAGAGCTTGGCAGCCATTCACCGGTGGGAGAGGATGTCTGAGGACAACTTGGCCATGTCCTTACTAAGAGAAGTACAGAGTTGGGACTAATTTCCTGATCGATTGAATATCACATGTAATCGCCCCCCATGCCTCTGCTGACCTCATTTTGAAAAATGTGAAAACCTGAATTGTTCAGCAGAAAGTAAAATAATTCCAATTCAAAATGACTAACAGAGAGTCCGTATTCTTTAGCCTCTCTGTAGGAGCATGCTTTTGGGCAAAGTGGCCAGTAATGCATATGATGGTCAAATTTTCTGCCTTTTACATATCTGAGAACAGGATATCTGAGTTTAGATGAAATAGAAAACCTGTTTATATAAGTCCAGGACTGGAGGGATTTCAAATTTCAGATATTTTGAATTTTGAAATATTTGCAAATATAGAATGAGATGTCTTGGGCATGGGAGCCAAGCCTAAGTATGAAATTAATTTACATTTCATATATATATATATATACCTTATGTACACTGTACAAAATTGTCAAAATATGAAGGTGGTACTGTACAATACTTTTAGCACACTTGGCATTCTTCTGCCGGTGTATAGTGTGAGGTCAGGTGGGGTGTTTTCTGTCTGTACTATTGTAGTGGCCCCAAAATATTCCAGATTTTGAAGTACTTTAGAGTTTAGACCTGATTGCTTCTTGGCCTTTTGGCTAAGACAAGTGTAGAGTTTAGATCTGGGGAGTATATATGCACAACCTGTATGCTTATAATCTAAGTATATGTATCTATCATCTACATGTTATGCAGGTTAAGTCATCTGCTTATCTATTTTATCTACCCATCATTGAGTATCCCCTGAGTATTATTGATCATCTGCCTACCTATCCACCATCTACCTATCACCATCATCTATTTATACCATCTTTCATATATCTGTATTATCTATCATCAATCTATTATCTATCTTTGAGTATACATATACATATATATACAATACACATATACATACACATCTTATACATATACATCATATACATATATACATAGCAACATGCTGTATGTATGCTTAATAATCAGGGAGTGGCACTACTTGAGAAGGATTATGAGGTGTGGTCTTGTTGAAGGATGCATATCCAACCCAAGTCCAGTGGCTCTCTCTTCCTGCTACCTGCTGATATGACTATAAAAACAGTTATTTCTCCAACACCATGTCTGCCTGCATGATGCCATGCTTCCTGCCATGCTGAAAATGGACTAAACCTCTATACTATAAGGAAGGTCATATTAAATGCTTTCTTTTATAAGAATTTCCATGTTCGTGGTGTCTCTTTATAGCAATAGAACATTGACAAAGACACATAAGGCACATACACACATACAAGAGAGAAAAGTTTTAATCTTATTAGTGACAGCCATAACAGGTACCAGAGTTTGAATACCTGTGATGCCCCAGGTACTGCCCAGAGAAATACTTCACATTCCTATGCATTCTAGTCCCTCACAACTGTCCAGAAGTTTCTTTTTAGACATGTGTAAGCCTCAAAATAGCCTTAAAATGTGACTGCTGATCTATTTTATAGATCAGAAAATGAAGTTCTCAAAGGCTTTTTCTGCAGATACACAGTTAACAGGTTAACAAATCAGGCCAAACCCAGAAGAATCCTGTGGTGGTTTGAATACGAATGCCCCTCGCCCCCCCAGACTCATGCATTTGAATGCTTGGCCCATAGGGAGTGGCTTCTATACAAAGTATGGTCTTGTTGGAGGAGGTGTGTCACTGCAGGGGCATGATTTGAGGTCTTAGAAGCTTAAGCCCAGGCTTGGTGGCACACAGTCCTTGCTGCATGTAGATCCAGATGTAGAACTCTCAGCTCTGTCTCCAGCATCATGTTGACCTGTATGCTGCCACATTTCCCACTATGATGATAATGGACCACATGCCTGAAACTGTAAGCTAGCCTTGATAAAATGTTTTCCTTTATAAGAGTTACCTTGTTCACGGTGTCTCTTTACAGCAACAGAAGCCCTAAGACAAACTCTGACCTATCCTCATTGGTGATTTAGATTTGTAATATGTAGCATGCAGTAAACTTGATTTGGGCTATGAAATTTCTTTCATTATTTTGCAATCCTTTACAGGACATAAACCTACAGTGGATGCATGTGTTCTGTTATACTTGTATATTTAAAATGTTATAAGGTTATTTAATATTGAGGAATAAGACAATGATTTTTTTTTCCCCACTGGAGAGGTTGATGTAGTTCTCAGGCTTGGGAAATATTGATGCATGCAAGCTTTTATTTTTTATCTGATTCATCTCTTTTTAATCTCAATTCTATAAGATTTACAAGCAATGAGAGAAACCTGGGATACCTGGGGTGGGGAGTGAAGAGGGTGGGATTTGAACTAGCTTTGAAAGAGGTTAGAATTCAGAGTGTGAATAACACTTGGCTATAACCAGTACCACCCAAGTGATTTTTATTTTTATATTTAATTTTTTATTATGCTGTCTTTTTTTTTTTTGTCTTTTATCATCCAACAGAGGTGGGAGAGTCTGAAGAAAAAAAATACACAGAACCACTGAGGAATCCCTGAGGTTTCCACACACAACTTCTCTCCATACTAAATTTATTGCATTCCCTGTTTGCTCTCTTATGGTCCAAAGTTGGCAGAAGTGGGTTTTAATAATGGCAGACTTGTTTATGAACACCTCAGATCTTCTCTCTCTCTCTCTCTCTCTCTCTCTCTCTCTCTCTCTCTCTCTCTCTCTCTCTCTCTCTCCCCCTCTCTCTCTCTCCTTCCTTCCCTCTCTTTCCCCTTCTTCTCCCTCTCCCTTATTTCCTTATTTCCTTTCTCTTTTGCTTTCTTTGGAAACAGGATTTCACCATGTAGCTCAGACTAAACTTGAATTGACCACATAGCCCAGGCTAGCCTCAGACTCAAGATGCTGCTTCTGCCTCCAAGAGTAGTGTTGGGATTACATTTACATGCCACCATATCTGCTTTTTTGTTTTGTTGTTGGCAATTGAAAAAAATGGCTTCTGATATATTAGGCAAAAGCTCTACCACTGAGCTACACGCAACTCATTTTACTTTTCACTCTTAAAGACTACTGCACATTTTATTAGATTAAATAAAGAAATTTAATTTAATAATACCAGCTATGAGGAAGCAGAGATCAGTGGGTCCCTGTGGTTGGTTCAATAGCCAACCTGCTTGGTCTACTTAGTTCTAAGCCAGTGAGAGACTCTCTCCCAAATACAGAGAGTGGATGGCATCTGAGAAAAAACAACTGTGCATGTTCTTTGGTTTCCACAGTCATGTGTGCACACACACACACAATTTGTCTTGAGAAGACTTTAATTATTAGCAACAATCTCCTTTGCCCACTCCCACTTCTCTTCTCCATCTCTCAACCACCCACACTAAGATATTTGTATATATTTGTAGACTTAAAAGTCTCTGGACACTTTTCTCCTATTCCTTCTGTCTAACTGTAGTTACATACACTTTGATCAACATATACCCAACTCATGCTCCCTTTTGATCAGCCTCTGGTCACCACCATCCTTCTCTCTACTTCAGGAAGACCAACATGTTGAGATTCCACACCGAGAAAGCTTAGGTACTATTTGTACTTCTGTGCCTGGCTCATTTAACATTCTACTCTACAGACTCACCCACGTTGTTCCAAATAGTGAGATTTCATCTTGTTTATGCCTGGATTTTTTTTCCATCATGTATACATCATTGTCTTAGTTATTGCTGAGATAAAATACCATGGCCATAAACAGCTTGGGGAGCAAAGAGTTTATGTCACTTATACTTCTATATTATGGTTTATCATTAAGAGTAGTCAGGGCAGGGTTTCAAGCAGGGTAGAACCTGGAGGTAGAAGCTGATAAAGACGCCATGGAGGAGTGCTACTTACTGGCTTGCCCTTCCTCCCTTGCTCAGTTTGTTTTCTGATTCACTCCAGGACCACCTTCCCAGAACTGTCACCACCCACAATATGCTGGGCCCTCCTACATCAATCATCAATCAAGAAAATACCTTACAGACTTACCTACAGACAAAACCTATGGAGGTATTTTCTTGATTTTAATATTGCTTCTTCCCAGATAACCCTACCTTGTGTCAAGGTGACTAGTCAGCAAAACTATGTTGTTTTATCCACTTTTCAGATGAAGCACAATTAGGTTAATGCTACGAGCCAACTACTTTGAATGATGGTAAATATCCAGGTGTGAATCAGTGGGTCATATGGTAGGTAGTGTTATTTTCAGTATTTTGAGGAAGCACCAGAGTTTCATATAGTTATATTAATTTGTATTCTCACAAACAGTATGCAAATGTTGAATTTTCTCCATATCTTGGTTGGAATTCTTTTGTGATCTTTTAAATTTTCAATAATAGCTACACTAGCACTTAGGAGATGCTCTCTCTTTGTGGTTTTGATTTGTATCTCCATGAATGATCAGAGATGTTAAGCATTTTGCCATATGCTTGTTGGCTACTCCTATACTCCTGCATTTTAAGAAGACTGTCTACTTAGGTCTTCTGCCCATTTTAAAAATAGGATTGCCTGTTTTCTTGTATGAAGTTGTTTGTGTTTCTTATGAATTTTAATTAATCTCCTTTCAGATGTATAGTTTGCCAATGTTTTCTTCTATTCTGTATCTTTTTATCTTCACTGTTTTGATTGTTTCTTTTGCTGTACATAAGCTTTTGGTTATGTGTAATCTCATTTGTCTGTTTTTGCTTTCAAAATCACAGCCAAAAAATTCTTTATCATCATATAGTTTTCTTTTATATTTTCCTTTTTTAAAAAAGTGTTTTCTCAGAATTGAATTTTAAAAATCATTTTATTTTTAATTATGTGCATGCATGAATGGCTATGTGGTGAGTATGTGCATGTGAGTGCAGGTGCCCATGGAGACCAGAAGAGGGCATTGGATTCATTAGAGTCAGAGTTAAAGGAAGTTGTTCTCCATCTAATGTGAGTGCTGGGGACTACAGTTCCTCTGAAAGAGCCGGTGTGTGGTCTTAACCATTGAACCATCTGTCCAGACCTTCCTTTCTGCTTTCTGCTTGTAGTTTTAGGATCTCAGGCCATACAGATAAGTCTTTAATTCATTTTGAGTAGTGTTTCAATTTTCTTTTCTTGCCTAATTGCCCTGTCAGGGGTTTCCAATAATGTGTTGAATATAAGGAGTGAAAGGAGGCTATCATGGTCTTCCAGATCACATAGGAAACGGGTCTTCCTTTTCTTAGCTCCTCTTCATACAAGCTGTGGGCTTGTCATGTAAGTCCTTCACTGTTGACTTTTAGTCCTTCATGCTTTTTTTTAAGTTTCTTGTTAGCCAGGTGGTGGTGGTACATGCCTTTAATCCCAGTACTTGGGAGGCAGAGGCAGGTGGATTTCTGAGTTTGAGGCTAGCCTGGTCTAAAGAGTGAGTTCCAGGACAGTCAGGGCTACACAGAGAAACCCTGTCTTGAAAAACAAAAACAAAAACAAAAAACAAAAAAAAAAATAAAGTTTCTTATTTTTATTTTGTAAAAATATGAGTGTTTTGTCTCCATGAATGTCCACACATCATGTGTATGCATTTTCTATGAAGGCAGAAAAGAGCATCAGAGCCTCTGGAACTGGAATTATAAACAGTTGTGAGCCACCATACAGTTGCCAGGAACCCAACCCAAGTCCTCTGCAAGAGCAATAAGAGCTCATAACTGCTGATCTATGTCTCAGCCCTGCACCTATTCTTTTGAGTTCTATTTATCATGATGGGATGCCTTTTAACATTTGCAACAGCTGGAAGACTGTGATCATTTCTATCCTCTACTCTCTATCATATTTAGATTGTTTTTCTTAACAAGATGGCTGGGTGGGCATCCTTCTTCCTGCATGGCTTTAAGTGGAGTTGAGAGCCCAGTTAAAAGGGAGATACTTTCCAAACAGAGGAGGGCTGGTGTTTAGTTATAAAAGATGAAGCAACATAGAGGTTAAAGAGAAATCTCTTTGCTAGAAAGGTGCCAAGTATAGCACAGGAAAGGAATAGTACACAAGGCCCCATATATAAACCATGCCAATAGAGCCAAGGCCTGCAGTGGGTGGTATGTGGGAGAGATTCAGTCAAAATCAGAACTACTCAGTTGTTGGCCCTGAACACATATACAGCATTTGGACACTACACAATGAGGGTAGGAATCGGTATTGTCTATCTTTGAGTAGAAGACTACTCTAAAATAAAAAGCATACTAACATCAATGTAGAGAATGACTTCCATTGCTAGACTGTAAATAACATTGCCTGAGTTCAGCTGGACACAAATTAAATAAATCAAGTAAGTCAGGAGGTTAGTCACCACCTTCCTTCTTCCTCTGGCAATGGGGATTCTGACTTTTCCCTCAAAGGGATGCTAGTGAACTTCAACTAGGGCTGGCTAAAGCCCCAGCTTGGCTCATGGATGCCCACGTTTTGGTTAGATACATAAAGATAACAGAAAGATCTTAATATTGTTCATACTTCCTGCTGGTGAAGCTCAGGTCTACTGCATCCCACTGGGACCAAAACCACACTGTTCTTGCAAGTACATTTTTGATAGTACTGGGCAATAGCTTGTTCAGCAAGAGTCTTCCCAGGGTAGCTACTGCAATCAACTTTCTCACTTTGGGTTTCCACTGTAAAGAACCTGTCTGAAGGACTCATGCAGAGAATTCAATTTATATCATCCAAATAGGTAGAAAGTAAAGTATACCCCACTGACTCCTGGGGTTGGGAGCAGTCACCATATTTACCTTCACTGTTTCCCATTTTCTGAGGGCAAATGAATTGAATTTCATGTTATAATTAAAAAACCATTAATAGGAAACATCAGAGAGAAGAAGCAATTAGTTAAATTATTATTTAAGGTTATACTACACTCCAGCTATCAAAAGCATTCACTTAGTCTGAGTAATTTTTTTTTTTACCCATCATTAAAAGCTTAAGTATTTATCAATAGTGGAAAATGCTAGGTTTGTTTGCACTATCCTGTAGGGAAAAATTCCTTCACAAGTTTTCCTGAGCAGACACCTCAAATGATGTCATGGGGTCTAATATAAATGTTTAAATTTCCAACACAATATAAAAGTAGTCTATACATTGTATTGTGAGATTCTGGTTGTATATTGGTCCAGTATAATTTTAAAGCATCTGTTCTGGTTAGGGATTTGTGGCTGGAACTACAGAGAATTGCAAGAAAATTTGTTGTTATTGTTGTTTTTTTTTTGTATCGAGGACTTTCAGTTCTTTGTTTTTGATACTACAGATAACTGGTGATTAATATCAACTAGCATAAAAATTATATACTTAAATATAAAATGTAAGGGCTTTCATGTTGTAATTTGACACCTTTATCCTTTTTTTTTCTTTTTAAGATTTATTTATTTTTTTATTTCATTCGATATATTTTTATTTACATTTCAAATGATTTCCCCTTTTCTGGTCCCCCACTCCCCGACAGTCACATAAGCCCCCTTCCCTCCCCCTATTCTCCCACCCACCCTTTCCTACTTCCCTGTTCTGGTTTTGCCTTATACTGCTACACTGAGTCTTTCCAGAACAAGGGGCCACTCCTCCGTTCTCCTTGTACCTCATTTGATGTGTGGATTATGTTTTGGGTATTCCAGTTTTCTAGGCTAATATCCACTTATTAGTGAGTGCATACCATGATTGATCTTTTGAGACTGGGTTACCTCACTTAGTATGATGTCCTCCAGCTCCATCCATTTGCCTAAGAATTTCATGAATTCATTGTTTCTAATGGCTGAATAGTACTCCATTGTGTATATATACCACATTTTTTGAATTCATTCTTCTGTTGAGGGATACCTGGGTTCTTTCCAGGTTGTGGCTATTATAAATAGGGATGTTATGAACATAATAGAGCATATATCCTTATTACATGCTGGGGAATCCTCTGGGTATATGCCCAGGAGTGGTATAGTATGATCTTTCAGAAGTGACGTGCCCAGTTTTCTGGGGAACTGCTAGACTGATTTCCAGAGTGGTTGTACCAATTTGCAACCCCACCAGCAGTGGAGGACTGTTCCTCTTTCTCCACATCCTCGCCAACATCTGCTGTCTCCTGAATTTTTAATCTTAGCCATTCTGACTGGACACCTTTATTCTTAAATTTACTTTATTTGTATTCATATAGATGTGTCTGTGTGTGCATATATGTGTAGATGCTTTCAGAAGCCAGAAAAAGGTGCCATATTCTCTGGTGGGCATAAACTGCCCAACCACAAAGTGGGTACTGGGAACCAAACTCAAATCTTCTACAAGAGCAGCAAGTGCTCTTAACTTCCAAGCCATCTCTCCAGCTTCTTAATTTGATCTCTTAATTGCTCCTGAATAGCTAAGGTATTCTTTGAAATACAAAGTTGATAAGGGCGTTCCTAGCTATATCCAATGAAGGAAGAGCCATTTAGCCCAGAGAGCTTATTTACTCCAAAACACAGAGCTTTGATAGAATTAGAACCAGGTCTGTGTTCTGGAAACACAGCAAAGAGTTCTACTTTTCTATACCTTTAAATTTAGTTCTAGCATGCTACCAGCTCCCCTGTGCCACAGCAGAAGTAACCTTTGATGGCAAGGCTATTCAGATATTGGGTCTTCTGAGATGAAATACATTTTCTCATATTTCATGAAAACCTCTGGTTTCATGGATGTGCCAAGTGTGGTGGTGCACATCTGCAGTCCCAGCTCCTTAGGTGAAGCCAGTGAGCTCCCATTTCAAGGGCTGCCTGGACACAAGGGTGCGTTTGAAGTCAGTTTTAGACATTTAATGAGATACTGTTTTTAAATAAAAATGTTTGGAAAGGGCTGATGATGTAACTCAGTGGTACCTAGTATGCATGAGGGTCTTGGTCCAATCTCTAGAACTGAACACAAAACAAAAAATTAAAGTATAATAAAATAAAAATATGAAAATACAAGCATATCATAAGTATGTTTAATATATACACATATAAGCTCATGTACTCAGTAAGAAAATACTAGCAAACCAAAGCTAGAGAGCATTGTTAAAAAGTCACAGGGGTTTTTAAAAAGAAGAATATTGTTAAAGATAAAATATTGCCTATGTAATGATAAGGTATGTAGTTCAATGGCAAGTTACTCTTCTTAATTTTAGCATTCAAAATTATAGGGAAAATTTTTTAAAAAATTATAGGAGATTTAAATATATAATTTACTAAAATGATACTTCTACCACTTATAATTGAGTGAATCTATAGAAATTTGAACAATACTGCCATAAATAATGAATAGAAATAGAATCTATGTACAGCAACTGGTGCATATAAGTTATCTCATACATGGAGATAACACTTATGGAAACTGACCATGGAACACGTCTTATAAATCAGGACCAAAAAGTTACAATAGATTCTAAACAAATATCATTTAGATAACATTTCTGAATGAAGTAAAAAAAATCACCATGAAAAACGAGAAGTTACCAAATACTTGCAATATTAGAATCCTGTTCTAAGTCACAGGTTAAGGAATACATCAGAAAGAACAATTGAAAAGTTTGGGGCCAAATGTTAATGGATATAATGGATAGGAGATAGCAACAGGAGTATACACAGAAAACTTTATTCCTTAAATGGCTTTAATAGAAAAAAATATAAATCAGTAAGCCAAGTGCTCAACAAATAAAATTAGAAAATAGAATAAAAGAAAATAATGCATATGGTAACCTCTTGTTTTCCATAATGTTTACTTTTGCCTATATGGGTATTTTGTCTGCATGTATGTCTGTGTACCATATACATGCCTGGAGCACATGGAGGCCAAAGGGGGTGTCAGAAATCCTGGGACTGGAGTTACATCTGTAACTAGAAATCAAACCTGGAACCTCTGGAAGAGCAGCCAGTGTTCTTTACCACTGCACCATCTCTCTATCCATAATGATTTCAAGTCTACAGTGGAAAAGATTACCTACTTCCGAGCATAACTATTCAAGCTGAGTTATGTCTGCAAACAGGACTTCCTGAAGGTGGTCAGCCCAGTACGACAGGACAGGAGAGCATATTCTCAGAGAGAAGGAACACACCCAGGAAATGGTAAGGGCAAAAGCTAGAACCTGGAAAAGTTAAAAACTGAAGCTGGAAGTCAGCTCTGGAGATGGGGAAGGTGGGCAGGGCCCGAGGAACCTTGACCTCAAAGACATAGGAAGGGCAGAGGGCAGCGTCAGAAATTCCCTCAGGGCTGGCTGTCTAGTAAGGTGTCAGTGTGGGAACAGAGACTGGCATTTGCTAGCTAAGTGCTTCAAAAGAGGCATTGGTTGTAGAGAGAGACAAGGGCTCCATGTACCCGCTTTTAGGTGGGGATCTGGGCAACAGGTAAGCTTGCAGCAGAGGCACCTGATGAGTAGCTGCAGGGGTCAGAACTATGCCAGTTGACTAAAAGCAAGGTCAAAATACAGACCCAGAACTTAAACTGGGTCTCCCGCACTTTACTGCTCCTGTATTTTACTCAGTATGAATATAGAAAATAAAATGTTTCCTCTTTTGGAAGGCAGTTTCTCCCAGAGCCCTTCCACTTGGTTAACTGTTACATAGAATATGCAAAATTCAATTAAAAATTTCCCATATACCTTAAGGAACAGAATCAAATGACCAAAAGCAAAGTGACCAATAATAGACAATTAGGAACAGTCCCATATATCATGAGAGTGTGATTTCACACTCTCATACCCAAACAGAGGAAAAGATGGAATATTTTCACCCAAGAATAAAGCAGATAATTCATTAAGAATGTTTTATAAAGTTTAATACTTAAAATGATAATGTAAAAAAAATCTATTTAATAGTCATAGTAGAAGAAAGAATTAGTGAACTGGTATCATAGCAATTTGTGAGAGGTGCAATATAAAAAGTCAACTGAGTTACATTTTTGAATATCTGTTCTCACTGGACTCTGTGGGCAGCTGCACCTTGACACCCACACAATCCAAAATCTTATTAACACAAATCTTTAGTACAAGTTAGTGATGTTTTCATCCACATGCAAATGCAAAAATGAAATGGAATCCCCATTTTACACTGTTCTCAAAAATAGACTGTAGTAGACTTATGAGGGTTTTTGTTGCTGTTGGTTGTTGGGTTGTTTTGTTTTTAAATACCCAAACTTTTATCTTTTGGAAGATAATAGTTTTGAATACATGTGAAAAGATGTATTTCTCACCAGAGAAGATGATCACAAAGATTCACTAATAGACTGAGATATTTGTTTATTTTAAGATGCTGTACTTCTGTATATCAAAAGTCACTGACAAAAGGGTGAGGGACAGGTCTTAGCCTGGGAAGAGACATCCCCAGTGGTTCCAGTCAGTCTTAAGTAGCAGGATGGTGACTCTAAAGCATCCTGCCAATCAAGAAGGGACCAGAAGGGGACGCTCAAATGTGAGAGCAAGAAATGCAGAACTAAGGAAGCGAGCAGAACAAGGGAAAGCTGAGAGGAGTGGGGACTGTTACTATGCCGGGAACCCTGGAACTGATAGCAGGGTGAGATGGTATTTATAACCGGTGGGAGGGTAAAGTCTTTGTAAGCATAGAAAGCAGTTTGATAAAAATCAATTAAACCAACAATGTAGATTTCTGATTATCCAACAATTCCTTTTCCTAGATATTTTCTCTGCAAGAATTCTTGCACATGTGGGCAAGTTGGCTTGTAAAAGAAAGCTGATAACAGCATTTTGGGTAATTGCAAAAAAATGGGAGGGGGAACAAACCTAAACATGCACAAATGGTAGAATAAATTATTAAACTTTGTAGTAGTCACACCATTGGTTGTATCCCAGAGTTGACCAGAGCAGCCACAACATGGCTAGATAAAAGTAATTGAAACCTAAAGCAGCACCAGATACTGTACTTTTAAAAATACATGAAGCAATATAACATAAAACTCAGAGGGACATGTACATATTTAAGAGATCCAAACTTATCAGATTCAGGAGTGTCTATCTCTGTGAGTAGTGGGGAAATAGTAATTGGGACTGGAGAGATACCTGGGGTCTCTAAAAACATCAGTAAAATTTTATTTAAGCTAGACAATGGTCGTAGAGATATAAATCACATGCCCCTTTGTGCCTTTATTTGTTTTTGAGACAGGATCTCTCTGTGTAGTGATGGCTGTCCTGGAACTTGATATGTAGACAAGGCTAGCATTGAATCCATAGAGATCCACCTGTCTATGCCTCCCTAATAACGGGATTATAGGCATGTGTGACCATTCCTGACTGATCCTTTGGACTTATTTATATACCCGAAGTATTTTGTCACATAATCTTTTGATGATCTCAAACCAGAAGAGTTGTAGGTCAGAATGAAGTGCTCAAGATTTAGAGGAGATCTCTACCACCAGAGCATTATCTAGAAGCCTTTGGAAGGTGGCTGCTGAGCCTAAACTAGCAGTGAAAAGAAAGAACCCCCCCCCAAAAAAAAATCTGGCCTAAGAGGAGAGACTTGGCACATAGAACAAATGGAAGAATTCACAAATGAAGAACTACAGAAAACATCACTTTCCAAAAGACTTCAGAAACAAATGTTTAAAAATGGTCAAGAGACAGACATTGACAGATTTGATATTAGAAGATGTAAGTAAAGGAGCCAGTGCAAGCATGAATATCATCCAAGAAGCAGTACGGTTTGCTCTCATAACCATAGACTCAATTGGCCATGTCAAAGATGACCAAGACCCACTAGATGGTAGAAGACCACCATTAGATGTCCTGGGACAGGTGCAGCTAGCTGGATGGCCTTATCGCAGGGACCAAGGGTCCCCCGAACATTGGGGGATTTCTATCAGTGGGTTGCAGTGTCACCCCACTTGGAGGAGTCCAGTCTGCCCCTTTTGACCAACCATATACTTGACAATTTAGGACATACAGAGTCAGTCTCATGACGATGTGATCCAATCCCTAGCAACCAATCTCTTCAAATGTATTTCCCATAGTTTCTAATGTCTCTGAGCAAACCCTGATTGATGAGATAAGTGAATTAAAGCCATGTTGTTGTTGGAATAGTGTCATGTTGACGTAAGCACAAACAAAAATGTTCTCTGTGAGCAACACAGCTTGGACACACAAGGGAACGAAGGGATCAGAGGATGCCCATGGCAGGCAGATGTAGTGGAACGAGATCCCCAAATGAACAAGCTGAGCATGTTGCTAATATTGAAACTCAAGCATCACTGAACCAAGATTCCCCTCAGTGATCTGTCTATCTATCTATCTATCTATCTATCTATCTATCTATCTATCTATCTATCTATCTATCTATCTATCTATCTTACTTTAAGCTCTTTCAGGGTATGTGATGTCTGTGTGTTTCGGGGGGATTGTGTGCAGGCGAGTGTGTGCATCTGATGATGCACATGTGAAGATCAGAGGACAATCTCCAGTGTTGGTTCTCACATTCCACCTTGTTTGGAACCAGGCTCTCTCGCATTTGCTGCTCTCATGCCAAGATAGCTGGCCTGTGAGCTCTTGAGATCCTCCTGTTGCCATTTCTCGTCTTGCCATCCGAGCACAGGAATTACAGATGCACACCACAGTGCCTGGCTCTATATGAGTTCTGAAGATCCAAACTCAGGTTCTCAGGCTTGACAAGTACTTTACCTCCTGAACCTTCGCACGAGCCTGTTGCTTCATTTTCTTTTAAGGATTTACCCTAAATGTGATATAGAAATATTTGAACTTGGGACTTAAAGGAATGGTTGTGAGAACTCTTACTTCTGATAGGAGAAAACATGCCTCTTGTCTATTCTGAAACCTGCCATGGCTTCAATTGACAAACAGGAGACTGGACTGTTCTTAGAGGTGATAACCTTTCAACCTATTATCTCAAATTTTCTCAGCAAAACGGTCTCCAAATTTCAGTATTTTGTCTCCAGCTTTCCTAGTAATCCTTAGGTAACATCATAGATTTGGGGAGAGTGCCTGAAATTGCAGAAATAGTACCAATGATAAAAATAGCAATAATACCAATAGCAAGTCCTAAATAAAAATCTGTTCGCTCTACTTTGAAGCTTTCTGAAAATTGGCTTTGTTTCTCCAAAGTTGTAGCAGTCTTATTTCCCTGTTCCAAAATGCAGTGACTTAGAAACATGAGACCATTAAATTACTGTGTGGGAAACACTCCAAATGCCTCCCTCATGTTTTGACTGCCCCTTAACAAGTTGGTAATATTTCGCTGCTGTGCTTACAACATACCTATGGAGGAGGGACACTTAGCTAGATCTACAAAGTGACTTCACACAGGCTCTTGAATATAAAATCCCAAGGGTGGTTTGCATTTCCCTCAAAGCACACATGACTTGTAGACATTTTTTCACTGTATATGGTGTCATACCTGTATGTACATCTGTGCACAGCATGGGCATTTGGTGCTTGAGGAAGCCAGAAGAGGGCATAGGATTCCCTGGACCTGGAGCTACAGATGGCTGTAAGCTGCACGACAGGAATTGATCCTCAGACCTCTGCAAGAGCTTTTAGTACTCTAAACCACTGAGAGGTCTCTCCAGCCCCTGACTTGAAGACATTTTAAAGTGAAGAACTTGAAACTCTCAAAGCTCAGACCTTTTGTCCTGGGATCCCTGAAGGTCCAGGACCTGAGCTCCAGGTTATTCTCATTTTGCCCTAACTCTGAACAGAATGTTTTCTATGATGGAGGATGCTTCATGCTGACATGGATGAGACAGAAGCTGAAGTTCAATATTTTATTCTGAAGTAACGATTTCTTCTGAACTGATGTTCACTGGTCACATACCTGCTCTTGGTTTCATTTTGTTCCTTATTCAAAGGGATCAAACCACCCTTCCTCTTTGTATAGACTAGACTAGTTCTTTCAAGACTAAATAAGGATGCAAACCCACTTTAAGTTATGCTAACATCTCAGTGAACACCTGCTGCTTGGCTCTGTGTTTCACTGTTTCTTACATATTCTTCCTCTATTCTGACTTAAAAATATTTTTAAATTAAAAATTAATTAAAATATAATTATATTACTTTCTCATTCCCTTAATTATCTGCTACAACCCTTTCATGCCCTTCCCTGTCAAATTGATGGCCTCTTTCTTTTTATTATCGTTACACACACACACACACACACACACACACACACACACACACACACACCATAAATACATAAATACAACCTATGAGTCCATTTAGTGTTGCTTGTGTGTATTTTATTCAGGGCTGATCACTTGGATAATCAGTTAGGGGGCCCATCCCTCAAAATTATTGATTAATTATCTATCTATCTATCTATCTATCTATCTATCTATCTATCTGTCTGTCTGTCTGCCTGTCTCTGTCTGTATGTCTGTCTCTCTCTCCCTCCCTCCCTCTCCCTCCCTCTCAGGTCATTAGTTGGCTATAGTTCTTTGTCTGGAGTGGAAACCCATGAGATGTTTTCCATTGAGTGTTAGCATGTCTGTTGGTATTTTCATTATTCAGGACTTATTTGGTCAGTCATATACTGAGGCATCATGGCTGGGCTTCCCTGCCATTTCTAGGAGACACTTTGCTATAGCAGACTTCCTGGTCCTCTGCCTCTTACAATCCTTCTGCACCTCTGTTGTGGTATTCCTGAACCTCAGGTGCCGTAGCCGTGTAGCATAGGTGCCTGCTGAGGCTGGGCATCCCATGATTAGTTGATCTCTGCATTATGAGCAGTTGCAGTTTTCTGTAATTATCTCAGTTTGATGCCAAGAGAGGCTTTTATTAGGAGTGAGAGATACACTTGCCTGCCTTGATTCTGAATCCTCTACCTTTCCCACCATGTCTTCTAGGAAGTGACACAGAAAGTGACCAGTAGTCACTTCAAGACTTAGCTTCTGAGAGAGGAGTAGTAACACTTGGCTATTACAGAGTGCTTTATGGCTATTTTTAATTTTAGCATTACATTTATTTAGGGGAGAATCTACTCCTATTACTCTGCTAATGGGACAGAGTATTAAACTGACTCCTAATGGCTTCTCATTATAACATAGATTAGTGCATCTTTGCCTTACGTTTCTTTTTAAGATACATTATACAAAGTTCTGCATTTCATCAGCACAGATCCAGGAAGAAGTTATCACTACATTTGTTTTGTTTCCCTTGGAAACCAAGTCACTGAGAGATCAGGAATCCAAGGTTAATCAAGCGATGTATGTAAGGATAGGACTTCGTGGCAGATAGTATTATTTGGTCACACAAAGAGCAGGTATAGATCAGCAAAAGACAGTGATCTCTTTTTCCCAGGCCAAGGACCCCAGAAGAAGTGCCTGCCTGCCTCCGTGCCTGTTCTCAGTCTGGCTTTGACCTTGCCGAGTCTCACACTGCTGACTCGGCTCATGCTTCTTCAACTTGATTCATTCTGGCCCCAGTGGGCCCTTCTTGGGGAAAGGCCCATCTGGGCATGTTCAATACATTCCCCTGTCAAGCAGGAGAAAGAGCTGCCCTTGCAGAATGAGAAAACTTCCAAGAGGCCTCTAGGCAGAAGTCAGTTCGTGATTTTGAGAACAGCACCTACCCTGGACATTGATTAACAAGCCTGTTGCATATTCCATCACAAACACTGATACATATATTTCCTTTCTTGTTTATGACAATAGGTTCTATGGGCAAGAGAACTGCTTAAATCTTGAACTAGCCTTTCATGTATGCGTAAGCACTTTACATACATTTATGGAAGTCTGCTCTGGCTTGTTCTTCTGTTGCCGCATTAAACTGCTCTGACCAAAGACAACTTTGGGGGGGGGGGGAAGGGTTTATTTGGCTTATGCCTCCAGGTCACAGTCCATCACTGAGGGAAGTCAGCTCCTGGAGACAGGAGCTATGGAGGAACACTGCTCATTGGCTTGCTGACTCCCAGGTTACTTCAGGCTACCCTTTTTATACAGCCCAGAGCCATCTGCCTAGGGATGACCCTTCCCTAGTCTGGTCTTAGGGCAATTCTTTTTTCCCAAGTATCAAGTTAACAACCAAGATCAGCCACCACAAGGTTCTACCACCCTAACCCTAACCCTAACCTTAACCCTAACCCTAACCCTATGCCTAACCCTAACTACTACATGTCAAGTGTTCTTGGAAAATAGGAAAATAGAAGCTGGAAAGCATACTTTCAAGATTCCCAACAGTGTTATCACAGCTCCCCAGGCTTTTGTACAGAGCATCGAGGCCCATTTTTGGAGGAGGAAAGACTGAGTAATATCAGCTCCATAATTAGATAGTCTTCATGGATGTTCCATTGCAGTCTACAGAGTCCATGCTCAGGAGCTGCACCGTTAAGGGGGAAAAATAACAAAAAACAAAACACTGGAGAAAAACCATAATATTTTAAGTAAGTTTATAATTGAACATTGGTTGATGGGCAGTGACCTGGAAATGCAAGCTAAGGTGTTTTTAGTCAGAGTGGTTCATCGCAGCAACAGAAAAGCAAACTAGAACCACTTCTAATCTTCTGGGAGAGAATGTTGATCATGGGCATGGCTGTGCCTGTATGAGGCCAGGGGCCACATAGCCATGTCTTTATGTCCTGCTCTGCTTTTTAAACTTTAAATTTGTTACTTTTGAATTTATGCACAAAGCTGACATAGTGGCATAGCTCTGTCATTTCTTCCCCTCTGTCTACCCCCAGCTCTCCCTGTGTCTCAGATTCATCATGAGCCCAAAACCTTCTCAGACATAGCAACCACTGCAACAGTCAACCAAACACATTAAAACCAAAGTTTCACAGAGCAGAGCCCTTGCTCACTGCCTGATTCCCAGCTCCTATTCTAGGGTGATGCTTTGTAGTTATTGCTTGATGGAACAAGTAGTGAATTCTGTCTGGAACAGAGGAATTTGGTGCCTCAAGAAGTGTGGTGACAAACAGTGTATCCTTGGCCATGGAGGATACTGGGTAACCATTAAAGAAAAGGAAGCTAAGTCAGTGAGGTACGATGTCATGGAAGTGAGAGGTCATGAGAAGGTCCTCAGTAACTAGAGAAGAGGAGAAGGAGGTAAGGACAAAATTAGTGACAGGTCTTTATTATGACCTGATATACACAGAAGAGGAGGCCAAGGGGCAAAGCTGTCAGGAGCTACAGCAAAGCTTATGCCCAGGAAGCCCCTGTACCCTTTCTATGGTGGGAACTGCACAGAGCACTCTACATATTATTTCATTTAAACCATATCATAGCTCCCCACATCTTGATCTAAATTCTTAGGAATGACAGAAAAATATAAATCATATTGATGCTGTAAAATCAGCAGAGAAACCCAGATGGACTAGAGGAAATCAAAAGAAATGAAAAAAAGAATCAATGGGATCCATTTAAGTAATATGACTCTTTGGGTGGCGTTCTTTGTTAAGTTTGGGATCCAACACAGTACAGTACCCTGGGGTAGGCCATATCCTGCACCCCCAGAGGAGAAGGAACCCTAAGCAGAAATCAGGGCTCGTGATGGCTTGTCAGTGAGAGCAGCAAGGTTGCCATCTGACTACATGATCTTTGGGCAGGTAGCAGCAGCTAGGACGAGAGTGGAGGTCGAAGCACTGGATCTGGGGCAGGCAGGACCATGGCAGCAGCCGACTCTTCCCTTACTGATCAGCATCAGAGTATCAGAAACACTGTGATTGTGTATCCAGCAATCTGGATTTCTAGGCTCAGCAGTACATCCTAACCTTGTTCTTGCCCGGGGCACGTGTGTACATAGATCATCTCAACTTTCTGACGAGACCTCTAAGCACAGTGTGGGTCCCCAGTGATGAACGGCAAATGGGAAATGAGTTCTGAATCCTAACAGTTGACCAATACATTGGATCTCCATTTTGGGTCTCCACAAGTTAGCCTTCTTTCCAATATACCAAACAATGTCCTAGGCAGATGTATGTTCACAGCATTGGCTGGACTTGCATTTTGGTACTAAGAACAAACCCCAGAATATAATAGAGAAGGCTGTCCAGTTTTGTTTGGGCTGTGTGCATTCAACACAGACACAATGTGTGTGTGTGTGTGTGTGTGTGTGTATGAAAGCTTCCCAGACCTGGCGTGTGAGTAGTGTATTCAGGAAAGGCACAAGCAGTGAAACATCAAAGACAGTTCTGGAACACGTGAAGAATGTGACTCAACAATTAGTGAAAACAAAGCAGGGTCACCTGAAAGAATTGGTTTAGGATGTATTGTGGTTGTCCTAACAAATCCCACAAACTTTGCATCTTAAAGCGGTAGAGATTAGATTTTTCATGGCTCTGGAGATGAGAAGCTGTCGATCAAGTGTTAGCAAAACTCTAGAGGAGACAAGGAAAGCATCTTCCCTTGTCCCTTGCAGCTTCAGGGAGCTTCCTGATTCCTTCAGCGTTTCTTGGTTTGCTGCTTTGTCACTGCAATCTCTTCCCACTGCTGGTAGCTTCTTATAGGGACACTCACTCTGTAGTCAGGGCCAACCCCAGCCCAGGATGTCACATCTGAATGAAACTCATTGCTCCTTCAAGGAGCTAAGTTCTTAGTAAGGTCACATTCTGGAATTTCAGGGGTGTTTCAGTTTTCAGAGGACATCAACAAATATAGCAAAATGGTCTCACCAATCCTTTCTGTAGATGGTACAACTGATAACATGGCTGCAAGAGCCTGCAGTTTTATATATGGATAGCACTTCACATAAGGGTAGCAGGTACCCTTCCTGTACCCTATTAGTCCTCCTTGAGTGGCTGCCACCACCCTTTCTCAGGGATGACTCTGAGATGCCCAGACAGATAAGTCTTGTGTTCTTCTTCCCTCTCCTCTTATTTGTTAATTTCATATTTGTGAGCAAGGGAATGTTGCTCTCCTCTCTCACGTAGTTGGCTTCTGCAGACGATGTACCGCACTCCCGTTTCTATTTTAAAGCTGCGCACGCATCTGTAAGAAGACGGGAGAGTGTTATGTAATACCTACCATTTTTGTCAAGACCTCATCTCACCCCATTGCCTGGTACAGGAGGAAGTTACTGGTGTGAAATTTGCTGCTTTTTCCCCCTTAAGGTGAAGCGCTTATTCAGATAGATTTCATACCTCACATTCATAATCAGGTCCATTTTTAAAGGACTATAGGTTCTGTGCTAATGAAAGATGAAAAGCACATCTGTCTCCCATATAGCATCCCAGCGAGACTTAACACAAATATATCTGAGTACTCTGCTTCATGCGTTTAGAGATATTTTAAAGAGGTGCCCAGGAGGGAGACAGGCAAGCACACTGATCAACAGAGTCTTAGAGAAAGGACAATGATCATGAATATTTCTCCTCCTAACGGGTTGGGATGTTAAAGCATTAGAGCATTTGGCGCCTGTCATCTGGGCTATTTCAGTTTATAAATGAGAGCTCTAACCGCCCCAGGGGGCTTCAGGAAGGGAAAAATGACTTCAGTAAAATATTTCTTTGTTAGAATCAGAGATATCTGAGAGGTGATATAAGGTAGACAGAGAGAGCTGGGGCTGGGGTTTGAGTTGAAGCTACAGGACCAGGCAAAGCCAGGGTCAGGGCCAGGGAGATGATGCAGGGGGCAGAAGTATATCATGAAGATAAATGTCCGAGTGGCTCTAGGATGGGAGCCTGTCTCTGACAGCATTATCAGCAGTAAATGGTGTTGGAAGTTCTATCTAGTACAGACTGTCATCTTGGGGAGGAGGCTGACTGAGGCCTAGAGATGGGGAGTTTGTAGCAGGAAGGTCTGGTGTTGGTTATTTGGGTTCATGTCATGGGAAATGGAAGTTGGAAAGAACTTAAACCAAGACTGCCAAACTCTTCAGACATTCCAACCTGGGCTTAGGAGGAGAGTAAAGAAAGGTTTTGGAAGTTATGTAAATTATACTGTCTGTTGAAAGGATTGCTGATGACTCCTGTTTTGGAATGAGTAGTTTCCCTCTGAAACCAACATCAGCTGGAACCTTAGCAGCTGTTTCTACAGAAGTGGAGGTAAGGCCATCTACAGGTGTAGAGGTAATGTCATCTGAAGATGTTGAGGAGATTAGAGCAGGCCTTAAAGCCAGTGAGTGGGGTCCTTACAAAAAAGTCATGAGACACACTGGGAAGAAGCCCACATGAAAACAGTCAGAACCTAGAATGATTCTACCACCAGTCAAAGAAACCAAAGGTTGGTGGAACCCACTAGAAGCCAGGAAGAGGTATAGAAGGGTCCCTCTCCAGCTTTCATCCAAGCAGCATAGTGGAGAAATCTGACATCCCTGAGACAGCTCCATTTGGTGCTAGTCTTTGTTACTTCTGGCCCAAAGTGCCCTACTACTTCAGGACTGGAATCCTGGGGAGAGGGAGCCGGAATAGCTTGCTATTATCTTTCAGTATGCTTTGACACATTGAAAAATAAAAATATGGACTTATATTTAAGAGCCTTGGACTATGTTATTAATTAATTCAAGTATCCACTTAACATGTATTTCTATAACTTATGGTGTAGACCAGACCTTGAACTGTGCCCAATGATCCTTGTCTAACATCATGGAGCCACTGATTAGAAGCATGTCCACAGATTGGATTCGTATGAAGGAATGTATTCAGGTAAAAACAGAGGACTCTGAAATCCCAGGGAAGTAAAGAAAAGGCATTCAAGAATCTCAGGAGAGTGGGAAAGAGTCCTCCAAAGTGATACCTGCACAGGGTCTTAGAGTGAGCGAGGTGGGGGAGAGCACATTAGAGCAAAGAGGCAGAGAGCTCAAAGGAGTAGAGACTCACACTGGCCTTTGCAGAGACCTACAATGAGCCTGTGATCCTGGCACAAAGGATGCAAAGAAGGAGGGAGTGGAGCCACAGGCAGACACGTAGATGGTTGTGACTCTGGAACATTAGTCATTAAACTATGCATTGGCTGGAAGAAACCATGATGATCTTGGGCCAAGATGATGTGGCCAGTATTCAAATGAGAAGGGTGCTGTCATGATTAATAATATTCCACTGTGCTGAAGCAGGCCAGTAGGACCAGGAAGGAGTTGTTTGTTTGGAGGAACTCTTAGGAGGTGGGAGAAATGGCTCAGAGGTTAGGAGTGCTTACTGTTCTTGAAGAAGACGAAAGTCCGGTTCCCAGCACCCATGTCAAGTGACTCAAAAATTCCTATAACTCCACACGCACATGCACAAAATACATTTATCTTTAAGAAAAGCTTGTATACATTACTTCATTTCTTTTTCTGTTTTTCTCCCCAACTCAACTCTGCCTCTTCCTAAGACAAAGTCTTGGTTAGTTCAGACTGTTCTGGAACTCTCTATGTGTATACCAGTGGGATATGATGTGCTGGTAGAGCAAAGTCCACCGTGGGGTGTCCTATCTAGTGGAAATATTAGCTGAATGGTAAGTGGTAGGAAACTGAGTGAGGTTTACCATGGCCTTGAGCACCTGGTCCTAATGTCTCTACCTCTGGATTGCTAGGGTCATAGGTAGACACTACCATGCCCAGCTAAATTGCTTTATTTTCTGCATCCTGGGTTAGTTACAGTTACATCTTAATCTACTAAGGTTGTCAGAGGATTAAACTAGGTCTCGAGTATGCCATAATTTGCACAACTCCATTTTGAGCTTGTGATTCCCAGTCTTTGGTCTAGCGGCTGTGATAATTGTGAATGGATAATACCTTGCATCTCAAAGATGGGACCTGGCTAGATCTGTAAACAACAAATAATTCCAAACACTGATTAAGAAATTTAAAATGTTATTCTTTTAAAAGTCCCAGTTTTAAATTACTTACATGCTCTTTCTAAAATATATAATTATGTTCCCTATTCACATAATTTTATCCATTTAAAAAAGTGAGCATATAACTGTCACTTTCTTTGCTGGATACTGGCAGACTCTGTTATACCTAGCAGATGTGTTCCTGAACATTTTACTTGTAGATTGATTTCAAAATGAGTTGAATCATATTCTACTCACACCAGGGAGATGCATTTCAAATAATTCTCTGCTTGAGACTTCTTTGGTAAAATTAATAATTACTCCTGCTTTTCCAGAAAGGCTCAATATGAACTTATCAAAATTAGGCAGTAGTGATCTATGTGAAAATATACCTGTTTGCATGTTTAATGTACACAAAAGGTGAATTAGTTACATGGTCAACTTGAGTTGGCAACCTCTCTGCTTGTTGCTGGTGGGTCATACTGTGTGATACTTTGCCCACTGTAATTTAAGATGTTCTCCCGCCCAGTGCTTCACATTAACATTGTAGTAATCTTTTTTTTTTTATCCTTGCCAGAGATCCAGCCTCAGCACTGACATGAGATCGATTTGCTAGTACAATATGATATCCTGTGAGACAATAAATCATGAACTCTCTGTGTAGCATCTAGTCAGCATCTAATTGCATTTTGATTTGCGATTTGTTTCTTGATGTGCTACCGGAGTGCTGAGAATTGAACATGGGAAGTTGGGTGAGTCATCTTTGCCTAATTATAACTTGTAATCATAAAACAGCACTAATCTGCTGAGTGATGCAGAACAATGTGCAGGCAGGAGAAAGCTCTGGCTGCTCTGATTTAACAGTTGTTGCTGTTTATGAAGCACCTACTATGTTCCTGCAGCCATATTGGTTGCTTTATTTTTATTTCCTATCTCAGATCTTACAGATATAATGGCTCATTTTCCAAGCAGGGGAATACAAGACAGGGTAATTCTAAGCCTCCTGCTCAGTTTCCTAGCTAGGACCTAGTGGATCTGACATGTGAAACTTGAACTAGTGTCTACAGCAGGTCCTTTGGATTCCAGACTTGCTTAAGCCTCTCTCTAACTCACCTTTGTACTGAGATTATGTGTGAAAGGTCTTCTGGGTTCCAGTCTCACCCAAACCTCTAACTCATCTCAGTATCAGGGTTCCTTATATACCACAAAGTGGGGTTCTTTTACCTCGGAGGCTTTTTCTGTGTCTTGACATTTTTCAATGTAGCTTCTAGAAGGCCCTGAGCTACTTTTAAACAGCCTGGCATCCCACCACCGCTCCCCATAGTCAATGAACCTGAACTTGAAATCCAAGAATAGCTAAACCTCCACTTGGGTCCCAAGAGCCATTTCACTTACCGAAATACTCACCACACTACCATCCAATTACTATGTAAAACACCTTGGGAGACCATTAATACAAAAGGTTATATATTCTAAAACCCAAATGTCATTTTGTATTAGACATTTTCTTAAGGGCTACTTATCTCAGGATGAATTCCAAGAACGAGTGCTTAATAATTATTTTGCATTTAAACAACCTACTTATGAATTCCAGGGATACACTGTGTCACAGTACGGCTGCAGCAGGATACAGCAATTATTATAAATGCTTGGCGGATTAACTGCTACAGTCTTGCAGGCTGACAGAATGACACATCTGGATCAGATCACTGGTAGGTCATCAGACAAAAATCCTCCCTTTGCTTCCACCCCTCACCCAGAAAACAGGGTGACATGGAGTATTTCTTAACCTCGTAAGATAGAACCTAAGTACCACCAGAGGCTGGAATACTGGGTTTGGTGCAATTCATCTTTTGGTGGACTGCAATCCCAATACATCCCCTAGTCCTTCACCTTTGGAGAGAAAGAGAGTTGTGACAGAGACTTCTGTAGTCTAGGCTGGACTTGAACTTGCTCTGTAGCAGAAGGTGAACTTGAACTTCCTTGATCCTCCTCCCACTCTCCTAAGTGCTGGGACTATAGGCATGCACCACCACACTCAGCTCTAAAGTCAATGGTTTATTTGTTTGCTTGTGTGTTGGTTTATGTGCATGTGTATCTCTCCCCACTCCTGTGTGTGTGTGTGTGTGAAAGCCAGAGGTCAACTTTCCACCTTAGTTTTAAGAGACAGATTCACTAAATCTGGAGACCACCGATTTAGCTCTACTGTCAACAGTCGTCAGGGAACCTCCTGTCTCTGCCTCCCCAGAAGTGGGCTTGCAGGTATATAGCATCATGTCCAGCTTTTCCCATAGATGCTGGGGATACCTCAGGCCCTCATGCTTGGACAGCAAGTACTTTGCCATCTTCCAGTTCCCAAGAGCCAAAAAGCTTTGCACAGACTCCTTGTATATTTGAGTAACAAGTCAACTAAGGCATAAAAATTTAAAGTTGTCTATTTATATTTATAAGGTTATTTTAAGATAGGAGAAAATATTGTTTGGATTAAAACGTATGGATTGCTTTCTCTGTCTGTCTCTGTCTCTGTCTCTCTCTCTCTCTCTGTGTGTGTGTGTGTGTGTGTGTGTCTGTCTGTCTGTCTGTCTAAGGCAGGGGTAGGATGAAAAGTTCATTTAACCTCTCAGGGTCTCAAACAGCCAAGCCCCATGCAGCTTTAATAAGTAGTCACTTGGTGATGAACACTTAACAGTCTCATTAAATCATAATTTAAATGAATTTTTTTTTGGTCCCAAACAAATAAAGCTCTGCTCGGTTCTAATAAGGATCCTTGGAGCAGCTGTTTTGTGCTACAGAATGTGTAATGACCTTATAATTGTATTAGATGTGGCATGGAAATGTTTATGTTTCCCCTCTAGTCTGAAATGTGCTAAATAACAGAAGCCAAAGAACAGAGATTCATTATGAATTCCAAGGGCTTCAAGGGCTGTGTTTCCAGAGCGTGTGGGGGTTGGAGTGCTTAGTGAAATTCCTAAGAAGACACTCGGATGGGCTGCATCAGACCCAGGCAAGCAAATTGGTTTTCCTTCCCCAGAATTCCAAGGTGTCCTGCCTTTCCTTCAAACTCCCAAACACCTGCTTGGACTCAAACTGGAAAAAGCCTGCTGTCTCCTGTTGGGAGGGATGCAGAATTCATAAGGCCGAGATTTGCACTGATTTTTTTTCTTATGTGGGAGTTGCTGGGTCTATGAATTCCCCTTGAGACTCAGGAAGTGGAGCCCTGCGAATTCTCTCCACTGGCTTCTTTTTAGGTTTAGTCTCTGTGGAGCACTGTAGGAATAAAGTCTGGTAAACTGGTAAACGTTAGGTTTCCTGGCTCCCTTTCCGGGGAGTTATCATGGGTCCTATTAGTTTTCCCATGGCAGACTTCAGATCCATGACAAGGCCCTGCCCCCCTGGCTTTGTCTGAAGATTTTGGAAAATGCTGGCTTCTCCAGTTCCCTGTACAGAGAGCTCTAGGATGATTCTTTAGGGAATATGCTAGGAGGGCTGGCTGCTCCACCACCAACTGAAACAGGAAAGACAATGAAAGGTACATCTGTAGTGTTGCCTGTCTTTGTGATGATTTCCTGACTGCTCCCTCCCTGGTCAAGTTCAAGCTGTCTATGTGGTGTGGTGTCACTTAAGACAGAGCTGGGAAGGTCTATGCATAATCTTCTGTGCACAGGCCAGCTGGCCTGGCTGTGGCCTATTGCCTCTTTTTTATAGCCTGCACGTACGTTTGTAAACAGTCCCTCTACTCAACCACCCTAAGCTGTGGTGGAGTGAGATCTGTTACACTGCTTACCTAGTCTAACCTAGCCATCTGTTTCCTTCCTGTCCAATTACCACATCTCACACCCTCCCAGTACCCCACCCCCACCCCGAGATACTAGTCTTTGTGTACTTACAGTGTGTACTTTGTGCAATGACAGCGCAGCACTGTTCATCCTAGACCAGCTCACACCACCAGAGGCTCTCTCACACATAACAGTAGTGGAAATCCCTCTGGTCCTACACTTAGTATACAATGATGCTTCTGGTTTCTTTTCAAGGCATCGGCAATTGAGTTTCTCTATCTCCCATCAAAAGTCTACTTTACAAGGGTAGGGTAAAGGTAGGGCAGGGTAGGTTCAGAAGATGGCATCCCATAATAATAGGTTGGCTTACTCAAGAGTCCTTTCCTGCTTGAATTTGGAATAGCTATTCTTCCCTACTCACTGCTCCAGGGCACTCCTTCTCAGTAACCTTCCCAATTGTCTCTCTCCTCATGTGATTGATGGACTCCATGCTAAGGTAGGTGCTCAAGCCCAAGAAATTTCCACATGATGCTGGCCTTCCTTTTCCTTTTATAATCACTATTGTTTATTATTATTATTATTATTATTATTATTTTATGTCTCCCCAAGTGAAATTAGTGTTTGTAGCTGATTTTTTCCAAGAAGAAAAAAACTCAATGGTTCATCAGAAAGAAGGTAATACTCTGGAGATTTAAAAAAAAAAGCTTATTTATTTCTTAAGGAGTTTATGCTACCGCTTTTATTATTATGACTATTGTCGCTGGTTATAAAAATGCTCAACATTTATGGCTCACTATGTGTCAGAAGCTGTCCATCTTTCTGGCAAACTAGTATCCATCAGGATCCCTGCCAGAAAGCAATGGTCACCAGTGTGTATAAAACCAATTCTATAAAACTAAGGGGAGTTTAATAATTAATCAACGAGTTATTTATCACTGACCAAGAGTCCCAACTAGGAGTGGTGCAATGGCCATCACCCACCAGCACTGGTGTTCTCTGAGAACGGACGTGTGAGCTGTGTCATGGAAAGACGTTTGTCCCTCAGGATTGCTGAGGGTGACAGATGCTTCCAAGATGAATTCCTCGGTGAATATGGAGTGTAAGAGGTACTTGGGTAACAGAAACACCCTGTGCCCTTTCTTCCCATGATCTGTTGTCTGAGTTCCAAAAGGAATAAGAGATTCTGCCTGTAGCAGCCATTGAAATGGACTTGAGGTGCTGAGTAAGAAAAGGACCTGCATGTCCTGGCAACATGCAAAGCAGACATCACTGGTGCCAAGAGAAAATACTCATTTTTCCCACACGAGGCAGCTGGACTTGAACTCCAGAGCATCTGGTGGCAGAACTAACTCTCTTTCCATTTCCCAAGGACTTACAGATGGGCGAGGCATTTCTACTTTCATTTCCTCCCAATGGCTGGTCTTTCATATCCTATCATTGACCCACAGACATGTTATAGTCAGGGAAATAAGAACATGAGTTCACTTTTCAGAACATCATCTAAGAGTCTCATTCTGAGCAGATGACTCCAGCCTTCTATGATAGATCAGTGAATGGGTAGCTTCTGATTGTTTATCCTGCTTCTGCTCCTTGGGGCCACAGAAACCAAGGGTAGGTAGTCTCCCACCTAGCAAAATCAGTGAGGTAGTTTCTTGAGTGAATTTCAACTTGTTTCTCTGAGTTTCCCTTCCCTGTGTTGTCCCTTGGATGTTTAGTTTGTACTTCTTGAACACAACTCTTCCTTGATTTATGGTCTCAAGTGTACCTTTTTCAGAGAGTGCAACAGTCTTAGGGAATTCCTTCTCTCTTTGTATGTAGAGAATCCAAAGAAAGTATGGCTTTGGAGAAGGCTTAGGTCTACAACTCCTCCACCCTCAGGAAAATGGTCTATGGAGTCTTTTCATGTTGCTGACAGAAAGTGCTAACTCTTCAAATAGACTCTATCTACTAAGACAGCATAACCCTGTACATACTTGGATGGTATCTCTTTAACATTTCAAAACTTTCCTAAAATGATAACCAAGGTCACTCAAAAAAACTTCATATCTAGCCTAGCAAGACCTTCTCATTGGTGTAACAGTGGCATAGTTAGCATGGGAGAAGCCAGCAACTTTCTGATTGGATCTAAGGCCCATTCCACAAGATGAAACCCACACCTGGCACCATTACTGCAATAAAGAAACTGTGGCTGTGTAGGTCATAGGCCCTATGGGAGAACACTTATTACTATTATTCTGCCAAGTGAACACAATATTAAACCAATGTCTAATGAGTTATTGCTATGTATATACGTAAGTGCATTTCTCAATTCTAGTCATAGAAGCTTCTTTTTGTAGTAGAAGGAAATTAACAGTGAGGCCCACCATTGGTCAAGGTACAGAGAATGAAAGACCATGGAATGTTCGACTCTAAATTGGACACCTATATCGCAACCCTCGCCTCCCTCCAAGGCTCAGGGATGATTTCAGAAGAGGGGTTGGAACCATTGTGAGAGCCAGAGGCAGTGCATTCTGACATAGCCTGGGAAGGTCCACATATGAACTCACAGCAGTTATAACAGCATGCACAAGCTTGTCAATAAAAAGTAACAAAACAAAACAAAAACAAAAAACAGCATCAAGAGGGGAGACCTTAGCTAAGGAGATACTGGCAATTAATAGCTTATCGGAGAGGAAGAATTATTTTTCTTTAAAGGTATGGCCCTTGCAGGTTGACTAACATGTAGAGAGATTGTATGGTGCTACTTGTATGTTTGCTCCAAGACAAGCGAATCCTCATGTATACCAGTTTTTGTTGTATAAACTTTGCCCCAAGTTATTCCTGATTTGGTTATTAAAGATTGTTACAGCTTGTAGCTGGTCAGAAGAGAGGTAGATAGGGCTTCAGGTTCCAGGTTTGGGGTCTCAGCAGGGACCTGGAAGGAGATCGAGGAGGAAGAAGAAAGAAGTCACGATGGGATAGGTGGATCGTGAGGGGATGGAGAACAATGAAAATGATTTTTCCTTATGTCTTGATTTATAGGAAGTTCCATGTCATTTACGTAGGAGCCACTGCCATTGCTGTTACCGCCCCTCCTGACATCACCCCTGCCTCCTCTGCCTGCCACCACCACCACCACCACACCAGCAAAAGGCCTTTGTTTTATGGTAATTAAAATAAAGATAAGAGATAGCAACAAAAAAAACCTAAGGTGACTTACTGAAACTGGCAGTGATGCCAGTGGCAGTGGTGGAAACTATATGGTCTAAGTGGGGGCAGTGGTGTTGGTGGCAGTGGAGGTAGCAGCGGCAGCAGAGGTGGTGGTTTCACAGCAGTAGCAGTGGCGGTGGTAGGTAGACATCAAGTGTCTTTCTCCATTACTCTCCACTTCTGTTTTTGAGTAAGCATCTCTCACTATAAACACAGAGCACATCTGTTCAACTAGACTAGCTAATCAGTAAGCCCCATGGATTCTATTGTCTCTGTTTCCTCAATACTGGGATTACAAGTATGGCTGGGTTTTATGTGTGTGTCCTGGGAATTGAACTCAGATCCTCATTCTTGTCTGCTTGACCAGTTCACTGACAGAGCCCTCTCCCTAGTTTGTCTTTATTCCAAATTAGCAACAGTAATTGCCACTTTTGTGTCTGGTAAGTTAAAATTGTACTCATTGTCTCTTTTTAAAGACTGATTTTAATTATGTATATGCACGTATGTCTGGGGTGGGGAGAGGTATGTTCATGGATATGCAACTGTCCCCAAAGACATCAGATTCTCTGGTGCTGAAGTGACAGGTGGTTGTGAGCTGCCCACTATAAGTTCTGGAAACCAAACTTGGGTCTTCAAGAGCAGTATGTGCTCTTACCTGCTGAGCCATCTCTCCAGCTCCCATTTCCTCTTTTTAAGTCTGGCAATAACTTTTTGAGGTCTGCTACATTGCTGCTATTAATGTTTTTAAGTGGCATTCAGAAGGATGATCTAATTCAACCCATCACCTACTTTGCAGAGTACTACTTCCTGAAGATGACTGAGGGAACTATGTGCTTTGTCATACTGGTTTATGTCTCACTCCTGTTACTTGGGGCAAATTACTCCCCTGAGTTACCTCCTTCCCTGGGCATGTTTTTCGCATCTCTAACGTGGGCCTAAAACTTGTGCCAACCTCATAGGACTCTTGAAAGGCTACAAACAAGATATTGCAGGAAAACATTCTGAACAATACCTGTACTTGGTTGGACCCCAATAAATGTTTCACTTTTCTTTTAGTAATATATAATTTTGTATCATCTTTAGTTTGCTAAAGGGTAGCATTCTCTCTAACACCTTGTTTGTCTTTTGGACATTATGACTATATCATAATAGTCAAATTGCGACTAATTGTTTTCCTGATTGCTTTGTTTTCCAACTTGCAAATGGACATGTAATCTAAAAGACTCTTGAGTTAGACAACATAATTATGAAACTCTACTGGCAAGAAGCTGGATTTAGTCACATACACATGCTACCAAGAAATGGTCTGTGTGTCAGCACCCAGGGAGGGGGAGCTAAAGTTCCCGACAGGTGCCTCTGCCTCACCGAAGCACATCCTTCTCAGGAGGTGGCCTCACTTAGAATGGAAGTGGCTGTTCCTGGGCCTCCCTGCCTGAGCCTGCTCCTCACCAGAAGACTGTCTACTTCAGACTGCACAAATGAAATAGGGAAATTTGGTAGATCCCGAATGCCACTATCGAACCCCAAACCAATGTGGCTCCTCCAAAGAAAAATGGTCTAGACCAGCAGTTCTCAAACTGTGGGTCACAACCCCACTGTGTGTATTTGTGTGTGTGTGGGGGGGAGTTGAATGACTCTTTCACAGGGATTATATGTCAAATATCCTGCATATTAAATATTTATATTATTCATAAAAGTAGCAAACTTACAGTTATAAAGTAGTAATGAAAATAATTTTATGGTTGGGGAATCACCACAACATGAGGAAAAGCTCTCAGCATCAGGAAGGTTGAGAACCACCACTCTAATGGATCCAAGGACGGAAACACCCGCTGCCACTTTGGGTATATTCAACACCACTCACTACAGAGTTGTCACTCACTACACAGTTGTCACTTCACAGTTCTATGGGGGCAGCAGACAGGTTGCTTGCTGGTCTTCTTTTAGCACTTCTGGTCAGTTGAGGACTTGAGGAAGAGGAGACATGGAAAGTAAAAATAGTAAGGAACTTTGTAGAATTTGAAAGTCAAGGTAGAGTGTAATAGAAAGCAGAATGAAATGGCACATGTATTGAATCTAACATCTTCTTTCACTCTGGTGAATACTGATATCAACTTGACAGAAGCCAGAATCACCTAGGGGTTCAAACCTCTGGCCATGTGTGGGAGATTCTAGATTGGGTTGATTGAGGCAGAAAGACCTACCCTGAAGTTGGGTAGCACCATTTTATGGGCTTGGATTCTGGACACAAGATGACCACCTGCCTCATAATGCTGCCACTGTGCCTTCACTACAAATTATAAACTGTGACCTAGAACTATAACCAAGATAAAGTCTTCCTTAAAAAGTTGCTTTCCTGAATATTTGGTTCCAGCAGAGAAAAGTAGCTAATGCATGCTTCTGTGATAATCTTGAAGAAAGTCATGAAGAAAGAGATATTACAAGTCTGTGCTTGTGACTTTTCTATTGCTGTGGTAAACTACTCTAAGGCAAGTAATGAAAGGAAGGGCTTATTTGGACTTATGGTTGCAGAGGGGGCGAGTCCATCATGGTGAGGATGAAGCAGGAATGGTGTCAGGAGCAGGAAGTTGGGCCTCACATATTGAACTGTGACACCAGAGAGAACAAATTGGGAATGGTGTGAGGCTTTGAAACCTCAGGGACATACTTCTTCTAGAAAGGCCATATAAGCCTCCCCAAACAGTGCCACCAGTGAGGACCAAACAGTCAAATACCAAAGACCATACTGGACATTTCTCATTGAAACAGCCACACTATACTTTCCTTCTGAAGGAGGATGTGACTTCCCCCAAGATCTCAGAGACTGCAAGTTAGAGAGTTATGAATTGGATAGAGAGTTTGAAAGTTTGGAACTGCTCCCTTTACATCAACAGCTTCTCTAGTCGCTCAGTCTGAGTCAAGTACAGTGCGATGAAAGCCTCACAGCATACATGATAGAAAGCACACAAGTGGCCTGGTGGTGAGACACTGATGGAGCCACCTGGTTAAACTTTTGACACGGTGGCCTTAACTTTAAACTGCCTGTCATTTGCTCCACTGGCTTCACATCCTTGGAATCCCATTGGTCCCTCTGAGGTTTGGAACAGTACCTCATTTTAGAACTGTGTGACTGAATTTTATGGCTCTACAGGTTTTGTTCTCTTGGGCACTACAGGCTGTTGAGTGGCACTTTATCTCCCAAGCAATGGGTCACGGGCCCATCAAACCTGAAAGGCCATGCAGGCCCCCCACCCCCCAGAGGATCAGCAGAGTAAACCAGTGGACCTCAAGCTTCAGGCTGTATTAGAATTATCTGGAAGGCATATAAAAGTGCAGGTGTCAGCCACAACCTTCAAGTTTCTGTTGAATAGGTAGCAGATAAGAGTGTATATTTCTAACAAGCTCTTTGTATGTGTATATGCACTTGTTTGTGTATATACTCACATGAATGCGTGTACATGTTCATGTGTATGTGCACTTGTGGGTGTGGGTATGTGTGGATGTTCATGCATGAGTGTATAGGCCAGAGGTTGACATTTTATATCTTCCTCAATCACCTCTCCACATTACATTTTTGAATTATTATTTTTATTTATGCATATGTGTGTATAGCTATACATGTATGTCTGTGGAGGCCAGAAGGCAGCTTTGGATCCCCCAGGAGCTGGAATTATTGGCAGTTGTAAGCTGCCTGATGTGGATGCTGGGATCTGAATTCCTGTCCTCCACAAGGGTAGCAATGGCTTTCAACCACTGGGCCATCTCTCCAGCCCCTCTAATCTGCTGTTTGAGATAGGGTTCTCTGAACCTAGAGGACACACTCTTGACACAAGCCCTGGGGATCCTTGTGTCTCTTCCTCTCCAGTGCCAGGATTACAGGAAGGCATACACCATCAAGCCGAGCCATGCCTGACAAGTTCTAAGATATGATTCAGAGGGTTCCAGGGACCACAGTAGAGAAACATGAAAAGGAAGACAAAAAGACCTTAGCATTCCTCAGATTTTGGTGGGACCCCATCCCTGCTTTGTAGTTAAGTCCCTAGACCTTATGGAGTTTTGGCTTTCTCACTTTGAAGCTGGGGACATTGGTACCCATTCTGCAGTGGCTGAACATACCGTGTGGTCCACACATAATTCGAGGTCTGCTATCTGTTCCCTGAGCACCAGTCCCCTGTGTTCCAGCATACAGCAGAACTCACCTTCTTCCCCAGAGATTTCCATTCTCTAGAAATCACTGATGGAAAAGTGATTAGGCACCTGGAGTCTGGATGAGGTTATACTGAAGCCCGGGAACAGAACGCTTCTCCCATACCGCCCAGCTGCCTGCTTGAAATCAGTCCTTTGACTCTACTGCTCTCTTTACATGCCCCCTTTGGCAAGTTGGTATTGTTTTAAAAGATGATTGCATGTATTTGTTTGTGTATGTATTCATGGTGTGTGTGTGGAGGAGGGGAGGAGAAGGTATGCTACGATGTACATGTGTAGGTCAGAGGACAACATAATAACATGAGACGGTTCTCTCCTTCTACCATGTGGGTCCTTGGAATTAAACCCAGGATGTCAGTCATGGCAGCACTGAGTTTACCCACTGGGATGTCTTACAGGCCTCTCTTGTCCCAGCTGCCTTATCCCAGCTCTGAGAGCACAGAGCTCCGCAATGTCACTATATACTTCTGTTTGACTGTCTCCTACTTTAACCTGTCCCATGTTTAAAGAGACAAAGACATGCAACTCCTTCTCAGTCTTTCTCCTAATACACCATCATATCTGTAAAACAAGGTGCCTTGAGGTCATGTCAGATCACACTCTGCTGTGTCTTCTGTGACTTGGGCTTGCCTTTGGCCATTTGGCCTGGGCTGTAAGAGTGGCTCCTCAGAGTAACCCTTCAGTCTTCTCTCAATAAAGAAAATAATGTACTGCCTTTCTTATTGCTATATCATAATACCCCCTCTAAAGCAACTTAAGGAAGATTCTATCTTGGCTCACAAGTCAAGGACACAGGTTATCATGGTGGGGAAGTCATGGTAATGGGTACTTGAGACAGCTGGTAACAGAGCATCTGCAGTCAGGAGCAGAGAACAGTGAATGCTTGTGCCAAGTTCATTTTCTCCTTTAACTAATTCTAGGACCCTAGCTTAAGGACTGATGACAACCACATTCAGGGTTAGTCTTCCTCCCTCAATTAGCCCAGTCTAGAAACTCAATCACAGACATGGCCTGAAGTTTGTCTTCAAGGCCATTCCCGAATCTGTCCAGTTGGTGATCAATGTTAATATCACAAGTATATTCCCTTTAAGTTATTGTATTATTGTTCTCTCAAGTAATAGGAAAGAAGGAAAAATGTTCAATCACTGGTGTATATCGGATCTCTCCAGTCATAATTCCAGCCTCTCCTACCCTCTCCCAGTGGATACCGACCCCTGGATCTGCCTGCTCATTGTGCTCTTTGTCTTTTATCTCAGTGGGTACTTAATGTTAGTAGGCTCTCTGGCTTGAACCCCAAAAGTGTGGCATTACAGGACCCCTAGAGTTAGTGCCCACTCTCCAAATCCAAGGATCACTTTGTGTGCCTGGTCCCAGCCAGATCGCCCTCCCTGGGTTTTACAACCTTTACCAGGAAGATGAACATCAGCTGCCCCTGCTCTCATTTCCTGCTCTCAGAAAGGCCTGTGTTCCCACTACTTCACCAATGTGTGACTTAAAGCAGTGCTTCTGGATCATGTCATCATGTCCTCACTCCTGCGGCTTCAATCACTGCCCTTCTTATCTGCTTTAATTCAAACTTGCCCTTAGCAGACGTGAGACCTAGGGAATTCCAGTCATGGCTCCAGCAGAAAGCGAGGTGTGCTCTGCCATCTCCATGCTTGTCACAAATGACTATTCCTCTACCCAGTTCCAGTTTTCAAATCACACCTTCTCAGTGTTCCTGCTGCTTCACTCTCAGCTTTGCACAGCTGATCGATCTCCCTGTCTCATAGCTCCCTGTGCTTGCACCCCTGCAAAGAAGGGAACAATGAAGGTGTTTTCTCCCTCAGAGGCCTACTTAGCATTTGGGAAGTCTCACCATCACTAGGGATTCATTTGCCCCTGATTGTGAGCAAACTGTGAGGAGGCCTGTGCTTGTGCCTAGGTTGGATGCAGGCAACTTCTTGTGACTCGTGAATCTCCTTCTCTCTCTCTTTCTCTCTCCCTCCCTCCTTCCCCTCGCTCTTTCTCTCTCCCTTCTTCCTTTTCCTCTCTCTCCCTCCCTCCTTCTCTCTTTCCCTCCCTCCTTTTCTCTCTCCTTCCCTCATTCTCTCTCCCTCCCTCCTTCCCCTCTCTCTTTCTCCCTCCCTTTTTGTCCTCTCTCTCTCTCTCCCTTCCACCCCCCCTCTCTCACACACACACAAAGTTTGCACACCCCCTTCACTCTTAGTACCCCACTGGGTTTCTTATTCTTGCTCAGGCTGGAAAAGCTGAGGTTCTGGGTCCAGCAAACTTACAAATTTAAATGTGATGTGTTTAGAAAGACTGCATTACCAATGTAAATATATGTCCTTGTCAGAAAGAAACCAAATAATGCGGCTTAGATAGTACAGATGATTTAATGTACCCATGAAGCTTTGCAACACCACATATTCTTCGTGTGTGTATGTGTGTGTGTGTGTGCGTGTGCGTGTGCGTGTGTGTGTGTGTGTGTGTGTCTGAAGACAACTTGCAGGAGCCAGCTCTGTCCTTCTACCATGCAAGTTCTAGAGATCGATCTCAGGTCACCAGGCTTAGCAGCAAGTCCTCTTCCCTTAATTCTATACCTTCTCCCCAATTCCTTTCTTCCTAGGTTTCAGTCCAAACCAAGCCACACTGACAGTTTGGCCCCACAGATAACAGATAAGACACAATTTTCTCAGTCTTCCTCCAAGTAAAGAGGCTGCACTGCTTCCATGGAGGGAAACACATCCAAGTTGTTGTCACGTTAATCACAGGCCAACTGGGAGTCTACTATTTACTCTTGTGTCACTTCCTCCAAGATTCGATTACTGTAATTGCCTATTGACTGTGTGTGCTGCCGCCTTCCACACCAGCTCCAGCTGTCAGGGGCAGGAGCAGGGGGCAGCCTGCGTCACCATGAAGGGGGTACTTCCAATATACAGGGATAACAGGATTGCATCACCCCCAGGCTCTTGATTGGTGTGCCAACTCCCAGATTGCTCCTATACTATATGCTTTTTGGTTCTCTCATTCTGTGCCTCTGGCAAAGTATTTCTCTCTGGATCGTCACCATGAATTTTTGTGGTCAAATTCTGCCCATTACAATCATCCAAGGTTACAGTGAGTCTTATTTAAAGATGTTTATTTTCATTCTGAATTGTCTGAGGCCCTCACTGTATTTTTTTTTTAATTTAAGATTTTTGCTTGTCCCATGCTGCTTTAAATTGATTTTTATGAATCATTTGGCTTCTCTACTGATTTTTCCATTTACTTTCATTACTGGTTTCATGGATTGGGGGTTTTGGTGGCAGCTGTTGATCGTTTGCTTTTTTGAGTCTACCAAGTCTTGGTGCTTACACTTGAGTCTCACGGATGGCCTGTCTGCAGCCTTCCATTTCCCACAGTATAGAAATTGCTTTGAAAAAGAGGTGATTTAATTCTCGCTATTTGAGGAGCAAGCACTCTGCTCAACATCCCTGCTGTTACTCCAGTCTCAACTTTGCACAAGTCATCCCAAAGCTCAGCTGTCCTCTAAACCTGAATTTAGCCTAAATCACTGCCAGCCACTGCAATGGTGCCGGACAAATCTCTTCCATCATCTAGTTCTTAAATGAAAAGTGCCTCCTCACTGCCCATTTGATGGAGGGTAATGAGCTGCTGTTTCTACAAGATTACTTACCTGATGAGTCAGGAGGACTCAATAGAGAAGAGCCAGGCAGGACCCCAGAGCCTCTGGCTGAGCATTTCTGGGAGATTGTGCTGGCATTTCTATAGAGAGCGCACAATTCTCTATCTGTCCTTCAACCCCGATAAATTAATGTGGCTCTTTGTCCTCATAAAACACTCCTGGCAATCATTTCCTCCCCACTGCCTAGAGTATCTACCAGATGCTCTCCCAGAATGGTCATGTTAACAGGCACAGTCCTGCATCTCACTCCTAGACTTCTTCATTTGAGAGCACTAGGCTGGAGCTGGAAGAGTCTACTTCGTAGCCATTTTCTAGGTGCTACTTTTGCTGCTGCTGCTGCTGTTGGAGGCCCATAGATAAGCTCCCAAAGGATTCCCCGGCATGCAATAAAGACTCATGCTCCATTATGTTCATAGCAGCCTTATTTATAATAGCCAGAAGCTGGAAAGAACCCAGATGTCCCTCAATGGAGGAATGGATAGAGAATGTGGTATATTTACACAATGGAATACTACTTAGCAATTAAAAACAATGAATTCATGAAACTTTTAGGCAAATGGTTGGATCTGGAAAATATCATCCTAAGTGAGGTAACCCAATCACAAAAGAATATACATGGAATGCAATCTCTGATAAGTGGATATTAATTAGTCCAGAAGCTCTGAATACCCAAGCTACAATTAGCATAACAGATGACTCCCATGAAGAAGTAAGGAGAGGGTCCTGATCCTGGAAAGGCTTGATCCAACATTGTAGGGGAATACCAGGACAGAGAAAAGGGAGGGGGTGATTGGAGAATGGGTGGAGAGAAGGTTTATGGGACATATGGGGGGGGGGAGAACTGGGAAAGGGGAAATCATTTGGAATGTAAGCAAAGAATATAGAAAATAAAAATAAATAAGCACTGGCTGGGAGTAAAGGAAGCCAGGGGCCATTGAGCAAAAGCACTTTCTCTTCTGTGTGGACCCCATCGGCCATGGCTGCCACAGTCTCATTAAGAAAGCATATGTCTGTGATACTAAGTCCCTAGCATTCTTTTTTTTTTTTCAAAAGGGAACTAAGATTTATTATAGGTGCTAGAACAGAAGATAAAATATTGACTGGATTTATCTATACAAAACTTTACTAATAACTTAGTTATGGTTTTAAACTTTCAATGAACTTGTGAAAGGCAAGTGATAGATGTTTAGCTAGATAATTACTCCTAATGGATATGCTTATAAACATTTTCTGTTGTAAACCTCTATTTCAATTTATGACTTGATTTTTTAAATTGAATATCATCTTCATTTACATTGCCATGGTAAAACCTTTCCCAATTTCCCCCCTCCCCAAAGACCCCCAACCCCTCCTTCCTCCCCCTGCCTCCACATATATGCCCCTCCACCCAACACACTCCCACCTCCCCCACCTCAGTTTCCCTTTGTTGGGGACTCTGCTGAGCCTTTACCTGACCAAGGACCATTCTTCCCACTGATGCTCAAGAAGGCCTTCCTCTGCCACATATTTGGCTGGAATCATGTGTGCCCCTTGGTTGATGATTCAGTCCCTGGGAGTCTTGGGGTGCCTGGTTGGCCAAAATCATTGTTCTTCCCATGGGGCTGTAAACCCCTTCAGCTCTTCTGGACCACCCTCCAGCTCCTTCTTTGAGGACCCCATGCCCAGTCCAATAGTTGGTTGCTAGCATCTGCCTCTGTATTTGTAAGGCTCTGGCAGGGCCCCTCTGGAGACAACCATGGTATGCTCCTTTTGGTATACACTTCTTGTCGTCCTTAGTAGTGTCGGGGTTTGTTGACTGTTTATAGAATGAGTTCTGCCTTATTTATAATAGCCAGAAGCTGGAAAGAACCCAGATGTCCCTCAACAGAGGAATGGATACAGAAACGGTGGTATCTATACACAATGGAGTACTATTCAGCTATTAAAAACAATGAATTTATGAAATTCTTAGCCCAAAAGCTCAAAATAAACAAGTTACAATTCACCCAGCACAGGAAGCTTACGAAGAAGGAGCGGGTAAGGGTGCTTAAGTAAAGGTGCTTTGGTTCCTCTAAGAAAGGGAACAAAATACTCACAGGAGCAATAAGAAAGACATGTGTGGAGCAGGGGCTGAAGTAAAGGCCACCCAGAGACTGCCCTACCTGGGGATTCATCCTATAAACAATTCCTAGCATTCTTGCTAACAGAATAGTGCTACCCACTCTTTGTTTCTATTGTTACCATGGGCTTTCCTGAAGTAAAATGCTCCAGCCCCTGCCTTGCCTTTCTAGTTCATCCTGATGGATTTGAGGTCTTTGTGTGTGTATATTTGTGTACATGTATCTGTATGCACACAAAATAATAATAACAACAACAACAATAATAATATCTTTTAAAAAAGGATCTGTTGCTTAGGCTTGAAATTATGCATTCTTGTTTGCCATTTCAGTGAATGTCTGTACTCTATTTGGCCTTCTGTATCACACGACCACTCCGTGGTTTTAGTTACTCACAGTCAAATTCAGTCTGCAAACATTCAGGGATAAGCAATTTGGAGATATTTTAAATGCATTGATCTACGAGTTTCTTGACCATAAGGAACTCAATTCTGATAATGAACATGACTAGTGATGACTAACGGGGATGGGCGGAGTAGCACTCACAGCATGGATGTTATGGACAAAGAAGCTAATGTGCAGCCAGGCAAGAATGGCAGACAGGGAAAGATTTGATCATGCTACCTATAATAGCAATTCAAAGGTTGGTAGGTCAGTGATAGCGTAATGCTAAGTCACAAAGCTATCATCCATTTACTTCACTTCACCCTATGTATTATGAATTATGTATATTGCTACGTAATAACACACATCAAATATATTATTCTGTGTATAATTGTATTATCATAAGAAAATGAATATGATAAGATATGTTGGGGAATAGATACAGAGATCACAGTTCATATTGCTTTAATATAGCTATTATTATGTTTTTCTATCTTATTTTGTTAATATTTTATTGTGTCTAAAATAAAAATCAAACGTTGGGGGCTGAAGAGGTAGTTTAATGGTTAGAGCACTTGCTGCTTTTGCAGAAGGCCTGGGTTCAGTTCCTTGTACCTGTATGGCTACTCACAATAATCTGTAATTCCAATACAGAGGTAATTCCAATATAATACTCTCATCTGATTTCCAAGGTACATACACATACATGTGGTGAACATGTATATGTGCAAAATAAACTAAATTAAAACTTAAACCTTATCATGGGTGCACATGGTATTACTACTATTCAAGTTTGCAAACTCTCCTGGAAGCCTTGGAATGTGTCTTGAGAATGAGGGGGTGGCAGGGACCATATAGCTAAGCATGTTCTTCTGAGAGAAATTGGGTAGGAGTTTGTGGGAAACACGTCAGGAAAATAGAAGAACTCATGTAAAGGTGAGCTTTTGTGCAGAGCACTCAGGCAAGCCTGGCCCTGAAGGAGCTCTGGAACCCGCAGAGCACTTTGGCGTACTTGCCAACTCTAGACTAGTGAGCTGAGCTTTAACATATCCACACTGTCAATCACTGGCTAATGGCTGCCCCCAAGGGACGTCTATCTCCAATGTTTTCATCAGTCTGCTTGTTTTGTCAGAGCGACTCCCGTAGCCCAAAGGCAGAGACATCTGAACGAAAGCAAAGCTGGGAGATGCCAGAAGCAAAGCCTGCAAAATACAGAAGGGTGAGGCAAGGGTATCTACAGAGAAATAGAAAGGATTCTAAAGTGACCTGGGTGTCTTGGGTGACCTGGGTGCTCACAACAATGCCACCTGATATTCACAGGATGCACAAACCAATCGTTGCTCTGTCTGGCCACCTTTAGTCCCTCCCTGAGTTCTCTAAGTTCCTTAACTACAGAAAGTCTCAGCGACTTACTTAGCATCCACTTGCCTACGTTTACCATTTGTTTCCCTCATAGATTTTATAATTCTGGAAAATCGTCTTGATATTTAATATACAGATAGGTGCTCCAGTTTCTGTGCTTTAGCCCTCTCCAACCTCTTTGCCTGGAATGGCCTTTAACGCACATCAGAAAATCTTACATCTCCTCTGGAGCCCAAGAACCATTTTTAGGATGGCCTAAGGAATGAAGCCTGTCTCCATTTTGAGTCTTCCTTACCACTGCCTCTGTCCCTCCACCATGTGCTAGGTATGCAGTCAGTTGTATTCTCTCTCTTTAGGAAAAGGAATCAGTATCAACATTTTATTTAGTTTTTATCCTTCTGTCACCAACAGAATGACCAATGCTCACAAATTAGTGATACGGCCATCATTTGATAAACAGTTGAACTTTTTCATGTGCCTATGTCAAACTAAGGAGGTTGATAGTGCCTACCCAACTGAGTTCTTGATCTAGTCTTTAAAAGAGTCTGTTACATTCTTTGAGGCAATGAATTTTATATTAATTCTATTTTCTGCCACTGTGATGAAATACTTTGACAAAAGCAACACACAGGTAAAAGGGCTCATTTTGCTCCTGATTCCAGGTCACAGTCATAGCATCATAGTCAAAGCAGCAGGAACTTGAAGTTACTTGTCCCATCACATTCATAGTCAAGAGCAGAGACAAAAGGATTAAGGCACACATGCCCACACTCAGCTCACAATGTCTACTTTTGTACAGTTCCGAATCCCCTGCCTAGGGAATGGTGCCACCCACTGGGGGCAAGTCTTTTACCACAATTAGTGTAATTAAAATAACCTTTACTTCTTAAAAAAAAAAAAAAAAAAAAAAAAAAAAAAACTTCTCGAGGAACAGACTACCTAGTATCCACTTGGATATCATTAAGTTATCATAGAAGAACACCTGTTATGATGCTGAAATTTCTATTGTTTCCTGTCCTTTTAATCCTGGTTGGACGGTTTAAAGGAACACACAAAAGATATCTCCTTGTTGGCTTATACATCATGCCTTTAATCAATGGATACCCTTAGGACTTTGTCTGCACAATTTCTCCCATAAAGGTCATCCATAGAGATAAGTAGAAGGAACACAAACCATTCTAAGTGTGACCCCAGGAATATGCTAGAGACACTAAAAAATAACCCAAAACAAAATAAAACAACAACAACAAAAACCACTGGCTAGCATCATGAACACAAATTCATCAGCACATGTAACTTAGTATCCAAGGATCCCATACAATGGATCATGGGATTCTTTTAAATTGATCATTTGTATTCATGAATACAACTCCTTTCAAAATATCAAACAGGATCATAGGACCACTAACTCTTTACATTCCCTAGTCCAGTGGTTCTCAACCTGTAGGTTGCAACCCTTTGGGAGGGGTTGTATATCAGATATCTTGCATATCAGATATTAACATCATGATTAATAACAGTAGAAAAATTGGAGTTATGAAGTAGCAACAAAAATCATTTTATGGTTGGAGGTTCCCACAACATGAGGAACTGTGTTAAAGGGTTTCAGTGTTAGGAAGGTGGGGCACCACTATCCCAGTCCTTACTGATAACTTCTCAGAGGCTCTGGACTTTATTGCACAGTTCTGGTAATTTAGTGCATAATTCTGTGAGTTGAATGTGAGCTGTCCATTGGACGATCATTTGTTTGAGCATTTGGTTACCAGCTGGTAGTGTGGATTAGAAAAGTTGTAGAATAGAACCTTCAGGCAGCAGAGTCTTTCTCAAAGATGTAGGCCACTGGGGATGGGCTGTGGGACTTTATAGTCCAGTTTCATTTCTGGTTTGTTCTTTTGTTTTAAACTGTGGATACAAGGTGACCAGCTGTCTCTCTGGTCCAGAATCCATCTTGTTCCCTTCCCTGCCATGACGGGTTGTGTCATCTTGAACTGTAAGCTACAACAGATCCTTCCATTCATAAGTTGCTTGTTGTCGGGTGTTTAGTCAGGACAAGATTGGGGTAGCAGATGCAATCATTGCACAGTCCCTGCAGGCATTATACTATGCTATGAGCTAAAGGACTTTCTAGTTGAGGACTCTCGAGGCCCTCTGCTGAGGGAGCCATTGTTCTCATAGTTTGGCCATTCAGGACAAAGATAGGTCCCAAGACCATGCTTACACTTTGTCTCACTTCCAATATGAAGCGTTTTACTTTATTGTTATCATGTGTATGTTCCCTTGTATACAGCCAGTTACCAAGCATCATGAGCAACTGGAGGCAGCAAGCTCCATATCTTTGTGTAAAGTAATTTTATTCTGATTTAGAGACCTCATGACACTCTACAAGGAAAAGGAACATGGTTTAGAAGACGCCTGTTAGGGCTGTGTGTACAGAGGCCTTGCTTAGCATGCTTGAGACCCTGTTTACTTTGAGGCCTCATTGCTAGTGAGAATTAGAAGGTCCAATGTTTGTGGCTTGATCCAATAGCACCACTATAGCATGAGGCTAGGCAGGTGTTGATGAGCTTCATTTAGAAGTGAAGTCACACTCTGGTTTGCCATAGTGAAAACTCCTTCCCTATGTTTAGTACTTGAAGAAAAAGAACCCCTGGTTCCTGGTCCTCTCCTTGGATGCCTCCAGGTTGTTTTCTTCACTCCATTCTCTATCAATATTCTGGTTTCAATTAAAGAAAAATATAGGGAACATTTAAAGGAGACTCAGGTAGTCATTCAGACTTTTCATGGGATGGGTAACTTTCCTAATGCCACGATTTTACATGAGGATTTGTTGGGCTTATGTAACAGAGCTAAAGTAATTCTGTAAGAGAACTGGAGATGAATGCTCAGCAGAAAGTCAACTCTTCCACATAAAGGAAGAATGGCAGGCACCTTGGATGTGCTTCGCATGAGGAGGGGGACTCTCTGTGCAGGTCAGTGGAGAGCAGCCTGTGATTAGCATGGGTCTGTTTCCTGTGTGCTCATCTGAATTAAATCCCAGAGGACCCACCCTGAGAATTGATACCTGGGATATTTCAAAGTCTGAACAATTTTATTTTCAAGTCTGCAAAAGGCTTCCCTGCTAGCGGGTAGTTCCTACTGTATTGGAAAGGAGTGAAGTGGTGAGGGGAGGTGGTGAGGGAGGAGTAAGGAGTAAGGTGATGAGGTAGTGAGTTGGTGAGGGTTGAGGGGTGAGGTAGTGAGGTGGGGAGGAGTCAGGGGTGAGTGGGGAGGTGGGGAGGGCTTGAGGGTGTGGGGTGAGAGATGAGGTAGTGGTGAGTGGTGTGGTGTGAGATTGTGAAACCGTGAGGGGTTATGGGTGAGGTAGTGAGGTACTTGCGGCAAAGGAAAGACATCAAAAGGAAGAAGTGGCATAGATGGCAGAAGCTGGGGCGTTTGGTTTGGTGCTGGGATGGGAGAGCAATGTGCAGTCACAGCAGGTGAGTATGCAGGAGTGATTCAGCAAAGACAGTGAGACACCCAAAGCCCAGAGTTCCCCCCCTGCACTCTCACAGGACGGCTCTGCCCCATCTGTCTCAGCCTCCCTTGGTTCTTCTGAGGCTGTCCCATAACTGCTCTCCTTTACCTGACAATTTGATGGAACCTTCCATGCCTAGCTCAGGGTCACCTTTTGCTGGAGGCTTCCTTCACATTCCCATAGCTCTCAGGTCTAGTTTCTTTAACTCTTTGCAAGTCAAGCACCTTCAATAGCAAAGCAGAGACCAGCCGTGCCGTTATCCTTCGCATCTCTTCGTCTAGTAGCTTACCTCAGCAGCTGCTGCTGACAGAGCGAGTGCTTTGTGCGCTAATTATCTCATATGAACATTCCTTGTCTCTTTCAATTAAATACCTTTGACAGAAACAGCAGAACAATGCAGTTCCGTTTATCCCAAAATATTCGGCAAAGTGCTAGGTAATCACAGTGGCCACCATCTAATGAACATGTCATGTGCTGTGCTTTGTGTAGGCATGAACTCAATTAATCCCCACCACAATCTTAAGAGGTACCACTCCATTTTTCCAATAAGGAAACTGAAGTTTACAGAGGGTCAGTCAATTGCCCAAGACCATGAATCTAGTAAGCTGGAAAGGTAGAGATGAAATGTGTTTTGTCCTTACCCTTGACTTTGCACATGTCCCTGTAGCCACTGAAACCCTGACAAACAGAGTGTGACCTGGAGGGCTTTCCAGCTAGGGACTCTTGAGGTCCTTTCCCCAGGAAAACATTGTTCTCCTATCTGGTCATGTGGTTTACAGGTATGATGTTTTAGTGAACTTGTCAATGCTTGTCTTTGACCATCTTGATACTAATGGGTTGGTTATTTTCTTTTAGAAATTCAAGGGTTTTTTTTTGAGAATTTTGTCTAATATATTTTGATCATATCCACCTTTCTCTGTCAATTCCTCCCTTTTGCAGTCTCTACTTCTCTACTCTACAACTGTGTGTCCTTTCCACTTTAAAAAATATTTCACTCATGTGTCTGTGTGTGTATATGCCACATATGTACAGGTACCCACGGAGGCCCGGAAGAGGGTATCAGATTCCCTGGAAGAGAGGCTGTTTGTGAGCTGCCTGACATGGGTGCTGGGAACCCATCTCATCTTAAAGAGAGAAAAAAGTATAAATCCAGAGTATGGGAATAGGGAGATGGCTCATTGGACAAGCACTTGCTGTGAAATCACTGGGCCCTGAGTTCAGACACGGAACACCCATAGGACGCCAAGTGTGGCTATTCACACCTAGGATCCCTGGACTGGCAGGGGTGAGGTGGAATGGAGGCAGGCCAATCCCAAAGGCTTGATGACCCTCTAGTGAGGCTGAAAGGTAAGCTCCAGGTTCAGCAAAAGGTCCTGCCTTAATAAAACAAGACAGGGAGCCATAGGCAAAGATATATGACGCTAACCTTTGGCCTCCGTATGTGTGTACATGGAAGTGACCTGCAAACTTATAACCACACGCAATAACAATAATTTAAAAAAAAGGCAGCACCTTTTTTTTTGATGGGTACAAAGCTCATGTTTAGCAGTGAGCTATAGTAATTTCCTGTTACTCAGACTTGATCTGGAAATTGAATAGAAAACGTTCATCCCTCTCAGGCCACCTTTGGGTTTTCATAAAAGCTACAGGAAGCAAAGAGTCTGATGAGGGCTTCCAACTGGGTTCTTCCTCTTCTGAAGGTGAAGTGGAAACTGGGCAGGTGTCCAAATGCTTTACCAAACCAGCTAATGCTACTAGAGACTCCCTAGAAACCATTTAGGGCTCACAAAGCCCAGTGAGCACAGGGAGACCTGGGCTGCTCATTAAAAGAGGAAACAGGAAATCAGCATCAAAGGACAAGCTCTTTGGACGAGGTGTTCATGTGACATACATGGATCATCCCTGAAGAGCAGGCACAAAGAGTGTCCTTCACTTCCAGGCTTGTTATAGCCAAGCCCTACCCCAAGTGCTGGTATGGTGCTTGTTAAGCCTGGCCTTTGTGATGCTCCCTGGGGTCTCCCTAGAAATGCAAGCACGCAGCAGAGAGGATGAGCAGTGTAATAAGCTGTCCCTCTGTGGGGCACGGAGGTGGAGGTGAGCTTTCTCTCCATTGTCTATTATTTGTCTATTTACAAATGAGTAATGGGGTCAATTCGGGACAAGGATATTTTGTGCCACAGTTTGGACAGATGTGCAGAGCCTCTGGAAAGCACAGCTGCTTGATCCGAGTGGCAGCTCTCACCGAAAGTACTAAATGTTCAAAAAAGATGTGTCACCCCGGGTGCTCAGAGGAACCCACTGGTCATCAGAAAAGCTGCATGTAATGAGTCATATTTGAATCGTGTTGACGCTTGAAGTTGCTTTCTCCAAGTACAAGCACACAGCCTCTAACGACAGATTAATAATTTATAAGCACTTTGTTATCCTTCTATTTTTTTGTTTGTGAGTGTATATGTACGCTTATGTTGCAGAGGTGTATCTGTATGTGAACAGATGCACATGTGTGTATGTGCACATGGAGGCCAGAGCAAGAGTGGCTGTCATTTGTCTGGTGACATTCACTTTGCTTTTTGAGAGAGGGTTTCTCACTGATCTTGGGCTCATGATTTCAGAAGGCTAGGTGGCCAGGGAGTCCCCAAGAATCTACCTGTCTCTGCCTTCCCCAGTGCTGGACTTATAAGTGCCCACCAGTCTATCTTATTTTCATGAGTTTTGGGGTTCAAGTTCGAGTCCTCATGTTTGCAAGGCACACACTTATGGACTGAGCTCTCATACCCAACCAATATTTTATATCTCTAAAAGATTAAACCAGACATTACTCAGGTTTTCAACTTTGCTCTGTGTATAAATGCAACTCTGATCTTTTACTTATAGGCACAGGCTGACATGGAATGGGGAAGATACTTTAGTAACATCATGAGATGACTAACTGTAAAAGTCCTGAGCTAGCACACTGGAGAGGTCCAGACAGCTTACTGCAGATACATTATAGTGCTGATCTTTCTATCCAACAGGTAGCGGCTGTGGCAATAGTAACTGTAGCTCTGGGCTACTGTCTTTTGTATTGTTGCTATCCCACTGTGCTGCAGCACAGTTGTACATGTCTGTTGTTTCGCCCACACTAAACCTAGAGCATTGGTTTGTGAAGCACATACACTCCTAAGCTTTCTAGATGCTTCTAAATCAGCTCTAAAGAAGCAGGACACAGTTATGCTATCACCCGCAGTGTTTAACAAGTCCGTGTTTCCCTGTGGCTGTCTTGTATTTGATGCTGTATTTTATATCTGCCAGTCCAATTGGAACAGTCTTACTTCATGCTGCTCTGCTCATACACAATACTAAACATTATTATATTTGTATTATATTAATTTATATTATATTATAGTCTATTTATAGAGGGTGTGTGTGTGTGTGTGTGTGTGTGTGTGTGTGTGTGTGTGCCACAGCACAGGAGTAGAGGTCAGAAGGCAACTTGTTGGGGTCAGTCCTTTTCTCCTTTAGTGTAAATCATAGGTATTGAACTTGAGATGCCAGGTTTGGGAATAAACACCTTTACCTGCTGAGCCATCTCACCAGCCCTTGCACTTTTCTCTTTTTAGTTAGTGATCTCTAATCCCTGAAGTGTCTTTATCTGCATTACCAGGTTTCTGCTGGGTAGTTTGGCCCAGCCCATGGTTTGTTTTCATAGTTCATATTGGATATGCTTTTTTATCAGCCAGATTCTGTTGTGCAGTGACATTTCAACACAGGTCATATGAGTTTCCTTACATATCTTCTGACAGAAGACAAAGTGGCTTCCTCTCTCTAAAGTTAAATCATATTAAATCTTTCTTAGGATTTATTAATGCATAGTGTGAGACAGTCCCGCAACTTCTCTCCCTATGAGTGGAGATGTGTCTGTGCTCCCAACATTCTAAACTGTCTGTTTGCTCCCTCTGACCTGTGATGTCATTTGTTATGCATTGGTCTTCTTGTTTGAGGACATTTGCATCTGCACTCTAGGTTTGCCCATTGGACTCTGTGCTCATCTCTCTGTTGACAAACTGCTGTCTTATTAACTCACCTTCACATACCCTGTTGGCCCAGGGCAGGCAACGAAAGGACTTTATTCTCTTTCCCCAAACTATAGTGTCTTTTCTCTGGGTTCCTATGAATATTTGAATGTGTTTCTAAAGCTCCAAGCTGTTCCCTAGATTTCTGATCAATTATCTTTGTATATTGATTAATTTGTTAGCATAGGGCATATGTGAAAAATTCAGTTTTACAGCACAGCAGTGTGGGACAACTTTGAATTAATTCACAGCACTTTTAAAAACATATATTTAAATTTTATTGCATTGTGTATCTATGAGTGTCTGCCACGTGTGTGCAGGTACCCAGAGAGGCCAGAAGAGGACGTCGAATTCCCTGGAGCTGGACTTACAGGTGGTTGTGAGCTGCCTAGTGTGTGTTCTGGGAACCAAATCAAAGCACAGTATATACTCAGCCCGGGAGCCATCTCTACAGTCATCCTACCATCTTTTATGTATGTCACTGTGTTGCCTTTTTTCCAAATCAATCATTACATATTTGTTGAAGTTAGTGTAAATTATTTGAGAGCTTTCCTGATATTGCTGATGTTGTTAGCGAAACTGTTAAGTCCATTTCATCTGGACATAGCTGCTTATTGTACATAGGATGTATTGATTATTTCCCAAATTTAGTCTGCTAATGGCATACAAGCTAAGTAAATATAGAGTTATATTAAGCAATTCTTCATAATCTATGACAATGGCATGTTTTTGTCTTTAAATTTCTTTAGCTAGATGTGAAAACATTTTTATGCTTATTTATTCTTTAGTTAGGATTTCAACATGTTTGATAGTATATTTTGAAACACTATTAATTACACATAAATTTCTATGCCTATATTCATAATCGAGATTGGCCTATAAATTCATGTTCATATATATAAAGATGTAAAACCTTTGTAGAATGAATTGTAAAGCTCCTTATTTTTTTCTTTTTCAACATTTAGATTTTTTTTAAAAAATTTGAAGTTATAAATGCATGCTCTTTCAAGAATAATACAGTTTGTCTTAAGTTGTTTAGCTCTACTATACAAACAAGCCCAATGAACTTCCTTCATCTTAAGCATCCTATGACCTACCATCTTTCTCTCTCCATTAACAAAAATCTCCATGATTACACATTTGCCTCAAGGTTACCAGAAAACTCTCCTGTGTTACTCTTGAATTTTCAGTCATAGTAACACATTGATTTCCTGCCCCATGAGAGAAGGAGTTATCTTCTTTTCCTTTCTTTGCTCCTATGCATATATGGGCTTCTTTCTAGTTTCCTAGCCTCCCGGTAGAGTGGTTAGAACACACCTTAGTGTGGTCACATCAGTATTTTCTTTAGACATTACATAAGAGCTATTAGAAACCGAGACCATGTCTTTCTTTTTGGTTTTACTTTAAGTAAACAATGATGGCAGTTGCCTTTTGGTTTGTTTCTTGCTTAGCTTTGATGTTCCAGCACCAACTCAATCCCCAGTAGGACCCTTCATCAAGTCAGTAAAAGCCTCCTTTCACAGCAGGTGAGTGCAGTGGTTATTCTATCAGTTCTTATACAGAAAATCCTCTCCAGGAGAATTCTGCACTTTTACAAAGTAATGGGAAACCACTACAAATGGAACTAGGTACTATTGGGCCTAGTGTGATAAAGGGTAGGTCTGATCATTCACACAGGCTTCCTTAACAAAGGACTTCTCAGAGCCTTTAAAATGTTTCATGCATGGTCAATATTGTCTAAACATCTTGCCCATGGGATATATGTTACTTCATATGTAATGTACGTTGGAATGGATTATCTTAAGGTTTTGTTCCGTAGTTTTGTTTGGGTTGAGTATTTCCCCATTCCTGATCCCTGTATTTTAAAGTGTCTAGTCAGTCCCCAAGTTAGGAGAACTATAAAATGTTAACTGACATTCCTGTCTATCTATCTATCTATCTATCTATCTATCTATCTATCTATCTATCTATCTACTTTCATGGAATAGCAAGAAAAACAGAAACAAGGATGGCTCCTGTCTTATTCCCAATTTCCTGACCAACTTCACGACTCTCAATGAGGACACTGAGTACCAGGCAACATTTGCCTAGTTCTCAACTATGTGTCCAAGGGACACAGGTGAACTGGTGTCTGAGGGCAAAGCTACTACATGCAGGGCTCAGAAGATCAAGTTCAAGAGGAGCTATTCTTTTGTTGTTTTTTTAAAGATGCAGCTTCTTGATTTTGCTGCTGTAGTCTTTACTTTTTTTTATTCGATATATTTTTTATTTACATTTCAAATAATTTCCCCTTTTCTGGCCCCTGACTCCCCGAAAGTCCCATAAGCCCTCTTCCCTCCCCCTGTTCTCCCATACACCCCTTCCCACTTCCCTGTTCTGGTTTTGACCTATACTGTTACACTGAGTCTTTTCAGAACCAGGCCACTCCTCCATTCTTCTTGTACCTCATTTGATGTGTGGATTATGTTTTGGGTATTCCAATTTTCTAGGCTAATATCCACTTATTAGTGAGTGCATACCATGATTGATCTTTTGAGTCTGGGGTACCTCACTTGGTATGATGTTCTCCAGCTCCATCCATTTGTCTAAGAATTTCATGAATTCATTGATTCTAATGGTTGAATAATATTCCATTGTGTATATATACCACATTTTTTGCATCCATTCTTCTGTTGAGGGATACCTGGGTTCTTTCCAGCTTCTGGCAATTATAAATAGGGCTGCTATGAACATAGTAGAACACGTATCCTTATTAGCTGCTGAGGAATCCTCTGGGTATATGCCCAGGAATGATATAGCAGGATCCTCCGGAGTGATGTGCCCAGTTTTCTGAGGAACCACCAGACTGATTTCCAGAGAGGAGCTATTCTTGACAGACTGGAATATTAAGTTTCTCCCAAGGAACTCATGCTCCTCTTCCTGTGATGTGAGATTGCAAGAACTGAGACCTCAGCTGTGAGCAGGTAAGAACCAAGTCTGGGCGCAAGGAAGATGCAGAGTGTGATTCACATAAAGATCTTTGGGACTGCTTAGTGTTGGACTGTGGTTAAGAAGTAACTGGTGAGTTGGTTTTTATAACAGTAACTGAATTGGGTAATACTTCATATAACTCAAAAAACTGAAATGGTTCTATTCTCATAAGATAGAAGAGGAACTCAGATCCCAAACGTTTTAATGAATTAAGAAAGATGTGGGCTGGAGAAATGGCTCATTGGTTAAGAGCACTGACTGCTCTTCTAGAGGTCCTGAGTTCAATTCCCAGCAACCACATGGTGACTCATAACAATCTGTAATGGAATCTGATGCCATCTTCTGGTGTGTGTCTGAAGACAACAGTGTACTCATATGAAATAAACAAATAAATCTTTAAAAAAGAGAAAGATATACAGATGAACAACAGAAGATTGGGTCAACATTTTGCTCATCTGACACCTTGCTCTCGACCCATGCTTCTTTGGCATCCACATGATAGCCTTCACTTGGGTATACTAACTTGTGTGTTCTCAAAGCACTAACTATCCCCTGTCAAGATGCTAATACAAAAGGGTAGCAACTGAGGCCAGGGTTTCACTCTACCAGGAGTCTATGATGATGCCATAGATTTCTGACATAAACGTTTTCAGCAGAAGTCTAGTCACCTGAAAAGTCTAGTCACCTATGCATGACAGTAAGCAAACTTAATATGTAAAATAAAGAGAGACACCACCCTGCGCTAACTAGAATAGCAAACTGACTGCAAGAAGCCACAGCAATCTGTGGGAAGCTATTTTACAGGGATGCTCCCTGCCATGAATTCCCAGGTAGTTGTTTTTAGAGCTGAACTTAGTTACTGGCAGCTGAACAGTTAAGACAGACTCCCCTCCTGATTGCCTTCTCTTCCTTAGTCACCTGGGCTTTGCAATCTTGGTTAACGCATGAACCCCTAAGATCTGGATTTCTTTTGCTCCTACAGGCAAGATGAAGCCTGCGTATGTTCTCTAAACTAGAGAAGCTTCAAACATAGCCCCTGGGAGACTGTTCTGTCTTCCAGATACCCAGAAAGCTTTGGTTCTTAATTAAGGTCCAGATTATAGACCCAATCTTCTTAATAACCTCCTCTACTGTGTTGGCTTTTTATCTTGCTGGGACAAGATACCTGACAGAAATGACTTAAGAGAGGAAAGGTCTATCTTTGCTCACAATTCTGGAGTACAGTCCATCATGGGGTGGCAGAAAGCATGGAGGTAGGAGCTGAGGAACATGGTCCTCAATTAGCTTTCTTTTTCTTTCTTGTTTCTAGTTAGTCAAGGACCCCAGCCTATAGAACACTGCTGTCCACATTCAGGGTGGACTGCTCTACTTTAATTACCATAATCTAGAAACTCACACTAACTCCACAGATGTGCCCAGAGACTTGTCTTCTAGGTGATCCTAGATCCTGATGAGTTGATAATGAATTTCACTATTGAAATCACTCATTTCTATACTTTTGGTTGGTACCTCCACCCTTTGTTAACATTTATTTTACTTCCAATTGTGTGTGTGTGTGTGTGTGTGTGTGTGTGTGTGTGTTACAGGTACCTACAGAAACCATAAGATAGTATCAGATACTCTGGAGATATAGTTATAGGTAGTTGTAACCTGTCCAAATTTGATGCTGGGAACCAAAGTCAGGTCCTCTGCAAGATCAGTAAGCATTCTTCACCATTGATCTACATCTTAACTCCTATACCTTCTACTATTTAAATTATTAGTTTGGCAGGGTAGATTAGAAAGAACATTATTAATCCATTTGGTATTTGGTACCTGAGAAAATTTCCATTTTGAGGGGAGGTAATATCTTCTAGATCACTACACATGTCCACGTGTACCTTGGTAAGTAGAAGAACTCCCATTTTCCATGGTGGAATCCCATGTCCTATGGGTTTAAATCATTCTTATCATTTTTTAGAAAGAAAATACAAAACAACATGGCCCCAAACTCTAAGGATGTTTTTATAAAACTATGATGACATTGGCCTGAACAGCTCCCTTAAACATTACTCCCTGTCCCCCTTAATCCACACTACCTCTATTTTAAGCAGTAATATCTATGCATATAAATAATTCCACATTGTTTTCATTTATATGCTCTTAAAATCTCTTCCCTACAATGTTTGTGGCTACTTGCTCTTCCATAAACTTGATGCAATAGTCTTGGTATTTCTAGAAGAGTCCATTTATTTTCATGAGCATCATTCTTCTAGCCAATCTTGTGCTGGCTGTGTATAGTTTCAGACCAATGTCATGCATCTTATCCTCATGTTGGGCTTTCAGAATGAGATAGTGGCTAATTGTCATAAGAGGTTAGCATCAGAAACCAGAAATTGCAAGTCAAAACTCTATAAGGCAGAATTATGGGCAGAGGACTATGGGGTCAAAGGTTAAGGTAAGGACTGAAAGGCAGGATGTCAGTTACGCATAGGGTGTGAAGATCAAAACAGGGACCTGGGGTGCTTAGTGCTACAAGAGAAGCAGCACTCTGGAAAGTGGGACACCTCCCTTCCCTAAATGAATTCATGAAATTCTTAGACAAATGGATGGAGCTGGAGAACATCATACTAAGTGAGGTAACCCAGTCTCAAAAGATCAATCGTGGTATGCACTCACTGATAAGTGGATATTAGCCTAGAAACTTTGAATACCCAAGACATAATCCACATATTAAATGATGTCCAAAAAGAATGGAGGAGTGGCCCCTGGTTCTGGAAAGACTCAGTGCAAGAGTATAGGGGAATTCCAGAACAGGGAAGCGGGAAGGTGTAGATGGAGGAATAGAGGGAGGGAAGAGGGCTTATGGGACTTGCGGGGAGTGGGGACCCAGAAAAGGGGAAATCATTTGAAATGTAAATAAAAAAATATATCAATAAATAAAAGACTATTTGCTTACTGTCCTTCATTCATCCTTCTTGCTATATTTGGTGGGTCCTGGGGTCACTGGGGACAGGGGAGTCTCATAAGAGTCATTTGTGACTGAGATGATTTTGTATATATTGCTCTGTCCCTGACAACACTGGAATTACAAGAATGTATGATACAATGCCAAATTTCTGCCCTCATAAGAGAACCTGTCCCACCCACAGTCTATACTGAGCATGGAACACCCAGAGACCCACTCTGGGTCTCTGCTCTGTGATCAGTGAGCAGCTGATTCAGGCAGTCCAAGGCCTTACAAAAGCCAAGAGGACCTGTCTGATTTCTCATTGCAAAGTTTTGCTATTTGGAGACCTGGAGAAGATGGCCAGAGTATAACAGACTCTACACGAAGTACAGGGATCTATCAACTGTGATGAGGGACGAGGGTTAAAGTTAGAAGACAACGGCAACCCAGTGTGGTGCAAGAGAAACAGAGCAGACATCCTCATGGGAAGTCACCTCAGAAAAAAAGCCCTTCCCTAGATACTGCTGCTTAGCCCTCACCATGACCCACCTCTTCACCTTCTCCCAGATTAGCTTACACACACCTTTTTAAAAATTACATCTCTGCATTTTCCCTCCAAGAATATGCTACAAGAATCCCTCTTCTTTCCAATTAAAGATTGCTGAAACAAAGATCCTAACAGTGAAATCTCAATAAATACCCAGTTCCCCAGAGATGCCTGTGTGTGTGTGTGTGAGAGAGAGAGAGAGGTTGCCTTGATGTCACATCTCTAACACACTGCAAGTCTGGCAAGAAAAACCGAAGAGTCCATTGCCTACTTTGACAGGCAGACAATGAAACCAATTAAGGAATGAGTTTTCTGAATGGCTTTTACCTTCAAGGTCAAGGCTTGACTCCTTGGAACCTTGGCAGAGTCATGCAGTCAGGGGAGAGAAAAGAAATCCTTCCTGAAGATGACAGGCTTCTGAGCAGATGGCTAGTAAATCAGGGTCCCAATGCGAAATATTGATGCTTTGTGGTGGTGGAGGGGATTGTGGGTGACATACTAGCCAAGTTAATCGTATAGAGAAGACTCCAGGAATCCACTGGTCACTGCCCATTCAGTGTGAGCAAAGATCCTAACAGTGAGGGAGGGAACCGTAAAAGCCATTGAGAAACTCTGGGCCAGCAGGGATCAAAGGGGGTGAAGATCAAGGTGACATTTATACTTACAGAGGTCTCTAAAGAAGAAGCTGTCACTTGCAAATGAACTAGGGTATGGACCCTGTATGAGCTTTCAAAAGGAAGAGGTTCACCTAAGATTGATATTATCAGGCACCACACACTGTCATGATGGGTTCTTCAATATATCCACAGCAATGCCAACAACAAACATGTGATACAAAGAGCATAGCACTGAACCAGTTGTGTCCAGACATGAAGTCTCTGAAGATCAGCTCTGAGTTGTGGGCCACTACTGAATTTGCTGTTAAGTGTTGATTCAGTGGGACATGTAACTGTAATTCCTGCTCCTTAGAGTAGGCTGCTCTTCCCCAGGGAGCTCTCCCTGGGGCTGGAATCAATCAAGACCAGCCTGGATGACGTGCTGGAGAGAGGAGGGATGATGCTCATGATCTGGAGAGAGTTACAGATGACTACAGGGAAGCTGACACCCAGTTCCTAGATGGATACCATCCTGGTCTGGAGACTCCAACAGCATCCAGTATACTTAGGCATATCCCACAGGCAGTCTTCAGGCACTGTTTAGATACAGTCTTACTCACAGCTTTTCATTTCTTAGGAGGCATTTAGTACCCAGTGCCTCACTCCATCCTCACAGTCACCTTGCAAAGGATGAATGGTAACACCTATTGAACAGATGAAGAAACTGAAGTTCTGAGAGGTGAACCCAACTGTCCAAGCTCACACAGCTGGCTACTGGTATGGCTCTCTTGCAACATATCACTGTAACATAGTGCACATTATCTCCCCATCATGCCTCAGCACTGGCCTGCTGCTACTTCTCCAGCAGCTGATGGAGGCAGATATCACTGCCTTCCTCACAGTGTCCCTGAAGACTCAAACATTATAATGTATGCAAATCACCTATGTTTCCTGTTCAATTGATTCCATAGGGCTGGGGCATCCGGGTTGGGCTGGTACTACAGACTGTGGATGACACTAGTGGGAACAACCCACTAGCTGACGCCAACACTTCCATATCACCCACCTAGTGAGGCACAGGCTCTTCCTGTGAACCTCAGTTCCTTCCCTCCCCACTGGCAGCAAGTAGTGGCCAGATCTGTGAAGCATCCTCAAGTCTCTCCTAATGAAATTAAACCCAGACTGATGTCCCTAATACTCCCCAGCTGTGTTCTAGTGTGTGTCATTAGGGTAATTATGCAGGAGAAGTGAACATGGAAGCTAAAAGAGTCATCTAGCTGGGGTCACTGAAAACTGCAGACAGCACTTGATTAGGAGGCTAAGAAAAGGTGCACATCAGGGACAAAGGCAGTGGCAGCGGGGCAAAGAGGTGTAGTGGCACCAACTGGATACCTACTGTTCCTGTCTTAAGCTGTGAGAGTTGTTCTGAGTCATTCTTGTAGGGGTTCATTGACATAAGCATTAATATGGATTCTTATTGGCCTGTTTTCATTCATTAATCTAAAGAATGACTCTCCATTGTGGAACTGGAGGCACAGGTGAAAATTGATGCACAAAGAGGAACATCTGGTGATGAAGTAGAGCCCTAGTGTGGGTGCACACTAGGGCTTCATATCTGTTGGTGTGGGATACACGTAGTTCTCAAAATTTCAACCCTCAATAAGTGAATGAATAAAGGGAAAAAGAATGAATGAATGAAAGAAGGAAGATTGGTTGAGATAAATGAGACCATGTGAACATGTCAGAGTAATCACATAATTAAAAACAAGCAAGCAAGCAAGCAAGCAAACACCATTAAAAAAAGGCACACCACACTCTTGGACCCACAGCTGTGGCTATTGATATGTGATCTTCAAAATATTTGGCCTATCAGTACCCTGTCACCAGAGGGGAGGAGCTCCTGGGCTTCATCTCTTCCTAAGGACTTATATGGAGGTTCAGTGGTGTAGCCAATGATAAAGTCATACACTCCTGTAAACAACCTTCATGAAAATCACAGGGTCACAGTAAAAGATAGGAAAGTGGAAGGGTGACTAGCTAGAAAGAGGAAGGTTAGGAGAGAGAAGGACAAAAGTGGGGGACAGAGGTGAATATGATCAAAATATGTATATACATGCAAGTATCATGACAAAACACATCATGTATAATTAATATATTTGAAACACAAAAGGTAAACCATCCTTCACACTAGATCGCACAAAGGTATCTTCCACAGCCAATCCTGGAGTATGTCACATGTTGTACTGAATGTCTTTCTCAACACTGTCTTGTCATCTGGAGGCAATGAGGCTGGTTTCACAGCAGTTGCTGTAGAGCCTGATGAAAGAAATCAGGCATATCTTAGAAGTGTTCTTCAGGGACAAATGGGATGGAGTCTCTCGTGTCTACCATTTGACTCTTCTGATTGACCCAAAATTACATGGTGGACAGCTTGGAGTCACAGAAAGGCTGTGATCTGTAAGGGGGTTCCTGCCTACCATTCCGTAATCCCATTTCTCTAAACTGAGCTCATGTGGATGCCAAGTAGCAATGAGTTAGCGATGGTTGAGCAGCAGGGAGTTGTGGTTGAATGGAGACACAGATGAGTTCACGGAAATGTAGGCTGCGTTGCTTAACAAGGACACAACTTGAATAAAAGCCACCTCAGCTTTACCCTCAGATGACCGAGCTTCAGGAACACTCTGAGAAGAAGTAGGACTTTCTGGTCTGAAATGCACTCTTCATTCTAGATCGCTGAGAGGCTCAAGTTGTACTTTTCAGAGTGAGGATGAAACTAGGATAGGAAAAGTGAGACCATCGTCACCCACTTTCACCTTGGTTAAAATGACAACAGCAACAACAATGACCTTAACACAATCTCCAGAGAAATACTTTTTCTAGAAACATTTGAAAGATACATCAATTCACTCAAGTTTCTGGAACCCATTCATACTACAGGGCAGCTATGCCAGGCAAATTCTTGTGAACAAGGTGGCTGTCTGAACACTAGAGCAGAAGACTATTGCTTCATGACCTAGTCACACACAAATCCTTATTCCCAGGTGTCAGTCTCCTCCATGGTTCCAGCTTCTCATTCTTTTTTTTTTTTAACATGTTGTTATTATCTTTCTTTTTTTATATTTTTATTTTCTATATTCTTTGTTTACATTCCAAATGATTTCCCCTTTCCCAGATCCCCCCTCCCCATATGTCCCATAAGCCTTCTTCTCTCCACCCATTCTCCAATCACCTCTCTCCTTTTTCTCTGTCCTTATATCCCCCTCCAATGCTAGATCAATTCTTTCCAGGATCAGGACCCTCTCCATACTTCTTCATGGGAGTCATTTGTTATGCTATTTGTGCCTTGGGTATTCAAAGCTTCTGGGCTAATTAATATCCACTTATGAGAGATTGCATTCCATGTGTATTCTTTTGTGATTGGGTTACCTCACTTAGGTTATTTTCCAGATCAAACCATTTGCCTAAAAATTTTGTGAATTCATTGTTTCTAATTGCTGAGTAGTATTCCATTGTGTAAATATACCACATTTTCTGTATCCATTCCTCCTTTGAGGGACATCTGGGTTCTTTCCAGCTTCTGGCTATTATAAATAAGGCTGCTATGAACATAATGGAGCATGTGTCTTTATTGCATGCCGGGGAATCCTTTGGGTATATGCCCAGGAGAAGTATAGCAGGGTCCTCCGGAAGTATCATGTCCAGTTTTCTGAGGAACTGCTAGACTGATTTCCAAAGTGGTTGTACCATCTTACAGCCCCACCAGCAGTGGAGGAGTGTTCCTCTTTCTCCACATCCCCGCCAACACCTGCTGTCTCCTGAGTTTTTGACCTTAACCATTCTGACTGGTGTAAGGAGAAATCTCAGGGTTGTTTTGATTTGCATTTCCCTAATGACTAATGGCGTTGAGCACTTCTTAAGTCGGATGGCCGAGAGGCACCTTAAGAAGTGCCCAGCTTTTCATTCTTAATAACTTCTATTTGCTGGGGAATCATACAGTGGTGTGATGATAAATGACATGCAGATAAATACATTAATTTATAAAAGGTGCCATGTGCTTTGGGAGAAGTCCCCGAGTGTATTTATGGGAGAGAACGGGGCAGTGGGCTGGGATTGTGTTGAAAGGTAACGGGACATAGATCCCTACGACAATGTCCTTCAGAAAAAAAATTTCAAAAAGCTTTAACTATTTGCAATGGAGGAAAGAATTATGCATGGATGCAGCTAAATGGTTACATCTTACAGGATTACTTTTGCCAAGCACTTAGCTGAAAATGTCAACTACAACCCATGATTTGACAATCATTAATGCATAGTGCTTCTTCTTCACAGTAATGATTCAGCAAGGTTTGAAGTAATGTCTTTCCTGGTTGTGACAGACTACTCTGACCAAAGCAACTTAAGAGAGAAAGGGCTTTTTTTGGAGCATAGTTCCAGGAGGTAGTCCTTCATGGCAGCAATGGCATGGTGGCAGAGACAGGAGTCTGGCTGGCTACATGGCATCTATACCCAGAAAACACAGGTAGTGAACAGGAAGAGGTAGTCAGGATATAAAGTCTTAGGGCTAGCTCCAGTGACCCGCTTCCTCCAGCGAGGCTCCATCTCCTGAGGAGATGCTTGAATACAAGAGCCTATGTGGGGTGTTTCACAATCAAAGAACTACAAGCAATAAACCAGGTCATGTCTGCATAACACTTGTGTGGCCTTGACTTCTTTTATGTGGGAAGCACACATTCTGATCACTCGAGCTGCACATCCAAATTTTGAGAAACACATTTAGTTAAAGAGTATCTCTCAAGTGTGGGTGACACAGGTTTTCTGAGGCTTCATAGCCCAAGAAAAGCCCAAGTATTTGAACTATAAGCTCATACACAGCCTATGCCTTTGCTTTTGTGCCACACAGAGTATTTGACTTGGAAGAGCTGTGGAAGTCAGCTCTGAGCCAACTCTGAAGACAAAGAAAGGTAAGCATCTAGAATCAGTACATTTATCCCTTCTCTGCAAAGCCAGCACCAAGAAATGCTCCATTTATTTTTCCCATGGAACTTTTTAACAGCAGCAAATGCACTTTTATTGTTCCTCCATACACTGTATAAATACCAAGTGTGTGTGTGTGTGTGTGTGTGTGTGTGTTTGTATGTGTGTCTGCGTGTCTGTGTGCATGCATACCTAAGTGTATTCTGGTGTTGGTGAATGGCAGAGAATAACTTAAGGTATATAACTTCAGGCATAATTTAAATTTTGTTTTCATTTTATACATTTTGGTCTTCAGAAAGGGTCCCTCATTGTACTGTAATTCACCTAAGTAGGCTAGGCTGGCAATCCTGTGAGCCCTGGGGATTTGCACATTCTGGGATTATAAGTATGTGCTTCCACATCTGGCATTATTTACACAGATTCTAGACGTGCAACTCAGCAAGGATTTAACCAAACTGAACTATTCACCCAATCCCAGTAGACACTTTCTTTCCTTGAGTATTGCAAGGTCCTAAAGTAGGAACATTTCCTGACTCTGGATCTAATTTCCTCAAAACACTAGCCCATTGATTCCACATAAAGCTGGATACTGGCTCCATCATGTCTCCCTTGCGAACACTTCCAGTTGTATCTCCTTCTGTCTTATTTATCAGTCTAGACTCCTGCTACCCTGAGCTCAGCCTGACCAGCCTGCTCCTGAGCTGTTCTCTGTGGGCAGAGAAACACAGCAGTGGTGTCTGGTTCACTTAAAAAGTTCATTGTCTTCAGCCTCAAATGGACAGTCCGTGGTTCCCAGCAGGCCCTTCACTTTTCTCCCATGGCCTCAATTCCCTCAGAAGATTATTTTATGTCTTGTCTTCCAAAAACCTCCTCTATTACTTCCTCCACTCTTAGATGATGATAAAATTGAAAAATTATCTTCCCTTTAGCACACCTGCAATCTTCATCAGAGCTCATCTTCTGCTCCTTGGCTTGGTTAAAATGGAAAAGTGCTCTTCAGTACCTCAGAACCTGACTCCTTCTCACACACTGCAGGTCTCCTCGACTCAAGCACCGCCCTGTTTGCTCTTCCTCCTCAGAGCCTGTCTTTTTCATTTTTGCTGGAGCAGCCCTACTGATAAACAAACTCCTGCCTCAGGGGAGTGGGCTGGCTCTAGGGGTGGAACTCAGGTCTCATGCATGGTCTGCCTCCCGACCCTTTCCCCTAGACTTCTTGAAAGGAAAACTAACCGAAATGTTTCTACTGATGTCCCAGTCTCTCCATGTTCCTCCGTTTTTTCTCAAGACCTCAGAGAGATCCACACACTGGCTCCACATCCTCTCAAACCCTACTTCAATTTTGCTCCTGCCCCCTCCTCTTCCTGAATGGTTTCTTTGGAAATGTGCAAGCTCAAGCTTCCAAAGGCCTTCCAAATCGAGTAGAAATATTCCAGTCCTCGTCTCCTTTAGCATCTCAACAACAGTCATCTACCATTTCCTGAACTTCCTCTTCACATGCCCACGATACCATCTCTCCTTTATCTGGCCTCCAGATTTGAATGGTAGGACTCAATCGCAGCTGCTTTTTTCCCTTTTCTTTGGCAATCACATCCAGTCTGTTGGCTTATTTTGGTGAGTTGACTTCATGTTTATCAAAGCGGTCTAAACATGCAGAGTTTTTTTTTTAATTCTTTTTATTTATTTTTTTATTCGATATATTTTTTATTTACATTTCAAATGATTTTCCCCTTTTCTGGCTCTCCACTCCCCAAAAGTCCCATAAGCCCCCTTCCCTCTCCCTGTTCTCCCACCCACCCCTTCCCACTTCCCTGTTCTGGTTTTGTCCTATACTGCTACACTGAGTCTTTCCAGAACCAGGGGCCACTCCTCCGTTCTTCTTGTACCTCATTTGATGTGTGGATTAGGTTTTGGGTATTACAGTTTTCTAGGTTAATATCCACTTATTAGTGAGCGCATACCATGATTGATCTTTTGAGACTGGGTTACCTCACTTAGTATGATGTTCTCCAGCTCCATCCATTTGCCTAAGAATTTCATGAATTCATTGTTTCTAATGGCTGAATAGTACTCCATTGTGTATATATACCACATTTTTTTTGCATCCATTCTTCTGTTGAGGGATACCTGGGTTCTTTCCAAATTCTGGCTATTATAAATAGGGCTGCTATAAACATAGTGGAGCATGTATCCTTATGACATGCTGGGGAATCCTCTGGGTATATGCCCAGGAGTGGTATAGCAGGATCTTCTGGAAGTGAGGTGCCCAGTTTTCGGAGGAACCGCCAGACTGATTTCCAGAGTGGTTGTACCAATTTGCAACCCCACCAACAGTGAAGGAGTGTTCCTCTTTCTCCACATCCTCGCCAACACCTGCTGTCTCCTGAAATTTTAATCTTAGCCATTCTGACTAGTGTAAGGTAAAATCTCAGGGTTGTTTTGATTTGCATTTCCCTAATGACTAATGAAGTTGAGCATATTTTAAGATGCTTCTTCGCCATCCGAAGTTCTTCAGGTGAAAATTCTTTGTTTAACTCTGTACCCCATTTTTAATAGGGTTATTTGGTTTTCTGGGATCTAATTTCTAAGCTCAATGCCAAACGGATCAAGGACCTACACGTAAAGCCAGACACTCTAAAGCTAATAGAAAAGAAACTGGGGAAGACCCTTGAGGACATCGGTACAGGGGGAAAGTTTCTGAACAGATCACCAATAGCGTATGCTCTAAGATCAAGAATTGACAAATGGGACCTCATAAAATTACAAAGTTTATGTAAGGCAAAGGACACCATCAAAAGGACAAATTGGCAACCAATAAATTGGGAAAAGATCTTCACCAACCCTACATCAGATAGAGGGCTAATATGCAATATATACAAAGAACTAAACATGCAGAGTTTAAAAGGCAATTAGAGAATGATAATCAGTATTATTCTCTAAACATCAGACACACTGGATAAACTTTTGACTCCATTTCTTTGCACAAGTTGACTCCCGTACCATCTAACATCTTATTTCTCCCTAGCCTGGATCTCCTGAACAGCTGACATCCTATGGCTTCCCTAAACCAAGCTACAGTGTCAAGTAAAGGCTTTCCTCCATCTCTTTCTCTGTCTTCATTTGCAAAGTCTTTTTAGTTGAAGGGCATCCTTTTAATGATGAATACAAGGGTGAAAAGGAATTATAGACATTTTAAAATCAGACTGTAAATATCTTTGTAACAATGTTCAACTCAACTAAGCCTCTTAAGATGCATATGTATGTTTGTGTACATGTTTGTATGCCTGTGTATGTTGCACATGTGTATGTGTGTGTCTACACACGTGTGGGTGTGTGCATAGCCTGTTCATGTGCATAGAGAAACCAGAGAAGGGCATGATGTTCATTGTATCACTTCCTACCTCTTATCCCCTTAACATGGGAGCTATACTGGCAGCCAGCAGACCTTGGCAATCCTCCTGTCTCTGCCTTCCTTTATCATGGTGGTTACAGGTCTCTGATAGCCTTACCTGGCTTTTAGATTGGTGTTAATGAGTTTGGAACTCAGGTCCTCATAATCTGTAGCTAATCTTCTGCCTGATTTATCTCTCCAGACAAACCATTCACGATTTTGAAGTGAATTCCATTACTTCCATGTTTTACAGTTCCTGTGGAAGTCCGTGCTCCCCAGGTTCTTTCTGCTTTGTATAGAGTGATCTTCCTTTGTGGACACTTCTTATTTTTCTGTCTCTGGGTTTAGAAACTTCACAGTAGGATCTGACATTTGGAGTTCTTTGAAATTCTTTGTGATTGGTCCGCAATGGTCCTTTGTACACTTTGCATCCTTAATTTGGGAAATTAGAAAGAAGATCAAATTAGCTGACTAGGTGGTTTCCTGCGTTAGCCAACCTGTTCCTTCTCTTTCCATTGTTCTTGAGCTGTGATGAGCCAGGACGCTACTTCCCATTCATCTTCCTATTTTCCTCTTGAATTTTAGAATGCATGAGTATACTACACACATGTATGTGCATATGTGACTACACACATGTATGGGTGTGTGAATAACCTGTTCATGTGCACAGAGAAACCAGAGGAGGGCATGATGTGCCAGATTACAATAAATGGAATCCCAACTGATTTGTTCTGTTCTGCACCCAAGACCCTGTCCAGGTGTGCTGGACATCCTGTCACCATTCAGAGACTCTCAGTTATTATCAGAGGAGCCTTGCCCCTTTCTGTTGTTTGATCTGGTTTTTCTCTTTAGTTTTGGAGACATTATGAAAAATTTTCTACTTATTGTTTGTAGACTCATTAAATAAGGAAAGCTGATTGCAAACTTTCTTAGTTTCATGGGACTTCCTGTCTGGTGTATTTTATTGTAGCTTGGACCCACTAGACAGATATTTCTTTGGTCTTTGAATATTGGGGACATTGATTACTGGGATCTATCTGGTGGCTATTTAGCCTGCCACTTCCCCAACCTATCACACACAGGTACACATCTACACCTAAAGCCTACTTGTCTTTTCTGTCACTGCCCACATAGCAGTTCTGCACAGCAGCTTTGCCTGATCATCTGATACAAGTAATAGCCCCTAGTATGACTTTCCTATTCCTTGCTCTGAGACACCACTCACATTTACATGATGGAATCACGTATCATATAGCTGAGTATTTACCAGGATCTTTTCTGTTGTTTAACCGCAGGCATTGTAGGCAAGGTCCATTTTTTAAAATTTCTTCTACACTACAGTTTCAAGTCTTTGCATTCAAACATAGCATGCTCAATTAATATTTATCCAGTTGATAGAAAAGTGAAGGCATGAATGAGTGGACAAGTGGATAAATAGAAATTCCAGTTTTGATCAGCCTCTGAATCTTTATGACCTTAGGCAAGTCAATTACCTTCAAGTTTTGCCTTGATTGGCCTCTTTAGACTTAGAATGCCAAGGCTTCTTCTACTCAAGAGGTATTTATGAGGTAAAAAAATATAAATGAAGTGTGTGCATGTGTGCACGCACGTGTGTGTGTGTGTGTGTGTGTGTGTGTGTGTGTGTGTTTGTTTGTTTGTTTGTGTGTGCTGAGTACAAAAAGATTTTCAGGTAAACTGGAGGGATTACAAAGACTAAACATGACTCAGTCCACCTTTTTCTTTCCCTTTTTTCCATATAGAAACCTTCATTTAACACTTCAGAGCTCATGCACAGGTAGCATCTTCTAAGTGGTGCTGTTAGTAAGAGTTCTTTTTAGATCTGAATTAACCAAACTCCATAATGTGATTCAAATCAGATATGCTGTACTCACTCCTGAGTGAGTCAAGTCATACGCAAATTCTACTTTCTGCTCTAGTTCAATGAAGAGATTTCCCATTGTCAATATAGGCTCTACTTCAAGTGTAAAGAAAGAAAGAAGAAAAGAAACTCCTGTCCATGACAGAGGATTGAACCACTCCCTATATCTGTGCCATCCTCATCTTTTCAAACTTGTCCCATGTGAAACTAAAACTGATGACTATTTATTTTTCCTGGTAAGGATAGTCAAAATAACATGTTTATTCATTGCTGATAGAAATACAAATCGATATAATCATTCTGGAAAGCTCTTTATAAATACATATTGTATGCCTTAAAGGCATTTATATTTTTTGGTTCTCAAACTGTACTTTAAAAATTATCCAATGAAATAGTCTAAAATATATAAAAATACAGTATATAAAATGATTATTTCAAGTATTACAGAGAAAACTCAAAATTATCAGAAGCAACATAAACTTCCAGTGACACATCAAGATGAACTAAATCCTGGTGGACTTTGATGAAACTAGAGAAGTCAAGATCCTGAGTGATACAGCATCAGCACAGGGGGATGATTACAGTATGGAGTGTGCCACCCAAAAACTTAAATCACCTATAGTTGGCACATAACAAAATGCATCTAAATGGTGAAATGATGGAGTGGTTATTTTTTCCATAAGGACTTGTATGTTGGTCACTTTGTTACTTGCTCTGATGCAGAGGAAAGATATAATAGGAAAAACCGTGCAAGAAATTGGAGAAAATAGCTTTATAAAATAAATTTTCTTTCTATTGATAATTTTATACACATATACCAGGAAATATGATCATCTATACATCCTAATTCTCCCTCCAGTCATATATTCCTCCCAACCTAATGTTCTATGTTCTTTCCTTCTGTCCGTCTTTCTTCCTCCTCTTCTTCTTTCTTCTCCTTCTCTTCCTCTTCCTCCTTCTCTTCCTCTTCCTCCTATGCCTCTTCCTTTTGGTAACCTGTTAAGTCTAATTCCACAGTGGGAACACAGGCTAAAGGATGAGAAAATCTACCAGTGGCTAAACCCTCAAAAAAGAAACAGCTCCTCAGTACAGCATGAGGCCTGGAGATCACTCCATTATCTATTTGAGAATCTTCTTTGCCTTGTTCTTGTTCAGGTAACCATGGTTGCTATTGGTTCATGAGTATGAACTATGCCATGCCTAGAAGACAGCATTTCACTGCATTACACAGGCTGAAATCACTGTTTAACAAAAACCTGAATTCTCTCACGTGGAAACACTGCTCTGAATTTCCTTATATTTCCTATAGAGTTAAGCCTGGACCTGAGTACACACCAAATCCAGACAGGATTAAAAAACTCGGAGCCCATTGGCCCTCTTTGATCTCAATCCTAGACTCTTCTGATTCTCTAGCATTGCAGGATTGATTCTTAAAGAGGAAGCAAACAGACTTTTTTTTCCTTTTCCTTTTTCACTGTAGATCTGTACTTCTATTCTTTTTTAATTAACTTCACATCCCATTTGCAGTTTCCCCTTGCTTCTCTCCTCCCAATTCGGCTGCCCTCACCTTTCCTCTTCCCACTCTCCCCCATCCACTCCTCCTCCCTTTCTCTTCAGAAAAAGGCCAGCATCCTTTGGATATCAACCAGCCACGGCATAGCAAGTTACAGTCAGTCTAGCCACCTCCTCTTCTCTATTAATGCTAGAAAAGGCAACCAGTATGGGGAAAGGGTCCTACAGTCAGGTAGTAGAGTCAGAGACAGCCCTTGCTCCCACTGTTAGAAATCCCACAAGAAGACCACGCTACATGACTGTACCATATATGAAAGGCCCAGATCAGGTCTATGTAAGCTCCTTGGTTGGCGATTCAGTTTTGTTGTCTGTGACCCCAGGTTAGTTGATTCTGTGGGTTTTCTTGTGGTGTCCTTGACACCTTTGGCTCCTACAATCCTTCTTCATCCTGTTTCAAAGGATTCTCCAAGCTCTGCCTAATGTTTGGCTGTGGGTTCTGCATCTGTTCCTATCAGTTGCTAAATGAAGCCTCTCTGATGATAATTGAACTAGACTCCAACCTATGAGTATAACAGAATCCTTAGGAATCGTTTCATTGACATAATTTTTCTTTTTGCCATTTGTATTTGGTTTTATCCTGAGTCTCTTGGCTATTCAGCCTCTGGTTCCTGACTCTCTCTGGGCAGTGTCAGGAATGGGCACCCTCTCATGGCATGCGTCTCAAGATGGACCAATTGTTGGTTGGCTACTCCCACAATTTTTGTGTCACCTTTACCCCAGTACATCTTGTAGGCAGGACAAATTGTAGGGTGGTGTCCTAATCCCTCCATTGGCTGTCTTGTCTGGTAATAGAAGATTCAGGCTGCATATCCTCCATTGCTAAGAATCTTAGCTAGGGTCATTATCACAGATTCCTGGGAGTTTCCACTGCCCTAGCTTTCTAGCTCATCCCAGAGATGCCCCACCCTTTCCCGTCGTCTTTCTGAGCACGCCCTCCTTCTGTCCTCCCCTCACCTGACCCTTCCGTTTCTATCCCCACCCTTACCATTGTTCAGTCACCTCCCCCACCCACCCTCAATGTCTATTCTGTTTCTCCTTCTCAGTGAGATTCACGTGCCCCAACCCCCGCTTGCTTGAGTCCTCATTGTTATGTACCTTCTTTGGGTCTGAGGATTGTATTGTGGTTATCTTGTACTTTATGGCCAATATCCACTTATAAGTGAGTACATGCCATGTTTGTCTTTGAGGGTCTGGCTTACTTCATACAGGATGATCCTTTCTAGTTTCTTCCATTTGCCTGCAAGTTTCATAATATCATTGTTTTTAATAGTTGAGTAAATGTATCACACAATGTATCCATTGTGTAAATGTATCACATTTTCTTTATCCATTTTTTGGTTGAGGGACATCCTGATTTAGGGGAATCTAGATTGTTTTCAGTTGCTGGCTATTATGAATAAAGCTGTTAGTAACATAGTTGAGCAAGTGTCCTGGTATGATAGAGTGTCCTTTGGGTCTATGCCCAGGGAATGGTATTGTTGGGTCTTGAGGTAGAACTATTTCCAATTTTCTGAGAAACCACTGTATTGATTTCCAAAGTGGCTGAACTAGTTTCCACTCCCACTGGCATTCATCTTTGATCTTGACCATTCTGACAGGTGTGATTTGAAGTCTCAGAATCTTTTTGATTTACATTTCCCTGATGGCTAAGGAAGTTGAACTTTTCTCTAATGTTCAATGCTCAATGACTTCTCAGCCATTAAAGATTTCTCTGTTGGGAATTCTCTGTGCAGATCTGTACCCCCATTTTTCAAATTGGATCATTTGATTGCTGATTTCCAGCTTCTTGAGTTCTTTATATGTTTTGGATATCAGCCCTCTCTCAGATGTAGGGTTGGTGAAGATCTTTCCCATTCTGTAGGTTGCCATTTTGTCCTTTTGACAGTGTCATTTGCCTTACAGGGGCTTTTCAGTTTCATGAGATCCCATTTATTAATTGTTGATCTTAGTGCCTGTACAATTGGTATTCTCTTCAGGAGGTAGCCTCCTGTGCCAATGTGTTCAAGACTATTCCTTTTTTTCTCTGCTGTCAGATTCAGTGTATCTGGTTTTATATTGAGGTCTTTTATTCACTTGGACTTGAGTTTTATGCAGGGTGATAGATAAAGATCTACTTGCATTCTTCTACATGCAGACATCTAGTTAGACCAGCACCATTTGCTGAAAATGCTTTCATTTTTCTGTTGTATTTTTTGGCTTCTTTTTATTTTATCAAAACTTAGGTGTCCATAAGTGTGTGGATTTGCTTCTGTGTCTTTGATTCGATTCCTTTGATCAGTTTGTCTCAAGCAGGGTTTCTTTAAGAGTGTGTCATACTACTAGGGAGTACAGCAGGTATATCTATCTACCTAAGATCTCAGCAAACTTCCTATATGGGACTAGACAGAAAGATTCTTAGACACTGTGGGCCAGGACAGTTGCAACTAACTATTCATTTTAAGTAGTAGAATGAAGGCAGTCATGAATGAGCATAACCTTACCCCAAACTTTATGTACACTAACAGTAGGAGCTTGCTGCTGTTGTTGCAGCTAAGAGGTGTTTGACTCCCTGTGATTTTGATGCTTCTACTTGTCATCAATATCCAGTTAGCACCATATGCTTCTCAGGGCTCTTGTTAGACAAATTTTACATATAATTTTAAAAACAACTTGTAAAATTAAATTTTATGTTTTGTATCTCATAGATAAGCAATTCAAGTTCAGAAAGTTGCACACATTACCCAAGATTATTCTGAAAACTGGGGTTTCAGTTTCTGAATCCAAGTTAATACCATTGAACTACAGTGTTTTTTGAAATTAATCTCTCTCTCTCTCTCTCTCTCTCTCTCTCTCTCTCTCTCTCTCTCTCTCTTTCTCTCTTGCACCGTGTATTTCTCTCTTTGAGTGTATGTGTATGTATGTATGCATGTGCATTTGGGAGACAAAGATTGTTATTGTGTGTTTTCCTCCCAATCCTCTCCTTGTCTTTTGAGACAGAATCTCTTCCTGAACTAAGAAATCATGGATGTGTTAGATTGTCTGTGTAGGAAGCTCCACCAGACCCATCTTTTCTCTACCTGCCTACTATAGACTCACCTGTGACCACACCCAGCTTTCCACAGATGCCCAAGCTGGAGGTCAGAAAAGAAGGTAGAGGCTTCCCCTTTAAGAAAAGATTGAAGTTATAGGTCATCATTCTTGGCTGGACATTAATTATTGAGTTTATATACATCACATGCATATAGGACCCAGAGAGATCAGGAGAGGGTGATGGATTCCCCAGGAACTGGAATTGCAGGTAGTTGTGACCCACCATGTTGGGTATTGGGAACTGAACCTGTGTCCTCTGCAAAACCGGTATATGCTCTTAACCCCTGAGCCACCTAAAGCCTTCCTTCCCAATGTATTAAATGACAAATATCATCCTAGGGGGTGAGAAGAAAGCATTAGCGTGTAGTATAAAGACTGCAATTTGTGATTCTCCCGATACATCCATTTCACATAGATATGTGAAAAAGTAAACTATTAACAACAGCATGGTGACAGATATAGTCTCTGAAGAGTAGGATTATGTGTAAATTGGTTTCCTCTGTGTATGTATGAGTGTGTGTTTCACAAATCTCCCATAATATTCATAACATTCACCATATAATAAGCACAATGTACACACTGTACAGTAGGCAGTACATTTTGCATAACTATAAAATATTTTGTCACCTTGGATATTATAAGATGACTATTTCCTGGATTCTTAACCTCAAAACCATTGAGTTTAAAAGCTGCCATTATTTGATTTATGAGCATTAAACCAGACATTAAGTCCATTTCAGAATCAGTCTGTGTCTTCAAGTGTCAAATTTACTGGAATGAAGTGATTATTTCTCCTATCATCCAACTAGCTCCTTTACCCTGTGAATATCTCTGTTATTTCTTAACATATCTATCCATCCATATTCATATATATGTATATATGTATATATATATATATATATATATATATATACATGTGTGTTTGTTTGTATGTGTGTGTGTGTGTTAAGATACAAGCCACTTGATGTGGGTGGTGAGATCCAAGCTCAGGACCTCAGGTAGAGCAGAAAGAGTTAACTACTGTCTGCTCTTCAGTTCTCTGCCATTTCTGCATTCACCTACCTCTTTGTCTTCATTTAAGCTACCTGCATTAGAAAAAGAAATACTTGACATTTGCTCCCAACCCTGCCTTCTTCAGCAAGTGTTCTATGGCTCCTAGAGAGAGACCATAGAGAGAGCAAGTGGATATGTTCTGCCTTAAATATAGAGACAGAAACATGATCATAATTCCCACAACACCAACAAATAAGGGGAACAAAGAGGACGAATGAGTTTCCCAGGCTCATCCAGTTCCTGACAGGTAGGGCTGGATAAAGCTAAGGCATGCTGGCTTCTAATAACAACCAAAGACGTACAAACAATGTTGATGTCAGCTTGCTTGTGACATCCCAAGTCTTGACACAATCCCACTGAGCACAATCAGATGAATACATAAATACAATATGGTGTGTTGATATAATAGAATATTAATCTATTCCACAACAAAAAATAAGAGCTATACATATACAAACAGCAGGGATGAACCTCAGCACCATTACCCTGAATGAAAAATATCACATAGAAAAGACCTTCTTGTGTGACTTTATTTTTGTGAACTTTTAAGAAAGCATTGAATTCCCTAGACAAAGGTCTGGTGATTGGTGGTTGGGACTGTAGTCACAGGGACAATTCATGAATCTACAACGGAAAAGAGAGAACCTTCTAAGCTGTTGGGCTTTCTTAGGAGCAAGCTTGCATGGGTAGTAGAGCCAATAACGTACTAAAAGACCAGAAAGAACCATGTCACTGTGACTCCAGCAGAGGTTAAAAGTGAGTATGTTGGGGTAGGAGAGATGGCTCGGTCAAGAGCGTATGCTGCTCTGATTAGAGCACCCAAGCACCCATAGCAAGCGGCTCACCACATCTGCACTCCAGATCCAGAGAAATCTGATGGCTCTGGCCTCCTCGCGCATCTGCTCTAGGCACTTGCAGTCTTGAGTACTTACTTACTCAGCTGCAGACATCTATGAATACATTAAAAATGAAATAAATTATAAAAAGGATTTTAAATGACTACACTTAACATTAAACATATATTTGTAAAATGCATCCCTCTGTACTTGATATCACCATACTCACTCCTCCTCAAATGTCCCTGCATTCCTTACTGGGCAGTCTATTCATTTCTGGTATAAGCAAAGATGGATACATGTGTTGTCTATTCTGAATTTTACAGAAGTGGAATGATATAGTAATTTTTGTCTTTTCTGATTTTTATCACTTGGTATGTTTTAAGGTATATAAATGCAAATACCACCAAGTAACTCCACATGTCATTAGTTGAATACAGCACAACTTGTTCACCCACTCACCTGGAAATTGTGTTTTTTTCTAGTTTGGGGCTATCATGAATAAAGACACTCTGAACATTTATCAGAAGTCTAAGGAAAGCTCCTAACTTTGCTTATTTTCTTTATTATTTGTTTTCAATTTTATTTACTCCTGCTGCTAATTTTGTCATTTACTTTCTTTTACTTTTTTTGGGTATAATATGCTTTTAATTTCTAGCTTCCTAAGGAGGAAAATTAGAGTGCTGATTATATACCTTTTCTTAGTCATAATAAGTATATTTTTAAAACCAGAACTTTCCTCTAACCACATTTCTGATTTTTACACAATATATTTTCATTTTACTACAGTTTGAAATTCATAGTTTCCTTATACTATCTTTTTTTCCATAGATGGGGTATATTAAAAGGTGACCCTCTATTTCTAGATATTGGAATGTCTGGGGGTAGCTTGTTATTGATTTTAGATTTAATGGTTTTATTATCAGATAATATTATTTTGCAAATAATATCTGCTGAAATACATTGAACCTTCTCTTGTGGTATGGAGGGGAATAAACTTAAGGAGAAGATTATTTCATACAGAAAAATAAAACAAACAAGCAAAAATCAAAAACTATACTGTGTGTCTTGATTTTTCCAGAAAAAGGGATCTTTGGATACTTTCCAAGGTGGGTATGAATTAAGAAGAGAAGCTACTCTGACTTTGGGGGAACATTGGACACCTGCTCTGAACTGATACAAATCCCTAGAGACTCTAAATGTCATTGTCTGTCTCTATTCATAATAAGGAATTCTTAAAGCTCATAGTGTTAGGAGCCATTTTAGAGTGGATCTTATAGGACCCTAAACCTGTCTTAGTTGGTGCCATTTACTGAATATACAATTAACACATATAAATACTAAGAAACTTGGAGAATTTTTAAATTCATTCTGACAGTGGAAGCTACTAAAGTTGTCCCTGCTTACTAAAGCAATATCTCATTTCTTATGGGCTAAAACAGAGATGAGCGACAGCTTTGAGGGACTTGCAAGATGTAGGGCAAGCTGATTCCCATCACGTCACATCAGATAATGCTGAAGATACATAGATCCTGAGGATGACCAACGGTTGCCAGAAACCTAATCAGTGGAAGGACAGCGTTTCCTGTGAACACTGGTGAGTTTCCCCCTTAGCCTCCTCTATCCTCACATAATAGATTCACAAGCAAAATAGCAATGGTGACATGGGTAGAGATGGCACACAGGCTTCAGGGCTTTCTGTTCACAAAGTGCAATATGGCTCCTCTATTACAAATGACCCACATGCCTACAATTCATCAAGATCCTCATAGAGCATCATTCCCAGAGGAATCAGCAGACAACTGGTGGCAGGAGGTTTCCATTAGACCACTCTTACCCCAGGAGAAGCAAAGCTGCAATCCTATCGGAGTAAACAATTTTCTGAAAACAGAGTTGCCTTCCCTACCTGCAATATGTCTGCCAGAGCTATCATCCAGAAACTTCTGTATGCCGTGTTCCCCATTAAAATATTCAGCACAGTGTAGGGTCTATTGAAGGATCTCATTCTACAGGGGAATGTAGTCAGTCCTAGGCTAATTCTCATGGTCTGACCATGTCCCCCAGTTAATCCTCCAGTATACTGGTATACTTTCAATCAACAGAAAATATACAGAGCCATTTCTCTCACAGACAGTGACTGTAGGACAGTGAAGAGATTAGATATAGCGAGTATTCCTCTGCAACTGGTATCATAGATACCTATTATCTTTTCTCCTTCCCTTCTCTTTTCCCTATTTCCACCTTTCTTCTCTCCCTTCATGTATTCTTTACACGCCCCCAATCCTTTTTTGTTCTTACATTGCAACTCTTGCAAGCCTTCACCAGTAAGCACACCCCATCCCCACGACTACAATCTGCTGTTCCAGGGGTTTCACTGTCCCAGAGAGCAAAGCCTCCCAAGGAGCAGAACAGTGGTTCTCTTAGAGTGGAATATGAGGTTGCCATCTGGGGAGTCTCAAACCAATGAACCAACAAGCAGAGAAATGGTATTAAACTGACTGGGGTGGTTGAGCCTGACTGCCAGGGGATTAGGTTGTTATCACACAATGAGAGAAAGGAGGGGTATCCGTGGGATGCAAGAAAAACCTGCTGGCAGCCTCTTACTTTTCCCTTGTTTTCTGATTAAAATAAATGGAAAATGACAAGTCAATGTAGACCAGGTTGTTTACAATCCAACCCTTTTGGGGACAAAGATCTCTGTCACCCACCAGATAAGGAGCTAGGAGCAGCAACCATACCTGCCAAGCTCAAAGGCGATGCAGAATGGGGAGTAGAAGAAAAGCATTCTGGATGGATGGCTATGAGCACCTGGCCAGAGGCTGGCAGAGATGAGGCTCTCTTACTTTGGTATAAGAATTAGGAGTGTGTATATAATCCAGTATTTTATCATTTCTTCTTCAAATTTGCTATAGCAGAGAATTATTGGACAATAAGACCCAAGCCTTTTAGTGCAGGGGTATGGCACACCATGGTAATAACCCCCACAATGCTCATAAGTGCTTGACTAGAATCCCCCACCCCCACCCAAGGCACACATTCTTGCTAACACTTTGATTTCAGTCCATTGAGATCCATTTTGCACCTCTGAACCTAGATCATAAGACAGCATAGTTGAGCTGTTTAAAGAACCAAATGGGTTGAATTCTGTCACAGCAGCAATAGGAAGTTAAAACAGGATGGTAACATGGGTTGGGTGGCAGGAAGGAGGCTAGGGGATGACCTCTGATAGACTTCACCATGAGTCTTCCCTCCTCAGGCTTATATTTAACAACAGCTACCTCACAGCTCCTTCCACTCCCATGGGATCCTCTTTCAGCTTTTCCAAGTCCTGAGGCAGATGGGTGTTACATCTGTGATGAAGAATACCTCTTTTCATACATGGTACCTACATCATCAGAGTTGGAGATCTGTCTATGTGAGAAGCCATAGTGGGTCCCGTCTCCTCTTCAGGGTCTCAGTATACTTGCAAGTGTTCCAGTATGCTCATCCACATCAAAACTACCCTCTATCCTCAGACTCAATGCCATCAGTGGATTGTTAAAAAATACCATAAGTTCAAATTATAGCAATAAATGTATTTTCTACCACACTTAGACAGGCTCTTTTTCTCTGCCTCAATTCTAATGTTATAACATAAGTTTGCATTTAAACTTCTTTGATTATTGGTGGTAAAGTTTGTTCTAGCACTTTGATGTGCTTGGGGCAGAAACCAGCTCCATGGTTTTCTCTACCATGTTCCACATTCTCTGTATGCAAATACGACTAAAATCCTTGAAGTAGGTACACAAAAAGTGTCATCAGGTTGAATTTAGATAGTAACTTATAGGAACATATTTGCAATGATAAATACTGCAAATTGAGAGAAATACATCTACATATAAATTGGCCAACATTTGTACCCAAGAGTATTTCTGAATGCTGACCTTCCTTAGATGACCACTGTTCCTTGACGGTCTATGTGCTCTGTCCTGCCAGGTCTCTAGATGCTAGACTAAAGCTTTAACATGCTAAGCTCTTGACCAAGGGTTGCTTAGCTTCTAAGAGTGTATGAGTCACTGTTACCCTTGTTGTCTTGATTATGCCCACACAAAAAAAAAATGCCTGGAAATGTTTAGACACACCCACCTTTTGTTGACTCAATTGACTGTATACACACGCACACATGCACAAACACACACACACACACACACACAAGAGCGAGTTTATTAGATTGTATTTTATTACTGTTTAAACACTGTTACCAAAATCAACTCAGTGAGTTTAGGGTTGATTTTTTCTCACAGATTATAGTCCATCACCGAGAGAAGTCAAATTAAAAGCTCAAGGCTAGATCCTAGAAGCAGGAACTAAAGGAAAGCTACATACAAACTTGTTCATCAGGGGTCATTCAGTGTACTTTCTAGGCAACCAAAGATGACCAGCCTGTAGATGACATTGCCCACAGTTGGTTGAATCCCACATCAATCATTAACCAAGAAAATGTGCTCACACATGTCTACAAGCCAATCTTATGGAACTATTCTATCAATCAAGGTTACCTCCTCCAAGATGACTCTAGCTGTGTCAAGTTGACCAAAAAATGCATGCATACATATATATATATATATGTGTATGCCATATATTATATAATTACATGTGTATGTATCATATATATATATATATGCACATACATATCATATATATTTCTATCACAGATATAATCACATGCCATGGCATACTTTTAATAAAACAGCAAACAAATTTTTACCATTGCAACTAACACATTACTTAATCTCTAGAGAGCCATTTGATTCCCCTGGGCCTCAGTTTCCCCACCTAAAAAGTAAAGTAATTAGACCTCATACTTTAAAACACATTCTAGCACTAATTGCCTGCTATTATCTAGATAATGAGGAAACCCATTGGGTAGAGGAGGCGAGACTCCTTCACTGTGGCTTCTCACTGGGTAGGAAGTGGCCTGGGCAGCCCTCTTTGTAAGCTTCCTCTAGAAATTCACAAAGAACCAAGTGTAAAGATGGAATCATCATCACAACCTATGATTTCATGCAATACAGTGAAATTACAAAAGAATTCTAACTTGATAGATACAAATCAATCAACCGAATCAAGTAGTAATGAAGAAGAACGAGAGGAATTCAGCCTGCTTAGGCATTTAATCAATGCTTACCATTGTAGCTTCTGGGCTGGGTTATGTTTTTTTGGGGTGGGGGGTGTCAGTGGTAGTGAGCAACACAGCCATGACCCCTCCTTCCCTCCTGTGGAGCTTACAGTCTAATCCAGGAGGAGACCTCCATCCAGTAATCACTCCAAGTGATGCTTAAAAGTGATGACAGATTTGATGATGGAAACTCACAGAGCCTAAGGGGATGGGGGTAGCGTGCAGATTTCCTGGAAGAACCATTTTACAGAGGTCTGAGGAGGATGTGGAAAATTCACCCAAGGTAAATATCAAGGTCTGGGGGTAGGGTAGCTTTAGAGAGGATGGAGTTGAGGTGCTTTGGAAATAATCCATTTGGGGAGAGGAGCAGATGAGGGACTGGAAATGCAGGTCCTGTCAGAGGATGCCTGTCTATGCAGTCTGTAATCAAAGGAAAGCAGGGGCTAGACAGGCATCCTCCTACCACCAGAAGAAAGTCACCTAGATGAGAGGGAAGACTAAGAATAACCGGCCAGGAACCGACATGTTAAAAAGTTAAGGGGAAGGAGGTAGAAATGACATGGGATGAAAGTGTAGTGAAGGAGACTCATGGGAGCCAAGAGGCCCAGTGTTCTCCCAAGGATGTGGTGACTGGTTGAAGATCGCTGGGAGCCACAAGAGAGCGAAGAGTATGGGGCCTTCTGGATTCAAGGTCAGAGAGGTTACTGGGGAGCTGAAGAAACTTGTTCAAGTGCAGGGAGTCACAGAACATACCAGCAATACAGACAGGGAGGTGATACAATTCTTTTAAATAGTCTGAAAATGAATATGTAAATGTTGGGCTTAAAGAGATGCAAGAAAGCCAGCTCCTTCTGTTTCAGTATTCACTGCATGGTTTGGAAGCTCTGGGGGGTGTCCCTGACCTTCTGACTCTGTCATTCCTCTGCCCATTCTCCTATTCATTCCGTTGGGAGTAAAAATAAGAGGGTTTTCCTTTTGAGACCTTACCATGGAGAGAGTTCAGCATTTGCTTACATTATCTGAGCATCTGCCTTCTGCAAACCATGCTGCAATGCAACAAGAGATACAGAGACAACTAGGACATGTCTGCTCTCTGCCTTTAGGACTCTAGTCAAATGACACCAACTATACAGCCACCTCGGCACCCCCGACTTTGTTCATGCCCAGCTGTCCATGGTAACAACTGCTAAAAAGAAGCTATATCTCCTTATTCCAAGTAGAGTAGTGGCACTCAACTTTCCTAATGCTGTGACCCTTTAATACAGTTCTTTATGATATGGTCACCCCCAACCACAAAACTATTTTATCGCTGCTTTCTAGCTGTTATTTTGTTTCTGCTATGAATCATAGCATAAATATTAGACACACAGAGTATCAGATACTACATAAATATCTGATATGTGAGCCCCCAGGGGGTCGCAACCCATAGGTTGAGAACCACTGCAGTAGAAGGACTACTATAGACCAGCAAATGTCCTGAGTGGTTGTGTCCATTATCTGTCACTACACAGTGATCACACTTAGATCCTAAAACAACAGATATTTATTCTCTCCCTGAAGGTGGGGGGTCAGGAATGCAGGAAGAGCTCAGCAGCAGATTAGCTCCTCATCTTTGGTGTCTCTCACAATACTGCAGAAGGGTGTTATCTGAGCTAAAGTCTGTCTCCACGGGAAAGATTGCTTTCAAACCTATATGACTATTTACAGAATTTGACTTTATCAAGGCTGTCAGAGAGTGTGAATGCCAGTCCATTAGACAGAGACACCCCTTGGCTCTTTGCTAAGGGATCTAAATGAGGGGCCAGCTTATTCCTTCAAAGCTCACAAGCCAAGAAGGCAACAGCTATAGGCTGCTATGGGAATGAAGTCACTACATAACCTAATCATACAAGCACAGCCATGACTTCCCTTCACTCTTTTCCCATCTTACATACAATTTACATTCTAGGAGATCACAGGGTTGTAGAAGCTTTAACTGTGGTGAACAAGGATCACGGTGGCTACCTTAGAAACTACCAACCACAGGTGTCTGAAACCACCATGAAGTGTAGGGTGAGCATTCCCTCAGGACTTTTCTTCTCAGGGTTATTGCATTAACTGGATTTTGTCCTATAAAAACAAAATCCTATTCAGTTTTCATGATCAGCTGGGCTCTCACACCTTTACCATGAGATATCTCCTTTTTTTCTTGAAGGCAAGAGGACTGGACTCCATTTTTATGGAGTCCAACAAGATGGGGGTCTTTACTTGTATGACCCCCATCTAGCCAAAGCTACCAGCATGGCTGGTTGATAGTAGCTCCTGTCCTTGTGCTAGTCCCACTCTTCAGTTGAGACCCCTAAGCTGTAAGAGCAGGCTAGCTCCATTCTGACACTTGTAGTTCTGGACGGTTGGTCCTTTCTTGGATTTAAAGTCCAGTTCAGTTTCTCTGCTCTGAGATCCTCCCTGTCAACACTCTGGTTGTAAAACCTGAATGGGATAAAATCCAGAAGCCATGGAAACTGCCTTGGACCTGGAGAAGAACCTGAACCAGGCCCTCTTGGATCCGCAAGCCCTGGGTTCTGCCCGCACAGACCCTCATCTCTGTGACTTCCTGGATGAGGAGGTGAAGCTCATCAAGACGATGGACAACCACCTGACCAACCTGTGTAGGGTGGGAGGGGCCACAACCAGCACAGACAAACATGCCCCAGGCATCTCTGGGTGAGTATCTCTTTGAGCGCCTCACTCTCAAGCACGTCTAGGAGGCCTCTATGACTTCCAAGGGGCTCCCTCCTCTGCTATGCACCAGCCCACCGCAGGACCTCCACCTGAAGGAACCTCTCAAGCCCCTAGGTAGCTTTGTAATCACTCTGGAGCCTCTCTCAAGTCTTGGACCAAGTAAAAATAAAGCTCTGTGAGGCAGAAAAAAAAAGAGAGAAAAAAGAGAAAAAAAGAAAAAAAAGAAGAAAACCTGTTGTAGCCCTTCTGTTCTATTTCATGGCTTTACTGAGATAGAATTTACTTTCCCTATAGTTCACCATTTGAAATGTGCCATTCAGTGCCTTTTTAGTATATATGTAGAATTGGATAACCATTACTAGAATTGATCTCAGAATTGATCGACTCCAAAAGGAATTCTATATCCATTAGAAACCACTCACTAAACCTCAAACTCTGAAAACTCACCATTTTACTTCCTCTCTCTAGATTTTCTTATTCTAGACATTTCAAATCAATGATATCATATAATAAGTAGCCTCTATATTTATTTATTTATTTATTTATTTATTTATTTATTTATTCATTGAGACAAGATCTCACTCTGTAGTCCAAGCTATCCCAAACCTATCATGATCCTCTGTCTAGGCCTCCTACATGCTGGGATTGCAGGTGTGAGCCAGAACCCCTAGCTAATTTCTTCCATTTAATGTTTTCAAAGATTATCAATGTTGTAGCATGCACTAGTACTTCTTACTTTTGTATCTGGCTTGTGATTTTTGATGTATAATGTCCATACCTATCACCAATATCCATGTGTAACATAATGTATGTCATGGCCCCTCATTTCTAACCTTTATCTAGCTATCATGAATGGTGACATGATGGACATTTGTATAGCAGCTTTTGCACGAATGGGTTTTCATTGCTCTTGGGTATGTATACTAAGGACTAGAATGGCAATGTCATAAAGTGACTATGTTTGTGACAATGTGAAGACTTGCCTAATTGCTTCCTAAGGGAACTCTGCCATTTTAAGTTTCCAGTAGTAATGTAAGAGAGTTCTAGATGTTTCCACATCTAGACAATATTTAATATCATTGGCCTTTTTTATTCTCCACATCACTTCTGAAGACAGCATTGGGGAGAATACCACTTGTGTGATACTTTCAGGCAGATTTTTAAACTCTTAAATAATGAGCAAAACAACATGTGATCTCTGTTCTCTTTCTCCAACATACAGATACTAGGGCAGGGGCGGTATTTCTGGTACACAGAGCTTCTTTGTAAGAACTTAAGAGCTGCAGGCCGGAGCTAAGCTAGGTCACTAGAGGCAAAAGGCAAAAGATGGTGCAATATTTAATCTCAGTTATCAGCTTGATGAGATCTGCGATGACCTGGAAGCATAGTCTCTGGGCATACCTATGAGGAGTTATCTTTGTTAGGTTAATTAAAATGAGAAGATCTGTCTATTTTTGAATGGCAAGTCCCATGGGGATGGAATCCTGGATTTACCTGTTCATCTGTCTGTCTGTCTGTCTATCCATCCATATCTATCTATCTATCTATCTATCTATCTATCTATCTATCTATCTATCTCCATCCCTCTATATCTATCTATATCCATATCTATCTATCTATCTATCTATCTATCTATCTATCTATCTATCTCCATCCCTCTATATCTATCTATATCCATATCTATCTATCTATCTATCTATCTATCTATACCCATCTCTATCTATCTCTATCTCTATCTATCTATCTATCTATCTATCTATCTATCTATCTATCTATCTATAACTATCCATATGTTTTCAATATATATGTAAAAGTTGGGCTGGTGTGATAGCTAAATGGGTAAAGTTGCTTGCTGAATAAAGACTGTGAGCCTGAGTTATATCCCTGCTTCCCACATGATAGAAAGAGAGAACTCACTCTTGCAATTGTACTCTGACCTCCATACTAATGCATACATGCTCACTCCTGCACACAGACACACATATTAATAAATATGCAATTTTAAAGAGAGAAACTGAATTTTATAAAACATCCATCCTCCTCTGCTTCTGACTGTAGACAGAATGTGACCAGCTGCTTCACACTCCTGCCACTATAACTTCCTCACAAGGCTAGTTGATCCCTTTGCCCTGTGAGCCAAAATAAACGAAACACTTTCTCCCTTGGCTGACTTTTGTCAGTGTGCTTTAGCATAGCAGCATGGAACATGCTGATAACCAATAGTCACAAGCCAGGAAAGTTTAGCAGATAAATGCAGAGGCTCTGGAGCAACTCTGTCTGTTTCCAGCACTATCTCTAAATGCAATAGCTCTGGGAACTGGGTTAAGTCTCTTTTTAAGAAATCTTCTTTGGGTCTGTCTCTGCAAAATGAGGATAACCATGTTATCTTCCTTAAGGGAGTCTTAGGCTAGATGGTTTACTTCTGAGCCCTCAGAAGAGTGAGGAAGCATTCCATAGTGGCCACTAGAAGATTCTATGGGCACCAAAGGAAGCTGTCCCTACAGATTTGGTTGTCTCTTCATCTATGTATATCTTCCCCAATGTTATTTCCAGGATCTCCCAAACCTGGTAGAAAGGGACAGATTCCAAGGCTCTCTGTCTTTCTGCTTGGCCTCCTTGGAGAAAGGCCCTGCACAGCACATGCCAGCCAGTCTTCCTTTCATACTCTGAATCCTCTGTCATTTGCATAAGGACACTCTGAGAATAGCTCATGCCTGAGCTGGGAAATCAGGAGAAGGTTCAAAATGCTAAAATCTGACCAAGTCTCCTCATGAAAAATAACAGCTTTAGGGAAAAGCAGAAACATAGCCCTCTTTTTCTTTCACTCTCAAAAATACATTGTGATGAATAATGCCCCAGGGTTGATGTATGCAAACTTCCACAGTGCTCATGGACGTAATTGAATCCTCTATAATGATGGGCCAAGAAAAAAAGTAAAATAAGAAGAAAAAAAAAAAAACCCAGACAGACAGGGCTCAGAGTCTGTGGATGGGCCCAGTCTGGCTTTTAGCCCACAGCACCTGCAATTATTCTGCAGTGATTTTTATTTATCTACTTAGTGCTCCCACTAGGCAGGGAGAGAAAGAGAGAGCATGAGAGAGTGAGAACCTAGTAATAATTCAGTCCTCATGGTTAGGCAGCAAGCTCGAAATTGAAAAAGTTATTCAAATGGATAATGAAATGGGGCTAGGTTTCTAACATCCCCCTCTATGGGAAAATGGAATAAATTGTGGGACTCTGTAAATGGCTCACATGCTGTTTGTGATGGGATTACATACAAGTTAGCTCACAAAGCACTGAGTCGGGGCAGGATCCTAGGGTGAACGGCAGGCATTCTCACTTTCATGGAGAAGAATGGTCCTCTGGGCCGTTGGTCTTGAGAAGGTCATTGGCACACACTTAGTGGAACCAGGCACCGCCTATGCCTGGTGAGACCAGGGGATGGGAATTAACTAGATGTGGCCTTGGACTAAGTGTTTTAAGTAGAGTCACAGAAATCAGTGCACGTTCTCTGGTGCAAATTGGTCAAATGGAGAGCTTGAGGATGTGATAGTCCTGTCAATTCTAGTGTCTGAGGGAACTGTGGCAACTCCCACCTCCTCCTCCTTTACTGTGACTGGCAGCCTTTGTAAGAAACAATGGGAAATGGCTGATCTTAAGTGCTCACCATATATTCAGCCCACAGTTGCTGGCAAGTTTCAAAGTGAGTTTGGCAACTACATGTAATTCCATTCACCATTCAGGGAAAGCAAGTCATAGATGATGTCATCATCTTATAGATCAGGAATACCTGAAGAGCAATGGCATATGGTGAGTCAGGGGATGGAGCACAGGTGTGAGTCTGAGGCTCCATAGGTTATCACTATATTTTTGTTCATATCTCTTTTTTTCCTTGGAATGCTGGCTTTTGGCTTCTGACATCAGACGCCTCACTATCTAGAGCAACATTTGCAGCAGGACTCTCTGCTGCGTTCTATGGTCGGTGTGCTCTGTGTTGTCCACTACAGCAGCCACTAGCTATGTGGGGTGATGGAACATTTGAAAAGTAATCAGTGTTACCAAAGAAATGGACACATATTATTGAATTTAGCACATTAATTTTTAAAAGCACATGAGGCTGGTAGCTACCATGTTAGACAATGGGAAGCTAGAAATCTATTCAATAGTCACAAAAATTGGTCTTTTTTTTTTTTTTGCAACATTGTAGTGGTTTAAAGTATGTAGATCAAGGCCAGGAAGACTATTTATCACAATGTCTGGTCTAATGAGACATTTGTAAGTGGCTAAGGTGCAAGATTACCATTGCAGAAACACATACTTAAAAAAGGAAAGCCATTTGAATAAGGCTCACACCATGGTGACCAGGGAGCAGAAAGATTATCTGGAGCCTCCTCCAGTTTCCCTTTTAATGCCATTCACATCCAGGGTGGGTCTTATCCTGACTGTTAATCCTCCAAGGATAAATCCTCACAGATACACCCACAGGTGAGCTACACTAGGCTCCAAACAACCCAGTTGACAATCAGAATTCACCATTGTCATGATACATGGAGATTTTGGGATTGGGGCAATGACAAAATAAACCAAACATCTAAGAAAATTGAGTTCTAGGTCTCTTTCTCTCTCTCACACACACATACATATACACTATGAAATTATATAATTTTACATACATATAATTCCATGTATATCTAAATATAAATATATAGTTTCATCTAAATAACATTTATAAGACATAAATTTTGTGTATATAAATTTCTTACATATAAGCATATAAAACATAATTTTATAACTATGATTTCATATATAATATATAATTATATATTAATATATAAGCAGTGTTATAATATTAATATAGAACTAGAGATAAGAAGATCTTAAAGATAAGAATAATTGGAAAAGTATATTGCAATAAACTCTTAAAAAATTTCACCCTAATAATATCTTCCTTGTGTAAAGCTATGGAGAATTTGTGATACTTGGCAGACAGGTTTAATAAAAACAGACTTGTTTGTAAAAAATGTCATCTAGCAGCCAAAGGACACCCACCAGGAGAGCCACATTAATAGCCATGAAAGAAGCCAGGAGCAGGAGTTTGAAGTCTAAAGTCATATCTGGTACATAAACATATGGTAGGTAGTCAGTGTCTTCTGGTCTTAGATTTAAAGTAGAGTTGTTAAGCGGAGGGTCAAGGTTTGCATCTTTGAATCTATTAAAGTGAGTAGCAAGTAAGATTTCAGAAACCTAGCCTAAGAATTAGAAGAAAATGGCCACAGACATTTGTTATGATATAGGAAAGGAAAGACAAACATCTATGAATGACCATTGCTGAAGAGAAGCAGGCTGTGTAGCTGGACTTTCAGACCTTGAGGCTAGAGGCAGCAACAGAAAGGTACCATCTGGATCAGGGTGAATTTGGCCTCCAACAAAAAAGCCACAGGTAAATGCTCAATAATTAGGATAGATGCTTCACACTCTAGCGAATCTAGAACTGTAATGGATCTGTGCTTTGATTGCTTTTCTCTAACTTAGTTCTAATGAACATTTCTTGAAGGGAGTTCATTTCATAATGATGAAGTTGAAGCTTTGGGAGATTAAATTACTCCTCCAAGTCATGCAGTAGAGACCAGAGGTGGTTGAGGTATAAAAGGTTGACAACTGAAAGTAACTTATTGAGTGATGTGAAGTTCATCTCATTAAATGGGATTTTGGTCTTCTAGAATAGCATTTGAACAAGGCTATGGTGTATTATTTCCATTATATCAGCCAGAATCCATAGCACTGAGACACCATGCTGGTAGGTGTCTCAATCATACTGCAGTCAATTTGCCAATGAACCCTATGTCCTGAATTAGAGACTCCCTTGCAGAGGGATATCTGAAAAATGAGATATCATTTTTGTGGATTTTATGCTTCCCAAAAGAACAGTAAGTAGACAATGAAGACCATTATCTTCATTGAGTGCTTTCTGATGTCCATCTCCAGAGATCACTGAATCCTCCCTGATGCCCACCCCATCTCAAGACATTACTGAGTCCTCTTTGATGCCCGTCTCATTTCTTTCTCCCTATAATTTCAATGGCTGCTCTTTTGTGATAATGCACAGCAATAGATACAAAGTGCAGCAGGATGGTAGAATCAAACATCTGTTACCTACCCCAGAAGAAATTAGACCCTCAGTGTTTAAGGGCAAAGGGAGTACCAAGTCTGCAGAGGTGCAGTCTCAATACTGAGCTATTTGGTCCTCCAGGTTTAGGGTCTCAAACTGGGTTTTATATCCACAAGCAGCCTATAAACCAATACAAACAATGAACTCATATGCATGTCTAAAAGTATGCAGCTTCAGGCTCAGGAAGGTGGCTATGTTATTAAGGGGCTTGTCATGCAAGCATGAGGATTGGAATTATAATCCACAGTGTCCACATAAAAAGCCAGGTCCTCAGGGGTGGGTGGATAGGTGTGCACCTGTAGTCTCAGCTCTGGTGAGGTACAGACAGGCAGATCCCTGGATATTACTGGCCGGGTTAACTTGGCAGTCTGAGCTATAGGTTCAGTGAGAGACCTGCCTCAAAAGATGAAGTGACGGGTAATTGAGGATAGTAGCTCATGTCAATCTCTGAACTGTATATGTGCACCCTCACATGTGTTCACAACAGAGACAAGTATACACACATACATGTACACACAAAAAAGAGAATAGAGTCAATATATAACCAACAAGGGATGTTCCTTTTGGTAGGAGATAATTCCCATAATAAGAAGATATAAGTAAGACATATTCAATAGATCTAAGCTAGTTTAGCCTCTCTGATGTGCCATTATTTTTTAGAAGGTAATTATCCATTTATCATCTGTTGCCCATGTCATATGATACTGAGAAATTGATCAGCATCCATCCAAAAAGTATGCCTTTCAAATGGAAAGAGCTGCCAAGTATGGATTAAATTGATAAAAATAATTCCAAACATGATTAGAGTCACTTTGTTGTATACTCTGCACAGCAGGTGGAGAATCCTTAGAGAGAATTAAGGAAAGGTTTAGGGAAAGCAGATTAGTGGGGAAAGATGAAATGTGTTTCAAAAGCACCCCAGAACATATTTCAAATGACAGTCCTTCCACAAGCAATGTTAAACTGTTAGAACACAGAAATTCAAGCCCTTTGTCCAATACCTATCAGATATACAGTAAGACACATAAGGGCATGTGTCCTTGTGGAACAAACTGTACATTTAGAATATATTTAGAAGTAATAATTGTAGCTGATTACTATGCTATTTTTCTTTTAACTTCACATTCAACTATAAAACTTATACAGGAAAGCATTCTTGTTGTACAAGTTTCTGAAAACACAAAAGTGTGTAAAAGAAAACGTGAAGACCAGAGGTTGAGGAGATGGCTCAGTGCATAAAGTACTTGTTTTATGTGAGAGGATTGGGGACAGGAGTTTAGATTCCTGGAATCCACTGGGAAAATGTGGTTGCTACTTGTAATTCACGTGCGTGGGAAGCAGTGACGGGATCTTTAGGGCAAATGGGCTACCTAGACTAGCAGGAATTGGCCAACTCTAAGTTCAGCAAGAGAGCATATAATGAGAGACAGAGTGGAGAGACATCAAGGAAAACACCTTAAGTCAGCTTTTAGGCCTGCAAACACATGTGCACCTACACATATATGTACACTTACACATGAGAACATGTACACCATACACACACGTGCACACATACACACATAAAATTTCAAATGTTTGATGCATTATCTTTATGTGTGTATGTCTCTCTGTGTGTATTGTATGCATATGTGTTCACATATGTGTGAGTACACATACTAGTATGTGTACATAGAGGTCAGAGGTCAACATTAGGTACCTATCATTCATCAGCTAGTTTCTTGAGACAGTGTCTTTCACTGAACCTACTCTTTGCACTAGACTAGTTGGCCAGCAAGCTTCTGTCCATCTCTGCCCTATCTCCATGCTGGGCATTGCAGGAATGAACCATGTTATACTTTTACAAGGGTGCTCAGGATCTGAACTCAGGTCCTTAACCTGTGCAGCAAGTATTTTACTCATGGAACCTTGACAAACTATCTCCTGTCAAGGATATTCCTTAATTTATTTAATCAATGTCTTTCTGATAACATTTGATATGTCTGCAATGGTTTATCCTAACAAAGGTTCCAAAGAGGCTTGTTTTCTTGTTTCCCAACATGAAAACAACATCAGAAAAGACACCATTTCTAGTCAACCTGTTAAAGCTCCTTGATTCTGTTAGAAAAGAACCAATGAGTAGCAGTTCTGTGCATTTTGACCAAAGTCACACAGCCACTTGCTGTGACCTTCTTCTTGATCTATTGGCATTGTAATCACAGGGATTTGGGGAGGGTGGGATATCAGAACTGCCCATCTGACAGACATACTTGTTGCTGCAACTTACAGGATCTTGAAGTCCCCTTCTTTATGTCAGAGTTCATAGGCTAACTCCATCCACACAACACATAAAGAGTAGTTGTTTCTGAATAATAGGTTACTATGATATTATTCATGTGTATTTGTACATCTGTTTCTATAATATACTTTATATGATCATATAATTTATATGAATTACATCATCAACAAATATGTGTATAGTATACAATAAAAATACAAGATTAAGAAAATTAGAAAAGGGGCTAGGGAGATGGTTCAAAAGTTAAGAAGGTCACAGCTTTTGAAGATGATTCAGGTTTGCTTCCTAGGACCTACAACAACAGATCATGACTACCTGCGACTAAGATTTTAGAGTACCCAACATCCTTTCTTGGTCTCTGCATGTTCCTACACATATATTCACATACTATAAGCTGCACTTATACTCCAGGTCCATATACATACCCATACAATTACATTAACAAATTAAAAAATAAACATATATTAAGAAATCAGAAAATAGGGTAAATAATCAGGCATGAGCCTAGAATTTCAACTTAGCCAGGAAACTAAGATTTATCACTTTAGTTTTTTTTTTTTACAATATTCAGTATGTAACAATTTACATACTGTATCTAACAATATACCAATATATTACATTAGTTAGTATCTAATAAGTAAAAATAAATATGTAATGACTAATCTTTTGTAATCTATAAATTACTTGTGTGAAATAAAAAATAACCTAGCCAGCTCCTCTTAACCTTAGTTGTTCAAGTTTGTATATAAAAAGGGAGAATGTTAACCCAACCTCCCAGAATTAGTGTCAAGATCAGATGAAAGATGCACTCAAGAATCCAAGATGGTTTAAGTAAGAATACATAGTAGTTTGTTTAAAACATTAAGAAACAACTGTGAGTGTGATACCAGCCAGACACGAGATTAGATTCTTGCTTCTCTACTTATGGAAGTGATCTTAAGGAGGTTGATTAACCTCACACTCTCCATATAATAAAGACACGGCTAATATCAAAAATAGGATGGAGTAAACTAAATGATGTATCTTAGCATTGGAGCACGCCCACTGGTGCACAGTAATTTTCAGGTGTCCTCCCCTTTCCATTTTTCTTTCTGTTATTGAAAATCACATTGTATGGCTGCATGAGAAAAAAGCTACTCAAGCTTGTTGCATTGTATTTTCAAATGAATTTGGCACACATCGAATCTTCTGTAATAGCTGTAATATCTCAAAGGTATTTCTATGTTTTCCAGTATTGAAACAATTTCCCATAGAGTTCTGGTGTTTGTCTACATCTTCAAGCAGAAGCACCGACAGCCTTTGGTGGTAGTTTTCAGCCACATTACCCAGTACACCACTCACTGAGTAGGAGAGCAAGCTAAATGAAAAGTAGCACAGAGATAGCATCCCAATTCCACAGATGGGGAATTCGAGAGTTCGAGGTTATGCATGAGATTCTTAAGGTCAAAAAGTGAGTCAGCTATTGGCTTCATGTTCCGATTTCCTCAGGGCTTCATCCCCCAAAGCTGTTCCTGTGCATTCATGACAGACTAGAATAATCAATGCAAGAATAACTGTGCAGAGTCTGCACTGTAGTCTATTCTAAGAAGAGTGATAGATCTAGATAAACACTCAACAACAGATATAAAAGAAAGAAAGCAAGGACCTTGGAACCTAAAGACACACACACACACACAAAGACAAGGGAGGTATAGAGAAGGCTTTCCTGGGAGATGAACTGACATGGCTGGTAAAGTAGCCAGGTAGAGTCAATGTAGAGTTTCAAAAGGGGAGGGGATTCAGAACCTGACCCTACATGAACAGCCCCTGGAATCTAGTTTTCAAAACAGACATTTCCGTAAGTCAATGGAAATGACTCCTAATACAAATGCTACAGCTATCAGCAACTAGAAACCTCATACATGCTCAGCATTGCACTACCAATCCACTTGGATGATAGAATCGATCCTTAGAACAGCCTTGCCCCTTTCTCCTTCTGTCGATTTCTAACCTTCACATTTGTAAGTATGTGAAGTTCTCTCACTTTGTTTTTTTCATTTCTTTTGTTTCTTTGACTCTTTGTTCTTGCCCTACAATCGTTTTCATACCCAGATGTTCAGGGTCTTATGGCACTCCAGTGATTAATCGTCATTGACAATGCTTGACTGGGTTTAGAATCACCATGGAAACCTATCTTCAGGTGTGCCTAGGAAGGTGTTTCCAGAAAGGCTTAGCTAGAGAGGAAAAGACCTACCAGGAATATAGCTGGCATCGTCAATTGTGCCTGGACTCAATACAAAGGAAAAGGTGAGTGGAATGCCCACATTCCTCTCTCTCTCTCTCTCTCTCTCTCTCTCTCTCTCTCTCTCTCTCTCTCTCTCTCTCTCTCTCTCTCCTCTCTCTGCTTCCTGATAATGGCTGCATTGTGCCCAGCCTCCTGGAACTTCCATTTCATGCCTCCCCTTCTCCACCATGATAGACTATAACCTTGATCTACAAGCACAAAAAAGTATTTCCTTCCTTAAGTTGCTTCTTATCAGGTATTTGTTCGAAGCTATGAGATAGGTCACTACTGCAGAAGACATCTTCCTTGTAGCTCCCTGAGGATTTGACTTCCTTGAATGTCCTCACTCTCTTTCCATGAAGCTAACCATCACTAAGATATAATGACCATTAGACTTTAGACTTTCCCAATGACTTCTATATTAACATAGACTATACTAGGAGAAATGTTTAAGCCTTTTACTCAATGCTAGGTATCAAATCATGGGTGTGTGCTTGTTAGGCTAATGCCTACCACTGAACCAGATCCCCAGCTTCCCTTAAGCTATTCTTTTAAGTGAGTAAATGAATCTCTAATGATATTACTGCGGGTAGAGATACAAGATATTTTTGAAGGGCAAATGGATTAGCTAGACATTTGAAATTACATCCATACCCAGATCTCCACTAATTCAGCCTCTTGGAAGACTGATCCCTTCTAGGTTCTTTAATCACCCTCCCTACCTTCTGTGTTAAAATTCTATGACTACACATGGCCCATGGGCAGATGGAAACAATTTTCTTCACATACATAGACAGTGATTCTCTTCACTGTCAATGACATTTCTTTTTCCCTGTGGGATCCCTAGGAAATGAGAAAGCTGAGCTGTCCCCAGGGTGTGTTGAATTAGGCCAGTTGCTTAGTTCTCTTTCCTACTGGGGAATGAGTGGGATAATTGAGAAGGAGATGGTTGCATTGTACTCAGTTTTTGAATATGTGTGTTACACACACACCAGGAACTATTGAAGGTCTTCTAGCAGCAGTGGCTGGATGATGTACAGTTCATTGGAGGAACAGATGAACTTGACATGGGACAGGGGTAGAGACTTCTGTTTCCCCATCCATAGCTTAGCTTCCAGGAGCTCAATGAATAATTTGGAGACCTTCCTTAGGACTCACTGCATTCGCCAGAGAAAATATCCTTGTTCTCACCCCCTCTGGATTACTGGTTTCTGACCTGTTGCTTCCTCCTTAGACAATGCCTCCTGTCCTGTGCCCTGTATACTATCAGCTCTTTGGTTAGTCATACAGTTTTTGATTTTGATTTCACTTGTGAATATTATCACTTGAGTTCTATGCTATATAAATCCCAATAAACCTATGTCTTCTGGCCATGTAGTTTCCTGAGACTTTGGTGTTGAAGACTCCTATTGATGCTAGACAACTCTGGAATGACTGTCAAAAGTCTTGTTTTCTCTTGCAGCAAGTAAGAATTAGTCAACTAATTAATTAAAAGCTATGACTAGGGTGCTGCTTAAGCCATTATTATATTATTTTTTTAAAAAAAATCAATCTTGTTTACTAGATAAAAGAGAACCCAGATGACTGGAACATCATCATGAACAAGAAGATAAGGTGACCTGAGCCTTCTCAACTGCTAACATGAAGATAAGTTTTGTAAGATTCAGAATGAGAGAATATATAGTAGCAATCAAAATAAAAAGGAAGGCTTCTGGAACACAATGAAAATATGCATGTCTAAGCTAAATGGAAGAAGCTCAAAGCAAAGCAATAGAATGTGAAAATATCTCATCAGAGATTGAAGACCAGCACTGATCTGTTGGAAGGAACCTCTAACCACATTTTATAGAGTGTTTGCATCCTTGATAACAGATACATAGAGAAATGCTTGAATGAGCCAATTGTGTATAAAGTGATACATAGTTGAAATATTCATATGTTACAGGCTTTTAACTCTCAGCATTAGAGATCAATTATACTAGATATTTGTGATAATTATCCCCAGTTATGAATGTATCAATTAGCTACTGCTGTGCAACAAACCAATCTAATATTCAGGAGTTCAAACAACTGTACAAATTTATAATATACACTATTATTGTTCATGTTTCTGAGGTTTCCTGAGAACTAGCTAGTGTGGGATTGACTTGACTAGGTGCTTCTATTTGTCTTGTCTGGGTTTACTCATATATTTGTGGGTAGACAGGCAGGGGACTCTTGGAGCCGAGGCTCTAGGTAGGGGTAGCTTTTTTGGGTAAGTTCAACTGCACGTGTTTCTTGCTCTCTGTTGAGACCAGCCAGTTTCCCCAGTATGTGCTCACGATTTCGGCAGAAGCTCAGAAGCTCAGCATAAACATATGCAGTCTTTTGAGGCCTCACCTGACAATGAGTCCAATGTCACATCTGCCTTACTATATCAGACAAAGCACATCTCCTGGCTGAATCCAAGTTAAGAGATGAGTTATATCCTGCTTACAGGGTGGAGAGGCATTATAAAATTGAAGCAAGTATGATGTTCATTAAGTATTTAATACATACGAGCTAATAAGAGTTACCTTTCATGAATCCCATGAACTAAAATAAAGAAATCATAAAATACTGCTAAATATAGAAGCCACAGCAACTAGCAATTGTGATTACTGTTATGACTAAGATGAGAGATGCCAGTAATTCAATTCAGATTTTTTTTTAACGAAAATAAGATCTCTTTCATAACACTACCTAAAAGATATATTACAAAGAGTCAAGATACAAGGAGGGGGAAGCCATAGCTGATAATTCACAATACACACAAACCAGGTACTTATCCTGAGGCTTAGATGTGGGATGCATAAGTAGGCATTAGCACCCTCCTCCTATAGGCAATGCAAGATGTTTCTGTTGGTCATTAGACTAACATCACAATTGGGTGGTAAACAGATTCCAACCTGGGTCCATCTGGTTCTAAATGTAAGCTTTTTTGGTGTTAGAAATAGTATTCAACCAAGCCCTTCACTTCAGCTCATTTTTATACACAGCATGCATGCAAACACATGCAGCATGCTTGATAAGCAGTTTAGATACTCAGCAAATAAATTGAAATTAAAACAACTAATTTCATTCCATATTTCATTCCTATTTCCATTTTCCAACAATTTTCATGAGTCATATATATATGTGTGTATACACACACACACACACACACACACACACACACGTGTGCATGTGCGTGGGCATGTGTGTGTGTGTGTGTGTGTGTATGTGTTTGACTACCAGCAGCAGTAACAACAACATAAAACCACTTTGAACCTTTATTATTTTCCTTTGTAAATCCTGGAGATTTTTGTTTGCTTTGTTTTTGTAGTGTGGAGAAATCAAACTTTGTGCCTTTGGATTTTGAGAAAGTCCTCTACTACTTAATTATGGCATCAGCATACCTTTATAATAGTCTAGAAAATTCACTACCCTGCATTGATTTTTTTTCTTTCACTTTCATTCATACATACTGATAGTGCTTGGCACCCACACAGGTCTCTTTACCAGACAAGTCATTCACAGTATGAAAATATGCTCTTAAATAAAAAAATATCCCAATACCTCAACATTGCATTTATCACTCAGCTATCAAGATGCCTTTTGGAGACCTTTCAGATGGTTCAAATCATTTTGCTCTTATCAGTCCTGTGAAATGGGGTACTATTAGAGTGAAGATCTGGTCTGAATATGAGAAATCCTTCATAGGTTTCTGGGTTAAAACATTTGGTTCTAGCTGGTGGCCCAATTAGAGAAAAGTCGTGGAAACATTGGCTAAAGAAAGTGATTCCCTGGGGATAGACTGAGACTTAGAGCCTAGCCAGACTGCCTGTTCAGTCTTTCTGAGAGCAGGTGCAGTGTGACCAGTCAGACATCTTCAGGTCCCATTGTGCCTTCTCAGCCTGCTGCCTTGTCTTCCCTACTACTGTGGCTACATCTTTCTGAACTATGAGCCACTGAATGTCTTTAATCAGGATATTTTAATCACAGCAACAAGGAAAGAAGCCAAGATACATGGCTTAACAAACCTTAATGTGATTTGGGGTTCCACAGAATGTATTCAGGTAAGCAAATTTGCTTCTCCTTTATGCAAAGTCAAATGATGGAAGCTCTCAAGGGTTGCTTCAATATAATTGTCAAAAAGGAGATTTGCAAAATGCTCAAAGAGTCAGTATACATTTGAGAAGCAGTAGATGTACATGGATAAAGATGGAGCAGAGATTGAAGGAATGGGCAACCAATGACTGCCCAACTTAAGAGAGGCAACCCCTGACATGATTGATACTCTGCTATGCTTGCAGACAGGAATCTAGCATAACTGTCTCTCTTAAGGGGCTTTGTCCAGCAGTGGATGGAAACAGACAGAGATGCAGAGTTTGGGGATTCTTATGGAAGAGTGGAGGATGGAAATGGGCAAGCTAGAGGGTCCAGACACCACAAGAAGATCTACAGAGTCAATTAGCCTGGGCCCATGCAGAAATCACAAAGACGGAACTCCCAACCAAGGAGTGTTCAGAGCCTAGACCTAGGCACCCTATACATTCGGAGCAGTTTGCAGTTTGGTCTTCATGTGGGTCCCCTCACAATTGGAGTGGGGCTGTCTCTGACTCTGTTGCCTTCCACTGGATCCCCTTCCCATAACTGTACTGCCTGGTTGAGCCTCAGTGGGAGAGAATGGGCTTAGGCCTGCTGTGATGTGATATCTCAGGGCAGGGTGGTACCCAAAAGTGCTTCCTCTTCTCTGAGGAGAAGGGGAGGGAATAATGAGGGCAGGTAGAGAGGGGGGATGGGGACTGTGACCAGAATGTAAAATGAATAAATAAATTAATTAGTGAAAACAAAATAAAAGCAACCAAAACACAAAAAATAGGAAAGAGAAGCAGTATGATGAGGGATCTTAGTCCCATCTTAGCAAGTCAAGAAAATATAAGGAATTTCTGGTTACCAGTCTGTGAATTGTCCCAACTGCACCCCAAACCACCTGTCAGTTGTACTATGCTTTCTTTTTCTTCTCTCCACTGACCAGGTATAAATCTCAAGATTAGGACAGACTTGATATCTTGAGTGAACACAGAAGAATTATCTATCCACTGATAATCTCAGTATGGCTTGTGAAAAAAGGTAGTTATGGAGGAGAGGACACTGAAGCAAAAGGCAAGATATGTAGGTTCTGGTTCTGCTGAAAGTAACCAACCATCAGGGAAGCCTGGAGCATATTCATCCCCACTTCTTAGCCCTTCTCTTGACCAGTCAAGTTTTGGAATCACAAGTTAACTCTTCAATACAGTTCCGGTCCACGCCAACAGCAGAGGATCTAGGTACATGACTAAAGCTATCTGAGGCTGTGTTATTCCATTTCTTGTGTGTATATGTGGTCGGGATGGGGGTGGGGTAGAGTGTAGCTACACATACACAGGCTCTCTGGCTAATCATCCTTAGGGGTCCTTCTATCTTTGCCTCCTTCCTTACCTCACAGATTTTTTAACTACTTTATAAGAGATAATGATCCCCATTTGCCTTCTCTCAAAGACTGAGACATGAGAAATATTGGTCTTCATGAACTCTTTCCATTTTGATTCTAAGGTCCCATAATTTCAAACAGTGGATTATTGGTGCTTTGAATATTTTTTCTCTATGAGGCATGTACTTCTGACAAGTCACTAATGTTAACACCACTATACAGCCCTTTCAAAGATTTCCTATCATAACCCACTCTATTAACCTGGTAAATCAATGGTGTGCTTGTTGCACACTTTATTCATAGACAGAATCTCAAAGCAATAGGAACACAAACGCTGGAATCCTTTTTAGCCCTTCCATCATGCTATGGGTTCTTTATACACTTACACATCTGAAAGCTGCCCATGATCACGGCAGATTCCACAGTTGTCAAACTAAAACCTTGCTTAGCAATAATGCATTGGCCAGTCTTTACTACTTGTAGCTTATCTCCCAAACCAGTGTAAATATGACATTAAGAAGTCAGTGCTTAATGGTGTTTCCTTGTAGTTATTAATTTTCCTGCAAACATTAGAGGAAAGGACTATTTTTTTTCCTTTTTAATTAAAAAAATACGATAGCTTTAGTTCTAGAATGTATTTGGTTTGCCTGATTTTTGACAGTTCTGTCAATTCTGAGTCCCAGGGATCTGGGGGGGGAGGGGCAGCTGTGGCCAAGAGGAATCAAACCCACGGACTATCTGATTGGCAGGTACATTAAGCAGCTGCCTTTAACATTATGTGGCTTCCTTTGGGTTAACCAGTCCTGGAAGATATTGATTCATGGTCTTCGAAACCTGACAGACTGTAGATAATGTTTATCCAGAGATTTTAAATGTGTTGTCTCATTCAGATCTTTTTATGTATAGGGCCATGATAATGAGAAAGAGATGCATGTTTAATTCTTATAACCATTTACCTATCAATGAACAATCCTATGGTTAGAATTAAGAATTAAGAAGATGATCCGTAAGAATTAAGAATGATGATGACCCTTGGATATTTCATGGCAGGTACCATGCTAATAGTATTACTGTCATTATCTCATAGTCATCTCCTAAGACATAGGCTGTTATTCTCATTTAGAGACGAAGATTCTAACAATCTTGAAAGGACTGCTCATAAAGACAGCTTTTTTGTTGTTTTTTGGTTTTTTTGGTTTTCGATGTTCTTTTTTTTTTTTTTTTTCAAATAAAAGCATTGTATTTGAGGAATCCCTTAATAGTATACAGACAGGAAATTCTAGAGGTCAAACTGAGTCTTTGAATGTCAATACATTGTTCATTCAATTATATTTAAGTTTTGATGATTCTCTTCTTGAGGGTATACTGAAATTTACTTTCTGGGAGAAGGAGCAATGGATATGTGTAGTGAGGCGACGGGCAGATGTTATGGAATCAGAGATGCCTTGGCTCATATATTCTTCTGTGGGGCTTCACTTAGGAATAAATTCATCATGATTCTTCCCATATCATAAAAAGAGATCTATAAAGTGACATTGAAAAAGAATCACATGGGGTCAAGCCAGATGAAATGGTCTATTCCCAACCAATTTGTAACCTACAAAAGTGTGGCTGTATAAGGCTCACCTATCAAAAATAAATACAGTTCAGACAGCTTTGAGCACTTCTAGGAGTCCCATTTTCTCATAAAAATCTCAATAAATCATAGCAAGCCTATCATGTAAAGAGACATAAACAGACAAGGAAGGCCAAAGATGATAGGCAACAACTCTATGGCTTTGAGCACTTCTAGGAAGCCCATTTTCTCATAAAATCCCAATAAATCAAAGCAAACCTATGGTGTAAAGAAAAGGGCAAACATTATAGGCAACAACTCTAGAACTCTGGAGGCTGAAAAGCAGGGGTTCAGTTGAAACTGAGCAGGTGAGAGCAAACTGAATGGATGAAGGGGCAGATTTCTCCTCCTTCATTTCTCTCTCTAGATAACTTCTCTTCCCATAGCATCAGAAGTAGAGAGGGCTATTCCATAGACATAAAAATAAATGACTGGAGATAGCTTGTGCAGACACAATTGATTGTATACCTAGGGTGGGAAATGGTCAACTATCTTCTAGGGTTTAGCTTGGAGATGTCTCGTGGCAAGACCTATGCTCTCCAGACAAGGGGTGAGAAGAGACTTCCTATGAATTCATGTAAACTGCAGGTGGAAAATATCAAAACAGTATCACAAGAGGATTACTTAAATCATTTACATGGAACCTGCTGCAGTGTAAAGCCAATCAATGATCTTCACAATTATGAACACAGGAAGGATCACCTAACATCTGAGGATAGTCTCTAATAAAAGATAGTGCCAAAATGTGAAGTATACAGAGAGAAAATATATATGCATATATACACATATATATTGTATATATATAAAAAAATCAACTGTCATTACCATCATTAGAATGGGCACTAGTGGGAAGAAAGAGTTGAAAAAGAAGGACCGGTAAAGTGGATATGATCAAAACACATGATATAACTTTAACAGAAAGGAATCTATGATATCCACCATTTCATAATTGGAATTAATAAAAATATTTTATAAACCCCCAATAAGACTGAAGGGGAAAGCTATGAAAGAGGAATAGTTAGGAAAGTGCAGCTTCCTGTATCTACCACTTATGGATATTAAATATGTGATATAAAGGGTGAAAAACATCAATAAAGGTGTTTTAGTAAAGACCAAAGTTAGAGAATCAAGTTCTACATTTCAAAGAGATGAGAATAAATCCAGGACATGGAATAATCAATGAAATAATCCAAGAAAAATCTTCCTTTCTAAGAAATGATGCTTCTTGCTTGGCAGGACCTACTGGGGACACAGTGAGAAATGGGTTCCCATCCATCACCAATGGGCTTCACTATCATGACATTTCAGAGAATTCACTCCAAGAAAAGATCTCATGAACTTCCAGGGGAAGTGAACAGGTTTACAAAACGAAGAAGATACCATTTCAAAAGGTGTGCTTATTATTTATTTATTTATTTATTTATTTATTTATTTATTTATTTATTTATTTATGTTTATATGTATAAAATATGTATGTTCCTGTATGTAGAGCTCAAAAGAGGACAGACAGGATACCCTAGAGGCACCCAAGGTAGGTTCTAGAAATCAACTCAGATCCCCAGTAAAAACAGTATGTGCTTTTAAGTGCTAAGCCATCTCTGTGGAACATTTTCATTTAGGCATGTCACATAATAACTATACACATTTGTTGGTATAGTGTGATGCTGTGACCTAAGTATACTGTGTAACAATCAAATCAGAGGGTTACATATCCAATTATCATCTCATTGTATGAGGACATTTAAATATGTTCTTCTAGCCATTTTGAAAAATCTTGCTAACCATAATCATCCCATGATGCAAGAGCACACCAGAACTAACTGGTATTTAATATTCCCCGACCAGTCCATCTCCCCCCTCATGTCCTCTGCCTCCCCATCTTGCCTCTGATATGCATTATTCCTCTTCCTACTTTTTGCTTAAAAATAAGTACTTGCTCTTTTTATTTGATTTTTAGTTTATTCTTTGAGAATTTCATATATGGATACAATAAAACATAATTTTTACTCATATCTCCCTACAGCTTCCATCAGATCTCCTCAGCATATCCCTCTTTCAACTTAATGTCCTCTTATTTTCATTTTAATAATTCATTATGTCCAATCAGTTCTACTTATATGTGTGTGGCTGTAGGGTCACCCACTGGAGCAAGAGCAGCACAGTAGTGGTCACACCCCCAGAGAAGGATGGGTTCTGCTCTCCCAGCTTGCAGAGGTGCCTCAGTTATGACTGCAGCTTCCTGATCCCTTCCCCCACTCAGGCTACAATTTTGGTTGCCTTGATCTTGTAGCAGTCTTGAGCAGGCAAGCACAGGTGCTGTGAGTTCAGGTGTGCAATCGCTACTTTGTCCAGGAGACAGCGTTTTCCAGCATCCCTCCCCATCCTCTGGCTCTTATATGCCTTCTGCCTCCTCTTCTGCGACGTTTTCTCAGCCTTGGCAAGGGTTGGGTGTATATGATAAAAATGTCCCATTTAGGGCTGGATACCCAACAGTCTCTTATTTTTAGCACAGTGACCAGTTGTGACTCTACATTGACTGCTGCAAACTCAGAAAGAAGCTTCTCTGGCCAAGTCTGAAAGCAATCCAGGTGGAGATGTTCAAGGATAAAAATAAAAATAGATACATTTCTTGATATGACCGGGGGAAATTGTATTGGAAAGCTTTTGTGCATTGGGGGAGTGGATAGCAATTGATACAAAGAAGCAATAGCTTAAAAAAGAGAGAACATGAAAAAGAAAGGCCACAAGCCAATCAATTTCCAAAATACAGAAGGCAAGGAAGAATGAAATAAAAATAGAACTATGAAGTCAGACATAATATCCATATGAGGAATATGGTGGTATCAGCTGAGTATTGATTTACTAAAAAGTTATGGAATCAGACAGAACAGAAAGAGCTAAAACTTCATCTATCATAATGGAAAGTCAGAGATCTTTCTTAATATTCATTAATCCAAAGAATACCACATATGCATGCTATTTAGAAAGATAACTGCTTAAAAGCCAGAAGAAAAAGTGAATGCACCCCAGGCAAGAGGAAAACTAAGCAGAGTGTGGGGCAGGGAGCTGCTTGGATGTCGTAAGTCTTTCAAAAAGATTTGCCTTTTGAACTATGTGCTCCCATTACTCTGATAAAACAAATATTCACCACCAAGTTCCAAGTGCAGCATACAAGATGGTACAGTTCCTTTGAAAACAAATACCCTACCCCTGTGTTGAGAGACCTTCACATTTCCCCACATACTTCTAGAATATACATAATTAGCAGAGAAGTGCACTATGGTGCAGTTCCAAAGTTTCGTGATGTGTCATCTATCCAAATTCATATCTGGATGTTCAAAACTCGGAGCTCAAGAGACACATTGACAAGGGTCAATCCATTACTGAGTGTTAACCTGGCTTGTAAACTGATGAAGCAGAGTCAGCCTGGCTAAAACTACTAGATAACCAGAAGACAAATAAAAACATTAAATATTCATTTCTTTCTCCTAAGCATCAAGTGATCATGGCTTTTGATCTTGGAGTCTCTGGGACTTGGTTGACAAATCATTTCATGTCCTCTGGGCAGATCTTGGAACATTTTTCTTCCTGCTTCCAAGGAAAGAAATCATCTTGGCAAGAAGCTTGCCTTGTTATATTTTCTTTCTCTTCACACTGGGTTGAAGTCCCTTCAAGGGCTCCCCCCACTCTGATATGACATTGAATGGGTGAAGTGTGACATAATTCTTATTTTTATATCTGGTCATTTAGCAGTTTGCATTCCGACAGGCCATTTTCTGCCGGTCAATCTGTAAGGGGTTGTGACTGAGAGAGTCTCTTTGCAGAAATACCTTCTACTACGTCTGCCTTTGCTGTATCCGTTCCTACCTTCATTACCACTGGTCCTGCTAATAGGGGTTGTCTTTGGCTAACTTGTTATAAATCTTCTCATTAATTATCTATCTGGTCCTCTTGTGTATTGCATCACTTGTTAGCATAATTTTACTGGATTTTGTTTGCATGTTCATGAATGTCAACAATTTTGCTTTTTACATTTATTTATCTTGAGAGAATTAGGGCTATCATATAGTGAGGTTGTGAATGTCAAAAGACAGCATGTAGGAGTCAATTCTCACCTTCCACTATGTGGGTTCCAAGGATTTAACCCACATCATCAGGTCTGGCAGCAAGCACTTTTACCTACTGAGCCTTCTTGCTGGCCCTGCAATTCTTCCATTGAGGTCTTTCTCTCTCAATTATTACAGGTACAAGCTCAGTATTATCTTCTGCAAACTGCGAGCCTTCATTGAAGTTAGCTTTGCTCCTAAGTTTCATCAAAGAACAAGATGATCTCTTCTATCTTTAGAGAGAGACCATGCAATTGTTGATGTCTTCCTTCGTCTTCCCCATTGGCTTCTTGTTCCTCTCTGTAATATGAGTTCCTGCTGAAGACTCATTTCACCTTTCTTCCAATTAACACATTAGTTTGGGGACCTGTCTTTTGATGGGCATACTTCTACATTGCAAGTGTCTCTAACACTTACCCTCAGTTTAGAATTCTGAGTCAAATATAGAACCCCAGAGAAGCCAAATATGCAGAGAGCAGCATCACCCTTGGAAGCTAAGAGAGACCAGGAAGAGCTGAGGGACACTGGAGATCCTACTTACATCCAGCCAAGACCCAGGCTGCCCAAAGCCATAATGATGCTGTTCATTCCAACCAGGCAGAATCCTCCAAACCATTTTGGAGAATACTCCTGTGGTGGTTTGAATATGTATTACTCCCAGAGACTCATGTGTTTGGATTCTTGGCCCATAGGGAATGGTATTATCAGGGGTGTGGACTTGCTATAATAGGTGTAGCTTTGTAGGAGGAAGTGTGTCAAGGTGAGGGCAGGCTTTCAGGTCTCCTATGGACAAGCTACACCCAGTGTGGAGCACAGTCTCCTACTGCCCACAGATAGAGATATAGAACTCTCAGCTCCTCCAGCGCCATGTCTGTCTGCATGCTGCCATGCTTCCTGCCATGATGATAATGGACTGAACTTCTGAATATGTGCACCATCTCCAATAAAATGTTTACCTTTATAAGAGTTGCCATGATCATGGTGTCTCTTTACAGCAATGAAGCCAAGACTAAGACAACTCCCTTCTTAGAAATCTGCTGTTTGTAAAACAAAAATAAAGGATAAAATATCACAGACTCTCAGAAGTCCTGTTTCAGCCATTGTGGACAGAGTACATACCTTTAATAAAGCAAAGCCAAGTCTTCTTCTCTTAACCAGTTTACATATTCAAGGAAGATTTACATATGTTGCCTGTGGCATTTATTCACATAGCCATTAAACATTTATTAAGTATCTATTACGGCCCAGGTACTATATATGGGCCTATCCTTTCAGATTATAATTCAGCAAAACATATTTGGAATCAGTACTATTTCCATATATTTTGTACCAGTAATATGACCCTTGGGAATTTTTCCTAAGGTAATAATTCATACAGAAAAAGTAATATGCAAAATATATTTATAGCAGTTTAGTTTCTAATAACTGGAAGAGCTAACTGCCCTGTGGTAGAGGAATTAAGATAGCCATGCTGTACTCATTACATGAAATGCAGATGAGACAAAGCACAGGAAATGGAAAAGAATGTATGCAATGTTAGGGGCGAGACTGAGGGTAAGTTCTACGAAACTATGACAGCCCTGTGTGAAAACACGTATGTAATAGAGGTATCAGAAGCAGGTGAATGATGTGAGCAGTGTTGGGCTGGGCAGAGAGATTATGCCCCTATTTTCTTTCTCAGGATATAATAGTTCCCTTAATACCTACTGCCCTGGTTTCAACTCCACTGCAGTGAAAAGAAATACCTGATAAAGAGCAATGTAGGGGAAATAGGGCTTATTTTAGCTCTCAGTCCCAAGTTATAGTCCATAACCTGCTCACATGAAACCCATGGTTAAGAGCAGAGAGGAATGAATCCATTCGTGCTAATGGTCAACAAGCTTTCTCCACTCCTGTACAGTCTAGCACCAAAGCCCATGGAAAGGTGACAGCCACATTTAGGCTAGATCTTCCTACATCAATGAACACAATTAGGACAATCTCCCACAGGCTGATCTCATCTTGATAGTTCCTTATTGAGACTCTCTTCTCAAGTGATGCTACATTTTGTCAACCTGACAAAGTGAACAATCGCAGTGATGAAAAATACTGCAGTCGACATAACTGAAAGTGGGATTCGTGGCACCTTTCATAACATCAATTTTGTTAAATATGAAAATATTTGGGCTTAAGATTTAAAAGGAATAGATGGTCTCAAAAATTAGTGATAAATCTCAGGGTCTGGAGAGATGATGACTCAGCCATTAGAAGCTCTTACAGCCCTTGCAGCAGACCAGTGTTTGGTTTCTAGCACCAAAGTCGGGTGGCTCACAATTGTCTGTAACTAGCTTCAGGGGATCCAGTACCCTCTTCTGGTTTCTGCTAGCATCTGAGAGCACACATAGGCAACACCCATGTACATAAGTTTAAAAGTAGTGGTAGCCTGTTTCATTCAATACTCAAGGCCACAGTCTCGCTCCCTGCATTGATAGTTTCTTTCTAGAGTCAAATCTCACTGGCTTCTGTAATTGTTACTGTTCTGTGGCACTTTCCTCCTCATCTGGTGCTTTCAAGATCTTAAAGTCCATGGAGGTCATAAGAGGTCCTGGATAGTTCTGATTAGACTAGGTTAAAAACCTCCTGAGTATTCAGCTGAACAGGCCACTCAGTGTTTCTGAGACTCGCCCTCCTCCCCTGTAAAACAGGGTTGATCTCAAAGCCCCTCTCATAGGTCCACAATGACAACAACACTTTCAAAAGTTCCAGCAGCCTACCTGCTCCCTGGAGGGAGGCCCAGGGAATGTGAACTTCAGGTCTCAAGCCTCAGAAGCCATCTGGGGGGCCATGTGAACCACTATGCCATGGGAGGAGGCAGACAGGAGATGAGGTTTTGTCAGTTGCTTTATCTAGCTTAGCAGGTACCAAACTCAGCCCTCTGTAGAGTGTAGCCTTGGATGGCAGTAGCTGCAGTCCTTATAGCAGGTCTTGTTATGGCCACTGGTAGCTTAATTTATCATCATGAAGGCAATATGTGCTTATGAAATAAAACTCAGAATGGAGTGAAAAATTGAAACCAGCTACCCCCAAATACCTCCTCATGAAGAAGGGGCTGCTAACAGTTGGCGTTTCTCCTCCAGTTTTCCCAGCACAGAGGCATTGGCAGGTTTTAAAGCCCAACTGTAATTACACTGTGCATAAAATTTTGCATCCTGAATTTTTCATTTAAATGTAGCAAATAAGCTGTTTTCATGCCATTTTGTAGTGTTCAGGGCCATTATTTTTAATGGCTGAACAATGTACTTGTTTGGAAACCATACAGGCAGCGTGCATGTGTGCACACTTCCCTTGTTCATTTTATTTTTAATTTAAAGCATATTTGAGGTTATAATATAATTATGCCATTTCTCCACCCCTCCCTTCAATCCTCCTATACACATCTCCCCCCTTTCTTCAAATTCATGACTTCATTTTTCACTATTATTGCACACATTGCCGAGGAGCCCCTTGTATAGTCTTCCTGTCCTAAAAAGACCTCTGAGCTTTCTGGGTAGCTAAGAGTAATCTAGAGTCCAAAATTTCCTGGAAAGTGGGAGAAAGAAGGAAATGGATAAAAGAAATAAATAGGAAGGAAAGGAAAGACTGACACAAAGCTGGGAGATCCACAGGGGTAGGGTAATTACACTGTAATTACACTGCACATAAAATTTTGCATCCTGAATTGATGCAAGGGCAAGGGTGAAAGAGGAAGAGAAAAAGATGAAGTAGCAAGAAGAGGTAAGAGAATTGGAAGGGAAGGAGAGAAAGAGAAAGTCAAGAAGCTAGTGATGAAGAGACAACAGGCGCAGACCTCAGATAAACATGGTCCCTAGCAGCACAAAGAGCTTTCCAAGGAAGATGGTTCCCTGGAGTTCTTGTCTCATGGGCTGCTTGCAAATCTTCATAATCTATGCATTGGTTTTCTTTATTATTCACATTTAATGTTATGAACATTGGACATTTCAATATTTATTATTGTGATCACATTTATGCTATCTTTTCTTTTAAATTCTCTCTGACTCTCTGACTCTCTCTGTGGAGTCTTTCTTTCTTTGCATGGTTATGTGCATGTGCATACAGGCATGTGTTTGTGTGTGTGTGTGTGTGTGTGTGTCACTAGTTCAGGTACCAGAAGAGGAGAAGGGGCCATCAGAGCCCCTGGAGCTGGATGTGCGTGCTAGGAACCACAAGAGCAGGAAAGAGTCCTAACCACTGTGCCATCTCTCCATCCTCGGCCCTTCTAATGCCTCATTGCTCCACCACACAGACAAAGCCTTTGACCAATTCCTTGCATTTCTTAAGACAGTGTCCAATACAAGGTTCCTCTTGGGTCCTTCCTCCAGGGATTTCATTTCCTTCCTATTTCATTTGCTGTCCTTGGCTGGGATCAACTGTCTCTTTCCAGTATTGTGCTTCGGTGGCCATAATCAAATTTCGAGTTATGTGGTCCATTAGACACAGGCTGGCATTTTTACAGCTCTTGATGGGGAGCTGAGCCCCCGTTTCCTCCTGTTTGGGGGAAAAGCATGTATTTGGAAGGTTTGAAAGCCTCTTCTCCAGCTGCCAGTTGATCGGCACTGCCGAGACGAGGGCCTTGAGCTTGGCTCTCCCCCAGTCTGCCCTGGGGACCATCTGTATTTTGTGAGCCTGGGACCTGCCATTGCCCACAGGACGGCTGTGAACATCAGAGGCCCTGGCAGCTAGTAAAGGCTGGAGCTGGATGTGAACAGCTTGCCTGAAAGCCGGCTCATTCCATGATTGCATGAAGCCAAAAGCTGTACCAGAGAGCCTTGGCAGGAAGGCCCTCCCAATCAATGGGGTTACAAAGCCCTCTCCCTATAGGCAGGCTCCCACTTCTCACTTCACGTGGATGGGACAGGGTGTTTTTTGTCTCCTATATGCAGGAGGTTTAGAGAATCAGAAAGTGAGATCACTCTTCTCAGTGAGACTCCCTGTGACTAGAGTTAGCAAGAGGATCTTTCGACTGGGCAGCCTCACCCATAAAATCGGGATGAGAACTCCTGTCCAGCTTGCCTTGCAGATTTGCTTGGAATGAGTAGGGGTTAAAGCAGAGTATCCTTCCTGGTTGCTGTGGGGCATGCAGCACTGGCGGGAAGGACATTGCTTAGGAATCAGGGGCTGCAGGTTCACTCATGTAACACCTGTGCTACCTACTGCTTCCAATGCCTGCTTCTGCTTTCTGTAACGAGAGCTAACAAAGCCTGCTTACACAGATGCTTTTCAAGAACTAGATCATGGAAAGGCTTTAAGAAAGATATTCTCATACGCAGGGTCACCGGTATCAGGGAGAGGCTCATAGTGATACTCTAGAATAGGTATTTGGATCCTGAGCACTGTATTATTTGTGAAATACTGTGAATGGGGCGGGGCCTCTAAGAATCATTAGGGTAGGATGAGAACATGAGTTGAGTTCTCGGGAAGCCAATGATACCTACCCTGTAGGAAGAGATACCAAGGACCTTGCTTGCTTTCTTCTCCTTCTTCTGTGAGAATATGGGGTGACTGTAGCCATCTATAAGCCCCACCTGGTGGCGGTGGGGGTCATCAGAGCCCAAGAATGTCACAGCACCTTGATCTTGGGCTTGTAGCCTTCACTGGAGTATTTTACTCATAGCAGCCTAAGTGATCTAAGAAACTCAGTGCTAAGCCCAGGTAAAATTCTCACCTTGTCCTGGAGGGCGGCTTGATCCTGTACTCCCCATGAGTAGCAATCAGCCAAGGTTCAGGTCTTGCCAGGGAGGGGATATGCTTATTTCTAAGCAAAAGTTAAAGTGATGCTCCAAACTCAGCGATCACATTTACATTACAACCAATAACCTAGGAGCTGGAGAAACAGCTCAGCAGATTAGATCATGGACTTGCACTTGCAGAAAACCTGAGTTCAATTCCCAGCATCCACATAAAGCAGCTCACAATGGCCTGTTACTCCAGCTCCAGGGTGTCTGGTACCTGCTTCTGCTCCACAAGGGTCCCTGCATTCACAGCTATAAACATTCATACAAACCACACATATATGCACAAAAATAAATAATAAAATATTTTTTTAAATTTTATTCGATATATTTTTTATTTACATTTCAAATGATTTCCCCTTTTCTGGTTCCCCACTCCCTGAAAGTCACATAAGCCCCCTTCCCTCCCTCTGTTCTCCCACCCCAGAAATCCAACAAAATATCAGAATTTTTAAGTAAAGATGGGATCTGTCAAAGTTGTACCAGGCTACAGTAGTGACTAAGGGAGTAAAGTTAATAATAACAATCCTAATATCAAAAAAATGTTATTTTTGTTTCACATGAATTTTGCCTTTTTTTAATATGACATTAAAATGCTGTGTATGTTGATCCTCTATTTGGAGTCATCTGAAGTGTACCTGAGACAACCACCTCCCACATGGCTTCATCTCATGGAACCCTCCTGGCCCCAAATCCTGTGACTGTCTCCTCATTCACAATGAAGGTGTGCTGTTTACTGCCTCGGTTCTCTGGGGTCTGGTCGGTTTCTCTGTACTGAATATTAATTATCAACAAGGATTGTTTCTCCCTTATGGAATTGAAATTGAAAAGAAAAAAGTGACTGAGAAAAATCATAAGCCAAAAGATTGACTCTCTCTTGTGGTAGAATGCTAATTTTTTCATTTGGTAAATACCTATTAAATGTGCAATGGTTGTGTGTCAGGTAGGTACCGAGAACCAGCAGATAAAAAGCCATTGATCCTGTTCTGAAGAGCTCACAGTCCGCTGAGGATTCTGGGTAATGATGGTATACAAAGAAGGGTGCTTCACAGAAGTGTGTGTAAGGGCAGAAGGGAGCCCTTCGTCCTTCCTAGTGTGTGTGTGTGTGTGTGTGTGTGTGTGTGTGTGTGTGTGAGAGAGAGAGAGCTGAGAGTGTTATCAAGAAACAAAGCAGTCTCAGCTTTCTTCTGAGTTGTCTTCCTAAAGGATCAATGTAGTGGAAGCAGGAAATGTCTATCCCTACAGGCCAGGCTGACTTCTTTCTAACTCTTGTTCATGTCTGCATCTGTGCTGAGTCTACTCGGGACACTCCCACCTAATATGAAGTTTCCTACCACGGTGTGCCCTGTGATCTGGAGCTCTAGTTCCAGGAGACTGAGGGAAAGAGAAGAAAAGACAAAGAAAAGAAAAATTAGCATTTTTACTAAAATAATATTATGTCTTAAAATAGTCTCCTTTTTATAAGAAAAAGTCAATCAATTTAGGGTTCAGACTCCTCAGTTTCTCTCCTTTCAAGGTGGCTCCGACAACTGGGTGGGGTTAGCTGAGCCTTGTGCAGGAGTTACCCAGGCCTCCCATGAGAAGTCACATGTCTTCCATGGTCACCAGGACCATCCCCTCTGTGTCCACTAAGCTGTGTCTGAGTCAGTCTGGTCTGGGCGGGCAGATGGACTCTGCCCTGTGCTTCAACCCTTCTCCTGTGGCCAATCCCTGCTCTCCCTCCTGTCCAGAAATCTCTTCAGCAGATTCTTTAACTTTGGTTTCAAGAAACAACCTCATCACCAGCTAGCACCCCCATAGAGAGATTTGTGACCTTCAATCACTGGAAGGGCAATCTCCCAAGACTTTCCACAGGTAGATGAGGCATCCTTTTTTTTTTTTTAATTTTTTTTATTCGATATAATTTATTTACATTTCAAATGATTTCCCCTTTTCTAGCCCCCTCTCCCACTCCCCGAAAGTCCTGTAAACCCCCTTCTCTTCCCCTGTCCTCCCTCCCACCCCTTCCCAGTTCCCCGTTCTGGTTTTGCCAAATACTGTTTCACTGAGTCTTTCCAGAACCAGGGACCACTCCTCCTTTCTTCTTGTACCTCATTTGATGTGTGGATTATGTTTTGGGTATTCCAGTTTTCTAGGTTAATAACCACTTATTAGTGAGTGCATACCATGATTCACCTTTTGAGTCTGGGTTACCTCACTTAGTATGATGTTCTCTAGCTCCATCCATTTGCCTAAGAATTTCATGAATTCATTGTTTCTAATGGCTGAATAGTACTCCATTGTGCAGATATACCACATTTTTTGCATCCACTCTTCTGTTGAGGGATACCTGGGTTCTTTCCAGCATCTGGCAATTATAAATAGGGCTGCTATGAACATAGTAGAGCATGTATCCTTATTACATGGTGGGGAATCCTCTGGGTATATGCCCAGGAGTGGTATAGCAGGATCTTCTGGAAGTGAGGTGCCCAGTTTTCAGAGGAACCGCCAGACTGATTTCCAGAGTGGTTGTACCAATTTGCAACCCCACCAGCAGTGGAGGAGTGTTCCTCTTTCTCCACACCCTCTCCAACATCTGCTGTCTCCTGAATTTTTAATCTTAGCCATTCTGACTGGTGTAAGATGAAATCTCAGGGTTGTTTTGATTTGCATTTCCCTAATGACTAATGAAGTTGAGCATTTTTTAAGATGCTTCTCCGCCATCCGAAGTTCTTCAGGTGAGAATTCTTTGTTTAACTCTGTACCCCATTTTTTAATAGGGTTGTTCGGTTTTCTGGAGTCTAACTTCTTGAGTTCTTTAACATCTCAGACAAAAACAATAGGAAAAGAATAGTGACTGCTCACAGGATTGAAGGTGAACAGGATGAGGCTAAGTGTGGCACTCCGTGCAGGACTCCAAAACAAGGAGGAAAGGTTTGGATTAATGAAACATACAGACACAGACACACACATACACACACACACACACACACACACACACACACACACACACGAGGGCAGGGCAGGAGTGGAGGAGGATAAGGGAAGGAGGGGAACGGAGCGAGGGGGAAGAAGAGAGAGAGTGTTCTCCAAGCACAACAGGGTCATTGCACACAGGAACTTACAGCAGCTCTGGTTCCCAGCACAAGAATTGCACAAGACCAACACCATCCCAACCCCAGAGTGGATCATCCGGAGAGCTGCATAAAGAAAGCTTCAACCCCAGCTGAGGAGCTATTAGCAGTAGTTGGCTGCTGAGGGAAGGAGACTCAGCTCTCTTCTGGGGTGTGGTCCCTGGTAGGCTGGCTATCCTGTGGTATTAATTAACCTCAGTGGTTTTATAAAAGAGGACATGAAATTGGGAGAGGACATGGTGGGCTAGTTCTAGTAGAAGTTGGAGGGTGGACTTTATCAAAACATATTGTATATATTTTTAAAATTCTCAAACTGTAAATGAAGTATATTTAAATACTTAAAGATTATTAGTGTAATTGAAAACCAAGGCATTACGGTTACCACTGTATCATACTTTGAATTTGAAACTATATTTGTATTCACTAATTTATTTCTATAATAGCATGCTGCTTACAGCCCTCCATCCCCCACCTACCCCAACACTACACAGCTTATACAACAAAAGCAGAAAATCAAGAGGAAAAACACTCCCAAATTCATATAATGCAAATTCATGGTCTCTGGCATCTAAGTTAATTTTCTATTGAGACATGGGGCATAAATTCTATAGGGAAATATTTCTCAGATGGCTGAGAAGAATGATTGAAAACTCATTACCTAATATTAAGGGATCACATTGGTTTCCAATGTTTTTGATATAAGAGTGTATCAGGAACTTAGCTTTAAAACACGACAAACTCATTATCTTACAGTCAAAACATTGGGGTCAGAAATCCCAGATGGCTTTCAAAATGTCAGCAGGGCTGTACTCCTAGAAGTTATAGGAAAGAAATTGTTTTGTTAATTTTTCCACCCTCTAGAGGTCATGAGCATGTGGATCAAGGCTCTTGGACACTCTTCAATGCCAATTCAGTCAGATGTTTCAAACTCAGTCTAACTTCCTGGTTATATTGTCTTATCTTCTTCCTCTTTTAATGCCCACATGTTTACATGAAGAACACCTGGATAAGTGAAGTTACCCTCCTACAGCAAGACCATTGCCCAAACCACACAGACACACACCCTTTCACCAGTTAAGGCAGTGGTTCTCACCCTTCCTGATGCTGCAACAACTCTTTAATACAGTTCCTCATGTTGTGGAGACCCCCAAACTTAAAATTAGTTTCGTTGATACTTCATAATTGCAATTTTTCTACTGTTATGAAGTATAATATAAATATCTGTGTTTCCCAATTGTCTTTTGGGGGTTGAGACTCACAGGTTGACAACCTCCAATCTAAGGTAAGGTGCTCAGGGGTTAGGAGTTAGGAGTCTCTGCAAAAAGCTCTTACTCTATATCCCACAGGAATTATTAACAACATTGGTTAATAGGATAGTGCCATAATAATTACATTTTTAATACTAATGCTTTTTCCCAACTCACTAAACTATTCCCATTTTCTGGAGTATTTTCCCTTTTGGAATAAACGGTCTCTATATCTCCTCCTCACAAAGACTCAGGGAGCAGCATAGGGGAAGGAGTAGAAATAGTGGAAGAGCCAGTAGTGACAAAGAACTAGGAGGAAAGAGTATCTTCTAGACATGTCAGGACCTCTGCTTTCCATAATTGTTCCTGTCTGAAAGAACTGCTGGGATGAAAATGGAGGGGAGTATGAGGAAAAGAAGGTCCAGTGACAGGCCCAAAGTGGGATCCAGCTCAAGGGGAGGCCCCAATTCCTGACACTATTACGGAGGCTATGGAGTGCTCACAAAAAAGGAACCTATTATGACTTCCCTCTGAAAGACACAAAAAGCAGCTGAAAGAGTCAGATGCAGATATTCGCACCCAACCAATGGACAGAAGCTGCTGACTCCTGTGGTCGAATTAGGGGAAAGCTGGAAGAAGCCAAGGAAGAGGGCAACCCTCAGGAAGACCAGCAGTCTTAATTAACCCGGACTCCCGTGATCTCTCAGATACTGGACCACCAACCAGGCAGCAAACACCAGCTGATATGAAGCCCCCAACACATATACAGCAGAGGAATGCCAGATCTAGGTTAAGTCAGAGAAGATGAACCTAACCCTCAAGAGACGAGAGGCCCCAGAGAGTTTAGAGGTCTGGTGGGGTTGGGGTGGAGACATACTCATGGAAACGGGGCAGGGAGGAAGTATGGGATGTGGAACAGTCAGGGGGTGGACCAGGAGGGGAATGAAATCTGGAGTTTAAAATGATAATAAAAAAATTATACCAAAAAAAGAATAGCAGTTGTAGTTGTTTGCACATGTTTAAGCAAGGCAGTATTCTAGCAACAGCCATGAGCCATGCCCTCAGTGAGGAGCTATGGACAGAAGACAGCTTCGAGGGAAGGGAGAATCTATTTTATTTGAGGCTGTGGCCCCTGATAGGTCCACCATGCTCCTATGGGTGGTCCCACACTTGCAAGGACACAGACATTGCAAACTGGACTTGGTAGATTATGTATTTTTAAAAGGGACAAGAGGTTGGAAGGGGATGGAAGTGAGTCTCATAGAAGTTGGAGGAGGAATGGGGTGAATATGGTTGAAATACATTGCATGCATGCATGAAATTCTCAAAGAATAAATAAAAATAGTGTAATCATAAAAATAATAAAAATCTAAAATCATGATAAAAGTAAAATAGAATTATCTCAGTTCTCACAGATAACTTCTAAAGTATTTATGGTAAAGTAGCATAAGGTAGATTCTGGTATTTGCTTTAAAATTTCTGGAGAAATATGTGAATGTGTGAAGAAGAAGGAGGAGGAGAAGGAGAGGAGGAGGAGGAGGAGGAGGAGGAGGAGGAGGAGGAGGAGGAGAAGAAGAAGAAGAAGAAGAAGAAGAAGAAGAAGAAGAAGAAGAAGAAGAAGAAGAAGAAGAAGAAGAAGAAGAAGAAAGACCTATAAAATTCAATCAGCAAAATATTAACTGCTGATACTAGGTATCACACACATAACTCATTTTACCTATTTTCTCCTTTCACACTTACTTACAACTTCCTGAGATGTTTTCTTTAAGCTGGATATATTACTATGTTCTTTTTTTCTGACCCTTCTAATCTCACCCATCCTCCCCCTCCCGGAAGTAACTGGTATTTTGAATTTGTTCTTTCTACCCCGCCCATAATTTTCATATTATTAGACATCTAATTATACTGTTACTACACACACACACACACACACACGTCTTAAACAACATATAATTACCCTTCACACTTTCCTAAATGTATATAAATAACATATCACACATTTTACACAGAATTTTTGAGACTTATTCATGTTGACACATGGATAATTATAGTTCATTATTTTTAAGTGATATTAAGTGTTCAAGACTAGCTGTATCGGTGAGCTCTAGATTTGGCTGAGAAATGTTGCCCCAGTAAATAAAATAAAAATGTGACTGAGGATGATTCCAACATCAATCATACATGCTCAGACACATATGTGCCCACACATGCAAAAGTGTGATTCAGTAGGTTAAATAGACCAACAAATGAATAAAAATAAAGAAGACATAAAGTTGGAGAAGAGATGAGTTTGGGTATCTCAAAAAAAGTTTGATATAGGAAGTGTATGATCAAGATACATTGCATGCATGGATAAATTTTTCAAAGAATAAAAAAATGCAAACAACACACACACACACACACATTGGAAAAAGCAAGGTTGGCTTTAAGTTTTACTTACTATTATGATGGTCCTTTTATAAATCCCCATATAGCAAGTGTGAAATTTCCTCTGGGATACTGAGCAGTTGTCAAGCTGATCTGTAAGTTATAAGCAACTTCCTGTGTATGGGTCTTGCTAAATATTTAATAACAAACTGGTGAAAACTTTTATGCTTCTGTGGTATGTGGGATTTTATATTTATATCCATACCTATACACACTAATATTTTAAGACTAAAATTTTAGTTAAGGAAATGATTGTGAAGTGGTATCCTGGTGTTTTCATTTGCAAATCCTTGGTAAATGGGATGGGGGGATGAAACCCTTTGCATCTTTCATTTTTTATTTGTATTCATGATTTCATAAATTGTGTCTCATCTATAGCATACATCACCTGCAGCATTTTAAGTCTTGATGCATTTTACTTCCAAGATATGTATTCTTGTCTCTGCTTTATCTTTGGACATTATAAATATTCCCATTTTATTATTCATTCTTGCCTGCATATGTGTGTGTGGTGTGTGCATGTATATATATATATATATGTATATATATATATACATATATGTATGTATGTATGTATATATTTGGGGGGGCTTGTTTGTCTGTGTGCAGATCTGTATACATGTGGTGGCCAGAAGTGAATCTTTGTATCTTTCTCAGATTCTCTAAATTTTATTCCTTTTAAAACAGGATCTCTTTCTGAACCTAGAACTCACCAATTCAGCCATCCCTAGGTATTCACCTGTCTCTGTCCCTCTAACATTAGGATTGTAGGCATGAGCTACCAGGCCTAGTACATTACACGGGTGCTGGGGATCTGAACTTGAGACTCACGCTACATACTAAGCATTTATTCACTGCGCCATCTCACCAGGCTCAAACATTCCTATTTGGGAATTATATGATTCTTTTGACCAAGGTGGTATTATACTTCAATGGTTGAATACTGATTTTCTGACTATTTCTTATATTCACTTGATGGTGTGGAATATAAGCATGCAGGTTTAGTATAAATTGGAGAAATCTGGTTCATAAAGCTTCTTTCCTTCTCTCATTCATATGCATATCCCCTTCCCCTTAGAGATTGCCAGTGGCCTTCTCTCAGATTCTTGGGTCTCACTAAGGCATCTAGTGAGGCATTCTTACCAAGTTGATATATGATCCTTGCAGATCCATTCTGAAACAAGGGAGGAGCTTCAGTGAGGTCCTGTTGATGAACAGTATCATACCTAGGAATGGTACAGTCAGTCCCAGGGTAAATCTATTTTTAGTGTTTTAAAGAGCCTCCATGCTGACTTTCATAGCCTCTGGCATAGTTTACAGTCCCATAGCCGTGCATAATGACTCCTTTTAGTCTGCATCCTCACCAATATTTGTTGCCATGAAGAGTTTCTAAAAGTCTGCTTTAATTCCCAAGATTTTATCTTTATCTTTTGCTGATTTGTGAGTGCTGACCTTCTTACTGCTGGGTTACGTCATCTGTCCAGTGGTCCTTAGTGACACTCCCATGTATATAAACAAATAGCTATGCCAATCTTCTCACTCTAACGATGACTAGAGAGCCATCTTCTCCCTATGGATTTCTGTTGTCAGTAGGAAGAATGATAGACTGTCTCCTGTCCAAGATCTACCCAAGGGTTCTGCCAGCATCCGTCTTCCCTACAGTCTCCCAGATATGGCTACTCCTTTCCCCCTAGCTATCGATCAGTTAACTGGAGCTCATGTACCTTATAATCAGAAATTTATCAAAATCTCTACTATAGGAGACACTTGCTAGTCTTGCAGAGGAACCAGGGCAGTTCCCAGCACCCACATGGTAGCTCTACTAGTTCCAGAAGATCTGACACCTTCTTCTGGCTTCTGTGGGGACCAGGCACACATATGAGGCTCCATGCAGGCAAGAATTAATATGTATAAAACACAACCCCGACACCTAAGACTTAGAGAACATCATAGAAAGAGGGTAGAAAGACGGTAAGAGTTGGGGGACCAGAGTGTGTGCAGTGAGATAGTGGGAACTGCTTCACTCCCCCAGTTCTGATTTCTCCAGGAGAATCTCTGTTGTAGACTAGGTGGGCTGAATTAATTCTGCCTGCTGCATGCCTTCCTTGCTTTATTTGTCTTAAAACTCCAAGTCTAAAGTTATTTATAGCCTCATAACTGCCCAGTATCCACTTCTAAATCTGTCTGGTTAAAACCGCAACTGGAAGCAACAGGACCTGTTATACTGCCATTTAATTAATAAAAGTAGAATTCTCAGTTTTTCTGCATTATGTATTTTTGTTGTTATTGTTGTTTAGCTGCAATGAAGGTGCTAGCTTTGGAGCCGATTTTAAACTTTAATAAGCTGCCTTTCAGTAAAGTGTGGATAATGTTGTAAAAGAGTTCCTAAAATGTATTTTAAAAAAGAAAACACAATCCTGAACTAGAAAAACAAAAAACACTAAAAACAAAAACAACCAAAAACCACCACCAACAACAAAAAAATAAAAACGGCTCAAAGGAAAGGGTTAGTGGTGGAAAGCTACTATGACATGTTGTCACGATGTAACAAGCTCATGGTTTTGCAGGAATGAGGAGGGGGAGAGCAGGATGAGGAGGCAAGGAGGGTAACAGCATCATGCCTTCTGAGAGGAGTAGGGGAGAAGAAAGAAAAGCAATAAAGAATGCAAGGGCCATATAAAGAGACAAGGCCCCTGTGTACCAAAATCTCCAGATCGAAAACCTCCCACTTGGTCTCATCTCTTAACGGTTCTAATACCTCCTCCAGTGTCTTGCTGACAATCCAGTGCTCAGATTCCACACCATAGCAACAAGCCACGTGCAGACAACTGAGTCCCATGACCTGCAATGACGTTTGTGGCTCGGGCAGCTCGTCCGTCTCACCTCCTATGCTGCCCCTATTGGCTGCTACGTCTATTCATACCACAGTGCAGTTTCAGAGAAGAGTAAAATCTCCCACTCCACCCTTCTTTCTGGAAAAGCTGCTTTACTCTATAGCAGAGAGAGAGAGAGAGAGAGAGAGAGAGAGAGAGAGAGAGAGTGTAATGTATTATGGTATCTATTCTGGAGTGTGGTCGACATACCCAATGACACTCCATTGAAGAAAACTGGTTGTGCCTCTCCCAGCAGGAATCAGTTGCAAGTTGCTTGTTGGTGATGGTAGGGCTTTGTGTCTACCTCCCTTTCTCGGTGCTGGGACTTGGTCTGGTTTGGGCTTGTGCATACTGTCACGGTCTCTGGGGTCCCTATGTCTATCAGCCCTGCTTTGTCGGGATGAGGCTGTTTCCTTAGAATCACTTACTGGCTCTGGTTCATACAGTCTTACAGGGAGGTGGAGAGGGGACTGTGGAGGAGTTAGGGGAGAGGAAAGATTATGATCAAATATATTATATGAAAAAAATTTTAAATAAATTCGTTTAAATGACAGAAAATAGTTCTTTAAGAGTTTTAGGAAGGATGTAGACTCCCAGTCACATCTGTCTAATGAAGGGCATTTATTTTACCTCTCTCACAAACAAATATAAAGAAATGAAACAGGAGTATGCCAACACTGGGCCAGAGATTTTACCAGAGCATTTTAGAGGTGGAAGACTAGTGGGTGGAGAGTCCTCGGGGCATTTGTCCCTGCACAGAGAGTTCTGAGAACAGCAGCTGAGTCATAGCCTCAGGGGAAAGATCTCAGGAACTAGAGCCTCCAAGCCCTATATACCGGCAACAGAAGAGCCCTGGAACCTCTCTCTAGGCACTGTTAGTGTCAGGGCATGGATGGCCCTATGATTTGGTTGTAGTCTATTCTGTAAGAAGCCAAGGGTTCTACTTACTGGGTGCTAAAAGGTCTCCCAACATCACCAATACCCTCCCAAGAGTACAATGCCCTCCAGTTTGAAATCAGTCATGTAGGGAACCCTAATCCCTCCGAGCCATGCACCCCAGTGCAGGAGCCAGAGATTTGTTCTATGAATACAATGGACACAGGGGGTCCAGGCTGACCCTGGGAGACAGAAGTAGGCAGGGGTAAGACATTGGCTTGAAAGCTGCAGTGAGGTAACATGATAGTTCAGTGGTTAGCTCCCTCATCTCACTGAATAGCTTCATGCCAGCCCTCAGATAACCACCTAGGAAGGGATCAAGGGGCTTTCCTGAGAAACTCTCCAAAATCAGATGATATTTAAGAGTATTCCAAGGATACAGTCAGATGTTCCTCAGCCTTTCTGTAGGAGGTCCCACAGTGACGAGGCCTACACTGAACACCCAATGCGTAAGTAGGTACACAGGGCCGTCACATAGATAAGCACACACAGGTGGAACGTCAAACGGCCTTTGAATGTTTCTCTCCCAAAATACAGATTGACAGCCAATGAGTATTTATCAGATTCTCAATCACAACAAACAACCCGCAAATCCCAGCAGCATATGGCAATATTTACTTCCTCCCCACTAGTCTGTGAGTTGGCTCCGGCTTCATTATTAGTTGGGCTTCAGTTCATTCGTGTTCAGCTCCAGCTGAAGGACCAGAGTGGCCAGGTTGAAAGCGCCCCTTAGTACCTAATGCAATTAATTTTTTAAACCAAGGCATGCATTGACCTGAATTTTCAGAAAGCTAGGAGGAGGAGAAAGTCCTGAAAGGTTTGAGGATGGGGTGTGGCGTGTGCGTGGGCAAAATGACAGGAATTGGAAGGCACACGGGTAGTCTGCGAACTGAGAAGGTAAGTGAATGGAACCTTAGGAGCGAGGAGGGAATTTACACCTAAGTTACCATCCTCAGACCCAAATAACTGTTTCCAGCCTTGGAAAGCCTCAAAATCCCTCTCCACAGCCTGTCTCAGAAAAGTAGTCGTGTGATGTGCAAACTTCTAGTTCTTTGGAATGTTATGCCAAATGATGGTTTGCTGGAGCACACAGGTGAAAGGATAGGAGCTAATCATTTACATGTGACTCACATTTACATGTAATGTCTCACTAAAGCAAGCACACGAAAGACGTTTTTCTGAAGCAGTCACAGGTGAAAGGATATTTGGCTATAGCAGACACGTGAAGGACCCATGATGAAGGAGTATAAATATGACCCCACAGACAGTGGGAGACAAGCACTGAGCACTGGTTTGGTTTTCTCCACTTCATTCTGAAGAGATACATTCTGAAAAGATTCATGCTGAAGAGATACATGTATTGCTTAGCCTTGCGTAGCATTGTTGAGCTCAACTTGTGATGATAACTCCAACATTGAGAGAAATCCACCCAAGACCTGCTGAGCTTCCTACCACAGCTTGCCGATTCTGTGTGAGACCTCACCTCTGGCTGGTTAGAGAGCCTGGTGATTTCTTCAAGATTGGATGACAACCGCCTGGTGTCTGCTCGCTGAAAGGACTGCACTGTAGTGGCCAGTTCATGCCTGGTGTCTGCTTGCCTAGAGGACTGGTCTGCAGCTGCTGAATAACATTTGGTGTTTTGCTACAGGACTGAACTGCTGCCCAAGAAGATCAAACTCACCCCCAAAGAGCTGCTGCTGAACAGGTCTACTTCCCCCATATCCTAATAACTTTTCTTTCTACTACCTCTGCTGGATAGTGGGCTAGAGGAGAGGTGGGACCCTTATTAAAAATAGGCTGCAAGAAAAATGAATGCCTCTACTTACAGATGAGCATCCTCCAAGAGGTTTGGGAGTGAGCTTAGTCAGATGGCCCAGCAAGCAAAGGTTTCCAGCACCGAGGCTTTAAGCCCAAGTTCGATTCATGGTGGAAGGAGGGAACTGACTCTCAGCAATGGTCCTCTGACTGTCACATGTGTATTTGGCCCTCAACTGGCCACACTCATACACATTACCCCTATATACTAATCAAACCCATAAATAATGTTGAAAAATGAGAGTGAACTGAGAAGATACAAAATCCAGAAGAGACATAAGAGGAAACACATAATACTAGCAAAGGTAATGCTTGACTGACAGCTGGTATCCACAGAGTGGAGTTGAAGCGGGCAGATGCAGGGGTCTATACAGGATGGGGGAAGATAAACATAGCATGTGGCTTCCAGGTATTTCAATGTGTGCTCCATGGCAATTTGCCCATGCACTGTGTATACTTTCTCCCTCCTTTCTCACAGATAGAAATATCTTTGGGGGCAAGGGGATGACAACACATAGTCTCTGCCCATCTCTTTATAGACGACCCTCTCAGTGCTGTATAAATAGCTTCCAGATTTCACTCCAAGGCAGATGCAACCATCTTCTTGCAGATCAATGGTCTTGACAGTAAACTGCCAAAAGAAAGCAAAGTGATCATATGCAAGGGGACTAGGTAGAAGCTGGAAGGGCAGGTTAATGGGCTGAAGACTTCACAGAAGGCAGAGCCATGAGCGAGAAGGAAGCTCTCTTTGCGGAAGCCCCCCGCTGGGCCAGTCTATTTCAGTACTCTAGGGAATTGTGCTGCCCACAGTGGGTTACTGATGTAACAGTGGGCCCTCACACACTGATTAACAATCAAGACAATCCTCCCCAGACAGGGCCACAGGCCAATCTTTTCTAAGCAATCCCCCAGTTGGGTTCTTCTCTTAGATGACTATAGGTTGTATCAAGTTGACAATGAACTCTAAGCAGGACACCCTCCTTCTAGCAATTCTGCTTTTAGACGAGAAGGTAGCAAGCAGAGTTTGGTGGGGGTAAGGAGTTCCTATATATTATCTTACTTAATTCCAACAATTCCCTGAAGGATAGGAGCTAATCATTTACATGTGACTCACATTTACATGTGAAGAAGGTAAATAATATGATTGGAAACATGCCATTGCTTTGCCACAGTTTGAAGACCTGTGGAAAGATGCTTAAATCTGGCTCCTGCTGATTGGAACTTTTGAAACCCGAGGCATAGGCTACTTCTATGGTCCTTTCCAGGTCCCCCATGCCACATGGGGGTGAAATGGGCTAAGGGTTGTCACTGTAATGTGGTATCATCTCATAGGAACATTACAGAGGACTTAGGGGGAAACGTGTGTGAGGAGTTCACACAGCATATGCCATCATAACTTACTGCTGTAAGAGACAGGAAACTTCAGGGTTATCTTTGACTGTCAACTGCATCAGGCTGGTGGGCTGGGTGTGTTCTATGAGAGGTCCTGAGGGGTCTGAGAAAAGGCAGAAATATTGCAATGAATGTGGGTGATATTAGCTAGAAGAGAAAACCAGGTAGTATAGGCATATAGGATAGTCTCTCTCTCTCTCTCTCTCTCTCTCTCTCTCTCTCCCTCTCCCCCTTCCCCTTCCCCTCCCTTCCCCTCTCCCTTCCCCTCCCTTCTCCCTCTCCCCCTTCCCCCTCCCTCTCCCTTCCCCTCCCTTCTCCCTCTCCCCCTTCCCCTTTCCCTCTTACTTCCCCTCCCTTCTTCTTCTCCCCCTTCCCCTATCCCTCTCCCTTACCCTCCCTTCTCCCTCTCCCCCTTCCCCTCTCCCTCTCCCTTACCCCCTTCTCCCTCTCCCCCTTCCCCTCTCCCTCTCCCTTACCCTTCCCTCTCCTCCTCCTCCCCTTCTCCCTCTTCCTCTCCGTCTCACTCTCCTTCCTTCCTTCCTTCCATCCTTCCCTCTCTTCTCCTATCCTCTCTTTCTCTCCCCTACTCCTTCCTCCCCCTTTCCTTCCTGGCTAATATGTTGTGACTGCTCTCCTCCATATCTTCACCATCACGATGGCTAAAATAATGTAACCAAAACAAGCCCTTTCTCCAGTAAGTTGTGTCTTTCAGATGTCTGGTCATAGCAATGAGAACACCAATTAATACATTCAAACCATCAAGACTGGATAGAAATAATTCTCAAAAATTTTCCCCTGAAACTAAATTTTCTCCTTTTATTTGGCCTCTCTGGTCATTTGGAACAACAATCTGCTTGCTCCTGGTCACAAAACTGTTCATTAGTGAAGCTGAACTTTGTACTTAAGTCCATTCTTCTTCAATGCTCTGGGTCTTTTTCCTCATGGTCTGTTGGCTCTCATTAGCTGACGTGTACGGTAGACAGGCAGTGCAGAGCAGAAGTGTCAACACCAGGATGCAGGAAGAGGAGAGGGACAGGTGGTAGGAGAAGTAGTTAATGTGATGCTGTGTCAGATAGGGAGGGAAGCTCAGTCCATTAGCAGAGCAGTCAGGGCGGCTCAGGTAGGAGAAGGGAGAAGGCAGTTGCTGAGACAGAGATAATACTGAGCAAGATCCAGTAAGTAGGACATTATGATTGGCAGAAATGAATTTGAGTAGGGATGGTCTCAGGAGGGACACTTTCCTTAGTCTTTAATGTACTGTGATTTAACTCCTGGACTGATCTCAGCTGGATGTTTAGAATTTTCCAGTTTGGGAAGCATCATTTTCTCTCTGCTGTACACAATTTCCCTTTCATTCTTTTTTCAATTCTTGTGCACATGTGCTCACACATGTGTGCAATTGCACATGCATGCTCATGTATGCAGAGGCTAGAGAGCAATTCCACATATCTTTCCTCAGGTGCCTCCACAGTGTTTATTTTTTTGAGACAGGGTCATGTATGGGCCAAGGGATCAATGATTATGATAGGCTGGCTAACCTGGCCAACCCCAGGCATCTGCCTGTCCCCATTCCTTCCTCACTAAAATTACAAGTGCACACACATGTCTTTTTTTTTTTTTTTTAGGACTCTCTTTTTTTTTGTCTTTTTTTTTTATTCGATATAATTTATTTACATTTCAAATGATTTCCCCTTTTCTAGCCCCCCACTCCCCGAAAGTCCCGTAAGCCCCCTTCTCTTCCCCTGTCCTCCCTCCCACCCCTTCCCACTTCCCCGTTCTGGTTTTGCCCAATACTGTTTCACTGAGTCTTTCCAGAACCAGGGGCCACTCCTCCTTTCTTCTTGTATCTCATTTGATGTGTGGATTATGTTTTGGGTATTCCAGTTTTCTAGGTTAATAACCACTTATTAGTGAGTCCATACCATGATTCACCTTTTGAGTCTGGGTTACCTCACTTAGTATGATGTTCTCTAGCTCCATCCATTTGCCTAAGAATTTCATGAATTCATTGTTTCTAATGGCTGAATAGTACTCCATTGTGTAGATATACCACATTTTTTGCATCCACTCTTCTGTTGAGGGATACCTGGGTTCTTTCCAGCATCTGGCAATTATAAATAGGGCTGCTATGAACATAGTAGAGCATGTATCCTTATTACATGGTGGGGAATCCTCTGGGTATATGCCCAGGAGTGGTATAGCAGGATCTTCTGGAAGTGAGGTGCCCAGTTTTCAGAGGAACCGCCAGACTGATTTCCAGAGTGGTTGTACCAATTTGCAACCCCACCAGCAGTGGAGGAGTGTTCCTCTTTCTCCACATCCTCATAAGGTTACAGAGTTTCTGTAAGGCAAAGGACACCATCAAGAGGACAGATCGGCAACCAACAAATTGGGAAAAGATCTTCACCAATCCTACATCAGATAGAGGGCTAATATCCAATATATATAAAGAACTCAAGAAGTTAGACTCCAGAAAACCGAACAACCCTATTAAAAAATGGGGTACAGAGTTAAACAAAGAATTCTCACCTGAAGAACTTCGGATGGCGGAGAAGCATCTTAAAAAATGCTCAACTTCATTAGTCATTAGGGAAATGCAAATCACACATGTCTTTTTACATGGCTCCTAGGGACCACACTCAGGTTCTCATGTCTTTTGTGGCAGGCACTTCACCCCTCCTTAGCCTCCTGTCAGCAGTTTTCCACCCAATTTCTAGATGCTAAGATCTACGAAGGCAGGAATTCTGTCTCTATGGCTCAGGCATGCTTAAGCAGTGGCCATACACACACTTCATCTACTTGTTAAACACATATAGTCATAATCACCAACCACCTACAGAGGAACCAGACACAGTCCCTGCTTCTTAAAACTAGAGAAAGAAAAATGAATTGTCATGACTGGGAAGACTGAATCTGTAGTTGAGACAAAAAAAACCCAAACAAATGAATAATCCATTCGGTGACTATGGGTAAACATTTTATATTTGCCCACCAGGTTCCTCGAAAAATGCTAATCCTGAAACAGGAGACTTAGACCAATGGTTCTCAACTTGTAGGTCATGTAACCCCTTTGGGGGTTGCATATCGGACAGCCTGCAAATCATTAGTATTTATATTGCATTACTATTCATAACAGTAGCACAATTATCGTTATGAAGTAGCAACAAAATAATTTTATGGTTTGGGGTCACCATGGCATGAAGAACTGTATTAAAGCATGATAGCATTAGAAGGTGGAGAACAACTGATCCAGACCTTGTTCATGAAGCATGACAAGATGTAGCCAGAATATCACCTCTTCCAGTGGGCTTGGAGAGGATGGGGCTCAGTTACCAAGAATCCCAGCCTGAGCTGCTCATACCACCTCCATTTCTGATCCACACTGTTGTTTTTCAAATTTGGGTTTAAAGATCTAACTAGGCATGGTAGCATATATCTCTAACACTGAGTACTCCAGAGTCAGAGGCAGGATCAGGAGTTCAAGGCTAGCCTAGTATACATTGGAATCTGTCTCAACATACACACAGAAATGTATCTGTAGCAATAAAGAATTATTACTTTTCATTTATCCCCCAAAATAACCAAGAAACAATAATTCTCAATAACTTACCAAATACTTTCACCATCCTTTTTTATGGTTTTAGAACTGAACAAAGACTCTTTGCTATGAAACACACATTAAGGAATCACCTCTTAGTGATTTCTAGGAGGAACCTAGTTGACAGGGGCTAAAATGACTCTACAGTGACAGTCCAGCCTGCCACTGGATGTTGTAGTCAGAAACATGGATGGTGTGGGGTGAGAGGGGAGGGCATGTCCTGAGTCTCCAGTGGAAAATCTGCTTCTGGGCACCTAGTGCTGGGAAGAGAACACTGTCTGAGATACAGTGCCACCTTCTGTGAATGGCACTGGAAGACTTTCCTGGCCAGTCCTCACTTTGTGTATTAAAGAAACAACATCATAGACACCAGTACTCAGTAATGGAAAGACACACCAGGCCTTTCCTCATAAACAGTAAGAATAAAGTTCACCTTGGTTTTTGGCACCACTAAGAAAGAAATGGAAGACAGGCAAGGTGATTTAGCCCAAGCTACTAGATGGAGCCAGAAAAGATTTGAACTCTAGATATGGCTTTATTTAATGGGCTTTTCTTGAAAAAATTGTGGTGTGTGTGTGTGTACATTCACACATGTGTGTTATGCTTATGTATAAGGTTGTGCAGAATATATGTGTGTGCAAGTGTGTGTGTGATATGTATGGGGTGTACACATGTGTGTGCACACATATGTGTTATGCTTGTGTATGGGGTATGCACAATGTATATGTATGTCTGATACATGTGTATGTGCATGATGTCCATGTGTTTGTGTATGTGAGATATGGATAGTTATCAGGTGTGCATGGTATAAGTGTGCACATGCATATGTATGTTATACTTGTGTATAGGGTATGCACAATGTGTGTATGTGTGTGATACATGTGAATGGAGTATGCTGGATGTTTGTGTGTATGTGTGTGTGAGGGATGGATGGTTATAGGTTGTGCATGGTGTAAGTGTGTGTGTGTGTGTGTGTGGTATGATACATGTGTATGGGGTACCCATGATGTGTATGTGATATGTGTTTGCATGTGATGTATTGCAGGAGATGTGTGCATACCATGGTACACATGTGAAAGTCAGAGGTCACCTTACAGAACTCCTCTCTCTCCTTCCACCTTTACTTGGGTTCCAGGATTCAACTCAGACCACCAGGCTTACACAGCAAATGCCTTCATGTGCTGAAATATCTGAGCCATCTCACCTGTGCCTTCATGGCCTTTTCTACTGTGTTATAATGTGTTCATCTGCAGAGCATTATCAGACACATACCAACACCCAGAAATATGATTGAGTTCTGTCAATCTAAAGAGAAATGTCTCTCCTAATGACAGTAGCTAAAATCTATCTGAAGCCCTGAGCTACCTACAAAGAATAACTATGCTTATCCCTGTACCATGTATTCAGTCGAAGTCTCTAAGGAGTTCTGAGTACTCCCATTAGAAGTTAGAGCTCAGAGAAGTCAAAGGAGGTAAAGCCATCTGCAGCCAGTTCTTCTCCCTGCTCTCACTACCTTTAGCACTTAACACCATGCTTTCACTGTGTGTGTGTGTGTGTGTGTGTGTGTACACTGGTGTATGTGAATATATGTGTGAATATAGTGTATGTGTGTGCATGTGTGTGTGCTTATATGTGTGTGTTAAGTTTGTCTTATTTTTATTTGTGTGTATAGATGTATGTTGGGGCAGGGGGCAATGCACTGTGAGTGCAGTCCAGAAGAGAGTGTTGGATGTCCTGCAACTGTAGTCACAGGCAGTTGTGAACTGCTTGATGTGTGCTGGGAACGGAACTCTGGTCCTATGCAAGAGCAGTGCATGCTTTAAACTGCTGAAGCACCTCTGCAGCTCCAGCATTGCTCTCAGTATTATTATCTCCCTGGCTTCAGAAGCCAAATCTGCAAGGATCTTATCCAAGCACTCTCAGCTTTTGCTAAAATTCTGCAGCTAAGGTGGACTTAGGAACTATCTGACAAAATCAACATGAAATAAACATTAATTTATGAAGAAATGTTCAGCTAAATTAGAGCCTCCTTCTTTCCATAACACATGATGATGGTAATGATCTGTCTAGGAAAACATCCGGGATTAATTTTAAAATCTCAGAATGTCAACAAAGACTCATTCAATTATAGTCATGATTATTTAAGGTTATCATATAAACGAACAGAACCTTGCTCAATTTGCACAGGTTCTTTGAAGTTACAGAGTACTTTCATGTTCATTATCGCTTCTGACTCTCAAGAGAAGACAGCTATATTCAATTAGTACCTATCGCAGCCGACAGAAGTGGGTACTGATGTTAGGAGAGATTGTAGCTTACTACAGTGGCTAGGGAAAGGTAGAACTGCAGAGAATCCAGATCACTGGGATCCTGATTTAAGGTTTTCTCTAGAGGGTAAGGAAATGGCTCAGTTGGTAAAGTGTTTAACTGAGTTCAGTGCCCTAGGAGTGAGGTTGGAACTGAAAGTCCCGGAAATAGTAGTGGGAGCACCACTAATGCCAGGTTGGGGAGGCAGAGGATGGTGGAGCCCTATTGCTCACAAATCTTTTTCTAGTACCTCAACCATAGCTGCCCACTGCACACACATTATTTTTAATATTGATGCTGACAATGCTCCCAGACTTAGTGTTTATGCCTTTTTAACTGGTACTGGCTGACTTCTGGGAAGCCAAGTTCATGGAACCTCTGGCGAGCAGCCTTGAAGGTAAGATAATGTCACCCCATGGTGGTACTTCTGACCTGCTCGTGGATACATATGTAGGTAGACGAAGGACCCCAGGGCTTCAGAGGTTACCTGTAGCAGAGAAGGAGCTGAGAGACATGGAGGCATCAGCTGCTTACTGGAAGAGATCTGAAAAGCATGCACAACCATTTACAGACACAGACTGGGGGTGACTCAGATGCAAGACTAGTGAAAACAGGTTTAGAATGAGAACAAAGCATGCATCCATCTAAAAGAACAGCAACCTTGACAAAAGCTAACACCAATATCTTATATTCCAGATATGGCAGTCAAGTTGGCCTCAAGATATACCAGCAGGGGTTCATTCCCCATCCTTGACCAGTCTCTTCCTCGTAGCTGTTAAATACAGCCATTGGTCTAGACACACTATTCCATAGTGTCTGCTCTGCTCTTCTTGAGGAGCTGATGCCTCCTTTCCCAGAAAGCACCCCAGTTTCTCCTACTGCCAGATTGGTAATGCCTGTGCTAGGTTCCCCTGCTCTCTCCACTCTGCAGACCTGGATGGGCGGTAATCGGCCATATTGGTTTGTAGCTTGTGTGCACCTCAGTATCCACTACTGGACCATTCACTGAGGTCAGTGCCTTTTCCACCACTGCAATGAAGAAAACCATTCATAGCTCAAAGTAGCTGAATGCCTACATGCAAAAATCAGTAAAGAATAAAAGTCGAGGACTAGGAGAGGGGCTGGTAATACAGGCCACTGGTTAAAGCACTTACCTAGTACTCATGAAGCTCTGGGTTCTGTCTTAACCCTGCAGAAACTGGATGAGATGGTGCATACCTGTAATCCCAACATTGAGGCTGTGGAGGCAGGAGCATCAGAAGTCCATGGTGAGAATGAGTTCAAGGCCAACTGGGCCTTGTTAGAAAAAAGAAGTTAATTTCCAGCCCAGCGATGCATCTGGTGAATACTGTTGATTTTTTTTTCTCTTAGAAGTTTTTTGAACTTCAGAAAACTGTTTTTCTTTTAACTATAAATAAAGGCTTCAATTTTGTCTTTCTTTGCTCCTACTCTGCAGAAGTGAATTCAAGTCTGTCTGTCTGCTTATTTGCTTGTCTGCCTGCTTGCCTGCCTGCCTGCCTGTCTGTCTGAGAGCAGAGATGGAATAGTTAACTCTACCCTGAGATACCAGCAGAGTTGGAGCCCAGCACCCGCTTCCCAGCACAGCGTATCCCGGGAGCATGTGTTTGCTTCAGTCTCCTAGATTTACGCAGCAGTTCCAGGGAACTCCACACTGCTGGCCACTTGTCATGAAGGCTCCTAAGCACAGGCCACCACAGACTGCCAGGCAGAAAGCAGACTTCAGAGAGTTTTGTTTAATGAGCACATTGTGAATGAATCCCAGGAAAAGGTGGTGTCACTGAGCCTTCCATCATTCACACTTAACACAAGTGACCTGGTGGGGAGCATTCTGTGCCCCCAGCTACCTGGGAGACTAAGTGTTCAAAGCTAACCTGGCCCACAGAGCAAACAGTATCAGGCCAAAAAAATTAGGGAAAGTTACAGAAATTGTGATGCTCTGGTGACACAAATTATGATGCTGAACATCTAAAAACCTATCAAGTAAATGCTCCAGTTTGCTGCTCTGCAGCCGAGGAAATCAAGAGTCAGAGTCACGTCACTACCACCCCAGGACTAATTCTGGCAGGTCCATCACTCAGACTGAGGTCTAGCTCATAAAAGAGGCACGTGCATAGCTTAAGGGAAAATATAATTCTGGCTGAGGAAGCAGTGTGGACAAAGCTGTAAGTATCTAGGGGGTACCGAGGCCACTCAGAGAGCAGGGTTAAGCAGGACAGCAAAGAGTAGAAACGAAGGTTCGCCTAGATCCTCGAAGCTCAGAACTTCCAATCTCCTGGGTCTGCACTAACCCCAGGGTTTACTCTGCAAGTGAACTTTATGAATAAGTTCTAGATAATACCATATTTATCAGCTCAGCTTAAGGCAGCAGTATAGAGAAATGTAAACCTCTAGTCAGCTGGGTTTCAATTAATGAAGTATTTCAAAAAAAAAAAAGAAAGAAAGAAAGAAAGAAAGAAAAAGAAAGAAAGAAAGAAAGAAAGAAAAAGAAAGAAAGAAAGAAAGAAAGAAAGAAAGAAAGAAAGAAAGAAAGAAAGAAAGAAAGAAAGAAAGAAAGAAAAAAGAAAGAAGTCCCAGGGCTGGGGAGATGGCTCAGGGGATAAGAGCACTTGCCATGCAAGTCCAAGGACTTGAGTCTGAATTCCATTATACATTAAAAAATAAATCTGAGTATGGCCACATACATCAGCATGGCAGGACGTGGCCACTTGTGGCATGGTGGGGCTGAGGTGAGTGGCTTCCAAGGGCTCACAGGACAGGCAGCCTAAAGGGAAAAGTGAGTTTCAATTCAGTGAGAAACCCTGTTTCAAGGGAATAAGATGGAGATTGATGGAGAAGGGAAACCCAATATCCTCGTCTGTCCTTCACAGGCACATGCGCACACATGCACACACACACACATGTACGCACATGCACACATGTACACACAAACACACATGTGCACTCATGCACACACACAGCACTCAGAAAAGAAAATGCTGGAATTCAATATGCAGAAAGAATTCATATTTGCATAACATTTTCAGCTACCGCAGGGGAACATCCCATACACCCTTCGAGGATTGGTGCTGTGACATCTTATGAAAATGTACGATGATGAAAGCTCAGAACTTAACATTGGTGGGATACTGTTGGCAGAGCTCCAACTTCATCTGGATTTCAGCTCTACTTCCTCTAATAGCACTTTCCTATTTTGGGATCCAATGTAGGACTCCATACTGCCCTGAGGTGTGATGCCTTCCCAACCTCTCTCAGGGGTGTGACAGTGCATCTAACTTTCTTTGCCTTGTACTCCAACTTGCTCTGTAGGCAAGTACACCAACATGCTCTGCCCTAGGGATGGCATGATGTCAATTGACCTTGATCCATTTGTGAGGAGAGGACAGTGTCTGCCAGATTGTGTAACTCCTCTTCTTCCCTTTATTTTACTAAATAAATAAATAAATAAATACCACGAGAGATAGTGCCTTGCTAGTATCCTGCCTTTCCTTAAACTTATACTCACTGCTTTTTAACATCCCTCCATGGATCTTGCCTGTATTCATTCATTCATTCATTCATTCATTCATTCATTTATCTATTGTATGCACACACATGCATGTGGACATGGCAGGGCACAGGTATGGAGGTCAGAGGATAACTTGTGGAAGTCAACTCACTCCTTCCACTGTGGGAGTTCCAGGGATTGAACTCAGATCATCAGGACTGGGCCACAAGTGCCTTTACCCACTGAGCTATGCATGTCACCAGCCCACAACATTCTCCACTGTGGTCCTCTCTTGATGGCTTTTATTTTTAACATTCCTTGTATAGTGATTAATTATACATCTGTAAGGAAAAGCTTGCCCTCCACAGACACATTTTCTCAAACTTTTTAATTAGTGAGGACCTTTATTTATTTAATTTTGTGAACCATGACCCAATGAGCCTTTTCTATTTTGCTGCTCTGTTCACCTGGGGTTTGGCCACAGAGAATCCCTGTACCCTTATGAGATGCCTCCATCCTTAGGGTTTTGTTGGTTGGTTGGTTGGTTGTTTTTTTGGCTTGTTTGTTTGTTTTGCTGTCTGAACATCTATTCTGTAGTTCTACAAATGCTCTGTGTCAACCTTGTGCTCTTCTTCCTTCAGTCCTATAACCAATCACCCCCAACCCCCAAGAACTTCACTTCCATTTTACTAGCAAGTGTTATGGAGGACCCACGATGTGTACAAGATATGTTTGGTACCTCTGGAGCATTCTCTCTCCTTGGTTCTCTCACTGGACAAAGGTGTCAAATGCATACATCTCTATTAGCACATGCATACACATAGCCATCACTATTTCCTCACTGATTATTTTGTGGGTGTTTCTCAGCCAAGATTTTGTGTTCATATCTCTAATTCAAGTACCACAGGGTAAGGTTCTAGCAGGCTTTGTTCCTAATGAATGCTTGATTTGGGGGCAATGTTTTATCTCTCCCTATAGCTGAGCAACATAGCACATCTTCAAAATTTAGCTGCTACATTTACTGAGCTGTAGGGGCAAATTTCCATGGGAGAGAAAAAGTAAAAGTCTTCCTTTAAGTTCTCATTGGCCAGTTCTGTGTCATCCATCCTGAATACTAAGAGACACCAGCCCATGCATGTACTCTTAAAGGCATGCAAAACTAAAACATTAGAGGCAAGAGAGACAGCTCATCAGGTAAGAGTGTTGACTATTTTTCCAAGGACCCAAGCTCAGTTGTCAACATACACGTGGGCAAACATTCTATACGTAAAGTAAAAATAAATACATAGTTTAAGTAAAGATACCCAGCCATTTACACATCTTCATATTTTTTTAAAGCCCATATCCTTAAAAGTCTCACAATGGGAATGGCATTTATCAGGGGTGCTGCTGTTTTGCAAGCACCCTGATAGAGGCTTAGAAAAGAAAGCCAAGATTAAACATTTATATCAATGAAAACTGTTTATAACTCAGAAGACTGTACCCTGTGTTAGCTTCCCAACACATTTATCACCTCACTCCAGAGCTGGATGGGAAGGAACGACCTTTGCTTGCCAGCAGAAGTCTGAGAAAAACGATGAAGAACATGTCAGAAACACTATGAATCTTCCGCAGGCGGTTATAGTAGTGAAAATGATCTTGATTCTTTCCCCCACCCCCATTCATAAATCTCCATCAGCACTTAAAGATAACACTGTCAATCCATTGTCGTCTTCCCACAGGCAGTGCTGTTGTGGCAGCTTCCCTTGGAGCTCAAAAGTGGTACCCAAAATGGGAAGCCTTTTCCTGCAAGGTATGTGCTGATAAGATGCTAATGAGAGAAATGGGAAAAGAGACAGGCAGAGTAAGAAAGGGGATGGTTTCTTGCCTTCACTGAAGGTTAATGGACAAATCTTTTAAGGCTTCTGTGATCTACTTCCCTCTGCCAAATAAAAATAATAGTAAATGTAGGGGTTGTTCTTGCAGAGGACCAGGATTCAGTTCCCAGAACCCATATGGTGGCTCACAACCATCCGATCCCAGTTTCAGAAGATCTAACGCCCTCTTCAGACAATTCTGGGTGTTGCATGCATGTGGCAAACATACATACACATAAAATAACAATAAATAATAAAAAGTTAAATAGTAACTCATCAGAGAACCATGATAAAAAAATAAAAAAATTGGAATTAAAATATACTTTGAAAAGGTGAAAGTGCCACGGTAATAGAAAATATTCCTAGTCACATCATTATGACTTTGTAATAGAAAATGTTCATAAGAGGAGTCTCCAAGTCGTTAGCAGTAAATGTGCAGCTTGGAAAAGATATTACGTGGGCGACATCAGGCTGGGAAGAGAGCTCACACTTGCATTGGCAAAGCTGAAACTTGACACAAGTTAGTACTCTACAGTGCCAAGCTGATGGCGTGTGCTCACTAAATATTTATTGACTGAGCTTTTGCTTTTGGTGCACTGTGGAATATTTGTTTCTGTCTTTCCCTCGCTATGGTAGTAGCTTAAGATAGGGGGTGTGCTTTATTGATTTGCCACTTTCTGCACCAACTTTAGTGCTTGCCACAGGTCTTATTGCCACATTATCTCTTAAAAGAATGAATGAATAAGATCCTGTGAAAATGGTGTTTCTATTATGAAGAGGGAATAACTGGATGGATGGACCAGTTGCTTTAAAAGTGAAAAATGAGAACCAAGGAGAAAGGCTTATATAACCTGACTTCAAAATCACCTCTGACACTGCCATAATTAGGAGAGAGATGTTGCCTTGGATAAGAAACTGGGTGAATGGAACTAGGAGGAAACTCCATAGGCAGCTGAATACTGTTTAGTGCAGAATAAAAAGAGGAAGGAAACTATTTCCAAAACTGGGGATACGGATAGGGTTTGGTGGCACAGGCTTGCAACTATAGTTACCTGAGAGGCTGAGGCAGGAAGATCCCAGGAAAGTTCAAGGCCTATCTTGGCTATAAAAAGAGTTTCAAACAGTCTGGGTAGTTTAGTGAGACTTGGTCTTAAAGTTTATTTTAAAGGATAGACTCATTTGGTATTTACAGGAAACAGGACCCAATTCCTACCTCACAGTATGCAGACTGAAGTTCAGTTGAGAAGGAAGCAAGGAGCTGTACTTGATTCCAGTTTTCTTCCTGTAACTGTAAGCAATCATTATGGCCACAGGCAACTTAGAAGAAAGGAGTTATCTGACTTTTGTGTCCGGGTCACAGTTCATCATTGAGAAAAGTCAGGGCAGGAAGCAAAAGCTATGAAGGAATGTTGCCTGCTGGCTCACACCCAGGATCATGCTTAGCTAGCTTTCTCATGTAGTTCAGGACCACTGTGTACAGAATGGTACCACCCACAGTGGGCTGGGCCCTCTTACAGCAATTAATAATCAAGACAACTCCTCACAGACATGTCCAAAAACCACTCTGATAAGCACAATTATTGAATTGAAACTATTTCTTCAGATGATTCTGGGATGTATCAAGTTGACAGTTAAAATGCTAACTCTGTCAGGTTATATACTATTAAACTTTCTGCTAATCTAAAGACATAGTTAAGAGATGAATCCACAAACTTCAGGTAGGAAGGAAATTTTGATACACATTGTGATGCTTCTCCAGGCACCACCATGGCCCTGCCTCATTTCTCCCCACCACAGACAAGCTTCTTGGCAGAAGGCTTACAAACTTCTTCCTCAGAGATCACTCCTGTCTCAGTTCTATGTTCTGCACTGTTCACAGCCAGAAGGATGTTTTCTAAACCTAAGTTTCCCATCACTTTTCTATTCAGAACTTTCCAACAGGGGCCAGAGAGTTAGATCAGTAGTTAAGAGTACCAGATCTTCTTCCACAGGACCCAGGTTCTATTCCTAACACCCACATGGAAGCTCTTACAATTTTCTATAACTCCCACGCTCAGTGTATCTGATATCTTATTATGGCATCCACTTGCACAAGGCATGCACATGGTACACAGACACATTCAGGCTAAGCACTCATATAAAAAATAAACACATTAATAATAATAATAATAATAATAATAATAATAATAACCCTTCCCATGGTTTTGTATCATATCCAGTACAAAATTCAAGCCCTGGATCTCAATGGCCTTCCATTTCTACCACCATTCCCAACATGACTTAAGTACTGGCCTTTCTGGCAGCTACACCAGTAAACCAGCCTCCCATCTACTCACCTGTTCACTCCTATATGAAATTATTTCCAAATGTTCAGCGAGCTATGTTATTTAGATTTCCCATACTGGGCCTATATTACAGTCCCTATCACTAATACATGTTGATCTTTGGTTTGTTTTAGATATCATTCAGTTTCAATTATCCAGAGGGATATGTTCAGAAAGCTTTCTGATTCTCAAGGCTCATTTATATATTTCTCAGTTGTCTCTCAACAATAGCTTATTGGACTTGCTTGTCACAAAGCTTTTACCACATAGCATTATGATTGTATATCCCCTTGCTTATATGACCCTCAGCTAAACATAGTTTTATGTACCTGGGATGTAGCATTTAACATCCTAACCCACAGGAATAGGCTGGGTTAGAAGCAGGGAATTGTTGAATGAAGTCAATCTCAGTCTGGAAGGTCATTTTTCACTTAATGATTATCTTGGGAAAATCATTTAACTTGGGAAATCTCTAGGAGTCTTGTTGGTAATGATAACAGCTTACATAATCTTGTTTTGCCAATATTAAGTGACCCAATTGTGTCTTAGTTTCATTTCCTGTTGCTGTAACAAAGCAATTTACAGGAGAAAGGTTTCATTTAAATCCCAGTTCTAGGTTACAGTCCATCATTGCAGAGAACTCAAGGTAGAAGGAACTAAAAGTAGCTAGTTGCATTATATGCACCATAAAAAGCAGAGAGGAATAAATTAATGACTGTATACTAATGATCATCTGGCTTTCTTCACTATCGTGCAGTCCTGAATCCCCTTCCTAGGAAATGATACCACCAACAGTGAGCACATTTTTTAACTTCAAGTTAAATAATCAAAATAATTCTTCTCAGACATGGCCACAGGCCAACCTGATCTAGAAAATCGCTCACTGAAACTCTGTAGATGACTCTAGATTGTGTCAAATTGTTAATTAAAACTATCCATCACAAACAGGTATAAAGCTCCAGGCATGTGAGCTGGCCTTCAGTATATAGCTTGCTTGCAAATGTTAGTTTTAGCAGTTCAACCATAAAGATTATGGCAGAAGCCAAAATGTGGCCTTCTACAAGGGAGACTGGAGAGAGAAGTAATTTTTAAAAAATAGGGAGAGGGCTATATTATGATATTCTTCCCATTCTAGAAAAGTCTAGAGAAATATGGAAAAATCAAGGCAGAACAAATCAACCACATATTATAGCCTATAATATGAAAAGCAGCTGGGAAGGCTCAGATAACATGACCCTTTTCTTTTGATGCCATGCATGTGTGTGCTGCTGTTAATGTGTGTGTTGGTGCACTTATGGCTGCCTTCAGCTCTTGTTCCTCAGATGCTGTTTGTCATTTTTGGCATTGTGATGGTTTGGATATACTAGGTCCAGGGAATGGCACTATTAAAGAGATGTGTCATATTTAAAGTAAGCATAGCCTGCTTGGAGGAAGTATGGCACTGTGGGAGTGGGCAATGAGACGCTCTCAGCAGTCAGTCTTAGCAGCCTATATCAGTTGAAGATATAGAACGTTCAGCTACTCCAGTATGATACCTGCCTAGAGAATACTATGTTCCATCCTTAATGATAATAGACTGAACCTCTGAATCTGTAAGCCAGCTCCAATTAAATGTCCTTATAAGAGCTGACTTGGTCATGGTGCCTGTTTGTGGCAGGAAAACCCTAACTAAGACAGAAGTTGGTACCAAGGCCTGCAGTATTGCTGTGATAGGCCTAACCATGCTTTTGTTTGGTTAGTGGATTTGGGGACCTTGGGTTTGGAAAGCAGTGGAGTGCTTTAAGTGGGACTTAATAGGCTATCCTAGTAGGGATATGGAAGACTTTGTTGCTGAGAGTGATTTGAAATATATAGATCTGGCTCAAGAGGTTTCAGTGGGAAAGAATTTCAGTATATGGTTTAGAGATTGTGTTTGTGGTATTTTGGTGAAGAATATGGCTCCTTTTTGGCCTTGTCTGAAGAGTCTACCTGAAGCTAAATTAAAGAGATTTATATTAATTGCACCAACAAAGGAAATCTCAAAAAAGTCCAACAGAGACTTTGTTCTCTGGTTTAATCTCATGAAGAACATTCTGAACAAACACAGCAAGCTTAAAAAGAAAAAAAATATGAGATGTATGGTTCAAGTAATAATAATGAGGCACTAGGAAGTGAAATAGAGCTGAATCCTGTGTTCAAGGAGATAAAGAGATTAAGAGAGTGGTCATCTCAGGTCAAGATCCCACCTTGCTAAGCTTACTGTTTGTGTTTGCAGTTGAACAACAAATAGTTTGGACTTTTAATCTGAAATGAACTACAATCCAGAAATGGAGGGCACACCTATGATCCAGATCGTGAGGCTGAAAGACGCAGATTTTTGAACTGAAACTTGAAGAATAGTAGCTTTGAAAAGCTTAGGGACCCAAGCATGGTGGTCAATGCCTTTAATCCCAGCATTCAGGAGACAGAGGCAAGAATATCTCTGAATTCAAGACCAGCCTGGTACAGAGCAAGTTCCAGGAAAGAAAAGCTTAAGTTCAGGGTGTTACACACCTTTAATCCTGGCATTCAGAAGACAGAGGCATGCAGATCTCTGAGTTCAATGCCAATCTACAAAGCAAGTTCCAGGACAGCCAAGCTTAGGCAGTGAAGGAGTTGGAAAACAGAAAGTTGGTGATAGGATGAAAGGAGTTGAAGATCTGAAGAGCTCTTTGACACCAGACATGGAGATGCAGTGTTTGGAGTCTTGCTTTTGTCCAGTATTTTCTTATCATTATGTTTTAGATGTTGGAGGTATGTAATCTGCTTTCTGATTTTGATTTCATAGGGGATTACAGTTAAGTGATTGGATGAATCCCAGAAGAGACTTTGAACTTTGGACTTTTAACATTGTTGAGACTGCTATAGACTGTGGGGACTTTTGAATGTGGACTAAATGCATTTTGCATTATGCTTTGGCTAAGTATATCCCCAATAGACTCATTTGTTTGAACAAATCTATGGGGAACAGGTAGTGGAAGGTGGTGGTTTGAATAACCTTGGCCCATGGAAAATGGAGCTATTAGGAGGTATAGCCTTGTTGAAATAGGTGTGGCTTTATTGAATGAAATATGTTACTGTGTAGGCAGGCTCTGAGGTCCTGTGCTCAGGCTCTGCCCAGTGTAGAAGAGAACCTCCTCCTAGCTGCCCAAGAGACAGTCCCTCTATTGGCTGCAATCAGATCAAGATGCAGAACTCTCAGCTCCTTCTCCAGAACCATGTCTACATAGATGCTGCCATGCTTCCTGCCATGATAATAGACTCAACCTCTGAAACTGTATGCAAGCCCCAACTAAATGTTGTCCCTTATAAGAGTTGCTTTGGTCATGGCATTTCTTCATAGTAATGGAAGCTCTAAGACATTAGATTGCAAGTATAAAACCCTAAGTGAAGCTCCATGGTTTTAGAATGTCCATTGTAACTATATAGAAATATGAAGTATGGGATTAAGTTAAGTGTTTGTTTTGAGTGGCTTTCATAAAACAGCTGTGTGATGTTCATATTTATGATATAATAAAGTAATATTATTTAAATTTTAAAAATTAAGAAGAAATTATTGAATTGAAAACTTAAGGGTTCGTTGGAAGGTCAGTTGTGTTAGATGGTGTTTTGCTGGGGAAAACACATAAGGATTGTTTTTCTGAAGTGGATACAGATGAAAGGCTAAAGTAGACTGGTGAAGGAACATTTTTGCTGAAGCAGACACAAGAGAAAGCGAGCACATGAAAGGACACGTGATGAAGGATTCTTTACTAATAACACTCATGTATTGGTCTGCCTTTCATTGTGTACTAAGCTCCATTTGTCAGGACTCCATTGAGAAAAACACGACAAATGACTTTTGGTGATGTGCTTGTGGCTTCTTGCCCCTTCCTTGGACTCAGGCTGATTGGCAGAATAATGTCAGCTGAGACAGATGCATATGCTGAGGCAAGACATGTGGTAAGTCAAGACCTGTGAAGACTCATGATGTGGAAAGAGTATAAATAGGCCCAATGGACAGCGACGGAGGTGGAGCTTGACTTTCTGGTAGAGATGGCTGTAGAATGCTTGTTGGTCTCGAGGCTTCGCTGTTCTTCACTTTGCTGAGAGAGGCATGGGCAAGAACTTTTCCTGGTATTCCTATTGGCCCTGCTCCCTCCTGCTGACTAGTGCTAAGGCTGAGGCCCGACTGCCTCTGCTAGGTCATGCCACTGCTGCTAATTTGTGTCTGCTATCCTGACTATACTGAATAGGACTGCTGGTAATATCTGTGATGCTGCTATGGACCTGTTAACTGAACTGCCAAACTTCAGACAACACATGGTAGTTGCTTTAAAGAACTACTTCTTTTTTTTCTTTGTTGATATTTTTTATTTACATTTCAAATGATTTCCCCTTTTCTGGGTTCCCACTCCCCACAAGTCCCATAAGCCCTCTTCCCTCCCCCTGTTTCTCTATCTACCCCTTCCCACTTCCCTGTTCTGGTATTCCCCTATACTGATGCATTGAGTTTTTCCAGAACCAGGGGCCACTCCTCCATTCTTTTTTTTTTTTTAATATTTTTATTTTCTATATTCTTTGTTTACATTCCAAATGATTTCCCCTTTCCCGGATCCCCCCTCCCCATATGTCCCAAAACCTTCTTCTCTCCATCCCTTCTCCAATCACCTCCTTCCTTTATCTCTGTCCTTATATTCCGTTCCTATGCTAGATCAATCCTTTCCAGGATCAGGACCCTCTCCATACTTCTTCATGGGAGTCATTTGTTATGCAATTTGTGCCTTGGGTATTCAGAGCTTCTGGGCTAATTAATATCCACTTATCAGAGATTGCATTCCATGTGTATTCTTTTGTGATTGGGTTACCTCACTTAGGATGATATTTTCCAGATCAAACCATTTGCCTAAAAATTTTGTGAACTCATTGTTTCTAATTGCTGAGTAGTATTCCATTGTGTAAATATACCACATTTTCTGTATCCATTCCTCCTTTGAGGGGCATTTGGGTTCTTTCCAGCTTCTGGCTATTATAAATAAGGCTGCTATGAACATGATGGAGCATGTGTCTTTATTGCATGCCGGAGAATCCTTTGGGTATATGCCCAGGAGAGGTACAGCAGGGTCCTCTGGAAGTCTAATGTCCAGTTTTCTGAGGAACCTCCAGACTGATTTCCACAGTGGTTGTACCATCTTACAGCCCCACCAGCAGTGGAGGAGTGTTCCTCTTTCTCCACATCCCCGCCAACACCTGCTGTCTCCTGAGTTTTTGACCTTAGCCATTCTGACTGGTGTAAGGTGAAATCTCAGGGTTGTTTTGATCTGCATTTCCCTAATGACTAATGATGTTGAGCACTTCTTAAGGTGCCTCTTGGCCATCCGAATTTCTTCAGGTGAAAATTCTTTGTTAAGATCTGTACCCCATTTTTAATAGGGTTATTTGGTTCCCTGGGGTATAACTTCTTGAGTTCTTTGTATATATTGGATATAAGCCCTCTATCAGATGTGGGGTTGGTGAATATCCTTTCCCAATTTGATGGTTGCCATTTTGTCCTTTTAACAGTGTCCTTTGCCTTACAGAAACTTCGTAATTTTATGAGGTCCCATTTGTCAATTCTTGATCTTAAAGCATAAGCTATTGGTGATCTGTTCAGGAACTTTTCCCCTGTGCCCATGTCCTCAAGGGTCTTCCCAGTTTCTTTTCTATTAGTTTCAGTGTGTCTGGTTTTACATGGAGGTCCTTGATCCACTTGGAGTGAAGTTTAGTACATGGAGATAAGAATGGATCAATGCGCATTCTTCTGCATGCTGACCTCCAATTGATCCAGCACCATTTGTTGAAAAGGCTATCTTTTTTCCACTGGATGTTTTTGGCTCCTTTGTTGAAGATCAAGTGACCATAGGTGTGTGGATTCATTTCTGGATCTTCAATTCTATTCCATTGGTCCACTTGTCTGTCACTGTGCCAATACCATGCAGTTTTTAACACTATTGCTCTGTAGTATTGCTTGAAGTCAGGGATACTGATTCCCCCAGAATTTCTTTTGTTGTTGAGAATAGTTTTAGCTATCCTGGGTTTCTTGTTATTCCAGATGAATTTGAGAATTGCTTTTTCTAACTCTGTGAAGAACTGAGTTGGGATTTTGATGGGGATTGCATTGAATCTGTAGATCGCTTTTGGCAAGATGGCCATTTTAACTATATTAATCCTGCCAATCCATGAGCATGGCAGATTTTTCCATTTTCTGAGGTCTTCTTCGATTTCCTTCTTCAGAGACCTGAAGTTCTTGTCATATAGATGTTTCACTTGTTTGGTTAGAGTCACACCAAGATATGTTATATTGTTTGTGGCTATTTTGAAGGGTGTTGTTTCCCTAACTTCTTTCTCAGCCTGCTTATCCTTTGAGTATAGGAAGGCAACTGATTTGCTTGAGTTGATTTTATAACCAGCTACTTTGCTGAAGTTGTTTATCAGCTGTAGGAGTTCTCTGGTGGAGGTTTTCGGGTCACTTAAGTAGATTATCATGTCATCTGCAAATAATGATAATTTGACTTCTTGCTTTCCAATTTGTATCCCCTTGATCTCCTTATGTTGTCTAATTGCTCTAGCTAGAACTTCAAGTACTATATTGAAAAGATATGGAGAGAGAGGACAGCCTTGTCTAGTCCCTGATTTTAGTGGGATTGCTTCAAGTTTCTCTCCATTTAGTTTGATGTTGGCTACCGGTTTGCTGTATATTGCTTTAACGATGTTTAGGTATGGGCCTTGAATTCCTGTTCTTTACAATACTTTTAGCATGAAAGGATGCTGGATTTTGTCAAATGCTTTTTCTGCATCTAATGAGATGATCATATGGTTTTTTTCTTTGAGTTTGTTTAGGTAGTGGATTGCATTGATGGATTTCCTTATATTGAACCATCCCTGCATCCCTGGGATGAAGCCTACTTGATCATGGTGCATGATCCTTTTGATGTGTTCTTGGATTTGGTTGGCAAGAATTTTATTAAGTATTTTTGCATCAATATTCATAAGAGAATTGGCCTGAAGTTCTCTTCCTTTGTTGGATCTTTGTGTGGTTTTGGTATCAGCATAATTTTGGCTTCATAGAACAAGCTGGGTAGAGTTCCTTCTGTTTTATTTTGTGGAATTGTTTGAAGAGTATTAGTGTTAGGTCTTCTATGAAGGTCTGATAGAACTATGCACTGAAGCCATCTGGTCCCATGCTTTTTTTGGTTGGGAGACTTTCTATGACCCTTTTTATTTCTTCAGGTGTTATGGAACTGTTTAGTTGATCTATTTGATCCTGATTTAGTTTTGGTGTCGGATATCTGTCTAGGAAACTGTCCATTTCCTCCAGATTCTCCAGTTGTGTTGAGTATAGGCTTTTGTAGTAGGATCTAATGATTTTTTGAATTTCCTCAGTTTCTGTTATATCTCCCTTTTCATTTCTAAGTTTGTTAATCTGGATACTGTCTCTGTGCCCTTTGGTTAGTCTGGCTAAGGATTTATCTCTCTTGTTGATTTTCTCAAAGAACCAGCTCCTGGTTTTGTTGATTCTTTGTATGGTTCTCTTTGTTTCTACTTGATTGATTTCGGCCCTGAGTTTGATGATTTCCTGCCTTCTACTCCTCCTGGGTGAAATAGCTTCTTTTTGTTCCAGGGCTTTCAGGTGTGTCATTAAGCTGGTAGTGTATGCTCTCTCCATTTTCTTTTTGGAGGCACTCAGGGCTATGAGTTTTCCTCTTAGCACTGCTTTCATTGTGTCCCATAGATTTGGGTATGTTGTGTCTTCATTTTCATTGTGTTCTAAAAAGTCTTTAATTTCTTTCTTTATTTCTTCCTTTACCATGGTATCATTGAGTAGAATATTGTTCAGTTTCCACGTGTATGTGGGTTTTCTGTTGTTTTTGTTGCTATTGAAGACCACTTTTACTCCATAGTGATCTGATAGGAGGCATGGAATTAGTTTGATCTTCTTATATTTGTTGAGGTCTGTCTTGTGACCACTTATATGGTCGATTTTGGAGAAGGTACTATGAGGTGCTGAGAAAAAGGTATATTCTTTTGCTTTAGGATAGAATGTTCTATATATATCTGTTAAATCTAATTGGTCCAAAGCTTCAATTAGTTTCATTGTGTCCCTGTTTAGTTCCTGTTTTCCTGATTGGTCCATTGAGGAAAGTGCAGTGTTGAAGTCACCCACAATTATTGTGTTAGGTGCAATGTGTGCTTTGAGTTTTAATAAAGTTTCCTTTATGAAAGAGGGTGCCCTTGCATTTGGAGCATAGATGTTCAGGATTGAGAGTTCTTCTTGTTGTATTTTTCCTTTGACCAGCAAGAAGTGTCCCTCAGAGTCTCTTTTGATGACTTTGGGTTGAAAGTCAATTTTATCTGATATTATAATGGCTACTCCAGCTTGTTTCCTGAGACCATTTGCTTGTAAAATTGTCTGCCAGCCTTTCACTCTAAGGTAGTGTTTGTCTTTGACCCTGAGGTGTGTTTCCTGTAAGCAGCAAAATGTAGGGTCCTGTTTACATATCCAGTCTGTTAGTCTATGTCTTTTTATTGGGGCATTGAGTCCATTGATGTTAAGAGATATTAAGGAATAGTGATTGTTACTCCCTGTCATTTTTGACATTATTTTTTAAATTTGATTGGTTAACTTCTTTTGGGTTTGATGAAAGGTTACTATCTTGCTTTTTCCAGGATGAAATTTTCCTCCTTGTATTGGTGTTTTCCTCCTATTATCCTTTGTAGGGCTGGGTTTGTGGATAGATATTGGATAAACTTGGTTTTGTCATGGAATATCTTAGTTTCTCCAACTATGGTGATTGAGAGTTTTGCTGGATATAGTAGTTTTGGCTGGCATTTGTGTTCTCTTAGAATCTGCATGAGATCTGCCCAGGATCTTCTAGCCTTCATAGTCTCAGGTGAAAAGTCTGCTGTGATTCTGATAGGTCTTCCTTTATATGTTACTTGGCCTTTTTCTCTTACTGCCTTTAATATTCTTTCTTTGTTTAGTACATTTGGTGTTTTGATTATTATGTGACGGGAAGTATTTCTGTTCTGGTCCAGTCTGTTTGGAGTTCTGTAGGCTTCTTGTATATTCATGGGCATCTCTCTCTTTAGGTTAGGGAAGTTTTCTTCCATAATTTTATTGAAGATATTTGCTGGCCCTTTCAGTTGTAAATCTTCACTCTCGTCTATGCCTATAATCCTTAGGTTTGGTCTTCTCATTGTGTCCTGGATTTCCTGGATATTTTGAGTTACAAGTTTTTTGCATTTTGCATTTTCTTTAACTGTTGAGTCCATGGTTTCTATGGTATCTTCAGCATCTGAGATTCTTTCTTCTATCTCTTGTATTCTGTTGTTGATATTTGCATCTATGTCCCCTGATTTCTTCCCAAGGCTTTCTATCTCCAAAGTTGTCTCCCTTTGAGTTTTCTTACTTGTTTCTACTTCTGATTTTAGATCCTGGATGGTTTTGCTTAGCTCCTTCACTTGCTTGTTTGTGCTTTCCTGTAATTCTTTAAGAGATCTTTGTGTTTCCTCTTTCATGACCTCAGCCTGTTGACCAAAGTTCTCCTGTATTTAAGTGTTTTTTGCGTTTCCTCATTATTGGCTTTTGTATTCTCCTGGATTTCTTTCAATAATTTTTGTGTTTCCCTTGCAAGGGCTTCTAACTTTTGATACATTTTCTCCTGAATTTCTTTAGATATGTCCTTCATGTGTTCCTGTACCAGCATCATGACCAGTGATTTTAAATCCAAATCTTGTTTTACTGGTGTGATGGGGTATCCAGGACATGCTGGTAAAGGAGAATTGGGTTCAGATGTTGCCATGTTGCCTTGATTTCTGTTAGTGACGTTCCTGCGTTTGCCTTTTGCCATCTAGTTCTCACTGGTGTTAGTTGGTCTTGTCAATGCTGGACTCACCAGTGCAAGCTGCCCCTTCCCAGGTGACCTCTGGTGCACAGCTTACCTCCTGCACTGCCTGGAGGAGACAGGGTGCTGTTGCCCAGGCTGTTCAGATCCCGAAGCAGACACCTGAAGGCTCCCGATGGGGCCTGTTGGATTCACCAGAGCACACTGACTTCTCCCTGCTGGCAGCCTGGAAGCCCCTCTTGCCTCTTGCAGTACCTGGAGATGTGGCGTTGCTGCCCAGGCTGATCTGGATCCGGAAGCGGAGAGATCTGAGGGCTCCTGCCAGAGGCCTCAGGACTGGAACCTAAGCTCTGTGCCACCGGAGCAAGCTGTGCGCTCCCAGACTGCCTCTGGGTGCACACCAGGTCTCCCGGACTTCCTGGAGACCGAGTGCTGTGGCCCAGGCTGTTCAGATCCCAAAGCAGACACATGGAGGCTCCTGCTGGGGCCCGCTGGATTCACCAGAGCACACTGACTTCTCCCCGCTGGCCGCCCGGAAGCCCTTCTTGCCTCTTGCAGGACCTGGAGATGTGGTGTTGCCACCCAGGCTGATCTGGATCCAGAAGCGGAGAGATCTCCACTCCTCCATTCTTTTTGGACATCATTTAATATGTGGATTATGTCTTGGGTATTCAAAGTTTCTAGGCTAATATCCATTTATCAGTGAGTGCATACCATGATTGATCTTTTGAGACTGGGTTACCTCACTTAGTATGATGTTCTCTAGCTCCATCCATTTGCCTAAGAATTTCATGAATTCATTGTTTCTAATGGCTGAATAGTACTCCATTGTGTAAATATACCACATTTTTTGTATCCATTCCTCAGTTGAAGGACACCTGGGTTCTTTCCAGCTTCTGGCTACTACAAATAGGGCTGCTATGAACATAGTGGAGCATGTGTCCTTATTGCATGCTGAAGAATCCTCTGGGTATATGCCCAGGAGTTGTATGGTCTACTTCCCCTGTATTCTTTCTTTTCCACTACTTCTGGTGGGTGGTGAGCTAAAAAGGAGGTTAAAGCATTTAAAAACCATCATTAAAAATAGGATTTGAAAAAATTAAAGTTACAAATTATCTTCTGCTAGCTAGGTTCATTCATTTTATTAGTTCACCAGTAACTACTATAGGATAAGTTCTGCTGAATTAACACCCTTTTTATGTGCAATCCCAATGCAAGAAGTAGGACTTGAGTTGAAAGAACCAGGCCTGATGCATCAGTTATACAGTGGAGCTGGTGTTAACAAATGCCCTCCTTTAATCTGAACAATAAATATAATAACATAAGAATCACATTATAAGCTATGAAGTGCTATGGAAACATAGCAGTTACTAACTGATGATCTACTCTCAAGAAATTTAGTATCTGCTGGAGTCCCTAATTAATGACATGAGCTTTCTTTCCTCCTTTTCACTGTTCATAATGTGACTTTATAATGCTGTGCTTTTCCTCATTTTATACTTTATAAAAAGATAATTTTTATCATACAAGATTATTTTTTTTCAATTAACATTCACTTCTGGTGCATTTTCTGCATTGCTTAAGTTAATTTTGAATCATAGGAAGAAACAGTGTTCGTTGAGGCAGTCAATGAGATAATGCAGCAGGCAAATGAGTTCTCAGACAAGTCTAATTACCTGAGTTCAAACTCCAGGATCCTCATGGTAGAAGGGGAGAATCACTCTCAAAATTGCCTTTTGACCTCCATACACATGTTATATTAGGAAAAGCATGTCAAAAATCACATAAACAATTGCATGTACACACATGTGCATGTGCATACACACAAATGAATAAATAAAATAAATGCAATACACATTTAAAAATACCTCTGATACTACAACAAGAATAAAATGGAGTATATGATCTGGTCTACCTCAAACATTTCACAGAAGTTTCAGAAATCAAGCTAACCCTGCATTGAAATAATCTCCACAGGGCAAAGGCTAAGAAGGGATGGATCAGGAATGATAGAGTCTGCTGAGGTTCTTCACGCTCTTGGAGTTTTCTTCTGATCCCTGTGACCTAGTAGTATTCATTAGCTGCATGTGCACACAGGAGGAAACTTGAGAGGCTATTCATAGTATAGAACAATAGCCAGACTCCAGAGTCTGTATTATTAAAAGGACTTGTGATGCTCAGTTTTGATTGTCAACTTAACACAATGTAGAATCACCTGGGCAGATAGTGTTGGTGAGGATTATCTACGTTATGTTGGCTTACAGGCATATCTGAGGGGGACTGTGTTAGTTAAGGTAACTGATGTGAAAAGACTCAAGTCACTATGGATAGGACTTTTCCCAGTGCAAGGTACACTGGGCTATAGGAGAGTGCGGAAAGAAAGCTGAGCCCAAACATGCAAGTAAACAAGTGCACCCACATGCACACATTTCTCTCTGCTCTTGACTGTAGTTGTGATGTGATCAGCTGTTTAAAGTTCCTGCTGTGACCTCCCCACCATTAGAGACTCTCACCTGAAATTGTGAGATGAAATAAATTCTTTTTTCAAAAAATCTCCCCTAAATTGCTTTTCATCATGGTATTTTATCACAGCAACATAAATGAAACTAGTACATGTTTGTAACATAGATGAAAGTATGAATTAGAAATCATTAGCCTATGGGAAGAAATTAAGCTTATTAATCTGAGTATAAAGTACTGTCAGAGGTTCTCTATAGAATTTGTGACCACAGGTTAGGACTCACATGGATTCTAGGCTCACTTGTGCAAAATCTAGGAGATCCAGTACACTGTACATCATAACTACGCTCTGACTGTGGCTACAGCACAGACTCTGGGCAGAAACAAAACCCAGTTCTAGAAAGAATTAACTTCAACTCAGACTTAGCCAAATTCTTTATAACCAAAATGTGTAAGAGAGGAGGAGGCAAAGTCACAACCTCAAAAAAACTAACCAAAGTGAATTAGATATTGCAAAGCAACAGAAAAATGATTTAAATGCCCATTGATTTCAATAACAATCACTGAGAGAAAACTATATAGTTAAGATATTTTAAGGAGGTAGAGATGAAAGGAATTTAAAATATAATCAAAGAACAATGTAGTATGATAGAAATATCAATCATGGAAAATCTAGCCTCTAATAACACACTCTCTTAAAGTTAGCAACAGATTGAAGAACAGAATAGACAGCACTAAAGAGATAATTGGTGAACTGGAATACAAATGTGAGCCAATTATTTATCATACAGTACATTCTGAAGCTATTGGTTATTGCTTATGGGGAAAGTTAGTATAATATGGTAATTTTAAGAAACAGAGACCAGAAGTGAAAGTTTAGGATATGTGAAGTAACAGTTACAGAAGGAAACAGTAAGAAAGAAGAAGGTTGTGTATATGAATGGTAGTAAAAATTTCAGAATTGATAAAAAATTCCCAGATTCAGTAATGACAACAAATACCCAACCAAAAAAAAGTCTATATCTATAAATACTAAATGATCAAAAGCAGCTTTTAGAAAGATTGTATTGAATGGTTATATCAGGATGTATCTTTTGCTGCTTAGGCTGCTGCTTCAAAGTATCAACTGAGCATCTGTGATAGATTTAGTTATCAATGGACAAAAGCTAGAATGACCTGGAAAAGGAGCATGAGCAAGGGATTGTCTAGATTAGTCTGGCCCATAGGCAAGTCTGTGGGCCTTATCTTCATTGTGTTATTTGGTGTAGGTAGACAATGGTACCACTGTGGGTGGCGTCATTCCCTAAGCAGGGAATCTGGAATACTACTAGAGTAGAGAACATGGGCACTACAATGTATACATTAATTCATTGCACTTTGCTCTCAACTGTGGGTGGACTGTGACAAGTTCCTTCCTTCATGCTACCTTGACTTTCTCACAATCATGGACACTACTCTGAAATTGTGAGCCAAATTTCTCCCTTATAAAACAGAACACCACCAATTCAACTACAAATGGAATCATAAAATGGCTAAGACAATACAGGTACCAAGATATAGTAAAATATATTTTTTCAACACTGAGAAAAATATAACTATATACTCAAATGTAAGTCTCCATGAGGAAGATAAAGAAAAATATTTGGGGGTAAAATTTGAGTTTACCAACAACAAATCTTCACATATCAAAGCTCTAAAAGATGTGCTTCAAGGGGAGAGAAAATAGTTCCAAAAGAAAACCAAATATCCAAAAAGAACCAAGTGAAGAAAGAGATGCCAGAATTGAAATGTGAATCTGTGAAATTTGTCCATATCTAGGTAGAAGAGACTATTTTGGGGTGAGGAAGAGAAAATAAAAGTTGTGATCACCCAGACTTGGCAGCACCCTCAAGGCTTTGCCATTAATCCTTTATGAATGAAGTTGAGCCAGGATTCGTGAGTCCAGTTGATGTCCTATGTCGCTAATGCTAGTAGTATGCTCCTAGTCACTGAGCCCTCTCTCCAGCCCACTAAGATTGCATTCTGAATATTTCCTCATCAATGGTAGTCTGTAAGCCTTCTTTCAAATTTGGGTACACAGAAGACAAATGTCATACCTATATACAATTTCTGTTTGGGATATCTACCTTCAGTGGCAGCAGAAGCACAGTTGGAAGGCAACCTACAGATGTGCCACAGCTGGGAAGATTCCAGTATTTTTCAGTATTTTTTTATATTCTTTTTTTATTCAGTCTATTCTTTATTTACATTTCAAATGACTTCTCCTTTCCTGGATTTCCCCTCCCCAAAAGTCCCATAAGCTTTCTTCCCTCCCCCTGTTCCCCAATCAACCCCTTCCTGCTTCCCTGTCCTGGTATTTACCTACACTGCTGCACTGAGTCTTTCCAGGACCAGGGACCTCACCTTCCTTCGTCTTAGGCATCATTTGATATGTGAATTGTTTCTTGGGTATTCTGAGCTTCTGAGCTAATATCTGCTTATTTATTGAGGACCTTTCATTGAAAGAAACCACTGTTTACACCCTTTGAATTGCCATCACTGAGCATATTATAGCAAAAATAGCTGGAGAGATGGATCAGTGGTTGTTAGTATTTACTGTTCTTGCAGAGTACTTGTGTTTGGTCATCAGCACCTACCTTTGTAGCTGCCCGCAGCCACATGTAAACTGGGTTACCTGTTGAGAGAATTTTGGGGTCATAGGGAAGAGAAGCGAAAAGAACGTGCGGCCAAGTCAATGTTCACTGATCAAAGCCGTAAACTTTAATGGCGCCGGACCTTTTAACAGTTCGGGCAAACCCTTCCCCCCAGACTCCAGGCTGAGTTCCGGTGGAAGTTGTCTAGCTTCTCTTGGAGGTCTTCGTCTTGACTGCTCCGGCAGCTGGGTGGGTCACCTGTTTAATTCAGGAATCCCTATACCTGGAGGAACAATGAACTTAACCTTTACTACGAGCGCTCCACCCTAGGTGGAGCAGGATCCTGGCTAACTGGGAGAAGTTAACCTTGACCAAAGTCAAACTCTGACCAAGTGCAAGACTGCCCCAATATGGCTCTGTACATGTCCTCCCTTTTTTTATTAATTTGAACACGAGGAGGTAGAAAACAAGTGGATAAATATCCTTCATAAGAAGGCGGGCCTTAACCAGGAGGGGAAGCATTGACCGTAATTCCTCTTAAATATTGTATAACGTCTTTTTCAGAGGAGGGGTAATAGGCTCCCTTATTATTTTAAGGACAGCCTCTCGACGTTAACCCCTATGCAATTAGGTGTACTTCCTGGGGACTCAGAAGCAGAAATTCACCTCCCCATGCAGTGCTTTGCCTCGCACGTCTCGCTGGTACCCATGTTTGTTCATAAACAAACACACATAGATCTGAGTTCTATGTGGCTCCCTCTTTGGAGATCCACTTGTGTAAGTTTTGAAGCCAGGGGGGTCTGCAAGTGTCTTTAACAGACATGTAATCTCTCCATCCAGGTGAGCCTGGGTGGAGACAGCCAGTCTGCTTAACAGACAAGGTCAAGAGTTAAAGGTGGAATAGGATTAACTTGTCCCAGAAGTATCCAATTCAGTTGTAAATTAACAACTTTAAGGATCCAAAGCTTGGCCTCTGAGGTGGGAGAGGTAGCCTTGTGAATCAAGAATTAAGCTGTTACTTCTCAGGAAAAGTGGAGACTATATGTTAAATTAACACAGCTGGCTGAAGATTGTTAGCCATCTTCAAAATTGGAATCTTCAATATTGGAATTATTTCTAGACCAGTCTATGGTTGAGTCAGCTGAGCACAATAAGGAGAAGAGTCATTTTAACTCTTCTAATTAATTTTTCCTAAGCTAGCATAACAGTCTCCATGTTCTGTCCCACAAAGTCTAAAAGCTTGAAGCTAGGCAATTTATCTAACCTGGGACATTTAACAATTGAGGTAAGTCAAGAACATATACCCAATATAGCTCTTATGTTACCATGGTCTGGGCATTCAGCAAGCACACAGTCAGCATATCTTCTGCAGCATTCTGTGGAAAAACAGAGGACATGCCTTCTCCCCCAATATTAAATCAGGATCATGGCATATGTTAGTAAGTGAATTCCTTCATTTCACCTAGACATCAATATGCCTAATTACAAGATGTCATATACATTTAGCAAGGAGTTTCTTGGCATCTAAATTTTAAAATTTTTTTTTAAACATGTAAGCATAATTTAAATTATATGCACAGGGACACAATTTCCCCTCTTTTCTTTCTTCCAAGAAGATATTGTTTTATTAATTTAAGTTGGAACACAAAGTATAAACCATAACATAGGCAATAACTATGTAATTATATAAAATATACATAACATTTTTAGATGTTTTTTCTGTTAGAGCAGTTGTAACTAGACATCTTAAAAATGAATCATTAGTCACATGTACATATTTTTTTAATCTTTTAAATTAGAAATATGAATATCATTTATCTGTAATAACTAAGTCCTCTAGGATTAACACCATTACGTGGTAGAGGTAGAAATTGAGGACATCAAGAACAAATCTTTATAATTTGATGTGCACAAAATATAAAATTATTTCAAATACCTAAAGGACAGTCATTTAGAGAACATATCCTTTGTTCTTAGAAATTTGAATCACATTTGTATAAACTGTAGAAATTAAGAATTAGCAGTATTAAAAATGGACCAATTTTAAGCAATTATAAACCATGAGCTATGTATATCTACTATTATTAAAAGCTTGACCTTTAACATCTTAAAAATAGCTGCTATAGCACCCAATTCAGGTATCTGTGTTGAAGCAGGGAGAAACTTAAAGGAATAAACATGTGATCTGATAGTACAAATTATCTTTTGGATAACAGTTATTAATTTTGCCTAAAAATGCTTGCCATGTAATAGATCAACCATTAATAATAAATTTGATTGTTGCTTGAAGCAAGGAACAAACGTTTCCTACCTTGAAAACAGAGGTTTAAGACCTTTTGTGGCAAGCTTAAAATGAGGTAAATAAGATAAAGCCAATTAATATATCCTAACAACTTTTGAAAGCCATTTACCTAAAAATTCTAAAAGTCTATAGGAGCAAGGGCCTGTAACAAACATTCTATGAACATTATACACTGAAAATTTTAAGATCTTAACTTCTAGTATTGAAACAGAGACAAAACACTTTTTTTTTTCTCTGCCCTAGGATCCACCTTTAGTCCTTGGCAAGGACTAGACCTGAGCCTTTTAACTAAGACCAGACCCAAACCTGCTAGGACGTTTTCAGGATTAAACAAAAGAAACCTGTAATTTCATGGTCAAAGGAACCTACTTGATATCAAATACATTTCTACAGAGATATCCTTTTTAATCTTGGAGGGTTAAATTTTGCTCCTACCATTGTAGCCTATAAACTTGTGGAAAAGTGGCAATGGGCCTCTAAAACCCATAGCTGTATCACTCTCAAAATTATCTTAATTACAAAATGTTGACAATTACGAGCCTGCAAACTGAAAACTGTAGCCAATGACACACTGATTTTTATTGTAACTCAATGTTTTCTTGCAATATTAGAGCACAATTGTAATTTTGGAAGCAAATCTCAATTTTAAACAATCTATTTTCTTTAAAATCAATGGCAAACACATATTTACAGCACAAGGTTTGTCTGCCAGTTCTTATGTTCAAGTGTATAACAGTGTAACTTATTAAAGAGACAATATTTTAAATCTTAATCTTCATTAAGTCTAATCTCCAGGCCAAGATTCACATGAAACACCATGCCAATTTAGGAGCGTCCCAAAGGCCTGTATTTCCTGGATTGCATCATGTCACGTGGTGTTCAAAATGGCGACTACCCTAAACTACCAGCCTTAATCGTCATGCCACGTGTTCAAAATGGCGACTACCCTAAACTACCAGCCTTAACCATCATGCCACGTGTTCAAAATGGCGACTACCCTAAACTACCAGCCTTAACCTATCTTTTGTTAATAACATTATACCTTTTAAATCATGTGCAGTGACTTAAGCCAATACTCTATAGTCAAGACATGCAAAATATACCTTTAAATCCAATTATAAACAAGAACAAGGCATGAGTGGCGTTAGGCCACGTGTAGTTAGTTAAGATAGCTCTAACACTGAATCACCAGTTTTAAACTAACCTTTTCTTAATAACACTATACCTTTTACATAATAACCAATTAATTTATAACTCTTTAGTCAAGAAATGTAAAGCCTTATATCATTAAAACCAATTAGAAACAAGTATAAAGCGACTACATGAATTTCACAAGCCAAACCAAAGTCTTCCCAAATCTCGAGGTTTCTGGGCTTTAAGAGCGGCTTTTTCCCCAGCCACGCTTGCCTCTTGAGTGAGCTGTGCTGTCGCGGCGTGGCTTTGAATCAATCCCCACACAAACTGTGGCTAGCTCAAGAGGTTACCAGCAGATGTAATCTTTACCAATTTTTTCTTTTTAACATGAAACAGTCATTCACACAAAGACACAGAGAGGACATAAACATACACATAGACAGTCGGTGCACCGGGACAAACACGGAAAGATACACAGAAAGTTAAGCGTGCTTGTTAAGCAATTGCATCCATTTTCCTCTTTAAACCGCTCTTAGAAGCTGTGGACATATGCCTATTTTTAAAAACCCCTTTCTTTTCGCCGAAATCAGCTCTTACGAGCTTTGGGCAAATGCCTACCAAATTCCTTCCCCACATTTCCCTATCTTATCAACCCAAGCAGTCCCTGCGCTGGGTCCACGCAGTATGCTTGAAAAACTGTATCCATTCCTGCACTCACAACAATAGACACGAATTCACTAGCGCTAGTTTTGACTTCTATGTTGCTTACCGTGCGGATACCATTAATTTTCAACTTTTCCGCGAAGCTTCGCTGGATAGGGCTACCTCAAGAAATTCTCTCGTGCCAGGTCTTCCCACGTTCAGGCGCCAATATGTAGCTGCCCGCAGCCACATGTAAACCGGGTTACCTGTTGAGAGAATTTTGGGGTCATAGGGAAGAGAAGCGAAAAGAACGTGCGGCCAAGTCAATGTTCACTGATCAAAGCCGTAAACTTTAATGGCGCCGGACCTTTTAACAGTTCGGGCAAACCCTTCCCCCCAGACTCCAGGCTGAGTTCCGGTGGAAGTTGTCTAGCTTCTCTTGGAGGTCTTCGTCTTGACTGCTCCGGCAGCTGGGTGGGTCACCTGTTTAATTCAGGAATCCCTATACCTGGAGGAACAATGAACTTAACCTTTACTACGAGCGCTCCACCCTAGGTGGAGCAGGATCCTGGCTAACTGGGAGAAGTTAACCTTGACCAAAGTCAAACTCTGACCAAGTGCAAGACTGCCCCAATATGGCTCTGTACATACCTTAAGTGGCTTACAACCACCTATAACGCCTGTTCCAGGGATCTGACACTTTCTTCTGGCCTCTGAGGGCAGCTGCATGCGCATAGTGCATATAAACTCAACCAGGCAGACACATGTACTCACAAATAAAGAAAACTTAAGAATGTTGAAACAATATGCAGTATATACAAATTCATCATTATGCCAAATGTCAATCCAAATTTCTACCCTCATGGGTATTAAGCAAGAATGGTTAGAACTGCCTAGTGCCATATTATCTAGTCAGCCATACTTATAAATAATTGCTCTTCAGTTTCTTGTAAGATTCTGGAAATGTTAAATGATCTTTAAAATAACCTCAGAGCAATCAGCCTGTGAATCTTGCTGTTCTAGTTTGCTTTCTGTTGCTGTTGCTGTGTTTAGTTTGCTTTCTGATCAACAACAACTCAGGGTGCAGAGGGTTTATTCAGTGTATTCCATCAACAAAGGAAGCCAGGCGGGAACTCTGCTAACGTTCTCTACATAATGAAAGGTCTACCAATGGAACTTCTTTCTGTCCTGGGGCATCTACTGGACTACATTTCAAGGGGACACTGTGACATTTTGTTTTGGGAATAGGTCACACCTGTTTTCTTGTCTACTCTTTGATGTAGCTGGTGATTAAGTGGATTCAGGTCTTGTTCTGTTTTTATTATTTTTCCAAATGTGATATCAATTTTCCTCTACCTTAAATAATGAGCCAGGATAGATAATGGCAATATCTGACATTTGAATATATGCTCTAGGGGATGGTAGATACCTGCTCAGACTTTGCATCAGCATCATTTGCCTTTAAGAGCTTCCTGAGAGAGTCCCACTGGGCTTCTTCCTGTTCTTATGAACTAAATGGAAATAGGTCCTTCCTTGGTTTTGTCTTTGCTTCCTGTTCCTATGTATTTTTCCTTCAGAGCTCATAATTACTAACATTAAGTAACTGCTTGGTCTTTGCTAGGTATGATTGTTTTCTGTAGTGAATGTGGATTCTTGCTGTTATAATGTTCATATGATATAGTACCAAACATTCTTACTTTTTACAGATGAGAAAAATGAGAAATGAGGTTTTGAATAACTTCTTCAAGGTTACAGAAGTGAAAACTAAGCTTGGGAAGTCTTCTTCTAGCTAGTATGCTTGGTGGGTAGCAGAACTGGATTCTGCCATGCTTGGGACCCTGAGTGTCAGTGCAGTCAGTCTAGGGCGCAGTCTCCCATTCCAGAGAGGAGTCTGCAGAAGCCACATGCCCATTTTCCAGAACATCCCTCTTTGTGCTCAGGATCATGGTGGGCTTCTGCTTTGCCTTCCCTCTATTTCCTGTCACTCACCATCCCCATAAGAGATCCTCTAACCTTCCCATGGCTACTCAGCAGCTATTATTGATAAAGACACCCAAGCATTCCAACTCCTGTGAAACTCTCTTAGGAACACTTACTTTACTTTCATCTCTTCTCCTGTTTCCTGTTTTGGTGGTTCCTCAGCCTGGGATTTCCTCCTGATGTCTTTCCTTTTATTTTTTTATTAATTATTTTATTTATTTACATCACAAATGCTGCCTCTCCCTTCTGCCCCCCCCCCTCCAAGAGTTCTTCACCCCATCTTCCTCTCACTTCCCATTCACCTCTGAGAAAATGCTTTCCCCTTACCCCCAGGAATTCCTCTTCCCTGGAGCATCAAGTCTCTACAGGATTAGGTACATCCTCTCCCACTGAGGCCAGACAAGGCCGCTTTCTGCTGGAGGCCTCAGACCAGCCCAGGTAGGCTCTCTGATTGGTGGCCTAGTCTCTGGGAGCTCCCAGGGGTCTGGGTTAGTTGACATTATTGGTCTTTCTATGGGGTTGCCATCCCCCTTAGCTCCTTTAGTCCTTCCCCTAACCCAACTGAGATGGGGAGCTCCAACCGCCTCAGTCCAATGGTTAGCTATAAGTATCTGCATTGATCTCAGTCACCTACTGGTAGAACCTCTCAGAGGACAACCATGTTAGGCTCCTGTCTGAAAGCACAACACAGCATCAATAATAGTGTCAGGACTTGGTGCTCATCCATGGGTGGATCCCAGGGTGGGCCAGTCACTGGACAGCCTTTCCTGCAGTCTTTGCTCCATTTTTGTCCCTACATTTCTTTTAGACAGGAACATTTCTGGAAGACTTAAAGAAATGTCCAACATCATTAGTTATCAAGGAAATGCAAATCAAAATGACCCCAAGAATCTACCTTACACCAATCAGAATGTCTAACATCAAAACCTCAAGTGACAGCACATACTGGCAAGGATATGGAGAAAGAGGAATACTCTTCCTTTGCTGGTGGGATTGCAAACTGGTACAACTATTCTGGAAATCAGTCTAGTGGTTCTCAGAAAATTGAAAATAGTTCTACCTGAAGACCAAGCTATATTGCTCCTGGACATATGCCCAAAACATGCTCTTCTATACCACAAGGATATGTGCTCTATTATGTTTATAGCAGCCTTATTCATAATAGCCAGAAACTGGAATCAACCCAGATGTTCCTCAACCAAAGAATGAACACAGAAAATGTGGTTCAATTATGTAGTGGAATACTATTCAGATATGAAAAATGAGTACATCATACATCTTGCAGGCAAATGGATGGAACTAGAAAATATCATCCTAAGTGAGGTAACCCAGACCCAAAAGGATATACATGGTATGTATTCACTGGTAAGTGAATATTAGCCAAGATATGCAGAATAACTATGATACAACCCACAGACCATAAGAAGTTTAACAAGAAGGAAGGCCTTCCTCCTGCTTTTTATTTCTAACCCACATGAATTAATAAATTTTCAATAATGGTCCAAAGAAAAAGCTCTGTTGAACTTTACCAAACCATAGTGTGGGGTATTGTAGATTCTTGGAATTCCAGCATCTTTTATTGCATAGTGTATATGTCCAACTCTCATAGGGTTGAATTCTTTACAGTTTTCCCCTCATCTCCAAAAGGTGAGAATATTATGGCACTAACTTAGAAGAATATTATAAAAGCAATTGTCCATATTAACTACAAAAAAACATATCTAGCAAAGACCAATCACTCACTTAATGCTAGCAATTATAATCTCTAAAAGGGAAAATTCACCAGGTTTCCTTGGGTTCAATAGAATGTATATAGTGTGTGAGAATGTGTGTGTGTGTGTGTGTGTGTGCGTATGTGTGTGTATATGTGTGTGTATGTATGTGTGTATGTGTGTATGTGTGCGTGTATGTGTGTGTGTGTGTTTCTCACTCAATTCTTCAGAACTACCGTCACTTTTTCAACCTGACATCTTCCCCACTCAACAGAACAGCCCAAATTGTTCCTTCTGTTCACAGCCAGTGTGCTGACTCATTAGCTCAAATCACCAAAGCTCACACTCTTACCCACTCCATTGCTCACTCTCTCTAATCTAGGCTTGATCTCCCACTTCAAGCTTCAGCTCTTTCTCCCTTTCTGTAGCTGTGTATTCTTTGAGGCCCATAGTTATAGGGGCTCTGGTCAAGACACCTCTAGCTCTAGCTGAATCTTGAGTCTCCCAGAACTCTCTGGATACTTTTCGCTCAGTGCTATCTAGGGATGATATCTGAGGAGAGTTGCTGTTATCACTCACACTTCCATAGCAACAGAACCTGCTACATTTCTTTGTCCAGATCTTTATCCTGTGACATGATCAATGGAATTTTCTTTGCAGCCAGAATGACTACTTCCATGATGTCTAAGCTACTGGATCCTGTTTCTATCTTCTAACCCACAATTGTCTTAAACTGAATGTGCAGACATAGATTTTCCTCTTTGGTTGTTTTAGCTGGTACTGGTTGCCTCTGGTTTTGTGATTCTTCAAAGTGGGAATCTAGTCCTTCTTGTCTTTTGTACAACTGACTCCTTTGGGCTCCTAACTGTCGTAGAATTATTTTTCTTAAAATCTGTCATCAGTTGCCAAATGTAGTTGTTTTTCCTGATTTTGTTTCTTGTTGTTCTATTTCTAGAACAAAGGGTGTTCAGCCCTTTGACACTGTGACACGGTGCTGTGTTCTACAATGTACCTGGCCACATCCAAAACTATCCTCAGACACATATGGCCTGCGGGCTACATTCTAGACATGCTTGTTGCACAGCTTTGCCCTTCCTTTCCCTTCCTCTGACCACTGGTGAAAAGTTCTCTTAGGAGCCATGTAAAAACTTATACTGCAGCCAAACAGGTCCAAGGACCTGAGAGGCCACTGCAGGGCTGTGATTATTTGGCAGGTGTCAACATGCCTGTCCCTTACTAAAGATCAGTCATTTTTCACTAGGATGAGTGGTTCTTACCTTCCTAACACTATGTCCCTTTAATACAGTTCCTCATGCTATAGAGGTCACAACCATAAACTGTAATTTTTATTGCGCTATGAATTGTAATGTAAATATCTGTGTTTGTTCTGATAGTCTTAGGGAACTGACTCTTGTCAAAGGGTCCTTCCGACCCCAAGAGGGTGGAAACTCACAGGTTGAGAACTGATGATCTAGGATAAATGTCCTTTGAGTAAAAGTCACTTTGAGTGGGCTTAACTGGAATTCAGTTAGAGTCCCTCTCCAGGGCTTCAGAGATGAGTGTGCCGATATAGAATCAGGTCTTACCTGATACAGAATGCACAGTGGTTAAGAACTTGGAGCAGAGGTCTGTGAGATGGCTCAGCAGGTAAAAGTACTTGCCACTGAGTCTGAAAACCATCCAGGTGGATGATTTTTTTTCTTGAATTAGGTCTCATTTCTGTTTCTTTGTTTGTCTAGTAATTATTTCATTGAAAACTCGTGGTAATCTATTTCATATTCTGTTATCTTGCAATAAAGAACATGAATTGAACCTGTCTGCCCTGCAATATGAAGACACTAAACCATCCTTAGTTCTTCATGTGCCCTTGACTGTTGACACAGAGCACTGGGGTTTGCCAATTAGCATGTATGGTTCAGTGATTACTCAATATTTAGAAGAGTTCAGATTTGTGTGCTTTGACTCCATCTCCTTCCTTTTGGATATTTTCTCTCCTTAATCTTCTAGACATTTTACCAATCCCCAAACTCTGCCCTCTGATACTTCAATCTAGCAAATCTATGGCTTTATCCCATTCAACCTCATGTGGCAAACACATACACACACACACACACACACACACACACACACCACATACACACACATTGCACACACACACCACATACACACACATCGCACACACACATACACACACCACATACACACACATTGCACACACACACCACATATACACACATCGCACACACACACACACACAGAGATAGAGACAGAGAGAGAGAGAGAGAGAGAGAGAGAGAGATCCCAGCTTTGAAGCATTAGTTTCTTTATGGTTCCTCATTTGATTGGTCTCCAATGTGTTGGTTCAAACATGTTTTTAAAATATTATTTATAATTTTATCTTTTATTTGCATGTGTCAGTATTTTTATAACACATGTGTGCAGGTACCCATGGAGGCCAAAAGAGGACATCAAATCCTCTGGAGCTGGAGTAAAAGTACTTGTGAGCCAAGTATCATGGGTGCTGGAAACTAAGCTCAGATCCTTGGAAATATTAAAAAGTGGTGTTAACCACTGAGCCATTTCTCTAGCCCATATTCCTGTTATTTAAATTGCTCACTGTGGACAAGGCAGTTTAATATATTTTCTATTATGATCAGAAACAGAAATTAGTCTTGATAAATTGATTACACATTCTTGTGAAAATACTAGGTGGGTAGGCAGTTAAGTGTACCTATGTGGAGATGTCAAATGTACATATGTGGAGTACTGGAGATGAAATCCACAAGAGAGCCTGCACCAGCATAGAGATGCCATTGAAAGCCAGAGATAAAGCAGAGCACCCTGGGAGTAAGCACAGGCAAAGAAAGACCATGCAAGACCTGGGACTCGAAGTGGGGTGGGCAGTCTCTGAAGTTTGGAAGAGAGGAGACTCACATGATGTGACATACAGCTAAACAAGTATCACAGGCTTCCTGGCAGCCTGGATTCTAAGTGGGGTCGGGGGACTAGAACTAAAATGAAGGATGTGATCAATTGTGTCAAATTCTGCTGATCCAGCAGGCAAGGTGAGAACTCAACTCACTTATTGGATTGTAGAATATAGAGGTCACCAATGACCTTGGTAAGAGCCATTGAGTTAAATGCTAGGGGAAGTTCTGTCGAAAGTGAATCATAAAAGCCGTTGTCTGCTTCAGAGAATGACTGTGAGGATTTACACAGCAAACCATAAATTATCCTAATGTATAGAAAGCTCATAAAACTAATAAGGAAATGAAGAGTTGGTGTTTAATGGGCATAGAGTTTCCATTTGGAGGATAAGCTCTGGAAACGGTTGCTACTGCTGGTCCTCAGCCAAGAGAACACACCCAAGGCTGGTGACTTATGCATTTAAAATTGGCTAAAACAGAAACTTTTATCTTAACATACATTACATCATAATTTTTAAAAGAAGCAAGTGGTATGTATGACTCAGTGGTTAGGAGCACTTGCTGTTCTTGTAAAGGACCCTGGTTCAATCCCCAGTGCCCATATTAGGTTGTTGGAGATCTGACTTCCTCTGTTAGCCTCTGCAGGCAGTGCATGAATGTGGTACACATATGCACAGGCAGGTACACACACACACATACACATTTAAAAATAAATTATTTTTTTCAAAAATTTCAAAAAATTCAACCTAAATAATAACATACATAAACACATGGAATGAGTTTTACCTAATAATTAAGTTAATAAAGTAGCTTATACAGACTAAATTAATAGGTTATAGTTTTTAACATGCCATAACAGGTATACTGAAAAAGGCTAAGAATATATATTTTGCTCATAAAAGAAAAAAATTACGGAAGAACATTCATTGTACTTTGGTAGGAAACAAAAAGAAAAATTGTGTTAATACATGATGTGTCAGCACATGCCAAAATTAGTAACTAATTTAGCATTTGCTCAGGCCATTTCACAAGTTGATACAAGTATATATTGATACATGTATGACATTTATATACTGTATTCATAATATATGTAAAAACTTTACAGATACTCCTGAACAAATTGTTTTGAGTAGCTACGAGCTAGATAAATCAGTTATCATTTAAATATATAGCAGAATGCATTATTTCTATGCCTTTTTAGAAAAGCGCAGAGAGCTGTAGCCATGGCTCAGTAGTTAAGAGCATTTCCTAGTCTTTCAGGGGAGATGGGTTCAGTTTCCAGCACCCACATTGGGAGCATCACAGTTGCCAGCTTATTATACATTCAGGGAACTTTATGTCCTCTTCTTGCATCTGAGGGCTTCTCTACTGCACACATGTACACACACTAATTCACACACACACACACACACACACACACACACACACACACAGAGAGAGAGAGAGAGAGAGAGAAGGAGAGAGAGAGAGACAAAGAGGGACAGAGAGAAGGAGGAAGGGGGAGAGGGAGGGAGGGAGGGAGGGAGGGAGGGAGAGAAAGAGAAATAAGTATTTGGAAAACAGGAAAGGGGATACCTTTCTAAATGTAAATAAAGCAAATATCTAATAAAATTAAAAAATAAAGAATTTAGAAAATAGGTACCAAATGTCCTTTATCAGTTTTAAAATAAAAGCAAAAGACTGTACAAAATGTACAAAGACACTGAAGATAGAAACAAGGGGAACCATTCATACATGCACATGGGCTATGGAGTACATGAGGGATGTTCCCCTCAGTTCCTGCATTTGAGCCCTTGGCTCCCTGTGGGTGGTGCTGTTCGGCGAGGTCCTGGAACTTTTAGGGACCTGGAGCCCTGCTGGAGAACCATGTTCCTGGGCACCAGCTTGGAGAGTTCACAGCCTCATCCCACTTCCAGTTCATGCTCTGCTTCCCATGTGCAGAGGAAATGCAGCCAGCTGGCATCTGCTACCATGCCAGCCCCGCTACAGCAGACTTGAGACCACTGGAACTGTAAGCCAAGGCAAACTGTCGCCCTTAAGCTGCTTCTGGCTGTGGTGTTTATCACATATGCACATATTGGTCTTTCACAAAGTGTTAAAACCTTTACATGGTCGAATATGATAGACTAGAAAAGTCCACACCTTAAAAACAGTTAGCTTGGTGAGGTTCCACACACTGAGCACTGAGTTAGTGACTTCACTAGCACCAGGGACAACACTAGAATGTCTGAAGCCTTTCTTTTACCTGACTTTCACCTGTCCTTCCTTCTTCCTTCCTTCCTTCCTTCCTTCCTTCCTTCCTTCCTTCCTTTCTTCCTTCCTTCCTTCCTTCCTTCGCTCCTTCCTTCCTTCCTTCCCTCCCTCCCTCCCTCTTTCCTTCCTTTCCTCTAGGTCTTCCTTCCTTCTTAACTTACTACATTTCCCACTCCCTCCCTCCTGCTCTCCCTCCCTTCCTTCTTGTAAGTGACATCATCTGTGAAGCTCCCTGGTACAGCACTGACATCTACTCCCTTAGGGGAGGCTGAAGCTCTAGGCTCATTTGCATCTGCAAGGGAAGAAGGGGAGAAGGTCTAGCAGCTGGATCTAGTACAGGTTGAGCTTGGGAAAGTGCTTCAGGCAACAGCAGGACCTCCCCCCCCCCCCCAGTTCCATACTAGGAATAACCTAAAACTGTACTTAGCCCAACATTCTGAGCCCTGAGGCACTTGGAGCAGAAAGTAATCCACGTGCTCTGACTCATTTCACTACCTCAAAGGCTCTTCAGAGGGGAGTTTGGCTGCTAGGAAATCTGCAAACTTTAACTTTTCTCTACAATAAGAACTCATCCACTAAACCTATTTCCCCAAAGAGAGCTTAGCACAGAATTCCTATTTGTGAGGGTTCTGGACACAGCAGCAGCACCAACTCCAGTCCCTACAAAGCTGTCCTCGGCTTGATAATGGGCCACTTTAACATCCTGATGGAAGCTGCAGAATGAAGAAAAATAATGCTCAGAAATGATTTTTTTAAAAAAAAAAAAAGGTTCTTTGGGTTAGGAGGAAATTAAAGTTCTATAATTTGGTGTGGTTCAATTTCTAATTTTATTTTATGATGAAATATAAAATACATCTCATTTAATTTTATAAGTAGTGATTGTATATGTTTTCTCTGATATACAAAAATTAATTCCTCCTCTCCCTTTCTCGCTCCTTCCATCCTGCCTGTTTTTCCTCTTCCTATAACACAAAAACTTAAAATACACATTCCAGATCAAAAGTAATTTGGTGTATTGGTGGGCACATTACAGTTATCTGATCCCCCCCCACACACACACACATCCACACATCATCATCATCATCAAACACTGTCCTTGGAGAAATAAACAAGTTGTCAGGACATATACAGAAGAGAGGGCATCTTAAACCTATTTTGGTTGCTCAAGGATATGGACAGAAATGACACAGGAGATCCCAGAAAGCCCTGGGATAGGCTTGGATTTGAACCAGAATCTGGTATATACCAGGAACCTCTATGCTCTGAGAGAGATGGATGCATGCCAATCCTGGGGCAGGAACTGTGGAACTCACTGACCTTCAAAAACTCTCCAACTTTTCAGTCTGCTTGATAAAGAATAACCAGGCAGGGTCGCATGGGATGCCTCACTGGGCAGAGGAGCATCCAGCCAAGCCTGACAACCTGAGTTCATTCCCTGGAATCCACATTAAGGAAGAAGAAACCAACCTTGCAGGTTGTCCTCTGTTGTGTGCACAAACAAGTACACATACATACATACATACATACAAAATTACATGCATAATACATACATGCACACATACACAAATGAATAAATAAATGGGAAAGAATAATAGTAGAGTGAGAATGTCTAAATGTCCACTGTTCATCCTACACACACAACCACTTCACATACTGATTCAACAGACTGGTCATTTCCCACTGAGAGTTGATTTATAAATTCTGTTAGAATTCCTCAGGTTTGTCCTCCCTCCCACCCTTCCTCTGTCCTTTCTCCTTCCTTCTTTTCTTTCTTGACAGCCCTGGCTATCCTGGAACTCTGTGTAGTCCAGGTTGGCCTTGAACTAAGAGACTGGCCTGCCTCCAGAGTGCTGGGATTAAAGGCGTGTGCCACCACACCCAGGCCAGGATTTTATTGTCAAGTGGACTGAATTTATGCCTGACAAGATAACCAAAGTAGCTGTAAGTTAAGTAAAGTATTCTAATGGGCATTCTTTTTGAATTTTGTTTTGTGTGTGCATATGTGTGGGTGAGTGTGTGCAAAGTGTGCGTGCACATACAGACAGTACACTCAACTGTGCAGGCATTCATGAAGGCAAAAGGTCATCTGTGAGTGTCCTTATCAAGTTCTCTCCACCTTATTTCTTGAGATAGGGTCTCTCTTGTACTCTGAAGGTCACTTTTCTCAGCTAGACTGGCTGCCCAGTGAAACACTGGGATCTTGTTTCTGCCTCCTTAGCCCCAGGACTCCAGATGTGTTCTACCATGAGTGGCTTTTGTAAGTGAGTTCTGAGGTTCTGAGGTTCTGAATTCAGGACCTCCTGCTTGCACAGCAAGCACTCTAGTCCCTGGGTCATCTCCCAGCTCTTAGAGAGTCTTGACTTGATGAAGTTTATATCACCTGCCTGGATCTTCAAGTTACTTGGGTCTAATAGTTCCTTATTCTGTCAAGAGCCATTATGACATATGGTAAATGAAATGCAACTTTCCCAAGTAGCTTGTTTAAAAAGGAGACCTCAAAATAGCTTTGACTTCACTGTGAATCTTTGCTGCATCTTTTCCCTTATGACAGGAATCAGGTCAACAAAGATGGGCAGAGAGGCTATGGAGAGCAAAGGTCAGAGAAATGCCTCTGGCAGTCTTTTTCTTGTTTTGGGGAATTTGTAGGTGGTCTGTATACACACACACACACACACACACACACACACACACACACAGGTGTATATATATTGTGTGTGGGTGCATATATGTGCACATGGGTGGAAAGCCCTGAGTCTGGCATCAAGTGTCTTCCTCAATAACTATCTTAAAGGCAGTGTCTCTCTCTCAAACTCAGAGATCCTGGATACAGTTAGTCTCTGCAGCCAGCTTGCTCTTGGGTCCTCCGTCTCTGCCCTTTAAGGCTAGAATCACAGTGGGACTACACAGTCACACTGTAGGTCTGGGAATTCATTCCCCCATCTTCTTGATTATATGTCCTTTAAACTCTGCTTCATCTCCTCAGCCCCACTGAATGTCTTAAATTCTACTCCCAATCACTTACTGCAGAGCATCCTGGAGAGCAGGTGTCACTGTCCCCTACAACAAAGCTACAGGAGAGTACAGAGCTTATTTTCAATGGAGAAGAAGAAACTCTGTTGAGAGACAGTTTCCTACTGCACCTTGTCCAACTGTATAAAGTATACTTATTTAGATGCCATCTAACTAGAGAGGTTAAATAAAAATGTTGTCAATATTCTTGAAAGAAGAAAGATCCCCCACATGGGCTGCTTTGTGTTGGTGATGGATTTTATAATGCCAATCTTAACTGACCAAGAAGAAGGCAAGAATTGACATAGAAGGCAGCCTATGGCATCTACATCTGCTGTGTCATGCACACACCTGTATTTACATGTACCAAGAACACACACACACACACACACAGAGAAATAAACAAAAGAAAATGAAGAAAAGAGTACATGTATATACATATGTGTCACTATACATATGTGACTGTACATATGCATATGTACAGTGATTATATTACCAAATCATTGACCAAATACATATTTGAATCTGATGAATTATATAACATAATTTAGCTATATTCACCCTACATGTCCTTCATGCCCCTCCTATTTCCTTTTTGCTTCTTTTTTCTTTTCTTTTTTTTTTTAAATTCGATATATTTTTTAATTTACATTTCAAATGATTTTCCCTTTTCTGGCTTCCCACTCCCAGAAAGTCCCATTCCTTCCTCCTATTCCCCCATCCACCCCTTCTCACTTCCCTGTTCTGGTATTTCCCTATACTGCTACACTGAGTCTTTCCATAACCAGGGGCCACTCCTCCATTCTTCTTGGACATCATTTGATGTCTTGTGTATTCCAATTTTCTAGGCTAATATCCATTTATTAGTGAGTGCATACCATGATTGATCTTTTGAGACTGAGTTACCTCACTTAGTAAGATGTTCTCCAGCTCCATCCCTTTGTCTAAGAATTTCATGAATTCATTGTTTCTAATGGTTGAATAGTACTCCATTGTGTATATATACCACATTTTTTGTATCCATTCCTCCGTTGAGTGATACCTGAATTCTTTCCAGCTTCTGGCTATTATAAATAGGGCTTCTATGAACATAGTGGAGCATGTATCCTTATTACATGCTGGGGAATCCTCTGGGTATATGCCCAGGAGTGGTATAGCAGGATCCTCCGGAAGTGATGTGCCCAGTTTTCTGAGGAACTGCCAGACTGATTTCCAGAGTGGTTGTACCAATTTGCAACCCCACCAGCAGTGGAGGAGTGTTCCTCTTTCTCCACATCCTCTCCAACACCTGCTGTCTCCTGAATTTTTAATCTGAGGTGAAATCTCAGGGTTGTTTTGATTTGCATTTCCCTAATGACTAATGATGTTGAGCATTTTTTAAGATGCTTCTCAGCCATCCGAAGTTTTTTGGGTAAACATTCTTTGTTTAGCTCTATACCCCATTTTTTAATAGTGTTATTTGGTTTTCTGGGGTCTAACTTCTTGAGTTCTTTGTATATATTGCATATTAGCCTTCTGTCGATGTAGGGTTGGTGAAGATCTTTTCCCAATTTGTTGGTTGCCGATTTGTCCTTTTGATGATGTCCTTTGCCTTACAGAAACTTTGTAATTTTATGAGGTCGCATTTGTCAATTTTTGATCTTAGAGCATAAGCTATTGGTGTTATGTTCAGGAACTTTCCCCTCGTACCGATGTCCTCAAGGATCTTCCCCAGTTTCTTTTCTATTAGCTTCAGAGTGTCTGGCTTTATGTGGAGGTCCTTGATCCATTTGGAGTTGAGCTTAGTACAAAGAGATAAGGATGGATCAGTTCACATTCTTCTGCATGCTGACCTCCAGTTGAACCAGCACCATTTGTTGAAAAGGCTTTTTTTCCACTGGATGTTTTCAGCTCCTTTGTCGAGGATCAAGTGGTCATAGGTGTGTCGGTTCATTTCTGGATCTTCAATCCTATTCCATTGATCTGCCTGCCTGTCACTGTACCAATACCATGCAGTTTTTAACACTATTGCTCTATAGTATTGCTTGAGGTTAGGGATACTGATTCCCCCAGAATTTGTTTTGTTTTTGAGAATAGTTTTAGCTATTCTGGGTTTGTTGTTATTCCAGATGAATTTGAGAATTGCTTTTTCTAACTCTATAAAGAAATGACTTGGGATTTTGATGGGTATTGTGTTGAATCTGTAGATTGCTTTTGGCAAAATGGTCATTTTAACTATATTAATCATTCCAATCCATGAGCATGGGAGATTTTTCCATTTTCTGAGGTCTTCTTCCATTTCCTTCTTCAGAGACTTGAAGTTCTTGTCATACGGATCTTTCACTTTTTTGGTCAGTGTCACACCAAGGTACTTTATATTTTTGTGGCTATTGTGAAGGGTGTCATTTCCCTAATTTCTTTCTCAGCCTGCTTATCCTTTGAGTATAGGAAGGCTACCGATTTGCTTGAGTTGATTTTATAACCTGCCACTTTGCTGAAGTTGTTTATCAGCTATAGGAGTTCTCTGGTGGAATTTTGTGGGTCACTTAGGTAGATTATCATATCATCTGCAAATAGTGATAGTTTGACTTCTTCCTTTCCAATTTGTATTCCTTTGACCTCCTTATGTTGTCTAATTGCCCTAGCTAGTACATCAAGTACAATATTGAAAAGATAAGGAAAGAGGGGGCAGCCTTGTCTAGTCCCTGATTTTAGTGGGATTGCTTCAACTTTTTCTCCATTTAGTTTGATGCTGGCTACCAGTTTGCTGTATATTGCTTTTACTGTGTTTAGATATGGGCCTTGAATTCCTGTTATTTCCAAGACTTTTAGCATGAAAGGATGCTGAATTTTGTCAAATGTATTAAAAAACCACATGGTAATTTCATTGGATGCTGAAAAAGCATCTGACAAAATGCAGCATCCTTTCATGCTTAAAGGCTTGGAAAGAACAGGAATTCAAGGCCCATACCTAAACATAGTAAAAGCAATATACAACAATCCTTTCTGCTTCTTAAATTGTCTATTGTATAGTCTACTTTCTATGTTCGTGTTTGTGTTTGTGTGTGTGTGTGTGTGTGTGTGTGTGTGTGTGTGCACAGAACAGCAGTGAAATTTGCCCATTTCCCTCCTATGGTGCCTAGCACCCTCTGTATTCTACTTTGGCATCAATATACTTAGCATGCTGAGAAATATTCTCATTAAGGAACTGAAGCCATTGGTTTACCTCCCCTCTCCTTTTTCTTACTACATGACCCTATCCCAGCTATCAGGTTAGGTCCTTTGGGTGCTAGCACTTCAAGCTTCTGTGTCTCACTGCTAAATGCTACTGTAAATCCATCTCTTCTACTTTGTCCCTCTTTCCTTCACATCTACTTGCATGGCTCTAGCGTTACTGTAAAACCCTGTGTTTCTCTATAACAAAGGTAGAAAGAAGCCTTTTGGAATCCTTCACCCCATAAGCATCTTTCTTGTACCAAACAGCTTAGTGCATTCTGTTTATGTTTTATATGAGGCAATCTCATCCAGTGTATTGTTGGCAGGTATGGCCCTGTGCGTTTTCACCCATTTCCTCCCATTACACTGCAGATATCCTAAGGAGAGAATCTACATATTTGTTGGATAAGTCCATGGCAACAAACTCCAGTGTTTACCACCATGATCTATGTCATTAACTTATATTTGGGGCTGGCAGGATGATTCCATCACTAAAGCAATTGCCATGGAAGCGTGAGGACCTAAGATCTGTCCCCAGAAGCCACATAAGAAGCCAAGCATCATAACATGTGTTTGTAATGCCAGTTTTAGTGAGGCAGAGACAGGAAGGACCAGAGAACTTAATGTCTAGCCAGCCTGGCTGAGCCAGTGTGCCCTAAGCCAATGAGAGACACTGTCTCAGAAAACAAGGTGGATAATATCTCAAAGAACATTACCCAAGATTGGTCTCTGACCTCCAAGTGCACATGAATCTGCCCGTACATATGTGCACAGCATGTAAACACACACACATTTGAATAATGATTATCCTGCTGTATAGAACCATTTTGAAATACAAATTTTATTACCCTCTCAGGTACTATTTGAAAGTTTTAACAAGACTATCTTCATTTCATTGGGGAAACTAAGGCTCAACAACCTATGGAATACATTCGTAATTGCCAGATGACAGGATGGAAATCCTGACTCTTTTTTATTGCTGCTATTGTTGTTTTGTTCTAATAAAGTAAAGCATGTTTCACCAACATCATAAATTAGTCAAAATTTTATTTTTATTTTTATTTATGTGTGCATGTACACTTTGGTACAGGAGCCCATAAAAGCTATACGAGAGTGATAGATCCCACAGAGGTAGAGTTACAGGCAGTTTTGAGGGCCCAGTGTAAGTGCTGGGAACCAAACTCAGGTTCTCTGCTAGAGAGGTCCATGCTCTTAACCATTGAGCCTTCGCTCTAGTCCATTCAAGATAAATTTGACAGAACGGTTACCAAAGTCAGATGAGAGAGGCTGTAAACAACTAAGCCAGCACTCTCTGTTGCTAGAACATTTACATATATGACCCAATTTAGCCTCATAAAATTCCTTAGATGTAAATGGCGATACCCTTTCTTTATAGAGGGGGAAACTGAGGCTAGCAAATTCTAGGTTACAACTGAAAATAGCAACCCAGACCACCTGCAGTGGCCTTCTTCTGAAGCACATGCTTTTCTGTTATGTGGGGGATTTCTCTAAGTCAGTGGAGCAAATGAAAGATGAAGAAAAATAAATTATAAAAATTAATTATAATAAAATGTGCTGAGAATTGATGCAGAGACAGGTGCAGATATTTCCACAGGGAAAGGTAATCCATTGTAGCTAATGATTTCTTTGCATTTTTGTCGTGTCTTATTCACTAATTTAAATTTATGTATATACCTATTTTCTTTATGATGTCTATGTTTCAAAAGTAAACAAACACCAGACCTCTGTCACCAAGAACAATGATGCACAGAAGAGACCACAGTAAGGTGAAAATGTATTTTGTAAATGCTAAAGTAACCATGAAAGATGAGGATAAGTAACAGGGGCTGATTAGTTAACAATGCAAATGACAAAATCATTAAACCATATAGTCATCCTGAAAGGGAAGAAAGAAAAGAACAGAGCTTAATGAGGTGGCTCTGCGCATGAAGAAGTTGCCTGCAAGCCTGATAACCTGAGATCAAAACCAGAAGCCCACATGGCAAAAGGAGAAAACTGATTCCCAAAGTTATTCTCTGACCACCACATACACTCTTTAGAATATGACACACTCCTAAATTAAACAAATAATAGTAAACAAGAACAAATGAGACAAACAGGAAGCACACAGTAAGATGAAGTCGAACATACTAATAATTGTATTAGATATAAATGCTGTAAATACCCCCAGCAGAAAAACAGAGATTGTCAGATCAGAGAAAGTCAACGCTCTGTGACAGTATGAGGAAGCAAGCTTTAAACATAGTAAAGCTAAATTTTTTTTTAATTTTCTTTATTCGATATAATTTATTTACATTTCAAATGATTTCCCCTTTTCTAGCCCCCCACTCCCAGAAAGTCCCGTAAGCCCCCTTCTCTTCCCTTGTCCTCCCACCCACCCCTTCCCACTTCCCCGTTCTGGTTTTGTCGAATACTGCTTCACTGAGTCTTTCGAGAACCAGGGGCCACTCCTCCTTTCTTCTTGTATCTCATTTGATGTGTGGATTATGTTTTGGGTATTCCAGTTTTCTAGGTTAATATCCACTTATTAGTGAGTGCATAATTCATGCACTCATGATTCACCTTTTGAGTCTGGGTTACCTCACTTAGTATGATGTTCTCTAGCTCCATCCATTTGCCTAAGAATTTCATGAATTCATTGTTTCTAATGGCTGAATAGTACTCCATTGTGTAGATATACCACATTTTTTGCATCCACTCTTCTGTTGAGGGATACCTGGGTTCTTTCCAGCATCTGGCAATTATAAATAGGGCTGCTATGAACATAGTAGAGCATGTATCCTTATTACATGGTGGGGAATCCTCTGGGTATATGCCCAGGAGTGGTATAGCAGGATCTTCTGGAAGTGAGGTGCCCAGTTTTCTGAGGAACCGCCAGATTGCTTTCCAGAGTGGTTGTACCAATTTGCAACCCCACCAGCAGTGGAGGAGTGTTCCTCTTTCTCCACACCCTCTCCAACACCTGCTGTCTCCTGAATTTTTAATCTTAGCCATTCTGACTGGTGTAAGATGAAATCTCAGGGTTGTTTTGATTTGCATTTCCCTAATGACTAATGAAGTTGAGCATTTTTTAAGATGCTTCTCTGCCATCCGAAGTTCTTCAGGTGAGAATTCTTTGTTTAACTCTGTACCCCATTTTTTAATAGGGTTGTTTGGTTTTCTGGAGTCTAACTTCTTGAGTTCTTTATATATATTGGATATTAGCCCTCTATCTGATGTAGGATTGGTGAAGATCTTTTCCCAATGTGTTGGTTGCCGATTTGTCCTCTTGATGGTGTCCTTTGCCTTACAGAAACTTTGTAATTTTATGAGGTCCCATTTGTCAATTCTTGCTCTTAGAGCATAGGCTATTGGTGTTCTGTTCAGAAACTTTCTCCCTGTACCGATGTCCTCAAGGGTCTTCCCCAGTTTCTTTTCTATTAGCTTCAGAGTGTCTGGCTTTATGTGGAGGTCCTTGATCCATTTGGATTTGAGCTTAGTACAAGGAGACAAGAATGGATTAATTCGCATTCTTCTGCATGCTGCCCTCCAGTTGAACCAGCACCATTTGTTGAAAAGGCTATCTTTTTTCCATTGGATGTTTTTAGCCTCTTTGTCGAGGATCAAGTGGCCATAGGTGTGTGGGTTCATTTCTGGATCTTCAATCCTGTTCCATTGATCCTCCTGCCTGTCACTGTACCAATACCATGCAGTTTTTAACACTATTGCTCTGTAGTATTGCTTGAGGTCAGGGATACAGAATCCCCCAGATTTTCTTTTGTTGCTGAGAATAGTTTTAGCTATCCTGGGTTTTTTGTTGTTCCAGATGAATTTGATAATTGCTCTTTCTAACTCTGTGAAGAATTGAGTTGGGATTTTGATGGGTATTGCATTGAATCTGTATAGTGCTTTTGGCAAAATGGCCATTTTAACTATATTGATTCTACCAATCCATGAGCATGGGAGGTTTTCCCATTTTTTGAGGTCTTCTTCCATTTCCTAAATTTTAAAAGTAAAAGATTCCAAAAATGCTATTAAATAATTCTATATGCTTTCCTTTTTTCCTGGCTTCATTTATTTTCTTCTGTTTTGCAGCTGTGCAATTGTGAAAGGATACAAAGTACTCTAAATGAAGTCCAGGCTCTATGTCTTATTATTAACTAATCTAGTTATTAGCAAAGTGAATGAAGAACAGACTCAACATCTGTGGTTTTTGAATCAAGTTTGATATAACTTTTTTTTTAAGGAAACAAGAAAACAAACATTGATATAGATTTGTTTGTTTTAATAGTAAATAAAATATTTTAATGCTAAAATGAAACACTTCTAAAGCTAGAAAACCAGCTCAGCAGTTAGGAACATGTAGTGCTCATGCAGAGGACCCTTGTTTGGTCTCCAACAAGATCAGGAAATCTATTGTACTCTTTTGGAATCCGAGGATACCTGCACACACACACACACACACACACACACACACACACACACAGAGAGAGAGAGAGAGAGAGAGAGAGAGAGAGACAGAGACACAGAGAGAGACAGAGAGACAGAGACAGACAGAGAGACAGAGACAGACAGAGAGACAGAGACAGACAGAGACAGAGACAGACAAAGAGACAGAGAGACAGAGATAGACAGAGACAGAGACAAAGACGGGGAGACCGAGAGAGACAGAGAGACAGAGAGATAGAGATCTAAGAGGTTTTTTTTTTTTTTTTTTTTTTTGAGACAGGGTTTCTCTATATACCCCTGGTTGTCCTGGAACTCACTCTGTAGACCAAGCTGGTTTTGAACTCAAGAATCTGCCTGCCTCTGCCTCCCAACAGCTTGGATTAAAGGCATGTGCCACCACTGCCCAGTGAGATCTAAGTTTTTAAGGAAATAACTTAGCATGTACTTATAAACACAACAAGAAAACCCCTAGAATTCTCTAATATCAGGTCATCCATAAATACTTGCTATATTTCAGATAACTTTTTATCACGAAAACTGACTTACATTTCCTTTTTAAAAATGAGATAATCATCTGTATTGACTCTACTTTTCACTACACTGTGTGTATCTTTTCAAATCAATGTAATATCTACAAAGTCTAATGACCAGTCCCCCTTACGTTACACTGCAGGTATGTGCAATGATAACTACAGCTAGGTGAACACTGTGTGTCAGACACTGCTAAGAGCTTTTCATGCATCATCTGTTCCATTTTCATATTACTTGCTGAGACCTTATACTTTGAATCACCAATAAGCCAAATTGTAAATTTTAGCATAAAGGTGAATTTTTCTTTGGCATTGACTTGACATATACACTACTTCCCCCATATATTTTGTATCTGTCTGCTCTTATTTTCAGAGGCCCATTCAATGCAATATTCTACCTATTGAATGTGCCTAGGACAGTATGTGACCACAAAATATAGAGTTTGACACATTGATTCAAAGCTGACAACACTCTATGGTAAATGTGAATCCTTTTACATTATGCTGTTATGTCTCCCAGACCTTCACTGTAGGTCACTAAGTTGTTCCCATGATTTTACATATTGAACAGTAATGAATATCCTTGTGTGCACATTAGTCTACTATATCATGAACATCCAATGACTTGCCTGATTGCAGAATTCTCTGGAAACTAAGGTCCATCCTTGATGTAGAGTTTGAAGTCATTCAGTAGTAATGGGAATAAGCATCTGTCATTTGTAAGTTGATATCCATGTCTATCATTACAACTAGACATTAAGCTACATTTCACTACAGAGTTAGCATGTATGACCCAAAAGTCAGTGGATGCTATATATAAATCTGGAACATCCCCTATTCCCAAACTCCAGGGCACTTTGTTCACATTTACCAACACATTCCTGTTCTCATTGATGAGTTAATACAGGTCTCTTTATGCAGCACCATGCAGTGACTCAGTTGGCATCATTACTCAGTTGGCATCTTTCCTAATCAATATAGACTTGTCTACAAGCCAAGTAGTCTGCAACAGAGCAACACTGAATATGTAGTGTGGCCCAAGGTCATACAGCCAGTAAGTGGCAGAGTCAGGATTCTAACCCTGTGGTGGTCTGTCTCCAAGGCCCACGATCCTCTGTTCCATATTTACTGTGGCAGAAAAATAAGACTCTGGAGACAGACAGTTTGGCATTGTTACTTGGCTAACACTGAGTTAATTGTCACCTTCTTTGTCCAAACTTTCCTCACCTAAAAAGGACGTGGAACAGTATCTACCTCACTGTGAGATCACAGAAGTCAAGCGAAAGTATGAATCCAAAGAACAAAGTACATTGCTTATCAGATAAAAAAGAATTCAATAAATTCATTAATTACTATGTCAATAAAGTATACATTGTAGAGAAATGGCTCAGTGGTTAAGAATCTTTGCTGCTCTTTCAGAGGTTGTGAGTTCAGTTCCCAGTACCCACAATGGACAGCTCATAACCACTCCAGCTCTAGGGGATCCAACACCACCTTCTACCTCCCCAGGTATGGCACATGAGCACAGACACACAGACATATGGACATACAGATACACACACACACACACACTCATAGATAAAAATAACCCCCTTTGAAGCATTGTGATAATATTGTGATAAACTTGTATCATTTACATAGTTTCTGTTTCTCTTTTCTCCCACAGCTCTTTATAAAGCTCAGAATGTTTGACAGTTTTGCATTTTAAACAGAGTTTAAAATTTATTGAGCATGGAAATACCTTTTTGTTTAAAAAGAAGCTAATTTATTTTTCAATGTAAAATTGTTAGTACCACTCGTTAAAGAATAAAGGGAAGGAAGGCAAGAAGGCAAGCACACAGACAGGGAGAGAGGGAGGAGAGAAAAGGAAGGAAGGAAGGAAGGAAGGAAGGAAGGAAGGAAGGAAGGAAGGAAGGAAGGAAGGAAGGAAGAGGAAGGTAGGGAGGGAAGGAAGGGAGGGAGGGAAGGAAGGAAGAGGAAGGTAGAGAGGGAAGAAAGGGAGGGAGGGAGGAACAAAGGAAGAAAGGGAGGGATGGAGAGAGGGAGGGAGGGAGGAAAGAAGGAAGTGACTTCATGGGCACCGATGGCTATCACACAGCATATCCTGAACATCTGAGTTTTGACAATCACCAGAAATCAAATCCTTGCCACACAAATAAATATAGTTCCCTTATATTTCTCTGTACAAGGAAGCCTGAGCTTTGGACAAAATGGTCTTGTCATTTCACAGAACATCTTCTGACAAATGAAAACACTAATTCTCAGGAGAGAATCTCCTTATACTGTTTATTTAAAGAGCTTAGGGGCTGAGAGACTGCTCAGTAATTAAGAGCATTGCTGTTCTTCTAGGGAACCAGTGTTTGATTCCAAGCACCCATTATAAGTGGCTCACAACCACAAGTTACTCGAGCTCCAACAGACAACACCCTCTTCTGGCCTCTGACAGCACTGTATTTGTGTGTGTGTGTGTGTGTGTGTGTGTGTGTGCATGTTTTAAAGAGCTTAATAGTCTTCTGAAACTCTCCTGCCAATTGGTGTTAGAGAAATTTTGAGGATCTTATTATTTATAAAACAAACAATAACAGACTAGATAGGACAGAGTCTGTTATATAGTAAGGCTAATATATATTTATAAAAGAATAAGCTTTAGTCTAGAGAAACTCACACACACATATACACACAAGTTGTAAGCTAGAAAAGTGGTCCTCAACCTGTGTGTTGTGACCCCTTTGGGGTGTCATATCAAATATCCTGCATATCAAATATTTATATTACAATTCATAACAGTAGCAAAATTATAGTTATAAAGTATCAATGAAATAGTTTATATGGTTGGGGCTCATCACAATATGAAGGACTATATTAAAGAGTCAAAGCACTGGGAAGGTCGCAAACCACAGACCTAAGGTCACCTTGTTTCTGTCATCAGTGGTCAGAAAAGGAGTCGTGGCTTTATTCCACCTGTGTTGTCTTCGGTGTGCTCACGCCTATCCAAAAAAATGACAAGATGTATTGTCTTGAAGATTCAGAGCATAATAGTTTGGCATTTAAACTTCTTGTACTTAGTGAAGTATTTGTAATGTAACCATGAAGACCCAAGTTCAATACCGAGAAGCCATGTGTCTTAGTTACTTTTCTATTGAGGTAAAGAGAACCCATCACCAAAGCAATGTATAAAGGGAATCATTTAACTGGGGGTTTGCTTACAGTTTCAAAAGGTGAGTCCATGAACATTATAGAAAGAGCATAGCAGAAGGCAGGCAGACATGGTCCTGGAGCAGTAGCCGAGAGCTTGCTTACACATTAAGGCAGTAACTACAAGTCAGATAACAGAATTAAGTGGGATTTTAAAACCTCAAAGTCCACCTCCAGTGAAATACGTCCTCTGACAAGGCCACACCCCCAATCCTTCTGAAACAGTTCCACCAACTGGGGGCCAAGCATTCAAACATATGAGCCTATGGGACCTATTCCAGTGCAAACAACCAAACCTTAAGAAGGTTTCCTGAGGTGGGTTTTGTTTTGTTTTAATACCACATAAATGTTTGCAATCCCAATGCTAGGAGGCAAAGACAGGAGGAAGGACTCCTGAGGTTCAATCACTAGACAGCATAGCTGAATCATTAAGCTTCATGATCTGAGAGAGTCCCTGTTTAAAGACAATGAGGTAGAAAGCAATCTAGGAAGAAGCTCAGTGTGGACCTCTAGACTCCACATGCAGAGACATACATGTAAACATGTATGCATACATCCACGTACTTAACTCATACAAATGAACATGCACGTACGTATATATTCACAAGTCCTACAATATATGATGTGTTTGCTATTTGCATGACAGTATCTTGTTCCACTACAGCCTGACCTATTGAGATTGTCTCTGTTTGATTTGTAAGAAAACTCAAATGAAGGTCAGTGAAGGGAGGCAGCATGGTCTTCCTTGTGTACCTCAGTGAAGCAGGTATTTGAACTCTGTCTCAGCAGCATTTGATTCTCGCTTGAAGGAAGTCACACCCACCTCAGGAAACTTGAAGACACCTCTAAATGCCCTTTCTATGACTTTCTGTGTTCCTGTCCACCAGCATTCCACAGCCAGTCCTACAGGGCTGATGGCAATTGTCCACACAACACAGAGAACAGAGGGTTTCATCTGGATAGTGCATTGTGCAAGCAAGGCTCTGTGGAGTCCAGGCGTCTGTGACTCACCCATCAGTTCTGGAATCTCTTTCAAAATTTACTGATCTCCTGACAGGAATGGGCAATGGCTTCACAGAAAATGTAAAGCTCTGAACCTTTGCCAGACTCTCAAACCCAAGCACAGCCCAACTGCTTACGCTGAGGACGGGCAATAACTTTGTTCTTCTGGCTCCTGCAAAGTCAAAGATGTCTCGCCTTCCATTCCTCCAGGCTTAATGGATGACAAATTAAAGTCAGCCAAACATGGGCCTACCAAAGGAAGGGCTGCTGGAGACAGATTTCAGATCTAATAGCCTTGGGATTTTTCTCTGACATGGTTAAGCCTGAGACAGTCCATTCAGTGAAGAGGCAGGATGAGAAATCTGAAAAAACAAAAATATATATCTTTCATTACTGTTAAGGCAGAGGTTTGAGGAGATGGAGTGATAGTAATGGAGAAGAGTTGTGTGCACTGGTTTCAGTGGAACCCTGGCAGGCCTCTCTATTCTTTCCCTTAGTAACTGTGTGACCAGAGGCAGGTGGCTTAGCTGCTCTGAGCCCTAGTTTCTTCATCCACAAATGAGGATAATGTCACTTATTACCTAGTCTCATTGTGAGAACCAATTCAATTAATTGTGACTTTGAACACACATAACGAGGACCTACTATATTGGTCATATCCCCGCATTCCAGAAGTTTGGAGAATCTATAGTTAAAGGAAACTTACAGAATTTAGTTTAGACATTTGATATTATAGCTTAAAGGTGAGACCCAGGAAATTGAAATCTAAAAATATATAATTAGATAATGAATGGATTCCATTCTAGTCCATTGTGTATGTAGCCACTCGGGCACTATGTAAATCCTGTATTCAAAGATGCACATATATACTCACCAATCAGTACAAAGATTAGATATGAAGCATCCTACATTCACATAGGCACCTGACAAGAATTATTAAGGCCCGGGCTGGTAAGCCATTGAAGTGCTTGCCTAGTATGCATGAAGACCTGAGTCATTTTCCCAACATCTAGTAAAAAGCTAGATGTGGAGGTACACACCTGTAATCCCAGTGCTGGGAAGGTAGAGACAGGAGGATCATAATGGTTCTCCAGGACAACAGACTAGCCCAATGGCCAAAACACAAGTCAGTAAGAGGCTCTTCTCAAATAATCAAGAGCAATAGTGACCATGGAACATCAGATGAGGCCTCCATCAATAAGTGCATGCACACACACACACACACACACACACACACACACATGCATGCATAAAATCAGAGAATTAAGAAGGATTTTTTAAAGCCTCAGGCATCAGCATTAGACATTAGGACTTTAATATGTATAGTGTTTTTCTGGTTAGTTTTTACCAACATGGCTTAAGAATCACCTGAGAACAGTCACAATTGGAAGATTTCCAAGACTGACTTTGTCCTGTGAGTGTGTCCATGTGAAATTTCTTTGGTTGACAACTAATGTGGGAGGGTCCATCCCACTGGGAGCAGTACTATACCTCAATAGGTGGGCTCTATCAAGAAAAGCTGGCTGAGAATGGACCTGGGAGCAAGCCAGCCAGCAGGAGGGGTTTCTCTTTCAAGTTCCTGCTTGTATTCTTGCCCTGACTTCTCTCAATGATGGACTATAAACTGTATGATAGAACAAACCCTTTCCTAACATTTGGTCAGACTGTCTTGTTACAACAACAGAGTGAAAGAGTATCCTCACCTATGAGTCCAGGATAGTAAATTCAGTGGAAGAGGCCACGGGCTGACATGCCTTCAGGACATGACCATCCAGTTAGCAACCATAGTTTACACAAAACAGAAGTCCATGAGTGGTAGCTCATACAAATGTGGGTGGAGTGGTTTAGATATGAAAGGGACAGGTGAAAATGGCCAAGCACTAAGGGCTCAATAAAAGTTTCCTGGAGCCACAAACTGAGGGAGACCTCTTTCAGGGGGAGACTAAAAAGGGAAAGGGGACATGGTCAGATACATCTTGGTAGGAAGTCAAGCTCTGGTGGCCTCATGTCTGTAAAGAAGAGATGACTTAGTTCTCCAATCACAGGTTGTTGGGAGGAGATAGGACTCAGTATGTGGTGAGCACTGAGTACAAATTGGAGATAACTTAGTCCCTGAATTATGGGCTCTGGGAGAATACAGCACTTGGTCTGTGATGAGTGCTAAGTACTGAATGTATCCTCAGCTACACTCTTGAGTTGCATGCTCAAAATCCCTGCCAGGCAGTGACAGTAGTTCTCTTCCCCTTACAGTGAGGAAGATAGTTAAATGTCATGCTTGACACAAAGCTAGACTATATCCAGGCAGGAACTTGATGCCAGATGTCTGCAGCTCCAATTCATTTGTCACTATCACCACATAATTAGCCATCTATCATAATCACTATTCCATATAATCCTTGACATGACATGCACATCATTTCCTTACACAGCCATTATTTACTGAGCACTTGTTATAGGTGCAACACTCTGCTAGATACTATGGGAGAGGAGAAAAACAAGAAACGTAGTCCTTGGAATTAAGAGTCAGGAAGATTTGTGGCTACAGAGATAGCTCAGTGATTAAATGGCTGCTCTTTCCAGAGTAGCAGGGTTTGATTCCTAGCATCCACATGGTGGATACAACCATTTGTAGCTCCAGTTCAAGGGTACCCAATGCCCTTTTCTAGCCTATGTAGCCACCAGGTAACCACAAGGGACACAGACTTTAATGCAGGGCAAAACACCCGTACACATAAAATATAAAGATTTTTTTTAAAAGAGAGTAAGTCAGGAGGACTCAAAGAGCTCTCTGAATCCCTAGAGGTAAACCTCAGCTTCTACTCCATCCATCTTCCCCTCACTCACCTCCTATTGCTACTGCAATCCAGCAGCCTGTCTAACAAACCATCATCTAGTAGACTGAACTAGTAAACTAAACTGTTCATATTCCTTCTAAGGGGCAACCGCAAAGGCACTAGACTATAGAGCACCACACCTTCTGCCTTAGAATTCTCAGGATCCTCTTCAACTGGACCATTTGGAATCTTGGTTACAAAGCCTTATTTAACATCTACTCTGTGGATCGAAGTCTGGCATGAAAAGAGCTCGCAGATGCATCTTTAAATGGCCTGTCCACCTTGATGCTGATGCCTGATCTTCTTCTCCCAGAGATTCCTACTAGAAGTTGGTCTTTCTTTTCTATCCATAAATGTCTTGGTATTCAGGTGGTATGAGAGTCTGCCCACCTCCTCTGCTTTCTTTTATTTTTATTTATTGAAAAGTGAAGTAAAGGGAAGTAAAAACACTTTATGATAAAATTAAATATTTACATGGAAAATATTTCAGATAAACACACTAAAATTGACAATTTTCATAGAAAGTATAAGAGTAAAGTGGTAGACATATAAAACATTGCCAAATTAATTGAAATATGGGATAGAAACATTTTAGGATAGAATTGAAGATTTATATGGAAAATATTTCTGATAAAATTGTAGAAAATGTAGAAAAACATGTTAGAATTGAAGATTATCATGGAAATTTTTATATAGATATAATAATGGTAGGTACAAAAGTATTCTTAAGGGGCTGGAGAGATGGCTCAGCGGGTAAGAGCACTGACTGCTCTTCCAAAGGTCATGAGTTCAAATCCCAGCATCCACATGGTGGCTCACAACCATCCATAAAGAGATCTGACATCTACAGTGTACTTACATATAACAAATAAATATTTAAAAAAAAAGTATTCTTAAGTTGGTTGAAAGTGGAATTATAAACATTTTTTGATAAACTTGAAGATTTACATGGAAAATATTTCTGATAAAATTGAAGAAATAAATAGAAAAACATGTTAAAATCATGGAAATTATATAGGTAAAATGATAGGCATAAAGATAATTCTAAGTTGATTGAAGGTGGAATTATAAACATTTTCAGATAAAATTAAAGATTTACATGGAAAATATTTCTGGTAAAATTCAAGAAATATATAGACAAACATGTTAAAATTGACTATTTCATGGAAAATTTTACATAAAATGGTAGATATAAAAGCTTTTTCTAAATTAATTGAAGGTGGAATTAGAAACATTTGTGATAAAATCATAGACTTACATTGAAAACATTTCTGATAAAATAGAGGAAGTATATAGAAAGACATATTAAAATTGAAGATTATCATGAAAAATAATGCAGATAAAATAGTAGACATAAAAACATTACTAAATTAATTAAAAGGGGGATTATAAACATTTTTGGATAAAATTGAAGATTTACATGAGAAATATTTGTTAGTCTATATCTTTTTATTGGGGAATTGAGCCCATTGTTATTAAGAGATATTAGGGAATAGTTGTTGCTTCCTGTTATTTTTGATTTTATTTTTTATGTTTGTGTGGGTATCTTCTTTTGGATTTGTTGGAAGAAGATTACTTTCTTACTTTTTCTAGGGTATAGTTTCCCTCCTTGTGTTGGCATTTTCCATCAATTATCCTTTGTAGGACTGGATTTGTGGACAGATATTGTATAAATTTGGTTTTATCATGGAATATCTTGGTTTCTCCATCTATGGTGATTGAGAGTTTTGCTGGGTATAGTAGCCTGGGCTGGCATTTGTGTTATCTTAGGGTCTGTATGAGGTTTGCCCAGGATCTTCTAGTTTTCATCGTCTCTGATGAGAAGTCTGGTGTGATTCTGATAAGTTACTTGCCCTTTTTCCCTTACTGCTTTTAATATTCTTTCTTTGTTTAGTGAATTTGGTGTTTCGATTATTATATGCTGGGAGGACTTTCTGTTCTGGTCCAGTGTGTTTGGAGTTCTGAAGGCTTCTTGTATGTTCATGGGCATCTCTTTCTCTAGGTTAGGGAAGTTTTCTTTTATAATTTTGATGAAGATATTAACTGGGCCTTTAAGATGTAAATCCTTGCTCTTGTCTATACCTATAATCTTTGGGCTTGGTCTTCTCATTGTGTCTTGGAGTTCCTGGCTGTTCTGGGTTACCAGCTTTATGCATTTTGCATTTTATTTGACTGTTGTGTCAATGTTTTCTATGGTATGTTCAGCACCTGAGGTTCTTTTTTCTATCTTTTGTATTCTGTTGTTGATGCTTGCATCTATGACTCCTGAATTCTTTCCAAGGTTTTCTATCTCCAAAGATTTCTCACTTTATGATTTCTTTATTGTTTCTACATCCACTTTTAGATCCTGGATGGTTTTGTTCAGTTCCTTAACTTGATTGTTTGTGTTTTCCTGTAATTCTTTAAGGGATTTTTGTGTTTCTTCTTTAATGGCTTCTGCCTGTTGACCCATGATCTCCTGTATTTCTTTAAGGGATTTTTGTGTTTCCTCTTTAAGGGCTTTTACCTGTTGACCGATGGTCTCCTGTATTTCTTTAAGGGAGTTAATTAAGTCTTTCTTGAAGTCCTCTATCAGCATTATGAGATATGATTTTAAATCTAGCTCTTGCTTTTCTGGTGTGTTGGGGTATCTGGGACTTGCTGCGGTGGGAGAACTGGGTTCTGATGTTGCCATGTGGCCTTGGTTTCTGTTGGTAGGGTTATTGTGCTTGCCTTTTGCCTCTGGTGCTACTTGGTATTCTTGTCTATGGCTTGAGTTTATTCCTCCTGTGGGCCTGTAAGCCTGTCTCCTTACTCCTCTGAGCTCAAAAGAGAAAGCACTGCTGGGAGATCTCTCTCTCCTGGCAGGCTATGCACAGAAGACTCTGGAGTTTAAGGGTTCCCTGTTGCAAATGGTAGTGGGAAGACTTTAGTCCCAGCTGCTCCACTGATCACAGAAGGCTATGGAGTCTCTAAGCTCACTGGTGCAAATGGCAGTGGGAAGACTTCTGTCCCAGCTGCTCCACTGATCTTAGGCCCTGTGTGCTCCTAGCTGGTCCCCTCCAGAGAGAAGGTGGAGATCTCATCTCTGAGCTCAGAAGTGAAAGCACTGCTGGAAGATCACTCTCTCCTGGCGGACTATCACAGAAGGTTGTGGAGTCTCCTTGGCCTACTTATTATATTACATTATCACTGGCTTTCAGTTTTCTGTCTCCTTCACTGCCTGATCTTGAATGTCCTGCCTCACTTTGCTTTCTCCAGCTACCACACTATTAAACCCAACATTATTAATTTCATTCTGGCCTAAACATAGAAATTTATTGCCTCCAAATTATTTTACAAATCAATTAGTTGGCTTCTCAGCACTTGGGAGGCAGAGGCAAGTGGAACTCTGGGAATTAGAGTCTAGAATGGGCCAGTTATTTCCAAGCTATCAAGGGTTACATAGTGAGACCATTCTCAAGACAGTAGTAATTAATTAATTCAACTGATAAAATAATTCAACTGATCTATATTATAAAGTTTTGGAATATGTATATATAATGGAGTTGCTGAAGCAAGCTAATTAACATGTATTAATCTTATTTTAATATTTTTTTACAGTGAGCATAATTAAAACCTACTCTTAGCAATTTTCCAGAACATACCACATCACCATTAACTATAATCATCATGTTGCAGAATGGTTCTCTTCAACTTATTAAATGTTGTATCCTTTGGTCAACATCATCTATCCATTCCCCATTCATTCCAGATCCTGTCTCCACAGTCCGTCTCATTACTTCTTTATTATGAGTTCATCCTTTAGACTTCACATACAGATGAGGCCATATGGTATAGTAAAAAGTATACTGTGTAGGGCTAGAGAGGTGGCTCAGTAGTTTAGAGAATACCACTCTTCCAAAGTACCTCAGTCTGGTTCCCAACACTCACTGCCTGTTAAATTCAGCTCCATGGGATATGACACTTTATTCTAGCCTCTGAGTTACCTGCATACACACACACACACACACACACACACACACACACACGCACACACACACGCATACACACAAACACACACACATGCACACACAAACACATACACACACACATGCCATCAGATGGAAACTTACTATAACTCAATTGTAGTGATCTCCTGCCTGAGCTCCAGGCTTATCAGCTTTCTACCATTCTGTAATCACCATTAAATACTCACGATCTCAATTCCTGTTATCTGATCCATCTCTTCTCAGAAAACACTTTCTGTGTTCAAATCCTAGACTGATCATTGCCAATAACTCCCAGCCTCATACCCCTTCCTCTGTCTTCCATCTCAGTTCATCCTACACACCCACTCCAGATGCTATGTAGGGCCCTGATTCTCCTGCCTTCTGATCTGTTTTCATCATTCATTCATTCTTTCTTGTATAACCTCACCTTCTTAATGCCATGAGCTGTCACACTTGCAATATCCCCACCTCCTTCTTGGCCATCTCTCTTGTCATTTGTTCACTTAGAAAATCCTTTACTGACTTTTTGGCTTTGGCTTCCAGGAGGCTATAGTGTAACTTTCTTCTGTAGTCCAAAATCAGGGTCTGTCTGGAACCAGCCACCTCAACCATCCTATCCAAGTTTACTGCCAATGAGATCCAAGTTATATGCTTGAGGTGAACCAGGGCCAGTGTTGGTAGCACATCTGCCTTAGGCCCCAAAAGCAGTCCCCTAGGTCTATCTCAAAAAATGTCATTAGTGATCACATTGCCAAGGCAACCTATGACCAGAAAGGTCTGAGGATTTCAGTGAAACTCACCATCCAGAAGAGGCAGACCCAGGTTGAGGTAGTACCCTCTGTTTCTGCCTGACTACCAAAGCCCTTAAGGAACTGCCAAGAGACAGAAAGAAACAGAAGAACATTAAACACAATGGAAATGTCACTTTAAATAAGATTGTTGACATTGCCCAGCAGAGACAACACTGATCTTTATCCAGTGAACTTTCTAGAACTGTTAAGGAGATCCTGGATACTATACAGTACTGGACTGCAATGTGGGTAGCCACCACCTTCATGACATTATAGATGACAGCAACAGTGGTACAGTGGAATGCTTAGCTACTTAAGAAGCAACATGAGAAAAATATTTCAATAATAGATTATCTGAGAAAGGAAGGAAGGAAGGAAGGAAGGAAGGAAGGAAGGAAGGAAGGAAGGAAGGAAAGAAGGAAGGAAGTTCTTATCTGCTTAACAGCACCCACCAATCTTAACATCTGCACTTGAGAAACTGAGCAGGGATAGGGCAAAGACCAGCTGACTAATTGCACTTGAAATGTTTGCAAATCTTACACATTTCCTTAATCAGTCTTCTCAATTTTTATAAGTGACCTTATACTCATTTGCCCAAGCCCTTCTTTAGGACATCAATCAATGATACCCTCTTCCATATACCCACACTGCAAGTACCCAGTCCAGACACATGCCTACTCATTACCTCAAAGATACTGCTTTAGTGCCTGCCTCCTAAATATTTAATTTGGTGTATATTTGGAATTTGACAAAAATGAAAGTTATTTCACATTTATAATAGTAAAACAAAAACCCCTTTCAGTACAAAGTCTCCCTCTTTGTAACATATATTTGTGGAAAAACTCTGTAAGGATGAACTACAATTATCATCTCCTCTTCATCAACTCTTGTTTTTTGTGAGCTAGTATCCTCTGACCTCTTCTCAAGCCCTTGATACTGCTTAAACCTGGTGACTAATTCTCAAAGCTTTCACAGGAAATGTTTTTTTATTGAAGTATTAGGAATGTTCTCCTACCTCATCAGTTATCTCCCAATATTGCTATCTTAATTCTCTCCCCTTCCTCACTTTTATATAAAACTGCATCTATTATCAGCTGATGGCCTAACAGATACTACAACTCAATCTATATAAATAATTCTCTTCCTCTGTTCTCCTAAGCCTCCTTCCTGAGTCTTTCTCATCTAGACATTGGTGCCACCAGTCATTCAGTTGCTCAAGACAAAAGCTGATGAAATGTCCTTCTTATTTTTATCATATTTTGTCTCTTCTCCATAGCACACAAATCCAGATCATCTTCTAAATCTTGCAAGTTCTCTCAAAAACATTCTTCAAATCCACATTATGCTTCTGTTGATACAGGATCTAGATGTATACACTAGACCTACCCTTACAAAGCAATAACAATGGTGACTTAAACACTTGTTTTTAAAACTCTTCTGGAGACCATTGCAAATGAGGGCAAAGTCTAAAAGGGGGTATGAATCCATATAGACAATCATAGCACCAAGGACACTCTAACCTGGGAGTATTTAAAACTTCAAGAGCCCAAGTTTAATAACCCATTCTCTATGTGGAGGAATTAACGATATGCCTATGTAAATCTAAATCATCAGGAGTGACATCTTTAATGGGGGGTATGTGAAAGTAAACCCAGCCCACCCACAAACATCGGCAAGAAGAGTTGCAGAACAGTGAAGATCCATCCATGATGTGTATTTACAGTCCAACTGAACACTGTAAAGATGGCTAAAACCTGTTAAGTTGTGGATTTTATTTGAAAGGTACTTAGGCTATTGGCAGCTAAGAGAAGACTCCCTGTGGCTGATAGGATTTTTGTACTTAGCCTCAAAGGCATCTCACTATATATATATACATATATACATATATACATATATACATATACATATACATATACATATACACATACATACATACATACATACATACATATATTTTTTTCTGGAAAAAAAAGTGATCAAACCCCAGATTAGCAGAATCACAAGAAAAAGAAGCACTGCTTTGGGATGAGCTGAGACAAGCGGTCAAAGCAGGCCCACAAAGACCAGATGTGGGAACTACCACATGTGAACATGTTGGAATTTGTATGTAACTTAGAAACACCTAAATAGGACCTCCATGTAAAACCAGACACACCGAAACTAATAGAAAAGAAACTGGGGAAGACCCTTGAGGACATGGGCACAGGGGAAAAGTTGCTGAATAGAACACCAATAGCTTATGCTCTAAGATCAAGAATTGACAAATGGGACCTCATAAAAATACAAAGTTTCTGTAGGGCAAAGGACACCGTCAAAAGGACAAAACTCCAACCAACAGATTGGGAAAGGATCTTCACCAACCCTAAATCCGACAGAGGGCTAATATCTAATATATACAAAGAACTCAAGAAGTTAGACCCCCAGAAAACCAAATAACCCTATTAAAAATGGGGTACAGAGCTAAACAAAGAATTTTCACCTGAAGAACTTCAGATGGCTGAGAAGCATCTTAAAAAAAGCTCAACTTCATTAGTCATTAGGGAAATGCAAATCAAAACAACCCTGAGATTTCACCTTGCACCAGTCAGAATGGCTAAGATTAAAAATTCAGGAGACAGCAGGTGTTGGAGAGGATGTGGAGAAAGAGGAACACTGCTGGTGGGGTTGCAAATTGGTATAACCACTCTGGAAATCAGTCTGGCAGTTCCTCAGACAACTTGGCACATCACTTCCGGAGAATCCTGCTATACCACTCCTGGGCATATACCCAGAGGATTCCCCAGCATGTAATAAAGATACATGCTTCACTATGTTCATAGCAGCCCTATTTATAATAGCCACAACCTGGAAAGAACCCAGGTATCCCTCAACTGAAGAATGGATGCAAAAAATGTGATATATCTACACAATGGAGTACTATTCAGCCATTAGAAACAATGAATTCATGAAATTCTTAGACAAATGGATGGAACTGGAGAACATCATCCTAAGTGAGGTAACCCAGTCTCAAAAGATCAATCTTGGTATGCACTCACTAATAAGTGGATATTAGCCTAGAAAATTGGAATACCCAAAACCTAATCCACACATCAAATAAGATACAAGTAGAACAGAGGAATGGCCCCTGGTTCTGGAAAGACTCAGTGTAGCAGTATAGGGCAAAACCAGAACAGGGAAGTGGGAAGGGGTGGGTGGGTGAACAGGGGGAGGGAAGGGGGCTTATGGGATTTTCGGGGAGTGGGGGGGCAGAAAAGGGGAAATAATTTGAAATGTAAATAACAAATATATCGAATAAAAAAAGAAGATTTTATAACCTGCCACTTTGCTGAAGTTGTTTATCAGCTGTAGGAGTTCTCTAGTGGAGTTTTTTGGGTCACTTAGGTAGACTATCATGTCATCTGCAAATAATGATAGTTTGACTTCTTCCTTTCCAATTTGTATCCCTTCGACCTCTTTATGTTGTCTAATTGCCCGAGCTAGTACCTCAAGTACAATATTGAAAAGATAAGGAGAAAGTGGGCAGCCCTGTCTAGTCCCTGATTTTAGTGGGATTGCTTCAAGTTTCTCTCCATTTAGTTTGATGGTGGTTACCAGTTTGCTGTATATTGCTTTTACTATGTTTAGGTATGGGCCTTGAATTCCTGTTCTTTCCAAGACTTTAAGCATGAAAGGATGCTGAATTTTGTCAAGTGCTTTTTCAGCATCGAATGAAATGACCATGTGTTTTTTTTCTTTGAGTTTGTTTATGTAGTGGATTACATTGATGGATTTCCATATATTGAACCAACCCTGCATCCCTGGGATAAAGCCTACTTGATCATGGTGGATGATCGTTTTTATGTGTTCTTGGATTCGGTTGGCAAGAATTTTATTGAGTATTTTATCAGTAGCCTTCCTATACTCAAAGGATAATCAGGCTGAGAAAGAAATTAGGGAAATGACACCCTTCACAATAGTCACAAACAGTATAAAGTACCTTGGGGTGACTCTTACCAAACATGTGAAAGATCTAAATGACAAGAACTTCAAGACTCTGAAGAAGGAAATAGAGGAAGACCTCAAAAAATGGAAAAACCTCCCATGCTCATGGATCGGCAGGATTAATATAGTTAAAATGGCCACTTTGCTAAAAGCAATATACAGATTCAACGCAATACCCATCAAAAGCCCAACTCAATTCTTCACAGAGTTAGAAAGAGCAATTATCAAATTCATCTGGAATAACAAAAAACCCAGGATAGCTAAAACTATTCTCAACAACAAAAGAAATTCTGGGGGAATCAGTATCCCTGACCTCAAGCAATATTACCGAGCAATAGTGTTAAAAACTGCATGGTATTGGTACAGTGATAGGCAGGTGGATCAATGGAACAGGATTGAAGATCCAGAAATGAACCCACACACCTTTGGCCACTTGATCCTGGACAAAGGGGCTGAAAACATCCAATGGAAAAAAGCCTTTTCAACAAATGGTGCTGGTTCAACTGGAGGTCAGCATGCAGAAGAATGCGAATTGATCCATCCTTGTCTCCTCATACTAAGCTCAACTCCAAATGGATCAAGGAACTCCATATAAAGCCAGACACTCTGAAGCTAATAGAAAAGAAACTGGGGAAGACCCTTGAGGACATCGGTACAGGGGGGAAGTTCCTGAACAGAACACCAATAGCTTATGCTCTAAGATCAAGAACTGACAAATGGGACCTCATAAAATTACAAAGTTTCTGTAAAGCAAAGAACACCATCAAGAGGACAAATCGGCAACCAACAATTTGGGAAAATATCTTCACCAACCCTACATCAGATAGAGGGCTAATATCCAATATATACAAACAACTCAAGAAGTTAGACCCCAGAAAACCAAATAACCCTATTAAAAAATGTGGTACAGAGTTAAACAAAGAATTTTCACCTGAAGAACTTCGGATGGCGGAGAAACATCTTAAAAAATGCTCAACTTCACTAGTCATTAGGGAAATGCAAATCAAAACAACCCTGAGATTTCACCTTATACCAGTCAGAATGGCTAAGATTAAAAACTCAGGAGACAGCAGATGTTGGCGAGGATGTGGAGAAAGAGGAACACTCCTCCACTGCTGGTGGGGTTGCAAATTAGTACAACCACTCTGGAAATCAGTCTGGCGGTTCCTCAGGAAACTGGGCATGTCACTTCCGAAAGATCCTGCTATACCACTCCTGGGCATATACCCAGAGGATTCCCCAGAACATAATAAGGATACATGTTCCACTATGTTCATAGCAGCCCTATTTATAATAGCCAGAAGCTGGAAAGAACACAGGTATCCCTCAACAGAAGAATGGATGCAAAAAAATGTGGTATATCTACACAATGGAGTACTATTCAGCCATTAGAAACAATGAATTCATGAAATTCTTAGGCAAATGGATGGAGCTGGAGAACATCATACTAAGTGAGGTAACCCAGTCTCAGAAGATCAATCATGGTATGCACTTACTAATAAGTGGATATTAGCTTAGAAAACTGGAATATGCAAAACATAATCCACACTTCAAACGAGGTACAAGAAGAATGGAGGAGTGGCCCCTAGTTCTGGAAAGATCCAGTGTAGCAGTATAAGACAAAACCAGAACAGGGAAGTGGGAAGGGATGGGTGCGAGAACAGAGGGAGGAAACGGGGCTTATGTGACTTTCGGGGAGTGGGGAACCAGAAAAGGGGAAATCATTTTAAATGTAAATGAAAAATATATTGAATAAAATTAAAAAAAAAAAGAAGAGAGAGCCTAAAACCAGTTCTGATCCCACATGGTAAAACTACTGTTTATTAAGTGCCCCGAAGATAGTCCATGGAGAAAAGCAAGGCCAATATGTGGAGCTGGAAAGCTGGATGGTCTCACAGGAAGAATATGGCTGTATTCTATGTGAGGCAGTACGGGGGTGCACAAAATAAATTAAAAGTTAGAAGCGTAAGGCTTAAGCCCATCAAATCTCAATCAATAAAAGGGAAAATAGGTAAATGGAATAACCTAGCAAACCAAGAAACTTCTGTGCAGCAAAATCAAAAATAACAACAACAACAACAACAACAACAACAAAAAACCCAAAGTATAATGAAAAGACAATGCACAGACATATGGAAAGTGCATATAAAGTACACATGTCATAAGGGATTAATGTACCACATTTTATAATGAAATCTTACAATTCAACAGTAAAATATAATTAAAAATAAAAAAAATATACTTGATCAAAAAGCAGCCAAAAACTCCGAATAGAAAGCAGATGACTAATCATCAGGTACTAGAGACCATCCTGAGATGACTTAACACCCCTAGAATGGCTGTTATAAGAAATAAAGCACATAGATGCATTGGTGGATTGTTAAAGAAGAGAGCAGAAATAATATGTGTGCAGCCTTCTGGGAAACAGTACCAGTGTTTCTAAAGAAAATAGAGCTACACCAACCAATATGACACAGAAAGCCTCTTCTTTGCACTGAACTCCTCTGCACCATAATTTGCAGTAGCCAAGATGTAGACAGAGTCTTAACATTTATCCAGAGATGACTGGGTGAAGAAAATGTGGTACAGGTTTATAATGCATTATTATTCAACCTTAAACATGAAAGATATCTTACTAGCTTGCCACAATCTAGAAACCAGTTTGCTGTGTAAAAGAACCCAGGCCCAGAAAGAAAACTATTGCATGAACTTATTCACAGGTGAAGTCTAAAGCAGAAACAAAAGCAGAGCATAAATTAAGGGATTAAGGATGTTGCACAGTCATAGAGTGCTTATCCTAAAGAGGACTTTCATACCACCACCTTCAAGGCTCAGGGAATATTTCAGAAGATGGGATGGGGAGAATGTAAGGGTCAGAACATGAGGAGAAGTACTAAGAAATGTTCTTCTGGACATGGCACAGCCAGTCCAGAATCGAACTGTGGCAGCAGTCGTTGCCTCCTATAGACCTATTCCAAGACCGGCCTTGTCAATCGTCAATCATGGATTGGCCCTATTTCTCCCCAAGTGAGTACTGGCTCTCAGTGAATTCTTGGGTAGGGGAAGATACTGTCGTTAGTTGCATACGTGCTTATGGACCCATTATACTCCAACAGAGAATTCTAAATCACTGGCTACCCGGATGACCCTAGTTAAATTTAGTGGGTCACAAAACAAAACACAGACAGGAATGTGGGAGCAGGGTTTGTAAAGATGACAGAAAATGAAATGACTAAGAGGGAGGCTTGGGTGACAGTAATCAGAATACTTTGGGTAGACGTATGAAATTGTAAAAGAACAAATTTAATAAAGGGTATAGAAAACAAAAAACAACTGCTTAACCTTGCTACCAATCTCGACAAGGGCAACTCTGGAGAAGTAAATCCCATGACATCTCATTCATAAACATTGACGCATTGAGCAGAATTTCCAAAGAAAATCAGCCAACCAAATCAAGAAATCCATCAAAACCAGAACACATCGTGCCTGAATAAGATTCCTTTCATCAAGCCAAACCTGATTTACATTAAAGAAAGCATCAACTTTATGTAATCACAGATTAAGGGACATAAACATATGCTCATTCCCATAGTGGAAGAAGAGAGAGCCTTCCATATGACTCAACATTTATTCATGAATGAAGACATTATCTATACATTAGGAGCCCTGGTGAATTATTGATGCCATAATATAAATTAGCAAAATGATAAGTCTGATGGAGGTTGAATAGTTTACATTTGGTCACCGAGGCTTGGTTTCCACTTCTAGGTCAGATTTAAAGCTTTCTATATTGGGATTTCTGGTTTTTTCTGGCCATATACTCTTGAAGGCAGTAGAAGCAACAGAAAGATAGTAGAAACTTGGAATATTGCCCAAAGCCAACACCTGCCATGCAATTGTTCCATGGGCATAATATATCATTGAGTGTAGTCACCAACCAACTTCAATGTTCTTGAGGCAGGGGAAGTTTAGCATGCCAAGAGGGAAGAATTGCAATGTTAGGGGACAAAAGTGATAGATACAGAATGAGTGAGACATTAGGGGTAGCGTGCAAGTTATCCATGAGGAACTTAAGGGGACTAGCCATAATTGATTGGAGGAGAACAAAAAAAACCCCTGCAAATAACATGACACATTTGACCTCTTCTCTCCTCCCTCCTCTACCTCTCTACACTTCTCCCCTGCCTGCTCTACCTCTTTCTTCTTCTTTTCATTCCTTTCTTCTCCTCTCCTCCCCTACTTCCTCAAATTCTCTTCTCTCCTCCCCTCTCTCCTCTACCTTTTCACTGCCTTTCTTTGTCTCTCTTTTCCTTTTCTTGTTAGTCCTTTTTCTCTCCACACATAATCTTTCTTTTCAATTTCATGCTACATATATCCCATAACCTCATTTTAGCACTTCTATTTAATTTTATTGGATATTAGAGATCTTAATTAATCCTGTAAGAAAACAGAAACAAAAGCATAATGATGGGCAAAGAAGAAATAAAGATTATAGGATTCTATATTTGAAAGCCCCAAAGAATAAACAGAGGTACTATTTGAATAAATAGGAAATTATATTAAATTTACTGACAAGAAACAATATACCAAAGTCATATATTAAGAGTCTGTGAACTAGGAAAAAATAAATTCTTAAGGGATACATTGAATGTATATAATTTCAAAGACCTAAATAGAAGAGTATATGGTCTTTGAGGGTACTTTGTATGTTATATAATCCCCCTGCCACCAATTTGTCTATACAATCCATGGACACCAAACAAAATCAAACAGGATTTGGGGTTAAACTTGAAACTTAAAGAGCCACAGCTATATCCCAGTTGGTAAAGAATTTGGCCTGCAAGAATGAGTTTGGTCACCAAATCTATGTGTGGTGGGGCACACTTACAATTTTAATGCTGAGGAGGTAGAAATAGAAGAATTCCTGGGACTCACTGGACTAATCTACTTGATAAGCTACATACAGGTCAGGGAGAGAACATGTTTGTTTGTTTAAGGTAGGTTGCATCTGAGGAAACAGAGGCTATCCTTCTGTCTACATACCCAACAGGCTAGTATCAACATGTATGTAGCTCGGAGCTGGCCTGGTTACCTGGAAGAAGAGGGCCCTGAGGAGTCAGATTAGCTGATCTTTCCAACAGATGTTCACCTAAAGGTCAGTTAATAGCTCTATAATCAGCTCTATAACAGCTCTAAATAGGTCTATAATCCATATGGAATTGAGGCAGTAGGTTAAGGAAAAATTGGGGTGGTGTAGAGAAAGGAGTTGAGAATAAATTTCAAGAGACTGTTCACAGCAAATTGTACAGACTCATGAGTCACTGCAGATGGGGTCTGATGATTTAAGATAAGAAAGAATCAATTCACCTAGTCTAGGGTTATGTGTGAGACTGGGGTGTCAGCAATAGGTCAGGGTGTCTGAGTTCTCAGAGGCAGTTTTTATATTTATTCTAGAATAGACATTGAGCAATGAATACTATGGGAGTAACGTTAGATATCTTTCCATTTGAACTTGACTATTAACCAGGGCTTGGGCTTTTGTAAGGGAAGATGCAGGTGCTAAGTCACTGGTTCTCAATGTTGACTGACATTAAAAACACATAGTAAGATTAAAAGATGCTTATCTCAGAGATACCACTCAACATTGATTTCCCTTCTCTCTCCTAGCCCTCACCCCAACCCCCACTCTCCGCATACCTGGTTCCCACCTTTGTTCCCCACCATATTCCCTCTCCCCACCCCACCCCTCTCCACCCAGTTCCTTCTCTACTTCTGCTTCTAATGATGCTATTTTCCCTTCTGAGTGAGACTCATGCATCCTCCCTTAGGTCCTCCTTGTTACTTAGCGTCTTTGTGTCTGTGAATTGCAGCATTGCTATTCTGCACTTTATGACTAATTTTTAAGGGCATTTCTGAGACAAGCTGGAGACCTGGAACAAAGGAGCCTCCTGGAAGGGGATACGGGATGACCCTAGCTGAGCCTCCTAGGGAGGATATGGAAGACCTCCTGTAGACAGACAGGCCTTCCAGTGGAGAGAGGGAGACATTTACTCACCCACAAAGCCTTTGACCCAAAATTTGCCCTGCCTATAAGATGTACAGAGATTTAAAATGGAACAGAGATTGAGGGTATGGCCAACCAATAACTGGCCCACCTTGAGACACATCCCATGGGAGAGAGTCAACTCCTGCTGCTATTAATGATAATATGCTATGCTTGCAAACAGGACCTTAGCACAACTGTCAACTGAGAGACTTCATCTAGCAGCTGATGGAGACAGATGCAGAAACCCACAGCCAAACATTAGGCAGGACTTGGGGAGTCTTGAGGAAGAGTCAGGGTAACAATTGAGGATGTTGCAGGGATCAAGGACATGACACGAAATCTTATAGAGCCGATTAACTTAGGACCACGAGGGCTCGCAGACACTATACCACCAACCAAGGCTTCTCAGTCTTCATGTGGGTCCCCCAACAATTGGAGCAGGAGCTATCTCTGACATGGATTCTGTTCTATGCCTTTGGGTCTCTTTCCCCTAACTTTGTTACCTTGCCTGGCCTCAGTGGGAGAGGATCACACTTAGTCCTGAAGACAATTGATATGCCAGGGTAGGCTGGTGCCCAGGGAGGAGGGGGAATCCCCTGCTCATTAGAGAAGGAAAACAGGATGTGGCAGAAAGAGGGTGGGAGCATGGAACTAGGGGGAGAGGATGGAGTGGTATTTCTATCAGAATTTAAAGTGAATATTTAAATTAATTAATAAGAAGATTAAAATATGCTAATTTTTGATGTTCACTGCACCTACCAGCCTAGACGCCCAACAGTTAGTGACTGAATTGTGAAAATCTGGTGTGGATACGCAGTGCAACTTTATTCAGCTGTAAAGAAAGGCAAAATTATAAAATCTGCATAAAAGTGGGTGGATCTGGAACTTAATGTATTAATCAAGATCACCAGATTCAGAAAGATAAATACCACATAATTTCTCTCAATGTGTGGATACCAGTGTATATGCATATATATTTATATACATAGATATATGTGTGGGTATAGATCAGGAAACTCAAGAGAGAAAGGAATGCTAAGGAAGGCAACAGTGTGTGTGTGTGTGTGTGTGTGTGTGTGTGTGTGTGTGTGTGTGTGTGTGTTGGGGAAAATAGAACAATTAGGCATAAGAATAGGAGGTTCTTGGAGGTAGAGGATCAAATATTGTATAGTGTAATGGGAGAGAAGAAAGGAAGGGGGGTCAACAAAACCGGGTTTTACTGGTAAGTGACATTGTGAAACTACTCTGTATGACAATTGCAAATAAAAGATCTCCATCCTGAAGCCACACTAGGTCAATGGATCAGAAAGAAGCCTTGGGGTTGAGACTGGGGGCCCTGGAAGAGTGTAAGATTTTTCCATGTGACTATAAAATGGCAGGTGGGAAAGTGCCATTCCAGAATCCTTCCTGTAGCATCAGGAGATTGTGACATGCCCATTGCCTGAGTCCTCTCTAGGTTATTAAACCTGTATATGTGAGGGAAGAGCCTGCACAATCTTCAGTGCTCCAAGCTATCCATGAAACAAAATGTAAGTCCTGGGAACCTCTGGTTTCCAGCATTTCTACCTGCCAACCAGCCAACATCATTCATGCCTGCTGGAGTTTTCTTATAATAGGGATTCAATTCCAAGATAGCTAAATGACTCTTTGATTGGTGGATGATAAATACTATCCAATACAATACTGGAAAAAGCAATCCAGTATTATTGAATATCTATGGAAGACAAAGATAATACTGTCTTTAGATGAAAAAAAACTCCACTAACAAACACATATTCCACTTCTTGGTTAATGGTGGGTGGTCCTGGACCACCAAACTCTTCAGAAGCCTTTTCCCACAATAAGGAAGGTCAATGAAGACACAAGACATCTCTCTATCTTTTCTGCAGACCCCCAAATACAGCCCAGTCATATGAACCATATAACACCTCTCCTGTTCTCACAGCTTGGGAAAGAGGAGAGGGCAAGGTGGTGATAGCAGGAGGCAACATCACACCAAATATTATAATAGTCCTGCCAGCCCCGCCGTACCTGAGAAGTGTAGTTCACACTCACAAGAGCGTGTAGCAAGTTCTGCGCCTCTGGCACCTCCTTGGCAGGCATGTAACTCCTAAGTGACTTAGCAAAATTTGGATCTCAGGAGGCCAAGACACTCTTCTATATCTGGAAATGAATAAGAGTCCTCTGGGGACCCCATGAATACAGTGGCTTGGACTGGTCTTTCCCTATCTGTCCTTTTACCAGGTAGATGCCAATCACTGCACAAGGAAAGAAAACTCAAGCCCTGACTGCATATGTATTGAGGACCTCAGTGAACAAAGCCTTTGTCTGAAATGCTGTCTCATGTTTCTGCAGCTGTGTCGCCCTCCCCCCCCCCCCCACAATAGACTGTACTTGAAGCTATGAGCCAGAATCAACCCTTTCTTCCCTGAGTTGCTTCTTGTAAGATGTTTGCTCACGGGAATGAGAAAAGAGACGAATGAGTGTGTGAACAGGATCGTTGTCCTATAACCAAACACTGAGAGGGGACTGGCCAAAGAGCCAGTTTTCTTTTTCTTTGTCATTTGTAGCAAGAATTTACCCTTGGGTTTCTGGTTATCCACGTGGAGAAGGCTACCCTTATTCCCTCAGGTATGCTGAGCTCAAGGGTTGCTGTTGACAGGGGCTAAGGGAAGGCTTCCTTATACTAGCTCAAAAGAGAGCCCTCTTAGGAAATTTCAACACTCAAGATCAGTCCCTTGTCAACATGGCATTCTCTGGTTTGATCCCCTAAGTAGCTGTTAGGTTAGGTCCCCCCTTGCCCACCCCATTCACAGCATAGCTTCCTCAAACTCATTTCTTCCTGTTCCCTGTTCTTTCCAGCCCCAGGTTCTATTAAACTGCATTCTGATTATGCTGTCCCCAGCCAACATCCTTTAGTGGCTGCCCATTGCCTATGGTTGAAATTAGTATCTAACATAAAATGTGGGTCTTTAAAAAAATAACCAATTCCTTTATAACTTCATATTTCTCATTAACATTGTTAAAATGTTTTGGTGGTTCCTGGCACACGCATGCTCTGTTCTTTCTTCCCTGTATCCTATTATGCCAACACACTTCTATAATACAGGACAAGACAAAAGAAGATGGGAGGGAGAAAAGGGCAGGGAAGGGACAGAGGAGAAGGAAGAGGGAGGTAGGGAAGGTAAGAGGACAGGAGAGGAGGGGAGGGAGAGGAGAGGAAGTGAGAGGAGAGAAGAGAGAAGAGGGGTAAGAAGAGAGGGGAGGGAAGACGTGGAGGAAAAATGGTGAAGGTGACTGAATTATCGGGAGCTAGGAATTGTGAAGTGCCTGTAGACAAGGTGACTGAGAAATCTTGTAGCCTACCTGGATGACACAAGATGAAGAGTACACGTGGTGGTCCATAAAATGAAACCCATACCCCACCCAGATAGGCTGTCCTTCCTGCTTCTACCAGGGATACCTGATGGGATTAGCCACCTTCTCTTCCCTGATGCTTGTCCCAAGGACTCCCCATGCCCGACTTCCAAATGCATGACGCCAAGCAAGCTAAGCACAGTCATCTAGCTCTTCTGACCCAATTTTTCATGTCCTTAAAACCTGGATGCCTCAAGAAACAGTGGAACACACACTAGAACAGTAAGAGAAAGAACAGAGTAAGCTTGTGACCCTCCACCATAAAGACAAGACAAGAGATAGATGGATGGGAAGGAGTTTTCTAGGCTAGAGAGATGGCTCAGTTGGAAAGGGCTAGTTTTACAAGTATGAGGACCTGAGTTCAATCCAAGCATCTGCATTAAAACAAAACAAAACAAAACAAAATAACAGCAATAAAACAAAACTCTGACAGGTAGCATTCACTTATAATCCCAGCACTGGGGAGGTGGAAACAGAAGGATCCTTGGTTTTGTTGAGGTCCAGATTCAGCAAGAGACTCTCATCTCAAAAAAATAAGGTGAAGATAAATTGATGCCAGGATCTAATATCAGCCTCTTGTCTCTACATGCATGCACAAAGCATGTATGCTCACACAAACACATCAGACACTCACACAACGACAGTTTTTAAGAAACCGATATTCCTCTAATAATGAGTCCACCATCCTCTTGGTATGTTTGAATGCCATATTTGACACTGGACTTTAAACAACCTTTTGCAAAGTGATCAGTCACAACTAATCACTTACTGTCCTTTGTTCTGCATGTGTCTGTCTCACATTTGTCTGTTTCTTCTGATCTATTTTCAGACAAATAGGGATTAAATAACTTTTAAAAGAAAAAAAAGATAAAAAATGCTTTCGAATATATCCATGTATATTTTAGCTTATATTTTGGGTATACATTTAATATCCTCTCCAGGGCACATAGAGTAAAGAAGCAGGAAGAGAAAGCTAGACCATAGTTCAGTGCCTGCTACCCCACAGCTGATCTCAGATGTAAAGGGCAGAGTCCCCAGCAAAGCCTAACTGGGTCTAGTGTGGCCATAGAAGGACACCGAACCATTCCTGATCAGGTTCAGAGTAGGCAGGACACATGTGATGACACAGGGAGGAAAGAAGCAGGGAGCTGGGAGGATGTGGCTGCTGAGCATTACCCCTTTATATTATATATATATTTTTTTTCTATATTCTTTGTTTACATTCTAAAGGATTTCCCCTTTCCTAGTTCCCCCCCTCCCCGTATGTCCCATAAGCCTTCTTTTCTTCACCCATTCTCCAATCACCTCCCTCCTTTTTCTCTGTCCTGGTACTTCCCTACAATGCTGAATCAAGCCTTTCCGGGATCAGGACCCTCTCCTTACTTCTTCATGGGAGTCATTTGTTATGCTAATTGTGCCTTGGGTATTCAGAGCTTCTGGGCTAATTAATATCCACTTATCAGAGATTGCATTCCATGTGTATTCTTTTGTGGTTGGGTTACCTCACTTAGGATGATATTTTCCAGTTCCAACCATTTGCCTAAAAATTTCACGACTTCATTGTTTTTAATTGCTGAGTAGTATTCCGTTGTATATATATACCACATTTTCTGTATCCATTCCTCCACTGAGGGACATCTGGGTTCTTTCCAGCTTCTGGCTATTATAAATAAGGCTGCTATGAACATAATGGAGCATGTGTCCTTATTGTATGCCAGGGAATCCTTTGGGCATATGCCCAGGAGAGGTACAGCAGGGTCCTCTGGAAGTGTCATGTCCAGTTTTCTGAGGAACCACCAGACTGATTTCCGTAGTGGTTGTACCATCTTGCAATCCCACCAGCAGTGGAGGCATTCCCCCTTTCTAAAACAGCTCACCACGTCTCTATTTCCTGTGGTCCTGACTCTGTTATTCGGGGAAGTTTAGTAAAGCTCAGTTGCTATCGTCCTCCATTCCAGGAGATGCTAGTACAGAAGTAGGGAGCTCTGGTGCTGGCTCTGGGATACTACTGGAGAAGCCATGGGAGGGGTGAGAGTATCTAGAAAGACTTTTAGATAGTGCTAGATCTGAGTGGGGAGAAAGAGCTAGCTTTATACAGAGGCCCTCCACCCAGCATGAAAGTCCTTAGGCATAAAAGGATGGCTCCTCTACGGTTGCATATGTAGCAGAGGACGGCCTTGTCAGGCATCAGTGGAAGGAGAGAAGTCCTTGGCCCTATGAAGGAATCGAGGGCAGGGAGGCAGGAGTGGGTGGGTGGGTGGGTCGAGGAATACCCTCATAAATGCAGGGGAAGGGGGGATGGGGTAGGGGGTTTCTGAGAGAGGGTGAAACCTGCTAAGGGGATAACAATTGAAATGTAAATAAATTAAAATAAATGAATAAATAAATAAATAAAATTTTTTTAAAAGGATGGCTCACCTTTAACAACCAGAATAGTTCTGCATGGCTGCCTAGCATGGAGAAGAGAGAAGGGTGACTGGCCCTGGCTGAGCAGAGCTCTCCTGCAGAGTCACTAGTGTATGGAACTCAGGGTATAAACTTTCACTGGGAGGTGATGGAGTTTAAGCCACTAAAAGATTGGAAACTTCTCAGCTCTAAGGTTTAGAAAGTTCATCAAGGTGGAAGCGTGGGAACTGCGTGAGGAGCTGGAGAACATCATACTAAGTGAGGTAACCCAGTCTCAAAAGATCAATCATGGTATGTTCTCACTGATAAGTGGATATTAGCCTAGAAACTTTGAATACCCAGGACATAATCCACAAATTAAATGATGTCCAAAAAGAATGGAGGAGTGGCCTTTGATTCTAGAAAGACTCAGTGCAAGAGTATAGGGGAATTCCAGAACAGGGAAGTGGGAAGGGGTGGATGGAAGAACAGGGGGACTGAAGAGGGCTTATGGGACTTGCGGGGAGTGGGGACCCAGAAAAGGGGAAATCATTTGAAATGTAAATAAAAATATATCAATAAAAAAAAAGAAAAAAAAAGAATGGAGAAGTGAGGGGTTTGCTGTGGCACAGGGAGAGATGGCAAGGGCCTTTGTGGAGGCAGAGAAGTGGAAGAGGCCAAAGAGATGGGGAAGGAGCTGTGTGATCAAGTACACTTAGGAGCCCAAGGGACAGACAGAAGGCTTGGTGTGTGGAGAGTCTCTGACTTTTACTACACGTACTTCTTGGTGGGGCAGCAGAATTAGGGCGGAGAGCTTGATGACCTGAGGATAAAGCCTGCTGCCTTGACCTACACTATGACTTTGGGTAAGTGACTAAACTATTTAGTGTAGCTGATTGAGTTCCCATAAAAGGGGGGTGATGAAAAATGTATCATAATAGTGCCATTAGGGAATGCTTCAAAGGACTGAGAACAGCAACTTTCCAAAAATATGTATTGTAAGTCTATGTTCAATAGTCTCTGGAACCCTTTACCTGCAGGATGCCAGTGTGTATGGGGTTAATTGGTGTTTGAACTGGGATGGAGGGTCATCTATACTGAGTTCAGAGTATAATCCAATGGCCACTATAGGTCTTCAGACTCTTTGTAAAGAATTTGTGACAAGTTAAAAAAAATGTTAGGTAAGCATTTACTAGTGTTTGTACCCATTTGACATTGTTATTACATCCACGGCACATGACCCTTTTATATTTTGTAACCAGATGGATGGGAACTGGGAAAGCAGACTAGCCATGTACCAGAGATTTGAGAAGCACTGAGGAGGACTACAGTCTTTAGGATTTGTCTCACATTAAAGTTTTATGAAACACAGATGACCCTGTCTGGCTCCATATCAATGACATGAGGATACCTACAAGAGGAGCAGTCAATCTTTTATAATTTTTAGATTCCATACATGATGCTACTTTGTAGTCACATGAGGCAAGTAGTGAGTGGAGTTTTCTAAATTTTAATGTGCAAGAAAATCATTTGTGACCTGATTGAAATATAGATTCATTAATTCTAGAGTTGGGGGATGCCAGCCAGCAACCTTTTGAGCTCCCAGGTAAGGCCCTGATCATGTCCATAGACCATGCTTTGCAAGTTAGATTCACATGAACCATGAGTGTATATCTAATCAGACTGTAAACACTCGCAGAGCAGGGGTTAAGATCTGCTCTATAGAAACAAACATGAAGGAAGGGTAGACAGCACTGAAGAGATGGGTACTCAGACAAAGATGCCAACTAGGAAGCAACCAGATAAGACCTTAGCCCAGGACAGCCAATGCTCAAAATCACCACATCCCCACTGCACCGTATCTTTGTGGAGGCTATTTCTGGTGTTGATTTGGGCTTCCATCTGCTCTGTTTCCTCTCTTACCCACCACTCCCACCCCCACCCAGTCACTGGTTTTCCAACAAAGTAACTTGTGGAAAATTATATAATTTTCTTGGCTCAATTAAAGAGAAAAGCAAATGTGCCCATGTAGAAGCTTAACCCTAGGTAAACCTTGGTGCCCATCTCTGGATTCCAGTCAGCTTGGGTAGGAGTTTCTTCTAGGAGTTAGGACCAGTCAGAGAGAAAAAGACAAAGGGAAACAGGCTAAATTAATCCTAAAATATAGTATCTCATAGAGTCCATGAACGTCTTCTTTAGGGAATCCTGGTCTCCTAAAGGATAACAAGTCAGTAAAACCCTGCGTTGACATCCCAGACCAGGCTAGGCTATAGAGGGAATGCTTCAGAAGGTTCTTTCTGAGCCCCTTTAACATTCAGCTCCATGATTTTGAAACCATGGCCAAGAAAATGTGACCATCAGAAGACCTTGGCTGGAAGTGCTGTACTCAGGGTCCTTGGGTCTCTTGATGTCCCACGTCATTCCTGCCTGGAAGGACAGCCAGTCCTGTCTGTTTCCAGAGGACTTTGAATGTGTCCCAACATGACACTAAACTGAAGCCGGTGTATGAGACTCTCATTAGAACCTAAGACTTCCCAGTCACATGGTAGCCACATCTTATGTAGTCCGATGTGTCCCTAGCTATTAAGGGTACTGCATGGGCCTAGTCTGCAGAGCAGGTAAATAAACATACTTCTGTTTTCTGTGTAGGATCAGCCAACACTGAGATAATTCAGACAACTGGCAGGCACATGAGACCTCCTGACAGGAAATCCTCTCACCGAGGCATAGGGTCAAGGCGAGTGGAGCCTGTAGAATAGGGACTCTAGGTAGGAAGAAGAGAGCAGACAGATACAAGCAAGGGAAGACGGTTAGAGCAATAGTCATGGTTCTTGGTTGGGCCTACACATTGCAGAGGTTGTTTGGCACACAGCCATAAAGACCTGGTGTCGGCCAAGGAAACAATGGGCCCTTGCCACAAACACAAGGATACGATGTTCAAGTCCTGTCCTCAAGCTCCACCCCCAAAGGGTCTGCCAGAGGATGTTGGTGGGGGTTGGCTTCCGAGGTGACAGATCTGGAACGGGAAAGGACATGCACGTCTCCAAACATCCAGACAAGTTGAAGGACATACCTGTGTCTGGGGATTTGGCTGCATGGAGCTGGGGAATTGCCAGCTTCCCAATCCAGCTCCTGTCTTAATAGTGTTTTATAGTGTTTTATGTTAATTAAATGTCGACTGTAGGCATGTGCCAAGAGGCCCTGAAAAATCTGGTGCGTGGGGACAAGGGGACACTTGTACTTACTGCAGCAGCTGTCCCCAGATGCCCACAGACCAAAGTGTGAGAGGGAGAATGGCCCTCATCTGGGCTCTCTACAAAGCTTATTGGAAGTAGACAATAGCGGCAGAGGGGGCTGAGGACCAGGCTGGGGCTTCTGCTTAAATAGATAACAACAGGATTGGACTGATACCTCATCCCTGGGCCTATGCCTCATACCTTATCCCTCACAGCCTTGCTTCCAGTAGAAACTGCCTCTGCTGGTAACTAAACTTGGAGCATATAGGAGAAAGAAGAGACTACTGGAGCACAGCAGAGGCAGATCTGCCAAGAGTTTGGATCACGGAGGCACAGACTGGTTTGCTTGCTTTATAGCCTCGGGCTGCACAAGTCACATCTCACATATTAGAAGTATTTATTGTAGGCCAGACCCTATGCTGAGGCTGCACATGGCTCCACAAAGCTCTCCATGGAGGAAGAGTCCACTGTCGAGAGGTAATAGGAGAAGAAAGACGTTAGGTGGCCCTTGGAAATGATGCTCTCTAGGCAGAGGATAACTCAGGTGGGGGACTACTACCTTTTCCACATCAAGATCTGAGTTCACCTAGCACCAGTGTAAAAGATTTGGGTGTGGTGGTGCATTCTTCTAACCCAGCACAGAGGAGACAGACTCAGGCAGCTCCCCAGGGCTCCACAACAATCTTCAGGTAAAAGTGATTCATATTCTCTCTCTCTCTCTCTCTCTCTCTCTCTCTCTCTCTCTCTCTCTCTCTCTCTCTCTCTCTCTCTCTCTCTCTCTCTCTAAATCAAGATGAACAGAGACCTAAGGTACAACACCTGAGGCTGACCTCTGACCTCCACATACATATGCACACACCTATGTACACACACATCTACATACATGCACACAAGAAGTTGTGCCCCAAGTAGAAGCAGGGCAGGAATTTGAGGCAGCTTTGCACAGGACTTCCTGTGTGTTTACCCATCACTCCAGTTGCCTTCCAGCCTGTGAGTTTGGGGCTCTTCAAACTGTTCAGCAAGAAAGTTACAGGCCTTCCTAAAGAGAATGAGCATCAGTCTCCTCCCTCCACCCTCCCCTGCTGCTCCTTCTCCTCCCTGCCTTCTGTGAATCTTCAGAATCCATGTCTACTCCCTGGGAGAGAGGGGAGGGTTATCTAGCGGCTTCTTGAAGCATCTTTTCAAGGCTCCGCCTCAGCGGCCCAAAGTTGCAGCCTTGTCCAAACTGTCAGAGCCATCTGCCTGCAGTCCGTGTGGCAGAAAGACCATCTGTCAGCCTCTGACCCATGCCTGCTCATCTCACAGACCTCTTGGGCCAGCTCCATGCTTGCTGAGAGCCTCTGAGGTTTCGGCCTCCACAGTCCATCTCCCCAACCTGACTGACAACTCCCAGGCAGCTAGAGGAGGGAGACAGAGGGCAAAATGAGCTGAGAAGTCATGTTCTCCCTGGGACCATGAGCACAAACACAAACACACACACACACACACACACACACACACACACACACACAGTGGGGGAGGGGTGGAGAGAACATACTTTCTAGTTTGCAATATTTTCCATCATTCTTTATTGTAAACTGTGACTCATCACAAATTCTCTCTTTATGGTATAGGGGACATAAGGCAGGAATGAGCACCATCCTAATTCCTCCTCCTCAAGTGAAGCTGTATAGAGACCATGAAAATGTCAGCATTAAAGGCTTATCTCAAATTTTTGTTCATGGCCCCTTGCCTTTAACCGTGAAGTCCAGGAGCTCTCGGTATGAGCAACAATATAATGTCAGTGCTTGGGGACTGTCCCAGGCCAATCAGGTCTGACTCTGTGAAACAATGACCGGAGGTGGTATTTTGGAAAAGCTTCCTAGATCACTCAAATAGGAATGACAAAGAAGTGAGATTGAGTTACCACAGAGCTGTGGGAAAAATAGGAATGGTTAGGAAGAAGGGAAGCAGAGGGCAGGAGGCCTTGTTGGACAAGGATGATTTCCATCAGAGGATAAAGCAGGCATGATGGGTCTAGAGTGAGGATAAGCTTGGTGTTTGTGGGAGGCTGTTTAGTAGAACATAAGGAGAGGTGGTGGGTGCTAGAGAGGGCAGATGCTGGGGAGACAGAGGCTGCTTCTGCAGACACTTGAAACAGGTGAGGACAGTCTAGATCTTCTAACTCCTACTAGAGGGCCACTGAAGACTTCTAAGCAACAGAAACAGAATATCTGGCTTTGTGTTTTAGAAAAGATTACCTTGGTTCTAGATGGAAGGTGGATTACACTGGCATTGTCAAGGAATTAGAGGGCTAGGTATCGATCAGTTTAAGCCCTACACAAGCGTAAGGACCCAAGTTCTATCCATACATAAAGAAACCAGTCATGCTGGTACACACTTGTACTCTAATTGCCAGAGAAGCAGACACAGGCAGAGCTCTGGGGTGTGCTGATCAGCTGGACTCACCAAATTGAAGAGTTCCAGGCCAATGGGAGATGCTGTCTCCACAAATCAAGGTGGTTCGTGGTCCCAAGGAGCAAGCCTGACCTTTGGCCTCTGTGTGTATACACAGATGCTGCACAGACATGTTCCCAAAATAAAAGACCTGAAAGAGAGAGATTAGTTGGGCTCTGCAGGGTGTCAGGGGGGGTACAGGGTAGAATTGAACTAATAGTGTGCTTTGTGATGCCAGGAATTATGATAGACAGACTCATGAAAAAAAAAAAGCTAACATGTTATAGGGAGAAAAAAAAATCCTGATCTACCAAGGATAGGGCAGCAGCTGAACCAACACTGACAGATGCTGAACTCTGGACTGCTCAACAGAGAAAAAAAATACCCATATTTGTGATAGCAATTGTAGTTTAGTTTCCATTACAAGAAGCACAGGACTGTAGACTTTTAGAACCTCTGCTGTATGCCAGGGCTTATTCCCCGGAATAGACAAAAATCAGTGATGTTGGGGTAGGCTGCAGTTCAGCTGGCAGAGTGCTCACTCGGTTTGATCCTCAGCACTGCAAAAAGCAGGTGCCGTCCCTGTCGGTAATCTTAGCATTTGAGAAGTGGAGGTAGGAAGACCAAAAGTTCAAGGTTATCCTCAGCTACATAGGAAGTTCAAAGCTAGCCTGGGATACATGAGACTATTTTGTGTGTGTGTGTGTGTGTGTGTGTGTGTGTGTGTGTGTGTGTGTGTGTGTCCCTTATTTACACCTAGGTTTGAAAGAGTTTGGAGAATTTGCTTTCAAAAGTTGAGAAAACCAAAAATATCTCAGTACTCCAATGGAAGCACGGGCTGAATGCTACTTTTTGGACAGTACCCATTACCAAGAGCATCAGGATGGAATAGTTAAAATCCAATGCTTCCAAATACAACAGTCTAAGGCCAACAAAACAAGCTGGGGGAAGTGATCTCTTAGGGAAGGGAATTGTAGTTAAAAGAGCCATTTAAGAGACCAGAAGCATCTGGTCCTAGTACTGTAAAAGAGTCTATTCAAACAAAGGCTAGTTCAGAAAGGGTGTTGAGAACCCAGTTAGGACCACGAACAGGGGAAGGAGAGAGATTGGGAGCAGGTGAAACTGTCTGCCTATCCCAATCTCCGTGGCTTCCAGGACCATGCTCTGTCAGTTAGAACTTGCAATGGGACCACAAGAAGACAAAGAATTAGCATAATGACTGGGGCTAGGGAAAGTGGCTGATTCCCTAACAGGGAGCCCAAGGTCTGGGCTGTCCCAGAAATGCACAGACCCTGCAATCACTCTACAGTCCAACACTAGCAGCTAGCAGTGGAGGTGGGCCAAGGAAGGGGATGTCTCTCCTTCCAAGGTGAGTGGGAAGACAGACACCTGACACCTCAGGTGGAAATATGAAGTGTAACTTATTTTAACACATTTTATCAGTGATTAAATGATATTGTATTATACTCTTACTGTCCTCGCATTAAGTATATCATTTGATTTAGCCTAAGGTTTCAGTCTTTCTTAAATACCACATGAGAGACACCATTTTGAAAGACTGACTTATATAACAAATTTGTTAATATTTAAGAGATGTCTATATAAAAGTTTGAGGGGGGTTGGGATATAGCCCAGCAGATGCGTGCCTGCCAGTCATGCCCATGGCCCTGAGTTCTGCCCCCCAACACTGAGGAACAGGTAAGTTAAGTGAAGAAATGGATGATGGACAGAAAATGGGTCATATTTACAGGATTTCAGTAAAAGCATATATTGTGTGGTGATGAAATCAGGACAGTTAGAATGGCAGCCATTCTCAACATTCATCAATTTTTATGAGAATATTCAAAATCCTCATTTAGGCAGTTTGGAGTTTGCGAGACCCCACTGTTAACTTCAGTGACCCTACTGTGCTACAGACCACTGGAGCCTATTTTTGTGTCTGGGAACTAAAGCTTGCCTGCAACATCTGCACAGTGTAATAAAGAGCATGCATATTTAAGTGAACATATTTTGGGTCACTAGGTACTGTGACATGTCTTGACATTTAATGCTTTGGACATCTCATTTTGACTCACTGGATGAATAAAAAAATATTTTTTTAATTGAAGGCAATATATTTTGGGGTTAAAAATTCTCATTTCACCCTGAAACTATCACCCAGAAATATGCATATTTTTCACGCAGAAGACTATTTTAAAAGTCTGGAAGTTATAGCTAAATGAAGATGGCCAGACCTCTTCATTTTTGACTCCCCAGTTTTATGAAGTAGAAGAAATGATATTTATAAGAAATATTCTGAGCAGTAACCAAGATCATCTTAGGTATTCAGAACACACTATACAAAACTATTAAGGGATTTATTTTGTTTGACTTATGTTTGTTGTATGTATATGTGTGTAATGTGTGTGAAAATATGTCCCATGGTCCACATGTCAAGGTCAGAGGAAAACTTGCAAGGGCCAGTTACATTACCTGTGGTCAAGGTCTAGGTCAGGTGTTTCTATGCTCTGGGCCTTTTTTCTAAAGGATTAGAAATAAGGGCTCACAGTGGTTTGCAAAGAAACAAAATTATTTTATTTGAAGCTAAATAATAGTAAAAAATAAAGAGGGATACACTATCAAGAATGACAGCTGGCCACATGAGTGAGTATATTCTAGCAGCTGAGACTATAACCTGGAGTCTCTTTTTATGGGATTGAAAGGTTTCTATGTGATATGGTTTGGTTGATTCTCTGCTTTAATCGATTATGTAATCATCTCTTTGTGGTAAATGCCCCTTCCCACAATATATCTGATTTTAATTATAAGCATGCCTAATTATGCATAGGTACAAGATAGTTAATAGAGAATTCTCCCTAACTTTCTTTACTTTGCATGCACCCAAAACTAGTTCAAGCCAGATTAGTCCTTCTAACTTTCATACCTGGATATATTGGGACTATACTTACAAGGAAATCATGTAAATTTGATTGTTACCAGGGGCAGAAAAGGTCATACTATTTTTTAGAGACAGAAATACTATATTAGCCACCGGTAGGCGAGAAGTGACAGATTCTGTGTTGCCAGGTGCATGGGTTAAACCCGTTAAAGACAAACTCAGAGGCACCAAAATGTGTCACATTTAAAGACTGAAACCTCAGCACTTCTGGAACTCAGTTAACCAAGAAAGAGTCCACGTTTGAATTCTTCACTTCTTTCTCTGTGTCTCCCGTAAGTCTATAGTTTGTGGCTTCTGGCCTTTCTGGTCTGTCTTATGTATGTATAATCCGTTCCTACTGCCTATGTATGTCAGTCATGTCCCTAACAAGAACATTTGCTCCATATTTATTGAGCAGCACAAAAATCATCATGTGGGAAAGAAATGGTGGATTATTTATAGAAATCCTTAACAGAGATTTACAAGGGATTAAGTTATTTATTCCAACCAGCCCAAAGCACATGGCACTTATAAACCATAATATTGCCAAGCAGTATATGCTATGTTCGATACTTATGGTGGATGCTTCTTGCATAAAGTTGCTTTGGACTTGTTTCTTAATTTCAACAAATGGTTACCATAACACACACACACACACACACACACACACACACACACACACACACACACACCGATATTACTCTCTGTTTCTGTTTCAGGGACATGGAATACTATATAGCTTGAGATTAAAGCTGTGCATTTGTTTAGGCTGTAAATGATGATTGCACAAGGAATTCAAGGCAAGTAGGTTGGTTGCTATTCTATTAAAGCATCTAGGTCAAGCAAACAGGCTTGAGCATACAGCAGATCATTAAACTAGGTCTAAGGAACCTCAAGATGCATTGTAAAGTCCAGCAAAAATTCTAGTTTCTTAGAATATAAGAGGTTCTTATATTCTAGATTCTTAGAATATAATAGAATATAATATTTTGATAATAAAATGCATCACTACAGCTAGCTGCATTGTTTGAAGAGGTGAGTACGTGCATAGTATATGCAAATGAAGGATCTAGGCTGCATGGGGCATTATTACCAGGGGTGTGCATAACCAAACCCAAATAGTGTCCAGCATAACCAAACCCAAATAGTGTCCAGCATAACCAAACCATTCCCCTGGTCTTGCCTGACTTAGTTCCTAGAGCACCAAACTCAGTCTTGGCAAGGGTCTGTATATATTGAGCCATCTCACTGGACTTCAAAGACTGCCAATCTTTGAAGGGTTGCATTACAACAACCCTTCAACAGCCTGACAAACAACATCCAATTATTATTTAATACTCATTTAAGTTGCACGTTTTTATTAAAGGACGAGGCAAAGCAAAATGCTCATGGTGTTAAGAAAGATGACGATGATAAGGCTAAGGGATAAAAAGGAATGATCTAAGGATCTAAATATGGTGTGATGTAAAAGGAGAATTATGTCACAGTTCCATGAGAACAAAGTCATAAACTAAGATTGCATCACAATCACAGCATTCAGGAGGCAGTTTTATAATACAGCAGACATGGTGTACATGTGTGGGAGGATTGTTTTTGTTGTTGTTTTGTTTTGTTTTTTCAAGGCAGGATTTCTCTGTGTAGCCCTAGCTGTCCTGGAACTCCCTCTGCAGACCAGGTTGGCCTCAAACTCACAGAGATCCACTTGTCTCTGCCTCCTGAATGCTGGAATTAAAGGCTTGAGACACCAGAGTCCAGCTAACACGGGGTATTTATTTAAAAATAAAAAATACAACTACATCCTTCCAGAGCACAAGGTGCATCTCAGCACATCTCAGTGAATTAATTAATACAAGGAGCCTATCTTTGCACCAAAGTGCAATCAAATTATAAACCAATCACAAAATGATCTCTGTTCTTTAAAAATTTTAAAAATAACCTACATATTGCTAACTTATTCATGAACAAAAGAAAAAAAGCTCATGAAGAAGCTAAACCAAATAACATCAGAAGGGAGAAGTAACAGCCCATGCCCCCAAATACAAACTCCAAGGCTCACACCAGGGGAGCAACCCAACATTCCTTTTCCTCAATACTTATAATGAAAAATATAGATTATAGATTTTTTTAATTAATGATTTGAGGATTTCAGTCAAGAAACTGGAATTAAGACAACAAATAGGAAAGCACACTGAAACATTAAGGGAACAGGAAGACTAATGTACAATGGGACAGCAAACAGCTATGACAGTGGCTGACACTCTCAGTATGCAGTCTTTCAACTAACACTACTGATTGACAGGAGCCTGGGAGAGTCAGCAGGGATCCTGTTGGATAAAAAGCTCTGCTCTTAGGGGAATTTTATACCTCTGGGGAGACAAATAATAAACAAGAGTAACAAGTAAATAAAATTCACAGTGTTCTGTGTGATCATCTATTATCATAAAAAACTAAACCAGGAATTTCAGATACAAAAATTTCACAGGCATAAGGAAGTATAATCTCAGAGGAGCCAATGGCAAGAAGTGGGTTCAAAATGTGGTTTTCTGCTCTTTTAAAAATGTTTAGGTTGTTATGTTGATGAGACTTTATGGGTGTAGCGTCTGATATTCCTAGGAGACACAACCTCACAGCAAACTCTGTGTTCTTCTGGGTCTTACAGTATTTTTTGGTCCTTCTTCCACAATGTACCAAGCCCTAGAGGCCAGAATTGTTTTGTAGATATATCCACTGAAAATGGGCTCCACAACTCAGTCTTTTGATTGAAAAACAATAACAACAAAACAAACAAAAACAACAACACCAAAACCCCCAAACTAGAAATTCAGCCAGTTAGCAGCATTCCTCCATGGTTTCTGCCTCACTTTCTGCCCTGACTTCTCTCCATAATAGACTGCGATCTGGAAGTATAAACTGAAATAAACCCTTTCCTCCCTAAGACACTCTTGGTCATGATGTCTATAATAGCAACACCAGCAAACTAGAACCATGATATACACACATGTATATCATCATCACACAGACGAACAATGTTAAGAGTGTTCTAGATCACATGAGTATTTCCACAACATATTCTGATCAAAATTCAAACAACTTCAAATCAGCACAGTGTAAAACGCCCACATAATAGCACATTTTAATTGAGTCTGTGTTTAAAATTTAACCACCACCCTACCTCTAGGAGCAAACAAAAAATGGAAGAAAGAGGTTACTGAGTTGAACACACCCACAGCTATGAGTGTTGCCCTGCCTGGACCAAGAACCTTTGTAGGTGTGATAGTGTTAAGACTCTTTAGACCACAGGCTCAAAAGATAGCACCATGGTTAAGATCTCTTATTGCTCTTGTAGAGAACCTAAATTTAGTTCCTAGAACTCATGTGGTTTTTACAGCCACCTGTAACTCCAGCTCCAGGTGCCCAGTGCCTTACCCCATTAAGCTTTTTAGAATTCATACCAACAGTTTTAGGAAACAAATACATAGATGATCTCAATGCTATTTTTAAATTTCCACATAAGGGCAAAGATGGAGAAAGCTAGCAAGCCATTTTATGACCCTAATAGAATCTTGATTTCAAAGTAGGCTAAATTCACTTATGAAAAAAGATATATGTATATCAAACAAAATGGAAAGACCCTAATTACAACAGTATTTGCACACATAGATAATGTACTATGCTTTCAAGGGTATATAGTGTCTTTGAAATGCAAGGATCTATTAATGGAAGAGCTGTTAATTTCCACTTGCATTTTAAAGAGCAAAAGGGACATATTTTTCATTTATTTATTTATTTGGTTTGTTTGCTTATGGTATTATGACATACCAGTCATAGACTCCTCTCCCTTCTCTCCTGCCAGTCACACTCTCACAAATCCATCCCCCATTACCCCATCCCCTTGGATACCACCCTACCCTGGGACATCAAGTAGAAGCAGGACTAACCTCATTCTCAGCTACTGAGGCCTGACCAGCTAAGAGAAGGGGACAATGGCAGGCAATAGAGTCTGAGAGAGAGCCCCTACTCCAATTGTTAGGGGCCCACATGAAGATCAAGCTGCACATTTGCTGCAAATGTGTAGGAGGCCTAGGTCCAACCCATGCATGATCTTTGGTTGGTGGGTCAATCTCTGTGAGCCCCCATGGACCCAGGTTACTTGACTCTATAGGTCTTCTTGTGATGTCCTTGACCTCTCCAGATCTTGCAATCCTATCCCCAACTCTTCTCATGACTCCTTGAGCTCTGACTGATGTTTGGCTGTGGGTCTCTGCATCTGTTTGCATCCACTGCTGGATGAAGCCTCTGAGGAGACAGATTTTAACACATATAGAAAATGCATTATAAAAATAAGAATGTGTACATGATAAAAGTCAAACTCATTGAAAATGAGGGATAATCTGGGGTCATTGTTCAGTTGGTAGAATGTTAATTTAGCATGCATGAGGCCCCATGTTTACTCTAGGACTGCATATATTGGGCATTCCTCTAACCCTATCATCCAAAAAAAGGCAGGAGTACCACAAGTTCAAAATGACCTTTGGCTATATTTTGAGTTTAGGAGCATTAGGGTGGTTCACTATTTTTAATCCCAGCACACAGGAGGTAGAGGCAGGTAGATCTTTTTGAGTTCCAGGCTAGCCTGGGCTACAGAGGAAGAACTTTTTAAAAACAAAACAAATAAAACCAACCAGCCTGAGCTACATGAGGCTCTATCTATCATAAAATACAAATAAGCAAACAAAAAGTTCCAATAGCGGATTGATTATCTAAGAAAATTAGAAACAAAAAGAAAATACAACAAATTCTTTGTAACAATATTAAAATTCCATGGAAAACATATTTAGTGATGAGATATACTATCAGGAACTGGAGGACATGTGGAAGGGCCACTGGAGCTGCTGAAGAAGCGAGGATGATGGCCACCGACTGCTGCTGCACAGTGACAAAGCCACCATTGCTTCTGCACAGTGACAGTGAGCTTCCAGAGCTCTTGGTGGGTCAGCTTGAGCAATACTTCAGTTCTCTTTGTTCTATATACTGGTTAGCTCCAGTGCCTGCCCTCTTCAGGTCATCTCCCAGCCTTGAGACTCTCAGTTGAGACTCCATCAACACATTATATAATAAAACACCTTTGTAGCCTGATTATAGGCAGGTCATCTCAAGAGGCTAAATATATTTACATATCTGATTTCCAGACTAGACTATTCTAAGAGAATGTCCTGTCATTGCAATGTGACAGCAGAGAAGCCATTTCCAGTGGCATTGTCACCATTTGCTTTGATCCAGTAGGTGGAATCTGTTGAAAGAAAGATGCGTGTGCAGAAACATAATGGTGTTTTCCGGGATCTGCAAGGTTTTCTCAGTTTGTCTTTGCTAAATCACCTTCTGGGACATTACCTGACAATCTGACCTTTAAGCTGTCTCCAAGCTGTTAAATTCTCTAATTTTGGAAGACTATGTTACACAAAATCTTTGAACTTCAAAGCTAGAATAGATTTGTGCTGCTGCTGCTGCTGCTGCTGGTGGTGGTGGTGGTGGTGGTGGTGATGGTAGTCCTGCTGCTGGTGGTATGTGTGTATGTGTGTAGTGTATATGTTTTTGAGGAGTGTCATGTGAGCATGTGCATGTGGTAGGTAGGTTCAGTGTTGACACTGGGTCTTTTCTTTGACAACTCTCCACCTTTAGTGTTTGAGACAGAGTCTCCCATCAGTTTGAAACTCATCAGTTTGGTTAGGCTGACTGGCCAATGAACTTCAGGAATTTTCCAGTCTCTACCCCCTAAGCCACCCATCCCCAATATTCTCAGGGCCACAAGGGGGTTATAGGCACTGATACCCCTGATGTTTTAGGCTGGTTTGAGGAATCCAAACAAAGGTCTTCCTGGTTTCATGACAAGAATTTTAAGGACTGAGCCATTTATCTCTCCTGCCCTGTGATGGCTGGGTTTGATCGTCGATTCGATTGGATCTGGAATCTGCTAAGAGATGTCTATAAGGGAGTTTTCAGGATGAGTTAACTGAGGGGGAAGATGCTGATTTCCTGTCTGCTTTCCTTCCTTGCTTGTGTGTACATTCATCCAATGCTACATCCCCTGCTGCCACTGCCACCAGTGCAAGTCATGCAAAGCTAGCCTAATAAATTCTCTCTTGAGATAATATGTATATATAATGTGATATGTGTATATATAATGTTTGTGTATGATATATATATATATATATATATATATATATATATATATATATATATATATATATATATACATATTAGTTTTTTTGGATTTGTTTTTTTTTTTTCCGAGACAGGGTTTCTTTGTATAACTTTGGCTGTCCTGGAGCTCACTCTGTAGACCAGGCTGGCCTTGAACTCAGAAATCCACCTACCTCTGCCTCCCAGAGTACTGGGATTACAGGCATGCACCACCACTGCCCGGCTATATGTAATATATTTACAGCATATATTATATACATATATGTAATATGCACACACATTTTATTAATTCCTTTTCTTTAGGGAACTCTGACTAATGCATGACTCATGATCCTATATTTCCTCTTATTTTCAGATGAGGGAAAAGAAAGAACAAAAGGGAAGTGACCAGCCCAAGCCAGCATCGTCTCCATTCTCTCAGTTCTAGACCCACGAAAGGGAAATAAAGGCTTGCCAATGTAACAGAGGAGCACCTACTCCACTGCAGCAGCAGACAGCAGGCAGATAAAAGAAAGACAGCAGACAACAGACACACAACAGACAGACAGCACACAGAGACTGCAATGGAGAAGAAACAGTCACCATAAACCTGCTTTCACATTTCATCACACCATGATGCAAGCACAAAAACTTACTCCTGAAGAAGGAAGGCTCACAGCCAAAGAGTTTTGCAAGTTGTCATGGTGATTGATAGGATGTAGGATACACACAACACTGTTCCTTTCCAATTTATAAAATGGCTAATGGAGGGGTTGGGAAGGCGGCTCAGTTGGGAAGAGTCGACATGAGTAAACTTGCTGAGTAAACATGAGGTCCTGACTTTGAGCCCCTAAAGCCTGGAGAAAAAGTTGGGCATGTGCTGCATCTGCCTCTAATCTTGGCATTTCAGGAAGAGACAAGAAGATGTCAGGAGCTCACTGACCAACTCCACCCACAGTTCAAAACCCAGCAAGCTTCCCTGTTCAGTGAGAGGCTCTGTCTCAAGGCAATCACGGGGAGAGCAATGGCTAGCTTCCTGATAAGACACCTGATATCCTCCTCGGGCCTCTGTGCATTAGCACACACTCCTGCACATTCAAAAGTATCACACACACACACACACATACACACATACACACACACAGAGAGAGAGAGAGAGAGAGAGAAAGAGAGAGAGAGAGAGAAAATACCCGCATAAAAAAATAAAATGGAGCACACATTGAGTCACATATTTTAACAATTCAAACAAAATGACTATAGCCTTAACAATTACCATGTACTCAGTATTAAAGTACTGATTTTGTCTCAGGTAGGTGATGTCTCTTAACCCTCTGATGGTGATTTCATTCATTTTTAGACTTATGCTGAGTCCAGATGACCCAAAGGCTCTCAACCACCCAACTGATGCAACCCTGGCCCTTCCCAGCAGACCTGATGACTCTCCAAACTTGAGTTTGCCTAAAAATATCACCTGAAGGTTTCTTTGGCTTAAAATACAAAATCCTATGGCCTTCTCTTAGTATTATAGGCGTATTGATCTACAATGGGATCCAGAAATGATCTGGGGTGAAGTGTGATCTGCATGTCTGTGGTCCTGCTGGAACACTGTATAGAGGGCAGACTATTGCTTCCCTGCCTTAGTTATCTGAGATCCAAGTACCTTCACCAGTGAGGAATGAAGAAAGCAATGATGTAATCCCCCATAAAACCCAAGAGGAGTCAGTAGGTTCTCTTCTTGCTGCCCGGCATCATCTTGTAGGAATGCCTATATTCATAAAATAGACATACTGTACAATAATTTGCCATTCTAATTTTTAATGAATTGATATGTATGTGTAGGTTATGTGCATGTTTACGTAGGTATATAAACATTTTTATGCTGGTACTATATGTGTGTATGTATGTGTGTGTGTTTATGTTTGTGTGTGTATGTGTGTGTGTGTGTGTGTGTGTGTGTGTGTGTGTGTATGTGTATGTGTGTGTGTGCATGTGGAGGCCAGAAGTCAACCTCAGATACCATTCTGAGAGTGCTTTCTACTTTTTCTTTTGAGACATGGTCTTTCCTTCTGACCTAAGGCTCACTTACCAGGCTAGGCTTGCTGGCCAGTGAGTCCCAGGAGTCTGTATTTCTAGCAAAAAGCACACACCACCATATCTGTCTTTTCCCATGGCTTCTAGAGATCAGACTCAGGTCCTCACACTTTCAAGGTGAACACTTATGGACTAAGGTATCCCTCTGACCTTGGAATCTAACTTTGAATTAATCAATTAAGTTTCATTTTAAATGTCTTAAGCCAAACATCCAGGCTTAATGGTGACTTAAGGATGCTTCCAATGTTTTAGAGTTATTATAATTAAACACAAAAAGATATAAAACTCTTCCAAACTTGATAGTAATCTCACTGTCTTGCAAATATGAAATTACTTGGCTGTAGTATGTCATTTTGGGTGAAGTAAAATTTATTCCTCTTAGCTTCTAATTCTTTTTTTTTTTAATAAGTGGCTTCTTCAAAATCCTTTTGTACATGGCCATATGCGCTTTCAAAGGAGTCAAGACAACCTAGTGTGGAAAATGCACCTAGACCACTGAGATGTTCACTGTCACTGGGTGACCTTCAAAAGGCAGAGAGTTCTTGAGTTTAAGATCCCCTCGAGAGAACTTAGCACAAGAGAATCCAGGTGTTCGAGTCAGCAGGAAGTCATAACAAAGATACAAGGAATGTCTTTCAGGGGACTTTGCCAAGCAACCATGCTTCAAAAGCAATGGCCAGGCAAAGTTGAACTCCACCCTTCTCAGACATTGTTTTGAGAACTTTTTAAGTTTGTCGATGCCCCCAGACTGCATTCAAGCGTTAATGGCAGATGAACAGATCTGTCTCTAAGAGCTGACTGCTGTCTATGGCAGAGGTGGAGCTGAGGAAGTGAGGGTAAATCACAGGACTTATACAGAGTGACAGGCCAGCTACCTGGGGACAGATTACTAAAAAATTTATGATACGAAAAATTTAATTCTGAGTCATGCCTGTGATTTATTTTTTAAGTTTCAGTGTACTCCAGACATCTCAAATGTTGTCAAATATTTCAGAACACTTAACATCTATGAAAAGACTGTAAGATAAGAGTGTCAATGAGAACAAAATAAGGAAGTTTTTCTTTTTCATGCCATCTTTTAATTCCATTAGTTCCCAGGTCTTCTCAGAGAACAGAACTTTTCACTGTGAGGCCTGGGCAGGGGGCCTGGCCTCACCCTAAGGTTTTAGAATTGACATGGTCTGATTCCAATGTCTAGAATTTCTGATCTGAGGGGTCAGTTATTGGAATGAACTCTGAAACTTGAACCCAGATAGTTCCTATCTTAGATGCAGAAATTGTGGACTGATGTTTAGGCTCTGTTTTCAAGATAATGAGGCAATGTAATAACATATCTGAACCTATCTGTGTTCTGTCGAGATGTGTGTGTGTATGTGTGCAGGTGTGTGTGTGTGGGGAAGCTACCTGAGCAAAACCAGCTCAGCTTTCCTCTTCCACTCTGCCCTAATGCCTGTCCATCTTGTTCTGAAGCCACTTAAAACATCAGTCATTGTTCCCCATCCCTCCCTCCATCTATCAGAGCTCAGATGAATATTGTAATATTCATCTGTATTTCCATAACCATGCAACAGTATAGCTCTTAGAACACAAGATTATTGTGCCATGCTTAAAGACTCCCATGAATTAGAACCTCAACATTAATGAGTTGCTATATTCTAGGCAAGGTGTTGGCAAACTATACAATGTGGGCCAGATCTGGCCTACTTACTTTTTTTGTCAGTAAAATTTTATTGGAACACAAGCACACCCATTAATTTATATATTGTCTCTGACTGCTTTCAGAATCTCACAAGGCCAGAAATACTATCTCTACAGAGGAAATTGACCAATTCTGATATATGCCCCCATCTACCTTTTCAGTCTGATTTTTCTTTCATTTCTAAATATGAACTCACTATTTTCTTAAGTCAGATAAACCATCCTCAAAGTTATTTTTGTGTTTTAAGATTAATTGCTTCTCAGGAGACAGCAGGTGTTGGCTAGGATATGGAGAAAGAGGAACACTCCTCCACTGATGGTGGGATTGCAAGATGGTGCAACTACTTTGGAAATCAGTCTGGTGGTTCCTCAGAAATCTGGGCATGACACTTCCGGAGGACCCTGTTATACCACTCCTGGGCATATACCCAGAGGATTACCCAGCATGCAATAAGGGCACATGCTCCACTATGTTCATAGCAGCCCTATTTGTAGTAGCCAGAAGCTGGAAAGAACCCAGGTGTCCCTCAACGGAGGAATGGATACAAAAAATGTGGTATATTTACACAATGGAGTACTATTCAGCCATTAGAAACAATGAATTCATGAAATTCTTAGACAAATGGATGGAGCTGGAGAACATCATGCTAAGTGAGGTAACCCAGACTCAAAAGATTAATCATGGTATGCACTCACTGATAAGTGGATATTAACCTAAAACCTCTGAATACCCAAGACATAATCTACATATTAAATGATGTCCAAGAAGAACGGAGGAATGGCCCCTGGTTCTGGAAAGACTCGGTGCAGCAGTATAGGGGAATACCAGAACAGGGAAGTGGGAAGGAGTAGATGGGGGAACAGGGGGAGGGAAGAGGGCTTATGGGACTTTCAGGGAGTGGGGAGCCAGAAAAGGGGAAATCATTTGAAATGTAAATAAAGAATATACCAAATTAAAAAAAAGATTAATTGCTTCTTGGGCCTAGGGAGAGAGATAAGCATGAGGAGTTAAGTTTGAGCCCCAGCAGCCACGTAAAAGCTGGGTGTGACGGTGCAGACCTATAAGCCCATTGCTGTGAAGGCAGAGACAAGAGGCTCGTGGGAATTGCTAGTTGGCCAGTCTAACCAAATTAGAAAGCTCCAAGCTCAGGCAGAGATGTTTCTGGTTCTGAAAAAAATAAGTTGGAGAGTGATTGAGAAAGATAATTGGACACCTGATATCAAAGTTAAGCCTCCATGAGCAGAGAGAGATAGAGACAGATAAAGAGGCAGAGACAGACAGAGACAGAGAGAAAGAGAAATTTTAAACACTGTTCTCTTCCTTGAACTAGTCTTTTCTCTTTCCTTCTTTAAGACTCTATAGACAGAAAGATAATCTTCTCTGGGAACAGCTCCCCTACTCCCACAAGCAGACTGGCCTCTCTCTGGTGCATCTTATCCACTGAGCCATCTTTCTAGCTCTCCAGCACCAATTTTTATTATTTTAAAAATGTGTGTGTGTGTGTGTGTGTGTGTGTGTGTGTGTGTGTGTGTGTTTGTGGTGTATGTGTGTATGTAGGTGGGTAGGTAGGTGGGTGAGTGGGTAGGTATGTAGGAAAGTGGGTAGGTAGCTAAGTGGGTGGGTAGGTAGGTAAGTAGGAAGGTGGGTGAGTAGGTAGGTGGATGAGTATGTAGGAAGGTAGGTAGGTGGGTAGGAAGATAGGTAGGTAGGTGGGTGTGTGGGTAAGTAGGTAGGTGGGTGGATAAGTAGGTGGGTGGGTGGGTAGGTAGATAGATGGGATGGGGTGGGTATGAGTAAGTAGGTAGGTGGATAGGTAGGTGGGTAGGTAGGTAGGTGGATGGTTGTATAGGTAGGTAGGTATGTGGGTAGGTGGTTAGATAGGTATGTGGGTAAGTAGGTAGGTAGGTAGGTAGGTATGTGGGTATCTGGTTAGATAGGTATGTGGGTAAGTAGGTAGGTATGTGGGTGGGTATGTGGGTAGGTCAGTAGGTAAATGGGTAGTTACATACATATGTGAACATGAAAGCAGGTATTCATTCCCACAGGTTAGGAGAGAATATTGAATTCTCTGGAACTACAGTTACAGGTGTCTGTGAGCATCTGATATGGGTGCTGGAAACCAAACTTAGGCCCTATGCAAGAGCATTATGTGCTTTTAACCAATGATCCATCTCTCCAGCCCCCACCTCTTTGTTGTTGTAAAAGAAGAAGGAAAATCTGCCAGGGCTGCGTTTTAATTAAGGCTGTTCACAAGCATCACTTCCCATCTGTTTGATGAAAATCCAATATATCAAAGAAGGATTTATTGACTCAAACTTTAAATTCCACTTTGTACACAATATACATAAATCCCTCCTCAGTCCCTTTGCAAACATTTCTATTGACAAATCAACCCATTTAATTCTGAATCAATCTTAGGCCAAAGGCACCTGTGAGCAGACATGCCTCAGCGTTACAGAGTCAGGCTGGAAAAGGCAGAAGCAAACATGTGATACTGCCCTGTCTACTTTTTTACTCAAAATCTATTTCCTGACAGTTCCCAACCTTGAAACAAACACATTACTGAAAGCTCAAAATAATTATTTTTATTTAATAGGCTGCAATAAACACCAAGATTCAAGATGTTCATTTCATACCAGAGACTGATTCACTCCTTATGTACTCTTGCACATGGAAATGGTTCTTCAGCTATTTTTGAAAGACTAGTTCTGTCATTAATGAATAGCTACGGTATATAGAAAATAAAAGTGAAAATATTAGAAGATTCCACAGCAATGCATCTGTTGAAGTTTGAACACAAAAATGGTGGCCTCACTGGGTCCTTTGGGAACATCACAGCTCGCTGCCCTGGCTTGCCTGGGTGGGAGGTGACAAGTCCAACATGATTCCTCATTGTGTCTTTGGCTCATGTCATCTCAAACCATGTTTCTTAGAATGGTAAGACTTGCATGAAGCTACCATTATTAAAAATCAAATTCACATCTTGCTGGTTAACTTAACTGGTTTAGACTAAGGAGACTCAATATTGTGCCAAGTCTTAAAATCATTCCCCAAGGGGTTGGAGAGATGGCTCAGTGCTTAAGTGTATTTGCTGCTCTTGCAAAGGACCAGGGTTCAGGTCTTACTAACCACACCACAGCTACCAACCATCCTTTACCTCAATTCTAGGGGAGTATCACTCCCTCTTCTGGCCCTTAAAGGTACTGCATGAACATGCTGCACATACACACAGGCAGGCAAAATGCTTATATAAATGAAGTAAAAATGATAAAAATTAAAAAAAACAAAACAGTAAGATAAATCATCCCGAGCTTCTGTGTAAATTTCCTGAAAGGGAAAGGTTGAACGCAAACCAATTCAAAAACAGAGTCCTGGGTGAAAGGTGAAAAATTACCCTGGGAAGCCACAGAAGTAGACATCAACTTTGAAAACGATCTTTGGCTGGAATGGCTTTGGTAAACACAAACACAAAGGAGACATCAAATAGAAAATGATCACAATTGTCCTCTGAGAACCAGAAAGGAATGTTCTCAAAAATTGTATAAGAAACATGTCACGATCATTGCTTTACAGAGATTCCTATGTCCTCTTCTACTTATGACAGGGATTCAGGGCTTTCCCAACATGGAATGGTCAGAAAAATCCATGTGTGCTTATTGATTTTTCTAATCACTTTAGAATATTTCCAAGTACTTGCTATTTCCCTATGGGTACTGCTTATGGGTTTTCCATAGGGTGTGTGTTTTCCTTTATGTATGAATGCCAGGTCCTAGGAAAATTGTGAAATTATTTTATAATTCTAGATGAGCCCAGAGAATCCAGAATGGCTAAAAAGCTCAATCACAAATGGGCAGGGGAAGGCATTTTAAGCCTGTGCAAAAGTAAATGCATTGTGCTCCACTCCTGCAATTCTGATTATCACGATTTAGATTCTTAGGTGTAATGCAAAATTTCCAAGTAGTAAGAAACACATTGCCACAGTTTTAAATAGAAATGTTATGAAAACCATGAAGAGATAACTTGCAAAACAGACACACAAAAAAGGCCAAAAGCACACAAATTTCACTGTCTCATTGACCCAAGAGGCAAATTTTAAGTAAAGTTATTGTTGAGTTGGGAGATGTCTCACAGTGGGAAAAGCATGAGGGCTTGAGTTTCGATCCCATGAAGACCTGTAAAATTGTATGCTACAGTATCAGTAATCCCAGCTCTCCTACAGCGGAGTCCAGAGAATCCTTCAAGCGGGGTGTCCTGTTCTGTCCTTCTCTCCCTTGTTCCCTTGAGAAGGTTCTCTGAACCTGAGCTAGACTGGTGATCAGTAGACACCCCAGTGATTCTCTTGCCTGGCCTGCTTTAGCTTTGGGGTTCCAGGCACACACACTATTCACCCAGCTCTTTATGTGGGTGCTAGGGATTTAAGCTCGGATCCTCATACTGGTACAGCAAGAGTTCTTAGTCACTGAGCCATCTCCTTCGCTGCCTGTCGATATATTTGTTGTGTCTTCTTGTTTTTCTTAATAGCAACCCGCTCTTGTTTCCTAGAAGTCTTGAGTTTCTTCTTGAGGAAGACAGGGAATACCATATTGTAAGATTTGTATTTAAATTTCAGAAAATTATCTTTAAGGCTAACCTCTTCCTTTAAGGGAACAGACAATGTTATTCCTTTAATATATGGACCAAGACAAATCTTTTTTTATTCAATGTGGCCCACCCAAATCAGAAAGGTAGGCACCCCTGTTTCATGCTTTACTCTCTCTGTTAAACATATATGTGTGCACACATATAGAGCTCTTTGCATATTCATACTATGGTATCTATGCACTGCCTTCCAGACTCCCTCCATTTCTTCCTTCCTTTCTCTGTTGTTTATTCATCCTTAAAGGCTGGAAAAGTTCCCCCAGAGCTAGTGTCTCAGCAACAGAAGAAGCAGGGGCACCCTTCGACCTCTGGCCATCAGCTGGGTGCCAGCATTTCCCACTTCTTACATCATTTTGATGGGCAGTTCCTGAGCTCGGCTCCCCACTGACAGTCTTTCTCTATCCGAGGGTGTTTGGTTGAGCCTCAGTCTGGTCTGATATTTGCTTTTTTGACACGACTTGAAGAATCAGTCACAGTTCGAAACAATACCCGCCGTTCATAAATCTGTTTTTCCCCCCTGTCTGTGAGATTTTTCCCATGGACAAGTATAAAGCTATTGCTTGTGGCATAATGAGAGTTCTGAAATACAGTGGCTAAATTCATGTTGTTGTTGGTTTTTTTTTTTTTTTAAATTACTGAGGGATAGGGTAGGGCTGAATGGGGCTTGGATGTCAGGGTTTAATTTGGATGCATCTTCCTATCTTCCTAGGCATGGCAGTACTCAAAACACCAGAACATCGCACATAAATATAGATAGCCTTCTTCCCAGAATGGGTGCAGCTGGGATTCCAAGTGTGTGGTGTAGGTTGGAGATAGGTAATACTACAATCAGTGATTCAGTTAATGCCAATTTTCCAGCCATGACAAATTTAGGTGATAATTCTGTCACAGGTTTCTAGCATATATATGAAATAAATGTGCATTTTGAGAGTATTTCATTGGGACACCCAGAGCCAACATACTGTGCACATCCCAATTCGCCACTATGCTGGTTCAGAAATACAGAGTTCTAAGTACATTTTCAAACTCTTTCTACTCAAATATCCATATATCAGAGTGGAAAAGTCTGTAATGAATATAGACAGAAAATGGGCTAATTGAAGGTGGTACGAGGGAATTAAAAACCCTAATTTTACAAAAAAATGCAGGCACTTTATTTCATTGTACCCCCTGAAGGTAAGCAGAACGTAATTGGGGAATAACTTCTGTTAACAAATGGTGAGAGCCGAGGTACTTGAAATTGGGTTAGAAATCCGGAAATGCACTACAAAATGGATTGTGTAAACATGAGATCCTCGCTTTAGTCACAGAGTGTAGGACCCACTCTTGCCCTATTTACATCTATACCATGTTAATGCAGACATCATGTATACACACTGTGTGGTTTACACTAGGCTCTGGACATGTGGCTCCAAATACTGTCAGCAAGGAGGAAACTTAAGTCTCCCTGTGTTTCTTCTTCCAGGGCAGAGTTGGTCACTGTCCTGAGGAAAACTTAAATACTTCGGCTAAGGTTGGAAAGGACACCTGGAGTGACTGATGGGTAGTGCCAGCAAGGCACTGGCTCAGGGGCCTGGAGGCCTGGAGGCCTGGAGAGGATTCCATGCACCAGGGACTAGGCTTAAAGAATACATAGTGATACATTTTTATAAAGATTCCATGTGTGAACAGGGCCTGAGGAGGCCAGAAGGTGGGGGGGGGGGGTCAGAGCCCCTGGAGCTGGAATTACAAGTAGCTGTATGCCCCCCAGTGTGTGCCCTGGAAACAGAACTGGGGTTCTCTGTAAGAGTTCTCTCTCCAGTCCCTCAAATAGTGACTTGGCAATTGCAACAGATCCTTTCTCTGTATTCTCTTTCCCCTACTTCTTCTTCCCTTCCCCCACACACTATGCCCGGAAGTTTGCTTGTTGTTTATATTTATTTCTTTTGAAACAGAGACTCACATAGCTCAGGCTAGCCATGAACTCACTGTATGGCCATCGGTGACCCTGAACTCTTACTCATCCTGTGTCCACCTCCCAAATGCTAGAATTAAAGGTAATGGGAAATAATGCTCCTTGAGTTTGAATCCTGCCCCTGAGCGCCGTACAAAATGGAGGACTCCCTTTCCCAGCAAGGCTTCCTCTTCTCTACCTTATCTTGGTAGCCTCAATCCCCACACTCTACCAGAGGAATGCCATGCAATCTTTGGTGAAATTATAGGTTCAACTTCCTAGACCTCCTCTACATGCAAATGAGGTATCCCAAAACTTTAAAACTCAACCAATAAAACTTCTGCCCTAAGAAGAACCTTTTCCCACTTTTTAAGGTTCTTATAGTTCTTGTTCACCCTGAGAAAAGAACATAAGCTGTTTTGTTGACTATTATCTAAGAGAGCTGTTTTCTTTTTTTTAATTGAATATTGTCTTCATTTACATTGCCAGTGGTAAAACCTTTCCCCATCTCACCCATCCCCTAAGACTCCTAACCCCTCCCCCTCCTCCTTCCCCCCACCTCCTCTTATATGCCTCTCCACCCAACACACTCCCACCTGCCCCCCCTCGGTTTCCCTTTGTTGGGGCCTCTGTTGAGCCTTTACCTGACCAAGGACCATTCCTCCCACTGATGCCCAAGAAGGCCTTCCTCTGCCACATTTTTGGCTGGAACCATGTGTGCCCCTTGGTTGATGGTTCAGTCCCTGGGAGTCTTGGGGCATCTGGGTGGCTGAAATCATTGTTCTTCCCATGGGACTGTAAACCCCTTCAAGAGAGCTGTTTTCTAAGAGACCTCCCACACGGGGCATTCACTGCCAGACCAGGATCCTGCTGACCCACCCTTTCTGGACTGTGTGCCATCCACTCCTGCCTGGTGTGCATCCAGGTCCCAACACCCCAAGGGAAGAAGCTAAAGGCACAACCGCATAAAGGCATGTGCCGCCATATTTGTTTTACAGAGTGTTAAGATCTGGTAGATAATGGGACTTTGTGTATCCTAGGCAAGCTCCCTATCAACTGAGCCCAGCTCCAGGCCCTCCACTGTCTTTTCTTGTAATCAAAGTCTTCCTCTATACTTTGTAGGATGCTAGTGAACCTATGAGGATGTTAAAGAACACCAAGTTGTCTGAGGCAGATCTAAGCCATTCAAAGTGACTTGGGGATGGACAGCCTTGGGTGCTGGGGACAAACTCCCAAAGCATCTCCATAGCTGAGCCAGCTTTGTTGTAGTGAGTCTGATACTTTATGACTGCACAGGGCAATGGTGAGTGACCTCCTCCCTTCTCATTTCTTGTGCATTTACATATTTATGTGGAATCAGCTGAAGAATTCCTCATCTTCCTTGCCACTATCTCCTAAGGTAGTGATTCTCTACATTGGCTTCAGTAGGAGAGGGGAGAGGTGGAGAGGGAGGGGAAAGGGGAAACTGGAAGGGAAAGGGAGGGGAGGGAGAGAGAAAAATTCAATAAAGAAATACAACAAGGAGCCAGGACAGGGGTAGAAAAAATGCCACAGAACACTCTTCTGAATCACACAGATGACTCTTCAAAGAGATCCTATGGCAAAATTTCAATAACAGATTGGCAAGAGCCAACAGAATCCTGAGAAGCAGAATTGGTGTCCTTGGTGTGTGTGCCGGCTCCTTATTTGCCTTTTTTGGTTTTGTCGGAGGAAAATATGTAAGTACCGTTGGTAAGGTTAGGTCTAGTGGATGATACTCTATACTATTGCATTTGTTCTTTATGAAAGCAGGAAGGTACTTAGTATATAAGCACAAGGGCCTGAGTAGCTTCAGAGCTCATGTTAAAACAACAACAACATCAACAAAAACCACCACCAATAATAATACTAATAAAGATAGGCAGGGTGATGTGTGCTTGTAATCCCAGAACTGGGGAGGCAGAGGCAGGAGGATCTCTGGAGTTCATCAACCTGTCTAGCCAAATTGGAGAGCACAGTTCAGTATGAGACCCTGCCTCAAATATATATATATATATATATATATATATATATATATATATATATATATATATATATATACACACAAAGTGAAGGGGCTGGGGAAATGGCTCAGGGTGTAAGAGTTTGTCCCAGGAAAAGATTTCAGTGTAATGTTGGAAAGTGCTTCCATGTAAGGCCAGTAAAAGATGGGATGTTCTGCCTCAGGCAGTAGTAATAATTTTAGTCACTGAAGGAATTTGAATATAATTGTGCAATGATAGAGTGGAGACAGTTCTGGGTCTAAGCAATGACACAGCACCAGAAGCTGCCAGAAACTTAGTGGCTTGCAGCATTTGCCGTTTATCTGCTGCCCAGGTTACACATGTGTAACGGTTTCTTCCTCAGTGTCTTCCCAAGAGGCCCAGGTAGACAGAAGCAACCCTCAGACAGGAAGTTCACGTGAATTTCACATCCAAGCAAAAAGAATGGCCACTAACCAAGTGCCCACTTCACACTTCTGCGGCAAGGAAGCCTGTGACTTAAGCTACTACAATGACCAGGTGATGACAAGGATCATGACACACTAGTTGGGTAGCTTTAGCCATGCACTTGTAAGCTTCCTGTTAGCCTTGGGATTGCAGGATGTTTGTGACTCTCTCTGTGTTTTTTTGTGGGAAACAATAAACTGGTGGTATATCTGTGGAGGGCATGAGAGTGTGGAGCAGAAAGAGTAAGTTTCCCAGAGCTGATTGCCAGCTCCTCACCACATCCTTCCCTGAGGATGCCAGAAGACTTGATTCTCAACAGAAATGAGTCACATGAAAAAGGCCAAAGAAAGGCAAAGGCAATAGTTATTCCAACAATGGATGTGCACCAACATAATTAAACTGTTACCATTTCACATAAAAACAATGAAAAAAGTTAATATAATTTTATGTTTTTGTATTTAGTCTCTATGGGAGACTAAACCTGTTGCGTATAATCTTACCCTTTTGAGTAATTATTACTTGGAGTGGCTATCATATAACTCTGGTATCAGATAGATATAAATTTGTGGTCTCAAGATGGATGTGAGGAGGGTATTTGGTTGCTGCTGCTGCTACTAGAATGTCTCATATATGGCACTGTTGTGGCTGGGCTGTTTTTGTGGTCCTGGGAAAGATACTTTACTTCCTTTTATACATTTTCTTCTTAGTATAAAGAGGAGAGTTTGCCTTTCTTGAATGAGATGTGTAAGCATTACTTATAGCTCATATATGTTGCCTGGCATATGATACTCATGATCAATAAGTACTTATAATGATAAAATTGTGTTATTTTATAAAGGAAGAAGGATACAAGACAGACAGTTCAGTGTATGTGCTTACCACACCATCATGAAGACTGGGGTTCAGATCCCAAGAACTCGCTCAAGTGCTAGTGGATATAATAGCCCACCTGAAGTTCAGTATTAGAAGGTAGAGACAGAGAATCCCCAAGACAAGCTAGCGAGTGAGAGCAGCGATATTGTGAGCTCTGGGTTTGATTGAGAGAGTCTGTCTCTGTGAATAAGGCGGAAGAATGTTAGAGGGTGATTCTAGACTTAGACTTGGGGCCTACTCATGCACAGGTACACATATGCACATATACTCCCATATATGTGTAGCCACATACATGTAAGCATTCATATATATGTACACATGAAAAACAAAAAAGAGGAGTAAAGGGGCCAAGGAGAATTATTCCAGGGAGGAAAAGTGCTAGTGGCAATGGGCAAGGTTAGAGTCAGCAAGCCGGGAGTGCGTGCCTGTTCCTCGGGTAGCAGACCCCAGGCCCGAGTGCTTTCCTCTGCCATTGGCCTGTGAGCCTGTCTAAGTGATTATCTTGCTAGAACCATTCAGATCAACTCCATCTATATATCATACTCTCTGTATCGATAATTATAAATGGAAAGATGCTATACTTTATGATCCAAAGGGTTTGGGAAAATAGTTCACAAATGTCAGCTAGGTTTTGTGGATTCAACAAGGCTGAAATAGTTGAGAATTAGTTCCAGCAGGATACCATGGAGCACCATTGAGATGAATGGCCAGTTTGCTCCCAACTAAATCCATAAACCACCAACACTGAAGTTGAGGAGAGCCTACCTAAAAGTCACTTTCTGCCCCATCCTCGGGGATAATGCACACAGCCCAGGACATTTCCTATGGCAGGAAAAGTCTTTTTGTATGGAAGGTAAAGAAGACTGGTGTTAAAAACATCACCAGAAGGCTTGGGAGTGGAGTTCAGTTATTGAGCGCTTTACTAACCTGTGCAAAAACCCTAGTTCAGTACCAAATACTACATAAATCCAGGTGTTGGTGGCCTGTTCCTGTACTCACAGCATTTGGAAGATATAAGCAGGAGGACTGGAAAGTCAAGCTCGGTTACTCAGCAGGTACAAGGCCAGCATAGCTACACACACACACACACACATACACACATGTGCATACACCTACACAAAACATGCACACTCACACACAAACTACACACACACAGATATTGTGCACACATTCACTTACACACAAACACTTCACTTGCATATATACATATACACTCACATACACACATGTCCACTCATTCACACACACACACACACACCCCATATACACATGCATACACACACATACACACACTGACACACATACTGTATGTATACCCAAACATACATTAGCAAACACAAACCACACACACAAATAACCATACACTTACACACATCACACACACACACACACAGACACACACACACACACACACACACACACACACACACACGAGCCACAGCCAGTGCTTCGTTGCCCATATCTTTAAAAATTCTTCACCTAACCTGCCTTACAAGCAGCCAGATTTCACATTCTTTTAAGTGTGTGCATCTTGATAGTGAGTGCTCCATCACTCTATGGTTCCAGCACCTTCCCTGGGACCAAAACAACAACAAAACCCCCCAAAACAACAACACCCAAGTCATATGGATTCTACTTTCTGTCTGCCAAGTCGGAGAAATCTTGCAAAACACTCCTTTTTTAGGACAATGAACATCTCAAAGTTGATCCTTGATCCCATAGCAAAGCAGAGAATGAGTCGTGTCCTCTGGCTGGCCAAATAGCCCTGTTAGCAACTGGCATCATGGCCTAAAAAGGGGAGAGGCAACCTTTGGAATTTTCAGTGGCCGATTTCCCAGAACTGCTCTCTTCACTGCTGAGACCAGCAAAGACCAGTTGGCTAACATGAGGTACCTGGGGCGTTTGATCTCACGGCACCGGGAAAGACAGCAGAAAATATAGCCTAGATATTTCATAGTAAAAATCATTTATAACTTCAATTTTTCATATATCCTTAGCAACTTACATTGGGAAAATTTATTTTTCCTCACAGCAAACATTATGATTCTCTTAGAATCAGTTAGGAGCGTGCACAATTGAGACAAATCACAAAAAACATTGGTCTCACTCTATTTGATCTTATTATTTTACAGGAATAAGAAAACAAATGAATCTTTTATGAACTTCACTTTCATCATGAATAATGTTATATTTGACATTTAAACACACTCTTAATTATTTACTGCATTTCTTTCTGTTAATTTGTGGGCACTTAAAATAGGTATTAAAAAATAATTTGGAAAGGGGTCAATTTTGCATAAACATACCTTTCAGCACTTCTATGCAATCTATTCATTTCAAGGACATTTTCCATATAGGGCCCAACTTCTGCATTTCCTTTGTGCTGCAGCTTAATGAAAGCCCAGCATTTTTCTTGCTCCAAAAATGCCAAATGTAGTTAAGAATGCCTTGATAATATGCTGTTGCTAAAAACTATTTATATTCATGGATTCCTGACAGGTTGCTGCTTTGTAACATGGTATCTCTCATTGTAGGGCTTTGGCCAACATATGGTATACATATATAGGTCTGTATATAGAACAGGTAAATATGAATATGTATGTTAATTTACAAAATTAACATGTATGTCATAAGAATTTTACTGTACTTTAGCTTCCAACTGCATCTCATATTCTGAGAAATACAAATGCATAAAGCACTCATTGTCAGGATAGAGTTCTATACATCTATAAATCACCTTTAAATGGTTATGAATATTTTAGAAGCTAGGAATAATGTATAGGGAAGCGAGATGCCCTAAATTTCAACCAGTGTCAGCTTCATGTTTTACTGCTTCTATTTGAAATATCTCGTTTGCATCAAGGATGAGATTAAAAGACAATACTAGTGGCTTCTGTAAAGTCGTGTGTGTGTGTGTGTGTGTGTGTGTGTGTGGGTGTGTGTGTGTGTATGCTTGTTGTTGTTATATGTGAAGAAATGATAAGAGACAAGTTGAAACCATTTCAGTGAGTTTGATACATGCTAGTTTATGCATGAACATGCAGTATCATTTGAACCTTGTGTGTGCCTGTCTGCCTGCCTGTCTGTCTGTCTGTCTGTCTGTGTTTACACTCACACATGTATGTGCAGAATATACCTGCATGAAAATCAGAAGCCAATATCAAATGTCTTCCTCAGCCATTCTCCTCTTTGATCTTGAGACTGAGTCTCTTCCCCACACTGGGATTATGGAAGTTTACAACCACATCTAACTTCTTATGGGAGTGCTGGAAATTTGAACTTGGGTCTTTATGGTTGCACAATGAGCCATTTAACACCTGAATCATCTCTCCCCATTTCAGGGAACATTCTTTTTTTTTAATCTGCATCATTAGAAATTGCTCCAGAGCTGCTAGAGAAACTGTTTCAGAGCTGCACAAGCCATTAGGAGTACAAGCTATTCCTCCAGAGGTCCAGGGTTTGATTCCTAGCACCCATATTGTGGCTCACAATGTCCTGTAACTCCAGCTACAGGGAATCTGACAACCTTTTCTGGCCTCTGTGGGTACTGTACACATATGTTATACAGAGATGTGTGTAGGTATACACACATGCAAATGAATATATTTTATAAATATATAAATAATAAGTTAATTATAAAACTGCTCCAGAGAGGCTGAGCATGGATGTCGCAGAAGTTAATGAGAGTTAAGATGTGCCTGCAGTGAAGAGCAGGTTGCAGTGGAAGAGGACAGGCCTACTACATTCCTGCCTTTACCATGTCCCCTGGGCAACTGTATATCTTTATCAGTGGGTGGTTTATTGCTGGAATCTTTCCCTGCTGGCCAGATAATGAGCGGGCAATTCTCTGGATAAACATAGCTAAATACTATTTGTATGCCGTTTGGGAGCACAGGCTCATCTTGGACCTGCTGTACTTCACCAGGACCTCAGGATGCCCCCCTGGACCTCGGTTGCCACTGAACTCCAGGTTCCAAAAGGGGATGGCCAGAGTGGAGCATCTTTGTCCTCGTTTTCAAAAGGTAATAGGTCAGAGTACTGTACTCATTCTTCTTGCAAATGCAAGAATGCGAACAGCCTCAAAAGAGAGAATGAATTAAAATGCTGTTAATTATGCTTGAGGCTATAACATTGCTTCCCAAGTAATTATGGGAGGAATGAGCATCCCTAGCGCTTCTGGCTCCTGGGGGTTTGCAGAGGAAGTGGGAAGAGTGATTTGTGCTCTTCCCTTAAATGCTCCTGATCTTCCCAGACCACCGTCAAGCTAGAAAGGTATTTGTAGGTCATTAGGACCACTATCAAAATGGGGTTGAGCAAAAAGGGTGCCTGCTGTGTTGATAAAAAATAACCTATTTTCCTCTCATTTGTGGATTAAAATAGTGTCATTTAGAGAGGACATATCTGTTTTACAGAGGGAGATACTGGGGCTCCAGGTCTCATAGCTGATTAAAGAATTTTCAGTTTTGCTACCATCCCCAGATAAGCCTTTCATCTCTTTGCCACAATGCAGGCCAAAAAAATGAAGGGAAAACAAGAAAAGGTGGATAAGACAAGAATCAGCTCTGGAACCTGGAGCTGAAGGGACTGAACAGCTGTGGCCTGCAGAGTCCCCCTTGACCTATGACCTCTGGTTACCGGAAGGAAAATAATTCCAGCTACTGCTGAGGTAGGAAATGCAGTGTCTGGTACAAAGTCTTTGGCAAATGGATTACAGGAAAGGCCTATGGCCTCTGATGCTGTCTCAGTGGCATCTGGGGACAGTCTGGAGTTGAGGCGTAGACCTCTGATGGTTCCATGTGTATCAGAAGTCAGGGGTTTATTTGTTCTTGTGGAGATTCCAAATACTCTTGAATGCAGCCCAGAGAATGAATTAAGAGGGAACAGGGCCACCACAGGTACTTTGAGACGTGAGGAGACTTGATAAGGGCTCAGCTGAGATGAAAGCCTTCCAACTCCTTTAGCTGTATCCTTGGGGTAAAACACACATACAGAGACATTTCTGAAAAGGGTGTCAATGGTACCACACATTCCAAAGACATATCCCTTAAATGAAGTTAATGGAGTCTCAGGCAGACGAGGCTGAGTCCTGCGGAGCTCCAACCCTTGAGAGCACCATGGGCAAGCCTCAGTGAGGAGCCCGGAAGTTTAGTTTTCTAAAGATTTTAGATGGTGAAGGAAACTGGGTCCGAGAAGACACTGACACAGATTACTGGGGTATACATAAATAATTTATTAGAAAAGTTATTAGTGCCATTAAGAGAAACAGTCCATATAGCGGAAATGGGGTTTCTATACCTTTCTGAGGATGGGGGTTGTTTCCCAGCACAAGCCTACAGCCAGACTCTCTGGTTACCATGAAGGAGGTAGGGAGCAGGATGTGTAGCCACCCTAAGGCGCTTTGCTGTTTGTCCCTTCCTAGGTAAGCAATGGATCCTGGCACTGGAAGTTGCTAGCTGAAGACTCACAGCAGAAGCCTGGCAGTATCTAGAGGGAGGAGAGAGGCTGCTGCTGGTGTTGCAGTATTAGCAGAGTTAGCAGAGTTAGCAGAGTTAGCAGAGGCTGGATTCTACCCTAGTCTCAGAGTTTACACCTGAATTCAGAAACTCTGAGTCTCTTTTTCCCCATGTTAAAACAACTTATTTCTTTTTTTTCCACTTTTTTTTATTCGATATATTTTTTTATTTACATTTCAAATGATTTCCCCTTTCCTAGCCCCCCACTCCCCGAAAGTCCCATAAGCCCCCTTCTCTCCCCCTGTCCTCCCACCCACCCCTTCCCACTTCCCCGTTCTGGTTTTGCCAAATACTGCTTCACTGAGTCTTTCCAGAACAAGGGGCCACTCCTCCTTTCTTCTTGTACCTCATTTGATGTGTGGATTATGTTTTGGGTATTCCAGTTTTCTAGGTTAATATCCACTTATTAGTGAGTGCATACCATGATTCACCTTTTGAGTCTGGGTTACCTCACTTAGTATGATGTTCTCTAGCTCCATTCATTTGCCTAAGAATTTCATGAATTCAATGTTTCTAATGGCTGAATAGTACTCCATTGTGTAGATATACCACATTTTTTGCATCCACTCTTCTGTTGAGGGATACCTGGGTTCTTTCCAGCATCTGGCAATTATAAATAGGGCTGCTATGAACATAGTGGAGCATATATCCTTATTACATGCTGGGGAATCCTCTGGGTATGTGTCCAGGAGTGGTATAACAGGATCTTCTGGAAGTGAGGTGTCCAGTTTTTGGAGGAACCGCCAGACTGCTTTCCAGAGTGGTTGTACCAATTTGCAACCCTACCAGCAGTGGAGGAGTGTTCCTCTTTCTCCACATCCTTGCCAACACCTGCTGTCTCCTGAGTTTTTAATCTTAGCCATTCTGACTGGTGTAAGGTGAAATCTCAGGGTTAAAACAACTTATTTCTAAAACTGTTCGTATACTCCTAGATAAGGACCAGGCCCAAGGAGAACCGTGGCAAACCTCAAGGTCACCACTCTAGGTACTATATTTTCTGAATCAAAGATTTTTTTCAGGATATATGATTATAATAATATATATGATATATACATATTATTCATATATATTTATTTAAAACTTCCAGATACAAGACATTGTCTGGACAGTGCACCTTTTTCTTTTCTGTACAGCAAGCAGACATTTATTTAATCATAGAAACTCAGAGCTCACAGAGCTTTGAAATAAGTCTTCACTGAGGCTGAAATCCTGCTTTGTCTTGTTTTGAGTTTTGGTTTGTTCAAACAAATCTCACTCTTCTAAAAACTGATTCTCAAATTGACAGCACACAGCAATCAGCTAGAATTAAAAATATCACTTACAAGAACCCAGTTTAATTGACTGGAGAACCTCCTATCTAGGAGTCGTTAAAAATACACATACACACAATTAATTGCATTATTAAGAGGTGATCTTAAAGCAACACCCACATGCAACCACCCACACAATATTGGACAAAAGAGATCTGTTCTTATGCTAAAATGGTTTTATGGAAACAAAATTAAACACTCCAGGGACTGGAAGCACTTGAGGACTGGAGAGATAGTTTAGTTGGGAAAAGCACTTGCCTCAAAAGGACCTGAGTTTGAATCCCAATGATCTATATAAAAAGCCTGGTGCAGTAGCATACACCTCTAATCCTAACAACTGTGAGACAGGAGGCAGATACAGAGGATCTTTGGAAGCTCCAGTTAGCTAGCCTGCCTACATCATGAAGTTTCCAGCCAAGAAGAGAACCCCATCTTAAAGAAAACATTGGAAGTCCCCTGACAACCACCACTCAGTGTTTTCCTTCTGAGTAGGTGAGTACACACACCAGCAAGTGTATGTACATACATTTTATATGGGTGCACATGAAAACTACATATAAAACAAGTTAAAGCATGATTTCTGTTCAGTGATGGGAATATTTGCATATTGGGATCATCCAAAGAAGGACATCTTAGGATAGGAGATAAACAACGGAGTGTGTTGGCGGCCGGGGGGGGGGGGGGGGGCTTTGCTCTGGTTGATGAGCGAAAATGGGCAGACAGCCTACCTGGGCTTTTCTGCCAGTTTTATAGTTGAGGCTGATCAGCCAGAGCCCCTCCTTTGAGGAGATTCCCATTAACCATCAATGCATTGCCTAGAAAGGGTAGATAGCAGAATTTCTGCATCATTCCTCCTTATACACAAAGGTGCATGTTTGTCCCAAGGCCAGTTCCAAACATGTTAGCTGACAATGGCCTTGAATCTGGCTTCATACAAGATTACATTTCAAAGCCAGAGAGAAATGAGTATGAGGCCACAGATAGTTTGCTCTTTGGAGGCAAATGGGGGAAGACAGATGACATATGCAAGCAGAAAGTAATCCGTGGTATATATCTTCCCCCAGCCCACCACCTAACAACCTCATCCAGAGCCTGACACTTCATTTGTAAAAGCTATGGATTCCGGAGAGCCATATCTGCTATGAGCCTCAGTAGCTTGAGGTAGTGGGATAAAGAATCCTGAAGTCTGGTGGATGCTCTGCCAGGCTATACCACCCACTTCCTACAGAGAGCTTCCATTATAGGGTAGTGAAGGACAGTATTGCTAATGGGGATTATTATATATTTCATACACATGGTATGAGGATATATTAAAAACAGAAGACGATTGATTTAAACTAAGAATGATTAACATTTTGGCACAAATTAGCTTATCAGATGCTAGCAAAAGCCTTAGGGACAAGGACATGGGAGAGGCGAGATGGGATGGGGAAGTGGGACAGTGAAATCCAAGGCTTTGGGAAGGGGTGCCAGGGGAGACATTGCCCCAAGGGTCTTTGGCCAAGAGGGGATCAGAGGAATTGGAGTTTTCATGACAGAAGTGAAGACAGGACACAAAAGAAAGGCTGAAGGACGAACTATGCTTCTGTTGGAAGCCATGAGGGAAGGAGGAAGAGAGCCTTGTTCCTCCTCCCACATCATTCTCATAATCCCCATAAATCTATTGGGAGCAACATTTTCTCTCTTTACAACATTAACCGTAGTAGCTAGCACTGCTTCGCTCTAATCCTTTATGCCATCTCTGTGACATGGTGCTGTCCTAGAGACCAGAGAGACTAGTTTGGTAAAAAGTGACCCAGCCATAGTCTCTAAGCTAGGATTATAAATGCAATAAATGAGTAGCTCTCTGTGTCTCTGTCTCTTTCTGTCTGTCTGTCTCTTTCTGCCCCTGTCTCTCTCTGTGTGTCTCTGTCTTTCTCTCTGTCTCTCTCTGTCTCTGGCCTTCTCTCTGTATCTCTGTCTATCTCTGACTCTCTCTGTCTCTGTCTCTGTCTCTATCTCAGTGGCATAAGAGTCTGAGTTGAACCTCTGTACTTGAAGCCTGGTAGACTGTTCTGCCTGGTTATCCTTCCTCTTTGTATACAGATGGCTCTTGGATAGACAGATGGGTGATAGAGAACCTAGTATATGTTATCTCTCTCAAACAGAGACAGACAAGCAGAGAGATGATGGGACAGAAAGAGAGAGGAAGGGAGAGAGAGGGAGAGGGAGGAAGAGTAGGAGGAGGGAGAGGGAGAGAGAGGGAGAGGGAGGCGAGAAGGGAGGGGAAGGAGGAAGGGAGGAAGGGAGGGAAAGAAAGAAAGGTAGGGAGAGAAAGAACTGTGGAATTTTATTGAAAATACGAGCTAATGGGGTTGAGATCAGAGGTATTTGGGTTTTCCCTAGTGGGCAGAGAGGATAGGTGACTTAGTGATTAGAAAATTATCGTACCCAAACCCACCACAAAACCACCCTTCAACCCCAAAAAAGGCTGTATGTGTACATGTGTGTACATATGTATGCATGTGAGTGTGTGTCCAAGCATGTACATGCTCCTTAAGGCTACATATGTTTATGTGAAAAGAGAGAGAAGACAGATTATCTATATATGTATTTAAATTGGCATGTAATTATCTTTACTGAGTCAACTGTGCAACAATTCAATACATGTATAAATGTTCAACGACCAGGGGGTGGGGCATGGCATATCCATCATTCAACATTACTTTCATCATATCTGTTGTCAGGAGTGGCCAGGAGCCATGTAGCCTTGAGGCCTGTACTTGCTTCTGGAAGGTGGTACCTGAGTTGGAACACTTGCCTTTTGGGTTGTGAGTCTTGCGTTTCAGAGCTGAGCCAGCTCTGCAGCCCATAGGATGGAGTTCTTAAAGACTCACCCTGCGTCCCCATGGCCATGAATATGTATAGAGGAGACGAGAGGAGGATGGAGCCTCTATGGGTGTGCACTGAGGTAGGGCTCATAGGGAGGGGGTGCCTTGAGGAGGTGGGGAGGGAAAAGCTACATGGGCTTTGAGGGACCTGGAGGCAGAGATGCTGGCACTTACTCCAAACAATGGTCTCAGCCCGCCAGACTGATGTGAAGGAAGAAGGCATCATAACAGTACCTGTTTTACACCCCAGAGCTAGTGCTGTCCCCATCACTACAGAGTTATTGACATTTCTCTCTCAAAAACACAGAAGGGCTTCTGTGGAGCTGGGCGGCGGCAGCTTGTGCCTAGGATGCAGATGTCCTTCCAGGTCAGAGACTCAGAGAAGGAGCACTGCATTTGCCTTGATTTTTAAAAGCAGAGTCATTTAAAAAGTAAAACCTAAAGGCTAAGTGCATCTGCTTGTGTTGAAAGTCCCCCTCAGTCTGATCTGATTTCCCTTGCTAAAAGCTTCTAGGACGGCTCTGGGTTTTGTCTCTCCCTAGTGCTTTAACTGACCACTTAAAAGAAAGACCTAGACTCTCAAGTTCGCTGTACAGCCAGCAGAGTAATGGTAATACCACACACGGACTGACCTGACACTGGGCAAGAGGCACCCTGAGGGCAGGAAGCTGCCTATCTGTCTCCCTTGCTCACCATAATGGACATTGTTCTTACTGCAGGGAGCAGCACAAAGCCAGGGGACTACTGTTCAGAGGGCAAGTTGCCCTCCTAAGGTTGCTCAGAGAGTCTGTTTGTCATCTTTGGGCATAACAACTCACTACCCACACATTGCAAATCCCAGATATCAGCCTAACATCATGGTTATTATCCCAATTTCTGAGGGTCAGATGTATAAATACAGGACTAGAGCTGTGGCCCAATGGCAGAGTGTGTGATTAGCATGTGCAGGGCTCTGGGTTCAAATCGTACTACTGTAGAAGGAAGGAAGGTAAGTAGATAGAGAAGGGAGGAAGGAAGGGGAGGATGGAAGGATGGAGGGAGAGAAGTTGATAAAAGTAAGAGAAGAAAGAAGAGAGGGGAGATGGAGGAAGGAGGAATAATGGAGAGGGGTATGAATGGGGAGAAAGGAGAGGGAAGAGAGAGGGGAAGGGAGAAAGAGGGAAGGGAATAAGAGGAGAGGAAAGGAAGAGGAGAAAGGGAAGACAAAGCAACAAGAGGAGATAATGGGGTGAGGGAGAGGGAGGGGAAAAGAGGAAAGGGAGAAAAGGGAAAGGCAGTAGAAGAGAAGAGGGGAAGAGAAGAGGAGAGGAGAGGAGAGGAGAGGAGAGAGAGGAGAGGAGAGGAGAGGAGAGGAGAGGAGAGGAGAGAGGGATTGAAAGAAAGGGGGAGAGGGGGCAGGGTAGGGTATGCATCCCTCTATCCCAAAGTCTTCTCAGGGCTGCAGAGATTGTGTCAGCCAAGACCATGCTTTCTCTAAGGCCAGATGGGGACAAGTCCTCACCCTCAATCTTGTTTGACCATCTGCAGTATCTAGTCCTTTGCTGACTGTGACCCAGCAGCCACAGTCCTATCCAATCCACGGCCACTTCCTTAGTCAAAGTCACTGTCTGTCAGCAAGACCGTCACATTCACATCCTGACCATGAATGTGGCCTCACCAGCATTGTACTCTGTACCAAGGAGACATACAATCTCAGGTTCTACCTGTACCAAAGACAGAGAGACCTGCTCAGGCTGTGAGTTACCCAGAGAGCCAATGACCAGAGATGTCTCAGCATCTGGCCCCGTAGGTGATGATGGCCATGAGCCTGTAGCAAGCAGCACCTTAGCTCTCCTTCATCTCCTTTCTTTATGGCCACCAAGATGGCATAAAGATGACAAGATGTTCATGCTGGCAACACACAAAGCAACATGAAGCCAGTCTGGGTGACAGTGGGAGGAAGCCACAGTCTGCTGGGAGAGAGGGAATGCACACAAAAAAAATTCCACAAGAAATACTGACTCACAAAGCATAGACTGGAGTAGAAGGATTCAAGTCCAGAATCCTAAGATCAGCTTGGGGCTGGAGCTGTCTAGGATATTCACAAGTTAGGTTATTAAAAGGGGATCTTGAGTATACAACTGCCAATGTACACTGACTTTTATCCACATGCTATTGAGTGTCTTACAAGAAATATTTCACTTAATTTTCAAAGCAACCCCCAAAGGAACAGAACCTCAGAGAGGAGAGATAAGTCCCCGAGGAGCACCAGGCTTCTAGGTGAAGAGGATGCTGAACCCATGCCTGCACACTCTATACTTTTTACCACTGGGGGAGGGGTTCCTCCCACTGGCCTGGCTGCTAATGGCTTGGAGAACAGGACACATGTACCTCCTGAGAGGAAATGGCATTTACAGACATGCAGGCAAGCAAAAACCAGCCAGCTCTCCACTACTGAACTTCCATTCCTGGTATGTAGAAATTTTTATCTCTTTCTGGGTCTGGCTCGTTGACAGCTTCAGGTCTCAGCTCAGAGGTCATTTTCAGAGAAAGTGGTTAGCAACATATTGCTACCCGCAGCCATCTTCTGTCAGAGGATCTTGTTGGTTCACTGCTCCGGGATCACCATTATGTTCATGGTGCAGAATAAAGCACGTGCCTGATTCAGGCTGGGGTGGCCACAGATGAGGAATGTGGTTGAAAGGGAGACTGAGCATGAAGCCCTTAGGGAGCTTGACTTACTCCGAAAATGGTGGTAGAGCCATGGAGTCTGCATGGGATGGGGATTAGAATAGCATAGCTAGGGACTGTCACTGTGTGAGGGGCAGGGGCATGGGTAATATTAACCAAGTGTGCTTTCAGGTTTCTAGAAGTGGTTTTCTGTGTCCTCTGTCTCTCAGAACCCCCACAATCCCACCTCCCACCTCACCCTCCCAGAAGGAGACATTGGGGACTTCTTTCTGGTTCTTCAAGAAAATATCTGCATTAAACAAACAAGCAAACAAACAAACAAAATAAAACAAAAAGCAATGACTGGCATCTCCTGATCCCAAGTTCTAGACCTGTTTTTGGCCCTGAAGTGCTTTGTGATCTCAGATGAGTCTCTTGATATCTCTAAGACTGACTTTCCTCTTCTAGAAAATGAGGGGTTGGGCCCAAAGCCAATCCTATGATCTCATTTATACTTGTTTCTAATTTGTAGCTTGAAAAATTTAATATATAATTCAGGACAAACTGGGCTTTATTCTAAAGCCAGGGAGTTGCTAATGTACCTAATTTCATTGTTTCTTGCTCTGTTAAGAAGGAATTTCAATATTTCTAGTTATTAGTCCTTGATCCCTATTCTTAAGATCTCCTGTTGTCAAGAAAACATACTCCTTATGTTGCAAAGGACAAATGTGTTGATTTATGCATCTCAATTGTTTTTCCTCTTCTATTTTAGAGAGGGTCTCATAAGGCCCTTACTGGCTTTGATCTCTGTAGCCAAGGATAACCTTGAATTTCTGATCCTCAGGCTTCTACCTTCCTAATGCTGAGCCACCATGCCTGGATTTTGCTGTGCTAGGAATGGAACCCAGGGCTTCATATATGCTAGGCAAGAACTCCACACAATGAGCTACATTCCCACAGCACGCATCCTTGAAATCTCCACAAAAGCTCTAGAAATACTTATCTGGTCTCCTAAAAGACAAAGTTCTGAAGGTAGGTGGGCAATATATTATAACACATTATCAACTAGATATGACCAAAGGACAGGGTAATTCCTGGGATTTCAGAGACAAGAAGAAACAGTGAACAACAAGTCTCAGAACTTCCTCACAATGCACAAGTAATAAAAGGCTCACAAACACTATCATTCTATAACTATAGCCACTGCCTGTCTGCCCTCTGTCTCTTGCACCCTACTTTCTGCATTCAGGAATCTGCCAGTCATGGGATTCTGCAGCCTCCAGTAAATGTGTACTTAATAGTTCTCAGAACTGTTTCCATGTAGGGCTTGACCATGGAACACAAATGGGGCATCTAACTGGGCCTGAGTGATATAACATCTGTAATCATGCCCCAACCCCCTCCCACCTTTCCCTCCTCTCCCCCTCCTCTCTCTCTCTCTCTCTCTCTCTCTCTCTCTCTCTCTCTCTCTCTCTCTCTCTCTCCCCCACCCCTCCCTCCTTCCCTCCCATATCCTTCACCTTTCCTTTCCCTGTATACATAACCAAGGTCCTTTTTCACCTTTTCAAGGCTAGGTGGTCACCCTCTAAGACTTCAGACTTGGGTTCTATTAAGGCACAATGCTTCAGAGTTTGAGACAGACAGTTAGGGAACATATCAGTGACATCTCAAGAGTATGTCATGGTAATGAGTTTCTCTCCAGACTGGCAGGCACCAAGTGTGGCCATACTCAAGGGCTCCAGTCTGACTTACCTGGCCCTTCAGAGACCATGTGTCATATCTTAACCATGGAAACAGTGGAATTGATGGTTTAATCTGCCCATCCCTATAAACTTAACTGTGTATGGGTGTGCCCCTGGATAGGAAAGAGCCATCTGGCTGGCTTCCTTTGCCGTTTGGTTTTTAAAGTCCCTCCCTGACCCCAAACCTACTGATCTCTCTTCAAAATCCAGAATTTAAAACTCAATTGCAGATTCAAAACACAAAATCTATATTTAAATTTTTACTAATATTATTTCAGAACAAGGCAGAATTCATTAAAAAGAAATTCAATTTCACCTTCAAACCTGAAAATAAAAACTAAGTGGGCTTAGTCGAAGTTCTCTCATCAAGAAAGGTGTTACTTTCCCTGGGAATGGGCAACAGAAAGGACAGAGAGCACCTGTCACCCCAATTTTTGTCTTGACATCTATACAACAGAGAAGCAGTCATGGAAGGGAGTCTGTATAGATGTGGGCCCCCCTTTTAAACAGAGGTATATGAACATGTACCTAATCCATATAGGACACAGTTAACTCCAATGCAAAACAGAGCAAAGGAGTTCACATGTAGCATGAAGCAAAAAAGACATCATTTTAAGGGCATGGGGTGACAGGTCATTCTAAACACTCAATGAATTCCAGAAGACTATTCCTTGTAAGCATGTAGAATTGAGAGCAGGGATATCCAAAAGTATTCCAAGGCCACCCATCAGGTGTGGAAGAAATGATGGCATAATTCCTTTGCAGAGAAATTAGCTTCATCAGAGGTGGGGATACAGCCCCATAGTAAGAGAATTTGCCTAGCACACAGGAAGCCTTGGGCTCAACCCTCAGTATCACATACATTAGGCATAGGGGTGGATGCCTGTGATTTCAGCATTGGAGAGGTGGAAGGAGGACCAGAAGTTCAAGTTCATCCTTGGCTATATAATGATTTCAAAGAGATCAGCCTGAGGTATCACATGAAACCCTGTCTGAAAAAAGAAATAAGAAGGAAGTAGACTATAGATTATGTCATAGGATCCCTTGTGTGTCAGGTTATCTGAGGGACCCAAGACCCAAGACTCTGCTCCTGACAATAAAGACATGCCCAGCAAGTCATTGCCTGGGTTATGTCAGTGAGTTGAGACGACTTAGTGAGTATTTACACTTAGATGAATGGGTCAGTGTCATACTCTTCAAACCAAACTAAACACAGTACCCATATGTCTAGGAAAGTGTTATATTCTACTTCAAAAAAATGTGTAAATGATGCTGTCCAAAATCATGCAAGGCCTTAGATTGCTTTGTTGTCAAGCTAACGTGACAAACCACATGGACAGTGGCAAAGGACAAAAGACCCCTAAGTCAGAGACAAAAGTCTAACAACATGTAGCAAACAGCAAGAACCTCATGTGTGTCCAGCTACCTGTCCCCGACTTCACAGAATCACTGTGGGAACACAGGGAGACTCTGGCCTTGCAGTGCTTGTGTTGTGGCTGAGAAACCTGGAATGACTGAAAGCCAAATCTTTTATAATGGTCCTATGAGAAAGCCCAGCCAACTGGATTCTAGGGGATGACATCATCCCTGTCATATCAGATGGCAAATGACACTGTTCTCTGTTCTAGAGGAAGCCAGACCCCGTGTTTCAAGTAAAATATAGTCCAGAATGGAAGCTGTCAGAGGCTCTCCTCCTCCTCCTCCTCCTCCTCCTCCTCCTCCTCCTCCTCCTCCTCCTCCTCCTCCTCCTCCTCCTCCTCCTTCTCCTCCTCCTCCTTCTCTTCTCCTCTTTCTCTTTCTCCTTCCTCCTTCTTTTCTCTTCTTCCTTCATTCTTTCCTCCCTCATCCTCCTTTTTTCCTTTTTCTCCTCCTTTATTCTTCCTCCTCCTCTTCCTCCTCTTCCTACCACCAAATAGGCAGGAAAACAAGGGGCCTGTGAACAATTGTCTCACTAAAAATAAAGTATACTAGTGATAGGATATACAAATGAAATTAAGAAAATGCTGGGACGCGCTACTTTGAGACTAGAAAAAGCTTTTGATAAGACCAGAGTAAAATTTATCAACATAAATTCACACCTATTATATAAAACCTGGTACGAGGAGTAGGAATATAGCTAGTTGGTGAGATGTTTACCTGAAGTGCCTGAAGCCCTGGGTCCAATCCCCAGCACTCCATAAACTGTGGATGGTGATTCAGGTCTGGAATCTCAGCACTTAGGAGTAAGAGGTGGGAAGGTCACAAGTTCAAGACCATCTTTGACTACACAGCTAGTCTGAGGCTGAGCTGGGATATGAGAATGAACCCATTTCAAGGGGGAAAAAAGGAAAACATGATGGAAATACACACATGCTTTTAAATACTATCAAATGGTAAGTACTCATTTATGTAAGTTATAAATAAATATTCTCAGAAGAAATAAAACCAGAATCTCAATTTGTTTCTTATTGGGGAATACTCATTCAAAGCATATGAAGCTTCCCTTTCAAAATGGATTTCATATAAGGGGTGGAGGCTTAGAAGAAACAAAGAGGGCAAAGACGTGGGCATAATGTTCTGTGAGAGCAGAAGCTACAGAAACTTCTCAAAACCTCTACATCCCGATTGCTCCTTTTGGTATCGAATAGCTTTTGTATCCAATGGCAGGTTGTATTACAGCCTCTTCAGGACTTGGATTAGATTCAGTTGATTGACAACACATCAGCTTCATCCCTATCTCTTACAGCCTCTATCTCTAGAAAACTGCACTTCACTCTGGTATGCTATCGACAAGTTTACCAACTCCAAATCCATCCAGTCACTCATGTCTGTCTGTTGATGACATTGGGACTGAGTAAATCATACAAGGGGAGGACCTTGGGGATTGTGAAAGGACTTCCAGTGACTAGAAAGTACATAGTTATGACTTCCAGATGAAGGCTTTATTGTCTGCTTCTTGGTCTTGTTCTCAAAGATACATGAACCAGCTCCTGACCTGCCAGGCCCTCATGCTGTAAATGGCATTGTTATCTGTCCTAGAAATCCTTCTACAAATAGACCAAGCCACTCCTCTGATGTAGAGACCCTAGAAACAGTCTTCATAGTTGTCTGGTGCTGAGCTATTCACAAGGGCAGAAATGACTCACCCCTGACTGATTGTCGCAGCAAGAGGATGGCCCTAAGGCTTGCCTCTTCATCCCTTGGTCAGAAGGTAAATGTAGCAATCCTTACGTCATTTCCCAGTGAACAGGGTATGGATTTTGAGGTCCCAAAAACCTATCTTTGTGCACTGGCTCATCTCTAGATCACAGTGTAACTTTGGATTAATGATATTCCTTTTCCATACCTCAGATGCCTCACCTGTCTATGTGTGTGATGCTCTTGTGGAAGTTGTTTGCAGCAAACTCATGGCATATACTAGATTCTCCTCATACACTAGTTTGTTCTCTTCTTAGCTCCCATCTTATGGAACGGGGAAACTGACAATATAGAGAGATGTTCTGTCTAATATTTAATCTATTAGACTTACCATTTTATTACTATTAACTGGCATTTGCCCTTTTAAAAAAATTAGTTTTGTGTATGTATGCATGTGTGTGCTTAGAGGTTCTTGTGTGTGTAATTATTTTTGGAGGTACATGTGAATGTGTTGAGTGTGTGTGTGTGTGTGTGTGTGTGTGTGTGTGTTTACATGTGAAGGTTAGAGATCAACCTTGACTGTTCCTCAGGCACCATCCACTCTGATTTTAAGACATCATTTTTTCGGTCTTACAATCCACTAATGAAGCTAGGCTAGCTGGCTAGTGAGCCCCAGGGATCTTCTTGTCTCTGCCTATCCAGCACTGGAATTATAAGAGCATTCTAATATTCCCAGAGTTTTTACATGGGTACTGGGAATTAAACTTTGGTCTTCATGCTTTTAGGGCAAGCATTGTATAGACTGATCCATCTCCTCAAGTATGAGAGCACCATTTCTAACTCATCTGAGATGGGAATCAGTGATAGAGGAATTAGCAAACAGAAATTGCTGGCCACTAAGATGATTTGAAAAATGAACTTTTAGGAGCATTTCCCGTTCAAATGGTAAAAACCCCATCCTTGAACAGTCTATGATTCTAGGTTCTGTAAAGCAGAAGCCAAGAAGGGATTTGATGCTCTAGGATTTATCAAGAGAACTTCCTGTGAGGGCAGAAATGGGGCAGAGTAGGGAGAGCTTGGACAGCAGTCACAGTGCCCTGGGAGCTGGATCTCTTTGGGTAGAGGAGGGAGAGAGAAAGAGTCAGATGGAAGCCCTCAGGTCGCCATACGGGACATAAAAAGGTTAGGCAAGGACACTGCAGAATCCTCTAGCCAAGTCAGCTGTCACTGGAGTCCTGTGTCTCCTGGGAATGGGTCTGTCTTGGCACTGCTGCCATACTCAGTCAGTGGCTGGGGATGCCTGACTGGAAAGGCCTGCCCTAGACACAAAGGCAGCAAAAGATATCAGAGCAATGCAGCTGCGTTCTGGCTCAACTGCCAGTGTAGTGCCTGCCTGCTGGCTGATCACGTGGCCAGAATGATTTAGGTCCCTCATACTCACTTGCTGTCTTTGGGACAGCTTCAGAGTTGGACTTTATAAGAGGCCGTATCTTTTTTTCTGTGATAGAAAGTCATAGTGCATTCAAAGGCATGTCCTCCTGTAGTGACAGAAATTTCATTACTAACACTTTAACCTCAAATGGATTAGATGACTCTGGGAAATAATTCATTCAAGATTTTTTGCAGATGAACATGAGGTAAAGAGATGGTGTTGGGTGGTAATAGAGGGCAGAACTGTTATGATTTGGGTGAGAAATGTTCCCTAAAGGTTCATGGTTTTGAACAGTTGGTTCCCAGCTGGTTGCATGTTTGGGAATGCTGTGGAATCTTTAGGAGGTATAGCCTCCTTGGAGGAAGTAGGTCACTGGGGACAGGCCTTGAGGTTCTATAATACAGCTCTACTTCCTGTTCAACCTCCAATTCTTGGATGCAGTTGTCTGAAGAAGCATCTGTAGCTGTGACTTCTTCACCACGATAGACTATATACCCTTTAACTATAAGCTGAAATAAACCCCTTGTTCTAGAAGTTAACTTTGTCAGGCTATTTTATCACAGCAAAAGTAAAGTAACTATGATAGGGTGTTCTCTGGTTGAGAATGTTCTATCCCAGATGACAAATAAGCCCTGAAAGACACCACATCAATAGCATTTCCAGAACTAAGATGTGAGCATTTGACACAGCTGGCCATCTTACTGACCTTTACTAAAAAGATAAGCCCAAATTAGGAGAAACGTGCCATCAAGACCTAGTACCCTGTCTGACTAACTTTCAAGGGCATCTTGATATGGAGACTGGGAAAGACCTCAGTGTAAGAGTTTATATACAGATGCTGTATCAGTGAACACAGTCTCTGGCAAAGATGGACCCACACCTTTGAGCTCTGTGACCTCAGTAGAGGCTGAAGGACTCAGCTTGACCCCCATATCCAGAACAGAGTTGTGGCTGTTAGAACATTCAGGTCTGGAGCACATACACTCTTTGGCTGGACCTGTGGATCCGCCAGAGGACAGAACTAACAACACCCTGGAATCATTCCCAGAGACACATTTCTCTAGGAGCCAAGAAGAAATACAAGTGGACCGTTTTGAACTTATTAATAATTGTCACATTCCTGTCACAGCCATGGGGAAGTCACTTTGGGGGAGGGTTGAAGCTCCAGGCTCTCTGTAATGAGTCAGTATGTCAAGATGGTTCAGGGCTGTGATTTTCCTTCACAGAAGAGCTGCCCTTCACAAGACTGGGACATGGGGATGTCAAACAAATGTGGGTTCTAGGGCTCCAGAATCCCATTGAAGAGGGCATGGAACCTTTATGGGAAATTCTTTCTCCATCATTCGTATGATAGGAAAAACCACATAGGTATGAGTCAAATGCCCTGTTCTCATAGTAGCATCTGAAGACACTAAGATGTTGATTTTGACTTCATCCTTATTTTGTGGGGTAAGGGAGAAAGCAGAGTAGAACTATAATCAATACAATAACGTAAAGTCAAGATGACCTATTTACAAAGTATAGGTTCCCCAGGAAGTTCACTAGCTAGCTCTGAGATGAAGGTTAGCATGCAGGTTTTGCATTTTCATGTATGTAAAGTGTTTTTCTTAGGATTACTATGGCTGTGGTGAAACACCTTGTCCCAAAGCAAATTTTGAATGAAGGCATTTCTTTGGCTTATAATTCTATATCACTGTTCATTATTGGAGGAATACAGGATAGCAACTGTATTCCTCCAAACGGAGCAGAAACCTGGAGACAGGAGCTGATGCTGAGACCATAAAGGAAAGCTGCTTATTCCTCATGGCCTGCTCAACCTGCTTTTATATAGACCCCAGGACCACTAGCCCAGGGGTGGCATTACCCACAATGGGCTAGACCATCCCACAGCAGTTACTAATTAAGAAACCATCCCACATGATTACATACAGCCCAATCTTGTGGAAGCATTTTCTCAATTGAGATTCTGTCCTCTCTGATACCCATAGCTTGTGTTAAGTTGACATAAAATTCACTAACACATAAGGATATTCATGTACTTGTATGCATATACATATGGAAACCAGAAGACAGCCTTACATGTGTGTATACATGTGTGTAGCCATAGAGGCTAGAAGAGGCATTGGATCCCCTGAATCTGGAGCTACAGGGGGTTATGGCTGTCCAATTTGGGTACTGGAAACCAAGCCTGGGGCTTCAGGGAAGAGCAGCAAGTGCTCTTAGCCACGGAGCTATCTATATCTTCAACCCAAGCCCAATAGGTTCTTTCATTTGAATTCATGTCCTTGTGCTAACACAGCAAACACTTCTCTTACTGAGCCATCTTCCTGACCCTAGCATACAGGTTTGGGTAATAGGTAATTCTTGGACCTGACAGCTACAGGAGAGGAAAGAACCAGAACTGCAAAGAGGGAGATGGTTGAACTGTGATGGAGTCCCAGGAAAAGTCCTCCAAGACCTCAGAAGAGCGTGGGTGTTAGGCTGGCCTTCTAGTATTATCTTGAGTTCAGCAGGGGCCCATAGCATTTCAAATCATTGGTTCAACCAGTCATTCACTGAAGGATTTCTATGTAAAGAGGCATGGTTTGAGTAGCTTTAGTCAACCCAAAGAAGGCTGACAGCTGAGGGCACCTGTTAGGAGCACTCACAATATCAGGGGAGGTGTCCTTTATTTTTGTAGAGAGATTTACGGACATAACCACTGCCAAAGTAGTTCTCAACTTCAGACGTGATTCATATATATTTAGCATCTCATCAGCACCTGCTGCACTGGGAAGCAATCCAGCTTCCTCCTCCACCCTCCGTAACACACTGTCTAGAATGAGCCCCTGATGCCAAAGGGGGAATCGGGATATATCACTTCTTACCATCTGAGAGACACTGACTGAGCAATCTATGTGTGGGAGTTCAATGAGACAACAAATCAGGCATTTGATTTTTAATGTTTGATAGAAGAAAGCCATCAACTATGTGCTGTGATAATCAGGTCAAAAACTGTCCTAGAACATCAGTGCTAGCAATTGAGGGCCATTTTCCTCAGCTCATCATGAACTGTAGGAGAGAATGTACGAATAGTACTCTTAAGGCAAAAATTATATCAAGACCCTAAATCAGATCTTAAGACAAAATAGGGACCATACTATCCCAACAGGACAAATCCACTCCTGATCCAACATCCTTGGGATGAAACTTGAAGAGTTTTTATATGGTAGGAAATAATGACATCGTGCCCAGATATTTGTACTGAGCTTTGTATATCTCAAATATCAAGACTCTCCTAATCCCTCAGTATTTATTAGAGTCATCTAGGAAAAAGACCCCACCCTATTCTTTTGATAGGATTATTTGGTTTCTCTATTTATTCATTTGTAATGAGGAGGAGACACTTGGTGAGTCTGTTCTGTTCCTCCATCAGATTCCTTTATGCATAAGTTATTTGAGGATGAGATTTATACTCCAAGAATAATGAGGGGAAACATGAGTGGGAGAAATAATTTAAAAGCAGGTCATATTATAGTAAAGATCAGATACACACCCAAAGCCTTGAGAACCCTGGACTTACTCAGCTCACTTTGAAAGCTGTGTCAAAGGATAATTCAATCCCAGGAGTGACTTCTCCAGTGAAACCTATCCTGCACTATAATATTCCTTTTTATGCTTAATTATGTGTACATATGCATGTGGGGACCTGGGGGAGATATGTGCATCTGAGTGTGATTCCTTGCCTGAGGAAGCCAGGGGAGGAGTGGGTCAGATACCCTGCAGCTGAAGTCACAGGTGGTTGTGGAAACTCCCAGTGTGGGCTCTAGAAAGTGAATGCCCCTCCTCTGAAGAAGCAGTATGTGTGCTTAACTGCCTAGCCATCACCCCAGCTCATTTGTAAAAACAAAAATTCTATTTGCTTTATATGTGTAAGTGCTTATAAACCTACAAGCATTTATAGGCACTGTATGCACCTCTGATTCCCATGAAGGTCAGAAGAGGGCATTGCATTCCCTGGAAGTGGAGTTCTAGATATTTGTGTGCCACTGTGTGGGTGCTGGGAATTAGTCTCTCATCCTCTGTAAGATTGGTAAGTGCTCTTATGACTGAGTACCTCTCCCACCCAACCTAAACTAGGTTGATTCATTCACATCTTCAAACAGTTCAGAAAAATTAAAGGAAGCTAAGCTTGAGGTATATATATATATATATATATATATATATATATATATATATGTCACAGGCAGAACTTCTGATGGAACCTAGTGGCACTAAGCCAACCAAATAATTTGATGACTAGAGTTATAAACAGAAATATAATTTGCTAATGGTTTGTGTCTGAGACTAGACCTTACTTCTTTTACCTGGTCTTTAATCTATGACATGAGGGAAACAAGACTGGAGCAACATATCTGAACTTCATTTTGAAATCTGTCAGGAGTATCTGAATGGATGTATATACTGAGACCAGTCTCTGGATAACCTGTTGGGCCAGTCTTCAGAGCCAAGCACAGTTTACATTGTGCTTGTTGTTTTCCCAAATGACTGTCCTATAACTACAACACACTGATATGATCTATGAATAATAACCTGACCTAAGAAAAACAGCTCTACTGCTTTTAACTAGAATCCCCTGGACCCCAACCCTATGCCTCTAGTGTGCTTTCTGAGCTCCATGCTTGCGTGCTAAACAGATCTGCCCACTGTCTCCAAAGGCAAAACTGAAGCTATCACCATACTGAACACCTGACTTCTTTACCTTCGGTGGTTCTTTGTGTATGTGTGTGTATGTATTGTATATGGAAAGGGTGTAAATGTCCACAGAGCTCCTCTGAAGGTTAGCAAACAACCTTGGGTAATAGTCCTCACCTTCCTTACCTTGTTTGAGACAAGGTCTTATCTTTTGCCATAAGCCAGGCCTTCAAGCTTCTTGGAACTCTTATGTGTCTGTTATTCACCTCAACAAAAGAATATAGTAATTAAAATCAGAACTCCCATAGGTGTGGTGTTGTATACCTTTATCCCCAGTGGTAAAAGGTAGATCTCTGTGAGCTCCAGGCCTAACCTGGTCTTGAGTTCCAGTGAGTTCCAGGATAGCCAGACCTACATAATAGAAAGACTTTGTCACAAAACAGTAAACAACTACTTCTACCACCAACAAAACCTAGGTAGGTCACTCCCACACCTAGCTTTTCATGGGTTTTAGGGATTTGAACTCTGGTATTCAAGCTTGTGCTTTGCCCACTGAGCTAGCTCCCTAGGTACACTCATTATTTTTAATAAACCATAACTGTCCTATGGTAGATGCTGGGGTGACCATATAGACTAATGAGGAAACTGGTAAAAAATGTAGTGCAGTCCTTACTTCAATGACTAGATAAAGTAGAAATCCAACTTCCAAAATAAGGACAGGGAGATTTGGAGCTACTGTCACTGTTTAGTTCATTAGGAATCCAACTGGCCTCACACCAGTCACATGACCTGACATCACACTACCTAAATTACAGCATTTGGAAAGTAAGAGCAGATCACTTTCCTGTGCTCCACACTCTCAGATCATAATTCAGTTTGGTTCTTGGTGCTACATTTCCATGTGAAAATAGACGCACCTATATTTAGAAGAGAGAAAAGAAGGCTGAAGGGACTCAGATCCACTATTTGGCAGTGTTTTTGGGGACTGGGAAACTTGCCTATGCAGAGGAGGGCTCTGGGGATAGGGGTCACAGAACGGATGTCATGGCTGCCTACATTTGGCTTTGGCTAAAGGATGTCCTACAGAGCACTGGTCCCAAACTACTCCACAGACCCTAGCTGGACCAGTCAGATAAGAAAACCCTGAGAAGACTTCCCAGTCTTGACTCTCATCCCAAGCAGGCCCTGGTATACTACTTATACTTTAAAGGTCCCTTCGATAATTCTGACACACATATTGGAACCCATGTAGAGGAGAATTCAGGAGCTGTAAGCAGGCAGCCAAGAACCAATGGGTAGGAGCAAACAGATACATTTTAACTCAGCTATCCAGAGAAGCAATTGGTGTTCTTAGGAGGAAATGGCAAGTCATTAAGTGTAAAGAGAAGGCCAGGGTGACATTTGTAAGCATGAGATTGAGAGCCTTGACCAAGATAGGCAGTCATAATTTATAGTCTAACATTCTACATACTTGTGGAAGACAATGAAGATTTACACAGGCAAAGCCTTTGCAGGTACTTTAAGATTGTCTAGGGTACAAATATCAGTCAATAGCAGAGGCTGCTTGTACCCTAGTCCTCTTTTAGTGCATGTTGAACAGATTTCCATCTGCACCTCTTTTGAGGGAGTGTGTATATAAATATGTGTGAGAGTTGTGTACAGAAGTGTGTGTGTGGGGGTGGGGTGGGGGGGGGTGTGCACACGTGTGTGTGCATGCAGGCTAGAGGACAACACTGAGTGCTTTGTTTTCTTCTTGAGACAAGGTCTCTCTTGACTCAGAACTCACCAAGTAGAATAGGCTGGCTAGTCAAAGAACATCAGAGATCTGCCTGTCCCTGTGTCCCAAGAACTGGGATTACAAGGACTCCACCACACCAAGAATATTTTATTTTATTTTATTTTATTTTATTTTTTGATTTGATATTATCTTATTTACATTTCAAATGTTTTCCCCTTTCCAGGTGTCCCCTTTGAAACCCCCCTATCCCATTCCCCACCCTATCCTTTCTTATGAGACTGTTCCCTTACCCACCTACTCCTGTCCTCCTGCCCCAGCATTCCCCTACACTGGGGCCTTGAACACCCTCAGGCTCAAGGGCCTCTCCTCCTACTGATGACCAACAAGGCCATACTCTGCCACATATGTGGCCAGCGCCATGAGTCGCTCCATGTGTATTCTTTGGTTGTTCATAAAAGAAATAAAGAAAGAAATCAAAGACTTTTTAGAATTTAATGAAAATGAAGACACAACAGACTCAAATCTATGGGACACAATGAAAGCAGTTCTAAGAGGAATACTCATAGTCCTGAGTGCCTCCAAAAAGAAAATGGAGAGAGCATACACTAGCAGCTTAATGACACACCTGAAAGCCCTGGAGCAAAAAGAAGCAAATTCACCCAGGAGGAGAAGGAGGCAGGAAATCATCAAACTCAGGGCTGAAATCAATCAAGTAGAAACTAAGAGAACCATACAAAGAATCAACAAAAACAGGAGCTGGTTCTTTGAGAAAATCAACAAGATAGATAAACCCTTAGCCAGACTAACCAAAGGGCACAGAGACAGTATCCAGATTAACAAAATTAGAAATGAAAAGAAAAATATAACAACAGAAACTGAGGAAATTCAGAATTGCTCTTTCTAACCCTATGAAGAATTGAGTTGGAGTTTTGATGGGGATTTCGCTGAATATGTAGATTTCTTTCAGAAAGATGGTCATTTTTAATATATTAATCTTGCCAATCCACAAGCCTGGGAGATCTTCACATCTTCTGAGGTCTTCTTTGATTTCTTTCTTCAGAGACTTGAAGTTCTATCATACTGATCATTCACTTGTTTCATTAGAGTCACACCAAGATACTTTATATTGTTTGTGACTATTGTGAAGGGTGTCATTTTCCTAATTTATTTCTTAGCCTGCTTATCCTTTGAGTATAGGAAGGCTACTGATTTGTTTGAGTTAATTTTATATCTGGCCATTTTGCTGGAGTTATTTATCAGCTGTAGAAGTTTTCTGTTGGCGTTTTTGGGGTCACTTAAGTATACTATCATATTATCTGCAAATAGTGATATTTTGACTTCTTCCTTTCCAATTTGTATCTTTTTTACCTCCTTTTCTTGTCTAATTGCTCTAGATAAAACTTCAAGTACTATATTGCATAGAAAGAGGGAAGCCTTTTCTAGTCCCTTATTTTAGTGGGATTGCTTCAAATTTCTTTCCACTTAGTTTGATGTTGGCTACTGGTTTTTTGTATATTGCTTTTACTATGTTTAGGTATAGGCCTTGAATTCCTGATCTTTCCAAGACTATTATCATGAAGGAGTGTTGGAGTTTGTCAAATGCTTTCTCAGCATCTAATGAAATGATCATGTGGTTTTTTTTTTTCTTTGAGTTTGTTGAGTGTGTAGTGGATTACATTGATGGATGTCCATATATTGAACCATCCCTACATTCCTGGGATGAAGTCTATTTGATCGTGGAGAATGATTGTTTTGATGTGTTCTTAGATTCAGTTTGTAAGAATTTTATTGAGTATTTTTGCATCGATATTCATGAGGAAAATTGTTCTGAAGTTCTCTTTGTTGGGTCTTTGTGAGGTTTTGGTATCAGGGTAACTGTGGCTTCATAGAATGAACTAGATAGTGTCCCTTCTGTTTCTATTTAGTGGAATAGTTTGAAGAGTATTGGTACTAGGTCTTCTTTGAAGGTCTGATAGAATTCTGCACTAAACCCATCTGGTCCTGGGCTTTTTTTTTTTTTTTTTTTTTTTTTTTTTTTTTTTTTTGGTTGAGAGACTTTTAATGACTGCTTCTATTTCTTTAGGGGTTATGGGATGGCTTAGATGGTTTTTCTGATCCTGTTACAACTTTGGTACCTAGTATCTGTCTTAAAAAATGTATACTTTGTCTAGATTTTCCAGTTTTGTTGAATATAGGCTTTTGTAGTAGGATCTGATGATTTTTTTTTAATTTCCTAAGTTTCTGTTGTTATATCTACCTTTTCATTTCTGATTTTGTTAATTTGGATACTGTCTCTGTGCCCTCTGGTTAATCTGAGTAAGGGTTTATCTATCTTGTTGATTTTCTCACAGAAACAGTTCCTGATTTTGTTTATTCTTTATATACTATCATATTATCTGCAAATAGTGATATTTTGACTTCTTCCTTTCCAATTTGTTTCCTTTTTGTTTCTATTTGGTTGATTTCCAATTTGTTTCCTTTTTGTTTCTATTTGGTTGATTTCAGCCCTGAGTTTGATTATTTCCTGCTATCTTCTCCTCATTGGTGTATTTGCTTCTTTTTGTTCTAGAACTTTCAGGTGTGATGTCAAGCTACTAGTGTATACTCTCTCCAGTTTCTTTTTGGAGGCACTCAGAACTATGAATTTTCCTCATAGTACTTCTTTCATTGTGTCCCATAAGTTTGAGTATATTGTACTTACATTTTCATTAAATTCTAAAAAGTCTTTCATTCTTTATTTCTTCCTTGACCAAGTTATCTTTGAGTAGAGCATTGTTCAGCTTCCATGTGTATGTGGGCTTTCTGTTGTTTTTGTTGCTATAGAAGACCAGCTTTAAGCCATAGTGATCTGATAGGAGGCATGGGATTATTTCAATATTCTTATATCTGTTGGGGGTCTGCTTTGTGACCAATTATATCGTCAGTTTTGGAAAAGGTACCATGAGGTGCTGAGAAGAAAGTATATTCATTTGATTTTGGATGTTCTATAGTCATCTGTTAAATCCATTTGATCCATAACTTCTGTTAGTTTTACCTGTCTCTGTTTAGTTTGTGTTTTCTAGATCTGTCCATTGATGAGAGTCTCCCAATATTGAAGTCTCCCAATATTATTGTGTGAGGTGCAATGTACTTTAGGCTTTAATAAAGTTTCTTTTTTGAATATGGTTGCCCTTGCATTTGGAGCATAAATGTTCAGAATTGAGAGTTCTTGGTACATTTTTCCTTCCTTACCTTTTTTGATGACTTTTGGTTGAAATTCAATTTTATCCTATATTAGAATGGCTACTCCAGCTTGTTTCTTGGGACCATTTGTTTGGAAAATTGTTTTCCAGCCCTTCACATTGAGGTAGTGTTTGTCTTTGACACTGAGGTGCATTTTTCTACAGGCAGCAAAATGTTGGATCCTGTTTATGGATCCAGTCTGTTAGTCTGTCATTTTATTGGGAATTGAGTCCATCGATGTTAAGAGATATTAGGAAACAGTGATTGTTGCTTCCTGTTATATTTGATGTTTTTTTTATGTCTATATGACTATCTTCTTTTGGGTTTATCATACTTTCTTGTCTAGGGTATAGTTACCCTCCTTGTGTTGGCATTTTCCATCTAATATCCTTTGTAGGGCTGTATTTGTGGAAAGATAGTGTATAAATTTGGTTTTGTTATGGAATATCTTGGTTTCTTTGTCTATGGTAATTGAGAATTTTGCTGGGTATAGTAGCCTGGGCTGGCATTCGTGTTCTCTTAGGGTCTGTATGAAATCTGCCCAGGATCGTCTAACTTTCATAGTCTATGGTAAGAAGTCTGGTATAATTCTGATAGGTCTGCCTTTATATGTTACTTGACCTTATTGCTTTGAATATTCTTTATTTTGTGCATTTGGTGTTTTGACTATTATATGACAGGAGGAATTTCTTTTCTGGCCCAATCTATTTGGAGTTCTGTAGTCTTCTTATATGTTCATGGGCATCTCTTTCTTTAGGTTATGGAAGTTTTCAATTTTGTTGAAGATATTTACTGGCCCTTTAAGTTGGGAATCTTCACTCCCTTCTATACCTATATATGCTTAGGTTTGGTTTTCTGGATTTCCCGGATGTTTTGAATTAGGAGCATTTTGCATTTTCTTTGACTGTTGTGTTAATGTTTTCTATGGTATCTTCTGTACCTGATATTCTCTCTTCTATCTCTTGTATTCTGTTGGTGATGCTTCCATCTATAACTCCTGATCTCTTTAATAGGTTTTCTAGCTCCAGGGTTGTCTCCCTTTATTATTTCTTTATTGTTTGTAGTTCCATTTTTGGATCCTAGATGGTTTTATTCAGTTCCTTCACCTTTTCTGGTTGTGATTTCCTGTAATTTTTTAAGGGATTTTGTGTTTCCTCTTTAAGGTCTTCTACCTGTTTACCTTGTATTTTTTTAAGGGAGTTATTTACATCCTTCTTAAAGTCATCTATCATCATCATGAGATGTGATTTTAAATCAGAGTCTTGCTTTTGTGTTGTTTTGGGGTAACCAGGGCTCACTGTGGTGGGAGAACTGGGTTCTGATGATGCCAAGTATCCTTGGTTTCTGTTGCTTGTGTTCTTGCCCTTGCCTTTCACCATCTCGTTATCTCTGGTCTTAGCTGGTCTTGCTGTCTCTGGCTGTGGCTTGTCCCTCCTGTAAGTCTCTGTGTCAGCACTCCTGGGAGACCAGTTCTCTCCAGGAGGAATTTAAGTGTGGTACAGGTTCAACTCTGGGGTGCAGACAAAAACCAGAAGGATCCTATCCCCAGCTGTTCCTTGGTTCCTGTGTCCTGAAGGCTCTGGAAAGGTCCCTCTTGGGCCAGGAATTTGAAGAGATGTGGTGGTCTTACTTGTGCTCACAGGTATGTTGGCATTCCTGGGAGGCCAGCTCTCTCCTGGCAGTATTTGTATATGTAGTTTTGTGGCCCAGGATCAGCTCTGGCTATAGAGGGAAACCAGAAGATTCCTGTACTGGGCCACTGCTTGGTTACTGTGTCCTGAGGGTTCCAGGTGGTTCCTTCTGAGCAGCAGTGGTGGTCTTACCTGCACTCATGGGCTTGTCTGCACTCCCGGGAGGCTAGCTCACTCCTGGCACTATTTGGGTATACCAAGAATATTTTTAAGATGCGTTCTGGGGATTGAAGTCAGGTGCTCCCACTTACATGGCAGGCACTCTATAGAGTGCTCTACCTCCCAAGCTTCTACATGTATCTTTTCATAAAGAACTCTGAACTTCAGAGTCCCCTCTGCCTATACACAGATCAGGTACACATGCAAGGGGCTGGCCAGTTTCTGGATCCCAGGACTCTGTCCCAAATGACCAGCAGGTGTTGATGTATAACTCACCTCCCCAGCCCTCGGGTAGAAGACTCTTAGGATCACATTCCTGTTCCATCGTCTCCAGCTGAGTCGAAGACTCTAGCAGCAATGCCACTGGCTGCTTTGCCTTCTCTCTTTTCTCTACTCACCTTCTCCTGGGATTACCTTACAATTAAATTACTTGTGCTCAAATTCTTGTCTTTGGGTTTGTGTCTAGGGGAACCCAAAATAACTCGCCAACCAATTATTGCCAGCTAGGCAGCAAATAATTCCCCACTAACTCAAAGTTTCCAAAGTGGAAATCAGAATTGAAAAGACATCTAATTAAAAAATTTGAGAAGATTTGGCAATTTGACGTCTCTTAGAGTCTGGGTGATACTGGTAGCTATGACTGCATTAGAGCATCTGGCTGCCCTCAGCATCCACCCAATTGCTGAGGGTTGTTTATTGATCTCAGCTGCTCCGGCTTCTTTCATTGGACTTTGTACACTTATCCTCCTTGCTATGCATTGCACTCACTTCTAATTCTTTCAGAATACCTTGTTTCAGACCTCTGAGACTGAGTTATTTCCCATCTTTGTAGAATTTTCTATTCATCATTTGAAACACATGAAAGCTGGCTCTTCTTCCAAAAACCTTTATGTTTCATTACATTGAACTGGTGGAGTCAAATAATTCTTTGATTATATCTGCATCCTAGTGTCAAATGGCACACTGCTGGTTCTATATCAACATAGAAGTGAAACTGGAAGGCACAATGGACTTCCACCCTGGTTCACTAATACCCATTGCAGAGGGCATCTCAGAGCAGGGTGGGTTTTAACAATTTACTTGTATTCCACAACTAGTTGGGTTAGGATGTAATCAAATATGTGTAACTCTAACTTCATGAGATTTGATACTCCCTTTTTGCCTTCATAGATTAACACATATGCACATGAGATTGCACAGATTCCTGCTCACGTATGCATGAACACACACACACACACACACACACACACACACACACACACGTGTACACATGCACTTGAGGGAAAAAAAGCAAAATGCATTTGTTGCCATCTGCATGAAGAAGAGCTAGATACATCAAAAGAACTGTTCAGGAGAGGGGTCAGATACAAGATTGATAGATTGATATACAAACAACTATTTTTTGAATAAACTTTTTAAAAAATATTTTTATTTTCTATGTTTACATTCCAAATGATCTCCCCTTTACTGGATCCCCCCTCCCCATATGTCCCAACAGCTTTTAACCACAACCCACTTGGAAAAAATTTTCATCTTTAATAGCTATGAACATATAACATATCTGCAAGCAGCCATTTGAGAGCTGTGACACACGTGGAGGAAAGGAATATGCTTTGGCAGGTGGTATGTAAGATGAGTGAAGTGAGCAGGAAGATGGATGGGCTGATGAGGCCATTTGAGAAACACATACCAGAGGCCTTAATGCAATCTCAATAAAGATTTAGGGACCCCTTTTCAGTGTAAAGATCCGGACTCTGTTGAAACAGGAGCTAGAAGAGAATAACCAGCTTAGAGACTGGCGCAGAGGAGACGCTACATACGCATACACTCAGATCAATTACGCCCTCTTTTTAGTGTCTATAATTAAACACAGTTAATAATCACTGTGCTATTTGGGGGTATTTTTTTAAGTTGACCTCTGTGTGTATATGTGTCTCTCTGAGTCTTTCTCTCTGTGTTTATCTATGCAAGAATGTTGGTGTGATTGTATTCATGTATGTGTACACGCGAGCATGTAAAGGTCAGAAGACCCCAGGTATCATCTACCCTTTTTTGTTTCTCACTAGCCAGAAGCTCATGGAGCAGGTCAGACTAACTAGGATGCTCCTGACTCCACATGCCTAGCATGAGAACCCAAGCATGTGTTAAAACACGTGGCTTTAAAAGAATAAAACGTGGGTATTTGAGATTTAATTCATGTCCTTGTGATTACAAGGTAAACAGTTTGCTAACTGAGCTATCCCCACAACCCTCTTTATAACACAAAATCTGAATTTTAATGTGTCTTGTTGGATCTTTCATTGTTTCATCCCAAGTAGGTTGCAAAGTGAAGGATTAGGTTTTTGTGTCTTTCAACATAAGATCAAATGTGCACTAGTCATCCACAGAGTCATCAGACTACAAGGCTATCAGTAAGTCATTACTACAAGGGGAAAAATGGCATTACTCACCACTGGGGAAGTTAAATTTGGGTGTTACCAAAACAGAGTGACATCTGCATGCCATGCACAGTCACAGCACTGGTGTGAGCACCTGTCAATCAAAGCAGCCATGACTGCATTGGTTGACTGAGACACTCCTGCCCCATTCCTAAAACATCCAGGATTGGTTAATGGAGAACCAAAGCCATCAGCTCAGTCACTCATTCAGGTGAGGCGTCTCACAAAATAGGGGTGACTAGTTTGAAGAAATACATGACAGCTTTGTTCAGTCCATGACCTACAAACCCAAAAGGCTATATGAATTTCCCCAAATATGCAAGCATAAAATATTGTAGAAGGCTGCTGTGAGTGGGCCCGGCAGATCCTCAAAGTAAAGAGACAGCACATTACTCACTTGATATTTTGAGCATATTTTATGTGCTTACATTTGTTTAAAAAAGAAAAAAAAAACCCTGTCGAAGTTGAGGAGGAGAGACTGTTAGTTGAAAAGTCGATGAAGAAGCCTAAGTATGAAGTCAGTGTGTGCAGCTTCCAAGAACAGTGAGTAAGCAAACCACATCTTGACTTCAACTGGGTGCCGGTTCCACGGAAATATATGCAGGGTATTAATGCTATACTTGTGTTTACTTTCACAACCGCCAGGCCTGTGTGAAAATCAGCTTCGCAGCCAAACAGAGTGATAAAAATGACAACTCCAGGAACACAGAAGCCACTTTGCAAGTTCTGCCTTCATTTTTTGTGTAATCTCCGGAAAGGGGGGGGAGAAAAACTCTTCTATTCATCCACACCATCTCTCTCATTTCTGAAGACCCTGCATTCAGCAGAGATATACAATTCAAGCCACACAAAAAAAATGTCACTTGTGCTTCAGGTACTGCTAAGAGGTAGGTGGATGCTGTCCTTAGTTAGAACCCACTGTGTGTCAGAGCAGAGTCAACCCAGTGCTAGAGACAGAGACAGAGAGAGACAGAGAGACAAAGAGACGGACAGAGAGAGAGAGGCACACACACACACATACACACACACATATACACAGAGAGGGGGGGGTGAAGGGAGGGAGGGCAGAGAGACAGAGAGACTCAGAAGGAATTCTGCTTCCCTGCGGCTGGGAAGAAGGTCTGCATCCTCTGTGTCACCTCTCTCTCATAAATTTCCAGCAGGCTACAGCACAACTGTTCAAGGCCTGTACTTTAACCAGGCCGAAATATATTTGAAAAGAAAATTCACAAGTCTCACAAATTAAATGGGAACTCAAGATAATAAAAGAAAATCTGTTAAAAGTCCATGATGTGGGCTCAGGACACAGCTCAGTTCATAGGATGCTTGCCCAACACACACAAAGCCCTGGGATTGATACCCAGCACCAGGTAAACCAGGCATGGTTGTATATGCTGCTAATCCCAGCACCCAGATGGGAAGCAGGAGTCTCAAAAATTTAATGCTATCACTGCATACATAGCAAATCAGAAGAGACTGTGCTGTAATGAACCATTCTAAGAGACTTTAGGAGACAATGTCCGGTTAAATGGGGACACTTGCATGTATGGCCTGCTTTGCAATGTGGTGCTAACACAGAGAGCTGTGTATTCCAGTGACTATTGTGTGATCCTCTGAAGTTTGGGGGTTCTTGCCTGAAAAATGGGTCTAATACTATATGCTTTGAAGACTGAGTCACATAATAAAAGTAGAACAGTAGCTGGTATATAATAAAGACTGGGAAGGATTTTAGTTCCAGATAGGCTGTCTGGCCATAGACAAAAGAAGGATAGGGAACAGTTCTGAGTATGCATGGTAGAACAATGCTAACGTCTAAAGCCACTTCCCACTGCTGCTCCAGTTTGAATGTGAAATGCCCTCCCACACACCTCTAAAGGCTCATGGGGTTGAACACCAGATTATCAGCTGGTTGTACTGTTTGGGAAAACTGTGGAACCTTTAAGAGGTTCCACCTTGCTGGAGAAAATAGCTCACTGGAGGTTGGCCTTGTGTTTGTATAACCTGTTTATTCTCTGATCTTTGAATATGAACTCAATACAACTTCCCACTTCTGCCACCAGGCTTTCCAGGTAAGATGGACAAGATGGTTGAACTAAAAACCAAAATAAACCCTTCTTTCCTTAAGTTGCTACTTGTTGAATCATAGCAATCAGGAAAAAATGGATCTTGGCAACATCCATTTGACCTTCCTTTTAGAATCTAACCCAAAATAAAACACTTTTTTTTTCCTTATTGGTCAATGAATACATTTTGTGGTCAATAAAGTACCATCAGAAACCTATCCTAAATAGTCAGATACCCCTAGCTGAAAAAGCTAAATACCCACTCTACTTAGAAGGGCCTGAAATTTCATGAAAATGGATTTAAGAGATGATCTGACATTCAAAAGAGTTGTCTCCCTAACTGTAAGAAGTTTTCAATACATGACAACTGGAGCCAATGGAAATGTTCAGGATAGTGTAGACAGCCCTCTCCAGCACTCCCCAAACTTATAGCAGATTATTATACCCCTAGATTCATTTTCTGTTATTTTACCTTTCTATTTCTTCAGCACAAACAATAAAATGTTGAGATGTGTCCCATTAATTGATCACCTTGACACTGTACAGCCATAGCCAATGAGTTGAAAATGACTCTACCCAAGGAACGCTCTACCAAAATAACAGGCAAAAAAGGGGCCGTTTCACGGCCATCCACAATGACTCCCAAATTTCACATTTCTACCTTTGATCTGGCAATTACAGCTACAGACTAAAGATTTTCAAGTAATTTCTGCCATTCCAGGTGCAGGCAGAACTGTTTAATGGGTGTTTGCAGGTTAGGAAGGAGTTTATGGGACTCCTCTATGGCCTCCCAAAACCCAGCTGCAAAATCTAGAGGCCCTTGCAAAACAGTTTCTCACTTAACAGTATAGAATCAGAAAGCCACTTAGAGAAGCTAAAATTGAACTGTTGAGTAGAAGGTCTTAGAGGAGGGAGGAAAGAGCCAGCCCCAATATTCTCAGTCAATGTTTCCAGAGGACATCTTTAGCCAGAGCACCAGATTGCCAGAAAATGATGAGCCTTTGCCTTCCAGGCAAGACTTGCCACACTTTCTCTTTTCATACACCATGGGCTGGGAGGCACGTCATAGAATCTACAAGCAACTTAAAAGTCAATTTTTATAATTGCTTTTGCACGGAATGGCCCACTTTCCCCCTAGAGCTTGGGGATTTCATCATATTAAGGAAAGACTCTGAAAGAGGCACATTCTATCCAGCAACCAGATACATCTTCAGGCAATGTCTGCAAGAGAAGAGGGGCTCTCAGACCAGCATACAACTCCCCAACACTCACTAATAAGACCTTGCAGGTCACCTTCAAGGAATACATAAAAACTGTCTGACTTGTTAATCAGGGGGTACAATTCTCAATACACAGAAAACACATGGATGCCAATGTCCCACACTCGTAACTGTTCCTGTTTTTATAAAACAAAGGTGGGACCAGGGCAAACCTGCCTCTGACTTACCCAACCAGCCAGCCCCGTCCAGCCTCATACTCACTGGGATGGTGGTAACTGACCTCTTCAGCCCATTCGTCTACATAGGAGACTCTTATTACTTGGTTAACCCTTCACGTCAAGACCAGAACTACCTAAGAGGCAGGTGTAGCATTTGAATCCATGGGGTAAAGGTTATTCTATCCACATGTGATAAAACCCAGAAGGATTTAGTGAGCTGGCAGACTCTATTCTTCCCTTCCACTCTTCCCTTGCCACTCGTCTCCTCCACCTCAGTAATCTTGCACCAGCCATTTGGAACTTCTGCTTTTGGGAGGTTCTGGATTCTTTAACACTTATAGTCCTCAAGGGTTGCACTGTCCTGATTTCTGCACAGAAAAAAATGTTATTCATTTTGGAGCAACCACCTCCTCTCTGAAGCTTCTCCTATGACCTTTAGACCTAGACCAGTTTCTTCTTCCCAGGCATTTGCATACCCATTTCTTTGAAGGCAGCCATAAGAGGGATAAGTTCTATAAAGACAAGAGATGGGGGGGGTCCCAATTACGGGTAATCATTTTGCTTTCCCCTGATACATACCAAACATTTGATACATAGCCAGTAAGAGGGCACATGAGAGCAGGGTCCCTCCCTAGGTGTGGATGGCCATTTGTCTCACTGTCCACATCTTTTGATCCTACTCAATCCCCATCGTGGTTGCACACACACACGCATGTGCCACCAATAGAAACATTGGTGGCTGACAGCCAGATTTAAAGTGCCGATTATCAGTGAATACCAAGACTTAGATGCAAAAGTACCTCTCCTCTGAGTCCTCTAGAATGGAACTACACAAGTACAGGAATTTGTGTACAAACCACTGATAAATTTGGCAGCAAGTGCCCAACAAGTGTGGCTGTGGGAAGACTGGGTGAGGGTCAGCAGCCACCTGTGAGGTATCGATTCCATCCTGGCTGAGGCAGAGCTTCTCAAGTCAAGTAGAGTTAAGTCAATGATCCCTTCATCTCTGCAAAGGTGTTGACTGCTCCTTAATCTCAAAGAATAGTTGGTCCTTTCTCTAGAAATATTTACCTTGGCAGGCAGCCTATTTGTGAAGAGCCCCACTCTGTCACCCTTTCCCTGTAGCAGCTTGATCCTTATTGTTAAGTTCCTTATACTTACACCTTGTTTGCCTATCTGGGCGGGCATCAATTTGGATCCATCATTTTTTGTTAGACCTCATAGTGGGCAGTTATGTGCCAATCACAGCAGGTGTCTAAGAGTTCTTGTTAAACCTAGATATTGAGAACTTCCAAGCATGGTGGTGGTGGTGGTGGTATTAAGTGTGTGTGTGTGTGTGTGTGTGTGTACAGGTGTGGCATGTTAACAGCATCTGAATTACTCGTAAGTTGTCATGCTGAGGAGAATACATATTGGAATCATCTAAGAGTAAAAATATAAAGCCTCTGGTGTAAGGTTTCAAAGGAAAACAGAATTGGAACACAGGGGTACAGGGAGAAACTGATGGATAGGAGTAGGAGGAATGAAGTGTATGCTTGAGAGCAGTGAAGGGACCTATATCAGCTCAGGATCCCCCAAGACCAAATTCTCAGCACAAAAGAGATTTTTTGTTTGTTTGTTTTTTGGGGGTTTTTTGTTTTTGTTTTTGTTTTTGTTTTGTTTTTGTTTTTTGTTTGCCCCAGAGGGACAGAGGGCAGGGAACAAGAGACAAAGACAGGAGATAGAGGAAGAGGGAGAAATCAGAAAGGAAGAAGGGATGAACTGGTTATTTGTGCCTGGGCGCAAAGGACTGAGCCTGGAGAGAGAGGAGACAGACTCGGCCCTAGGCAAATGGTACTTTATAAAGGTAAAAGGGAAACTGAGTTAGGGTGAGTGAGGTATTTAATTTTAATTGGACATGTTAATTAGGTGAGACAAAGGAACTTTTGATTATAGACTTAAATTCTTTGATAGTTGAGCCTCGATAGTCAGCCTCAGGAGGAGGAAGTGGCCAAATAAGGGAATAGACCTTGGCGGCTAGTTTTAGAAATGTAATCTAAGGTTTGTTTTTTTCTTAGCAAGACAAAGAGAATTGGGGAGAAGGCCAAGGCCTTCCAGAGCCACGTTTTCCATACTCAGGCCAGCTAGGGTCCCTTCAAGCAACACTGAGGGTGGAGAGGAGGCTGGAAGCCAGGATGGTAGATAAGATGTTCAAGTGCCAGGATGTCCAGTATCCTACCTTTAGGCATCCTTCATCTGCCTCTGAAGTATTTGAAGTTTGCCTTCTTGTAGGAGGAATCTGTGTATGTGGTTGCTTCCTGGTGGAACTGGATTAAACAGTAAAGAAGTCTCATCAGCCCTTACCTGTGAGTGAGGACCACAGGAGAGAGGCTAGAAGCAGAACTCTGAGGTAGGGGGAGGCAATGGATGCCATTCTACTCCCAAGACCCCCAGAAATTTGGAGAATGGTGTCTCATGGTCATAGATGAAAGTCCAAGCAAACTTCTGCCAGCCTCAAGGAACAGGAAAATGAAAATGGCCTGTGCCCTGCATGGGCAGAGGCCTTTAAAAAGCATCCTGGCTATGGTCAGCATAGATAAGGACACAAAGGCTCAGAGAGGGGTCATACTGGGGCCAAGGCCACTCTAGTGTTAGTGAGAGGCAGTGGAGACAGAGCCCCAGCTTTCTGGACACCTTAGCCCATCTTCCACTTCATGGGACACTACTGCCTTAGCTTGGCCATGGGACCTGAAATCAGGGTCTGTCCAAGACCATGGCATTTGTTGGATTTATAATTAGAGAAATTTAGGTTACTACGAGTGCCAGCAAGGACTACTGTTTATCTAGAGGCTGTGATCACATCTGTGCCAATTGGCCATCCAGGAGAGCCATCTGTCATTTGGGGGAATCTTAAGGGAGTCTGGCATGGGACGTGAAATCCTGGAGTGGGTGGGATTGAGGCTGTCTCTATGGCCTCCAGGTTTCTATCCTCAAATCCCCTTCAACTTCCCCCTTCACTATCAAAGAACAGTTCAGCCTTTACTCAGCTGTGATGAAGATCCCAGGAAAGAGCTGCTCATTTTGGCTATTGCTTCCAATCCATGCTTACTGCATGCAAACAGTGACCTCCACTAGACTTAGGACTGAGGAGGCAGAGACATACAAGGTCTGGGAAACTGCCTCTTGTCATCATGCTTTTCTGTTTCAGGGTAACAAGGGTAGCTAGCTAAAGTTGAGAATTAAACATATTTGGTTCTCTCTGCCCATCAAGTTTACCTCCCGTCACAGACCTGGTGAATTGAAATAGATGTATAGAAGCCAAAGTTTACAAACCAACCAACAGACAACAAAACAAATAGATGTTATAAATTAAGGCAGCTGTAGCAACTTACCCCTGAGCTCAGGGCCAAGAAGGTCAAACAGTGGCTGTCCCTGAGCAGTGAGGGAGAGGACTGAGGTGACTCATCACAGGTCCAGGAGAGCTGTGGAGAGGAGTGTCTATCCTTAGCTGTTTCTGAGAGCCTGGATAAGTGAGAGGAAGAGGAAAGAAGAGTGTGTGCAAATGCAGTAGCTTGTTGCCTCTTCTGCTTGTGGGCTCCAACATCTGTTAGGATCAAAACATTTCTGCTATTGTGTGAGGGAAGAGTGGCTACAGAGACCGAGTAGTGGTCAGCACCAAATCAGAAGCGCCCCCCCACCCCAAATAAGAGAATCTTGTCTCTGCTATTTCTCTATTGGTGCTTGTCCTGTTTCTATTGCTGCTGAAACAGGAAGTTACTTGAGCAAACCAAAGATCCTTAGGTCCTTGCTATTCTCAATAAATGGCTCTTCCTGTTTTGACTGACCTATTATGAGAGGAGATAGAGGGTTGTCCTATGCTTCAAAAGGGGGTGTTTCTGAACCAGAAACTCTGCCCTAAGGCCTGTCAGTTCTTTAAATGTATCTCATGGAAGGTGGGATTCTGACAGACCTGTGTATCTATCTCTTAGCTGGTTAGGATTTCTCCAAAGAGGTTTAGCCTAAGGAGATCATAGAACTACATGTTTGGTAGCTTATAGAAAACTAGGGAGCTAGAAAAATGTCTCAGGCTATGGTAAAGTACTTTATATGCAAGATTTAGGACCTAAGTTTGATCTTCAGCACTCACAGAAAGGGCATGGTTGTATATGTTTGTAATCCCAATGCTGTGGCTAAAGAAAGAGGAGGATTCTTGTAGCTGGCAGCCTCCCAAATCTAACCAGAGAGCCCCAGGTCTGAATAAGATAGGCTGTGTCGCCAAACAAAAGAACTGTCTGAAACTCTAGCTCCAGGAGATCTATTACCCTCTTCTGGCCTCCACAAGGACTGCACTCACATGCACACACACAAGGCATATTTCCAAGAGAGACAAAGATGAAGTGGGACAGTAGGACAGATTTATAGATGGTGCCTCTCTTTAGACTTTTGTCCTGAGCCATGTGTTTGTTTGTTTGTTTAATTTGAAAAATAGAAATGATATGGCAGTTCTATTGTTAGTTTGTAAGACACCCCTCCATAGTGATTCCAAGGTGACTGTGCTAGTTCACACTTCCAACAGCAGTGAACAGGAATTCCTCTTTCTCTACATCCTCACCAGCACTTTTCATAGCAGTCTATCTAGAGGGGAGATGGAACCTCAAAGCAGCTTTATGCACTTGCCCACGCTCCTGACTCTGCTCACAGTTGCTGCCTAACTCTTTGCTAGACTCCAGCACTAGGTGACACTGGGGAGTCTGGGGACAGGGAGGATGGAGGACTCCCTGTGGAACTCCTGCCTGTTTGATATCTGGAAGCTCATCTTACAGTGTCTTCAGACCCTTGGTACTCCCACCACTAGCTTTTAGAACTGCTTAGAACCTTCCCTCAAGGAACCAGTTGCTATTGTAACCTGAGCATGGGAATGCCTCTCTGTACTTGTTCCCTTGAGAAGTTAGGATTTGTCTGCATTTTGAGTGACTTTATCGAAATCTTATTCCTTTATATTTTAATACATTTTGTCAAATAACTGGTGGGTCACCACCTCCTTCTCAATCTCCATCTGGTACAAGTTACCCCGTAGTCTTTTCTGTTTATAAAGCCTTCATGGAACAACTTGAAGGATCAGAATTCTGCCAAACATGAGAAAGGCCTCTGACCATCACCATTAAATTAGAGAAAGAGAAGAAAGAAAGACAGGAAGGAAGGAAGGAAGGAAGGAAGGAAGGAAGGAAGGAAGGAAGGAAGGAAGGAAGGAAGGAAGGAAGAGAGGGAGGGAGGGAGGGAGGGAGGGAAGGAAGAGAGGGAGGGAGGGAGGGAGGGAGGGAGGGAGGGAGGGAGGGAGGGAGGAAGGAAGGAAGGAAGGGAAGGGAAGGAAGGAAGAAAGGAAAGAAAGAAAGAAAGAAAGAAAGAAAGAAAGAAAGAAAGAAAGAAAGAAAGAAAGAAAGAAAGAAAGAAAGAAAGAAAGAAAGAAAGAAAGAAAGAAAGAAAGAAAGAAAGAAAGAGAGAGAAGAAAGAGAAAGAAACCAATAAGAAAAACTCAAGTTCCATGCGCCGCCTCATACAAACAAGAGAAGGTTTAGCAGCGGCTGTATGCCCTGTAGAATTAATACACAGCCATCATTTTTCAGCAGCTAGGTCCATGGAAGGAAAGACTTTGAGAAGCAGGAAGAAGCACTCTGAAAAGTTAACCCTCGGGGGTTGTGTTTCAGCCAAGACTTTCAGATCTTGTGCATTTAATCTTCATTTGCGTTTCATTTTATCATCTTAAAGTCTTTTAGTGGTTGTGGCTTAATCATTTATCATGCTTCCTTTCTTTTAGATTTGTGGATTGGGACACCTTTTCTTTAAAATATAGTGCTCAACCAACAAGCCATGAATATTCCCTCTCCACTTTACAAAGCTAATTAAATTCTCTTTCCTACTAGAAGACAAGCTCCTCCTGCCAACCTCCCTTTAAAATATCCTTCACACTCATCTTCTCCCAGCAGGCACGAGTTTTCATTTCTGGTTTTCCTCGCTGGCTACAAGAATGTTCACACCATTTCCTACTTCTGAGCTCTCTCCACTCCTGCTCACCCTCTGGGTCACCCACACATTGCTGTGCTGCATTTGGTCAGAAAATCTAGTCAGAAACTTGAAGGTCTCCTAACAGCCTGCGGTACCTGTTTCTGTTACGACACACACCATCTCTGTTCTTGTCTTCTGGAAGGAAAGAATTCAGTCCATTTAAGCAGAAGTGGATTGAGTAAAGCCATGTGAAGCAAATGCTCCTCAGGGAATTTGACGTGAACTGTTCCAAAGAAGGGAGCAACTTGGTTTCTGAGTTATAGATTTTAAAAGAGGCTTTATGGGTAATTATGGAGTAAGATGGTTCCCCCCTCTGAAATCATAATAGACCAGATTTCCAGATCTCCCTTTTCAAGTATTTTGTCCCATGAGCCTCTAGAAAAGCACCCAAAGAGGAGGGTTCAAAACTATGATACAGGTAATACTATGATGTTGTCAGGTCTTCTGAAAATGCAAACGCCCTCATTAGTACACATGTGTGTCTCAGTTCCTGACATAATGGCAGCAACCTTACCACAGCCTCAAAGTTGCTAAGCTCAAAGGACCAGTCTGCATTCTGTGCATTGTGGGGCCAGCAACACCCTGGGTCTTCTCAGTTCCCGCTCTGTTTACTCCTCAGCTAACTAGTATCATTTCCTTAGCTTGACACTCAAGTTGCTTTCTATCTGACCACCACAGCCTGATCTCCAGTAAATTCCATTTTCCTATTATTCCAGGCCAGCAAGTTGACCCATCATCAATTAAACTGGTTCTTTTTTGCCAGGAAGCTCTCAGTTCACTCTCCTGATTAAATACATCCTCTGGTTCTCACTCTCTATCTGAATGTCATAACATCAAGACCTAACATATAGCCCTTCTCTGATCAAGTCTGTCTCCTTACTGCCTCAGCAAGTTTATCCTTTCTTCAAACTGCAGCAACTCTTGGTGCATCTTCCCCTCAGGAGTAACAGCCTCCATTTGCTAAGCTTCTACTTCCTACAGGGTCTTTAGCTGGATCCTTAATGATCAGAGATCTTCTCAAGAACACTTTACCTGGTTCAGATGAAGAAACAGACTTGAGAGGTTCAGTGCAGCCTGAGATCAGGTAGGATTTGGTAGGAGACAAACTCACCATGTATGCCTCATTGGGGCCACCACACTACTACACAGTGGCCTTCCAGTTTAATGACCCAGTGTTGGTAACTAGCAGTTCAGCCTTGCATAGATCTCTTCAACACCATGACCCTGGGTTTGCCTTTTTGAAGCTACTTCCATTATTAGCATTCTGAGAGCCATTCCACAGAGGACATGAATCCACTTCTGTCCTTTTAGATAAAAGACAAGACCTCTAGCAGTTCAGATTGGTGTTTCCATTGGACCTTTAATTCCCAGAGAGAGGGCTACCCCGTGAGGGTCAGGACACTGAAGCAATTTCTTTGAAGATGCTTAGAGGCATCTTGTCATATTGAATTAAGCATTTGTCTTTATTTAGACACTCCAGAAATGTTTCAGGAAGGGGTTGCCAGAAGAGACTTTAAATTGTCAACCTGACATAGAAACCCAGAAGAACAAAAGCTGTGGTGAGTTTTCTGTCCCTGGTGGGGAGCAAAGAGGTTTGCCTTTGCATCATATGGACCTCATACAAAGAGAAGAGTCATGTCTCGCTGAAGGCAGGGGATTATGTCCAACAATGGCAGAAGCAACCTGGACCCAGCCTCCTATCTATCAGTAGCTAGATATGCACAGCTTTTGCCAGAAAAATATATTTTGACCCTTGGACATAACTGAAAAAGTTCAGGGTACTGATAGAGAACAATGTCCGTTGGAAAAGAAAACCAAGAGACTAGGGATATGGCACGGCTGGTAAAGCACTTGCCTAGTATACCCAGAAGACTGGATTTAATCCCCAGCATACGATGAATCAGAGGTACTGGTACATACCTGTAATCCCAGTACCAGGGAACTAGAGACAGGACAATCAGAAGTTCAAAGTAATCCTTACCTACATATAGAGTTCGTAACTAGATTAGGAGCCTGGTTCATAAAAAGGAAAAAGAAGTCAAGACCAAGGCAGGCAAGTTTTGATCTCAAAGCTATGTTTAAATCCAATTCCTCCCTGTGTCTACCCTGATCTTAAATAGAGGACAAACCAAGACTTAGGAGCCAGGAGAGTTGAATTCCCACCTTACCCCTTAGATATGAAGCAGTGTCTTTGTGATGATAAAACTCCAAAGTGGACCCTGGCAAAGGTTAGCTTCACCTCCAGGCATGGTCCACACTCTTAAGCAGTCAAGCGAGTACCACGAAACAGTATTTCTGACTTCTAATTGAAGGGTGTGTGTGTGTGTGTGTGTGTGTGTGTGTAAGGAGTGATGGTGTGCTAAAGAGAAAGGTTAAGCTAACATTATCTATCCCATTTTGTATATTTTCTCTCATTTGAATATCCCATTTGTCCATCTTGCAAGACAGCAAAGAAACAACTCGTTGTTGAGAGGATTTCATGCCCTCCCTCCATCATGCTGCTGGAGGTGAATCCTGAAAGAGTCAGCGCAGCAGTTTGCACTGTCACTACCCCATGTCTTGGGAAGCCGCTCTCCTAGTTTTTAAGTGCTTGCATGACTAATAAAGTGTGACATGGCAGAGATTTGCTAGCCTTCTCTTCAGGGCGTACATTCTAGCTGACAAAATATGGCTAAATTTAGCTGCTTTAAACAACAAGCGTCTTCCACACAAAATGGGCCTCAAAGGCGAAAATGAACCATGACATGACTCTGTCCTGACATGGATTTGACCAGCCTCTCCTGAGTGGGTATCCATCCCACAAAAACATGGGTACTCGTGGGCAGTATTTAAGCTGTTTATGGCAGTGAAGCTACCTGCAGATGAGGCAGGCTCTGAGGCAAGGGTCCTTCCTACTGTGGGAGGATGGAGACTGAGGCAGCAACAGACCCAATGGAGATGATACTGTAATGCCAGAGGCTCCCCTGGCACTAGTCATAGGCAATGTCTAAGTACTGCATTCTCCTGCCTCAGAAAAATCACAGTGTTGAGCCAGAGAACTATCAGACATAACATCCAGTTATATGCTTGGGACAGCAAAGGTCAAGAAAGGTGAAGCAATATGTTTGGGCTTCCATAACCAATGGGGACACAACACTCCTGGCTCTTGATTGATCTAAGCTACTTCACAGGAAAGATAAGTGTGGAGAATCTGTTGAGACATATGGGAGACACTCTGTGGAGGAGAATCATATGTTGCTGAAGCAGTCTGAGAGCTAAAACTGTCTCCCTTTCAGCCCAAAGTTTGTATAGTTGGATCCAAAACATTGTGAATGCATTTGGCACAGAGCATTGAAAGCAACTGACCTCACTGAGCTAGGAATGGGCTCTAAGTGTGAGGGGTGACATGGCCTCCACCAGAGACCAAGAATAACCATGTGGGGGACCATGAAACCACCTCAGGCACACATTCATGTTCCATACAAACTCAAAGTAAAGATGTCTCATTCCCTAAGGGTTCGACTACGGAGGCCATTGTTGGAAGCTCAGATTCAAGTATAACCTCTGTGTGCTGAGTTCTTCTTGGATCCCTTTGATCCCATCCCAGGTCTCAAGGATATGAGGGTGGGTTGTTTGTGTCTACCAGGTTCATATTTCACCAGGGTTTCCCCCACAGGATTGCATTTCTGCCTGTGTGTGCGTGTGGTGGTGATGCACTTGTATGCGAGTGTTGGAAAAGAAGCAGAAGCCTGAAAGAACTACTACCATATGGCTTTGGCTACAAGCTATCAGTTGCCTTTGTCTTGATTGTGGTGCTAATTGAGAACACTGGCCATGATGAATTTTCTGAATTTCTCAACTACCAAGGGAAGGTAGAAATGTTCCAAATCTCAGAATCACAGTTACAGTGCTAAGGCTAGACTAGCAGCTCTCTACTTATTTACATGCCTACTTTATCCCAGATTGAGAAAATAAGAGGGGTAGGGAGTTGAGGTGACCTTCCTGTTTTCATCCTCTATGATGGTTAATTTTGACTGTAAAGTTGATGGGATTTAGACTCGTGGTGGAAACAAATTTTTGGGACTTTTCCGTGGGAGATTTTCTAGAGTAATTGAGGTGAGAAGACTTACCCTGAATGTGGGCAAAATCCTTCCATGGGCCAGGGTCATGACTTCACTAAGAATGAGAAAGGAAACAGCACCAGCATTCATTGCTCTCTGCTTTCTGGTTGTAGTTTCAAGGAGAAGAGCTTCCTCCAGCTCCTGTTCCCATCCCTTCCCCTCCATGACAGACTGTGTCCCTTGGAATGGTAAGCTAGTATAAATCCTCCCTCCTGGAGTTCCTTTCATCAAGTCTTTGGTCACACCAATTCATCTTGTTATTGAATAGTGAACTAAGTGACTTTAGGGTCTCATGCTCTTCTGCTTTGCAAAGTTCCTTGATTGGTAGAATGTCACCTACCTCAGAAAACTTGTGCTCATGTTCACCATCTAAGAAAAAGTGGATTTCTAAGGAAAGGTAGAAATCCAGATATTTAAAGAGGAAGACTATGGGACTCATCTTTAGCCTCTGACCATGCCTTTCTCCCATGGCCAATGAAATTTCACAAACACATGTAGAAAGACTTTATACACCTAGTCCTCCATCTTGGATCCTTTCCCCACAACTCCAGGCCATTATCTCTATGGTAGGGATTATGGCTCTCATTGGAGTCCATTTCAATGTCTCATGAAGCCTCCTCCCTTTATCATCCCATAGCTACTTCAATTAGAAAGACTGTTTTCCTATATCGACTGTCAAGACACACGGACTCAATCTGTTTCTTTTTCAAGACATTAGCAGTTTTCTCAGTCCATTCTCCATTGTGGTGAGCTATGTGAATATTTGTGTTGATTTCTAGGCATCTGTTGTCAAGGAATGCCTTTGGCCCAGACTTTATCAACTCCAAAAAATGATCCTCTGCTCCTCAGAGTGAGTTCAGGAGAGCCTTAACACAATTGGGTAACACCATCCTTCTACCCCTTTCTTAAAGCCCCACTTCCCAACACCCCACCTGCCGCTACTACTCCTTGCTTATAACTCTGATTCATATATGTGCCTACTTAGCTCTGAGTGTTCTTTGAATTAACATCTGGAAATTGCCCAATTAATACCACCTGGAGTCAAACCCTGCCTGGCAGATTTTTTTTTTTTTTTTGAGAAACTCTTAAGAATCAAGTATGTACCTTCTCATAAAGATCTGTAGCATTTTCATGCTTTGTAACTAATCAGCCCTATACATCTCTTCCAGATAGCTTTGGGGCTTCTCATGGGTGGTACTGTGACCTACTCATGGTATGAATTCTGAAAATAATCAGTGAACTAAGTATAAGGCGATGTCAACAATGTGGATTTTTTTTCCAATTTCCCTGGAATTAAAAGACACCCTTCCCCCAGGAAGAAGGTGCCATCATTTGCATCAGGGTAAGTCAACAAGGATGAGGTGGCCCACAACATATTTGAGGAGGTATTGGCTATTCTGGTTAGGGAATTCAGACAAAGCAGATTAAGGGGGATCCAGAAGAAAGAAGAAAGATGGATGAAAAAGGTTGGAAGTGGAGATCACGTGGGGCTTTATGAAGCTGAAAGGCAGACCCAGGGAAGCCATCTTCACGGGGTAAGTGTCAAGAAAATGCTTTGTAAGAAAAGGAGAGACCAAGGAGGGGCTGGGAGAGGGGAGAGCCAGCTCTCAGAAGATGGAATATAAAATAGGGAAATAGGTCAAGAGTGTAGGAAACAGATTAAAGGGGAACAGAGAAGAATAAAAGAAAGAAAGATGAGAGAAAAGATGGGAAGAAAGACAAGGGAAAAATCCCACTAAGAATTAAAAATGGCTCTGGAGATCACTGAAGAAGCCTTCAAACATTCACACTGAGCCCTGTGGATGCTGGGAGATTGCTATCCTGGCTCTGTAGTTTTTTATTCTCAAGAGATACATCTAATATATTCATGATGCTTTGGATAGTCTTAGTCATGTGAGCTTCAAAAAATGTCTAGCTTATATGACTGATTTAAAATATTATGGCCTGTTTTTTTAATTTTCACTCTGAGTCCACTGAGGACTAACTGGAACTGAGTTCCATGACATCCTTGCTTAGGAACTCAGACAAGGCAGACTCCAGAAAAGAGCACATGAGATAATGTAAGGACATACATACTTTCTATTCATGTTCAATTCCATTTTACAGACTCTCAGCAAGTCTCATGACTATAGGTGAGCCCCAAGGAGAGGGACCTTAAAATCCTACCATGTACTTAAAAGAGCTGGGAATACTTAGTTGGCAGACACAATGATTATCTCATGGTAAACACCCCACTCTATTTCTGGAATATCCTTTCTATAGTTAAATTTTTATTAATAACCCTTTTATCTTTGTATATGTGTGTTCCCATGTTGTTCATGTATGATAGTTTGTGTGTATATGTATGTGTGACCACATGTATGTTCAGGGATCAGAATAGGACATAGGTGTCTTTACAGTCTCCACCTTATTCCCGTGAGACAGGGTCTCCCACTCATGTGGAAGTTCATTGTTTCAATGTGACTTGCTATCTCCAGAGCTTATAGGACTCATCTCTCCCTACTAACTCTGGACTTTCAGGAATGCATGGTCATGTCTGGCTTTTATGTGGCTACTGAGTTCACACTCAGGTGGGTCTTCATGCTTGCACAGCAAGCACCTTCACCCTCCGAGCCACATCCCGGATGCTAGCCTTGTGTATTTTCAAACAGAATTCATGCAGCTGTAAAATAGTAAACATTAAGAAATCTGGCAAAAAAAAATAGCTTGCCTGGTCTTCTCAGCTTTCTGGGAGGGAAACAGGATCTCAGAGGGATGAAGTGACCTATCCAGGCCTACACTGCAAGGTCCTAATTCCCACATCCCCATGCCAGTTGTACCACACCAGGGTGTTTCTAGTAGCTTAATAAATATCTGCTTATTTGAAGTACCAGATTAATTTCCACTTTGGAACAGGCTTTTAATTACTACTATAAGGGAAGGAAGGGTTTCTTGCCAAATGCCTGGGCGCTGCCAAGTTCCTTGTACCTCCAGTCATGAATTCCAACCACATAAATAAATAGAAGGCAATTAGAAGTTTGAAGTAAGAATCTGGGTAGGATTACCGAGAAATGTTTTATGGTGTATGTTATTGCTTCTTCAAAACATAGACTTACTTTTAGCCATTAGAAGTATATGTATAACAACATATGTATACATATATATATACATACACATATACACATAGACCTATTTTTGTCTATATAAAAGAGTTCCAGAAGCTTTCCCAAGAAAGCAGTAATAGTGGGAAGGAATCTACAAGCAAGAGAGAGAGATACACTTTCCTGTATACCCTACTGTATTATTTGATTTTTTCTACTACACTTGTATTACTTTTTCAATAAAACAATGTTAATGGGACAATAAGTGATGGATTTGTTGTTTTTTTTTTTCAAGTAGCAGATGTCAAGAAATGCTTAATGGGACCGCAGCATCTTTTAGGGTAGCATGAAATAGAACAAGATGAGGGGAAAGGACGAAAATGGAAGCCGCCAGCAGCACTTACCAGCAGGCAGTGCTTTTTTTTAGCAGGTTGCAATATATTTTTATGACAGACAAGCATAATTTAAATATCATTAGCTGGGATAATCAAGATTGAGGTTCAAGACCTCCAGAGGCACTCTCATCTTTGGCTGCTGTTTTGAGGGGGAGGAGATCATAGGAACCTCTGTGGGTTCAGAAGTCCTACCTGTCTGTACCCTGGGATTCAGGCATCCTTTAGCCATGCGGGCCGTGTACTGGCCATTTGGGATTTGTTAAAGAATGGTCCAGGGTGTGTATGAAGCCTAGCTGATTGAGTGCCTAGTATACACTGAAACCAGGGGTAAATCCGCAGTGCCACATAAAACCGTAGTTTAGTGGTACACAACTGCACTCTTGGTGCTTGTAGGTAGAGATGGGAGGGTCAGAAGTTCAAGTTCATCTTGAACTACATAGTGAGTTCAAGCCTGGGATATATATATATATATATATATATATCCTGTGTTAAGAGAAAAAAAGAAGTTAAAGAAAATTTCAGGCAGCAGCAGGATTAAGAGCCTCAGAAACATCTGGTTTGTATTCTACACCACCAGTCGATTAGCTATGAAACCCTGAGCAAATTACTTAATTTCTCTCCATTTTTAATAAGGCTGGGTAATGTCTGCCTTGGTAACCACTGTAAAGATTAATTGAATGGACTGCCTGGTACTTTTTGAGGCACTGGAATGTGCTGTCCCCTTCTGATACCATCTCAATAAATTTCACTAAGAAAGCTAGCTTCTGAAGAGACCTGAACTTATCCATCTCTGTAACCCATTTCGTTCCCTTACCATGTGCATGTAAAGAAAGATGGTGCAGGTCTAAACACGAGTGACAGCCTTAATTCTTGGACCTAGCTAGTGTGCCTACATAGAGTCATCTCAACAAGGAACGGGAATTACAGCAACAAAAGGATCTATCTACTCATCCATTTCTTCGGTGGGATAGATGTTTATGCGAGCACATACAGGGACTGTAGCAGATGTCAGAGATCACTGATAAGCACTGGAGCTGTATCTCTTCCCCATAGCAATCTTTCTGTTCAGTGAGGGCAGGACATGTGGCCAGTGAACACAGCACCCAAATAAATAACAAACTGGAGCTGAGCTGAGCATTTCCTAAGACTGTGTGAAAAAGCCCTGTGGCAGGAAGGAAAGGGTGGTAACAAGAGAAAAGAGACTGCTGCGGGAGAGGGCAGTTGTGGGGTGTTGAGGGGTCACTCTGGGGAAGTTTCTGTAAAGCTAGACAAAGTTTTGCTTAGGACCTTGAGAGACTTGAGGGTCGCCAGGAACAGAAAGCACGGAGCTGAGGTGACAAGGTACACTACAGAAACTTTCAGCTGTGAGCAGGTGGAAGAGAAATGGGCAGGGCTGGCGGCCATGGCTTGAGTCATCTGTTCTTCCTGAATGGAATTCAGACAGCCTAAGGGAGTCCTTGTCCTGTGTGTGTCCCCTAAAGCTGCTCAGGAGAGTAGGGAGGGAGGCAGGAAAGGAGCTTTATTTCAAAGGCAGCAAGAACAGAGCTGTAATGCTTTGGGGAAGAGGATGACACGGGTCTGTCTCTTATAATAAAGCCTGGTTTTCAATACTTCCTTTGGCATCCATGTTTTTTCAACTTTCTCCCGTCTATCAGATATTGACTTTTATTATTATCAGTGGTCTTTGGCAATTATTCTAGATTCTAGAAGCCAGAGAGTAAACTGCAGGGGTTGGGGGTTGTATGTACCTGCAGGGACATGTGGAAAACCCTTAAACTACAAACTACTGGAGTCCCTGCTGGTATACTTGTTTATGTACATATGTTGGCAATGTGTGTCTGCATGTTTATGGACATGTGTTTGACTGTTTATGTATGTGCAGGTACATGCGTGTGCTTTTGCTTGTGTGCTATGTGTTTATCTGTGTGTCTCCATGTGCATAGAGATGTCTATCTGTATAGATAGATGCAGAGGCTATGGAGGGATACATATCTGTGCAGATGTGTCTGTGTGTGAATGTGTACATGTATGTATCTGTACATGTGTGTATGTGCATGTGTATCTGTGTGTTTCTGTGTCTATGTGTTTGTGTATGTTACTGTATTTATGTGCATGTGTATCTAAATTTGTATGTGTATGCATGTCTATCTCTTCATGTTGCGATGTCTATGTGCTTCTATTTGATGTTTTGATGTCTAGGGTTTCTATTCCTGCACAAACACCAGGATCAAGAAACAAGTTGGGGAGGAAAGGGTTTATTCAGCTCACTCTTCCGCGTTGCTGTTTATCACCAAAGGAAGTCAGGACTGGTACTCAAGCAGGTCAGGAAGCAGGAGTTGATGCAGAGGCTATGGAGGGATGTTTCTTATTGACTTGCTTCCCCTGGCTTGCTCGGCTTGCTTTCATATAGAACCCAGGACTACCAGCCCAGGGATGGCACCACCCCCACCTTGATCACTAATTGAGAAAATGCCTTACAGCTGGATCTCAACTGAAACTCCTTTCTCTGTGATAACTCCAGCCTGTCTCAAGTTGACACACAAAACCAGCCAGTACAGTATCTATATCTATGCTTGGTGATTGTGTGTATGTGTAAATGCATGCTTATCTCTGTGTGTTTCTGTGCTGTGTGTTTCTCTGTGCATGTTGTGCATATAAAGGTCAGAGGCTAACCTTGGGTACTGCTCCTTGGGTGCCATTCTATTTTTTTTTTATAACAAAAGCCTTGTGCTATCCTGGAAGTCACTACTCTGGGCTGAGTGGCAGTGAGCCCCAAGCTTTCTACTGTCTCCCCTTGTCTGGCACTGGTGTAAGAAGCATGTACAACAACCTTAGCTTTGTTTTATTTTATATTTGAAATAAGCTCTTGTCATAGTACCTAAACTGGATTCAAGTGATTGATCAGCCCCTCCTTACATAGTAGCTCTAATTGGGGGGTGGGGGTACCCTCTCAGAGGCAAAGGGGAATGGAGATGAGGTGAAGAACTCTTGCAGGGGGGCTAGGAATGGGGACAGCATTTGAAATGTAAATTAATAAAGCAATAAAATAAAATAAAGGCACATGCTTCCAGGCCTGGTTCCTGTTATCTATCACCTTGACAGATTGTGGGGAAGAATGTATTCTAAATCTCCTTTTTCATGTTTGCCAGGGATGTTTGTATGATAGGTGTATAAATGTGCATGTTTGTATGTATGTGGGTGCACATGTGTGTATGGGTACATGGGGGTGCACATGCATGTTTATGTGCATGTTTATGTTTATGTACCTCCACCTTCATCTCCATGATGTAAAGAGTCTTCATTGATCTCTTATCTGCCTTGTTCTTTGAAGCAAGGACTCTCAATCAAACCCAACAGATACAGCTAGTCCTGTTACCTAGCTTCCTCCCAGGATCATCAGTCTCAGCCTTCTGAAGCTGAAATTAGGTGTGAGCTGCCACCCCTACAGGCAGGTACACAGGATGGCTCTATAGATCCAAATCTCAGTCCTCACACTTGTGAGGCAGGTTCTAGATCTAGAGCCCAACAACAAGCCTTAAAATAGGCATTCAAATAAGTAGTCCCCAAACGTGGCTGCACATTCTTATTGACTAGTTGTGAAATTCTCCAAGACCAACTGAGGACTACTGGGTAAGAGCCAAGCATCAGAGCTTCTTCAGAACCCCAGCAGAGTGAGGGCCTAAGAGAGAGGTTCCTATCATGGAAAAAGATCATCTTTAGCCAACATCATTGGTTATATGAGCATGGGAAAAGTTGCCTCTATAGGGACTTTTGTGCTCCTGTCTATACAATTTTATTTTCTGGTCTTGGCACTCGATGATGGTAATTCTTTTGGAGGAAGCATGATGACATCCACAGTGAATTCTGAGTCTTGTCTTGTGAGTACCATGGCTCCCTCCACCAAGTGCCCTCCCTGTCTGAATGGGGGCCGAGGCACTACAGAAAGGACCTTAATCTTGGGGATCTAGATAATAGACTTCTAACAAACAAACAAACAAACAAACAAAAAACAGGTGCTCTAACTCTTTGTTTATCAGTGAATCTCTGGTGGCTGTTACAGTGCCTGGCATGTATCAGGGGACTCAAAAAACATCTACTGAGTTGATGGTTGAATGAATGGGAGAGTAGGGAACTGCTTGTTTGGATGACTTATGGAATATTCTAGGCAAAGTACTCTATAAATAATATACTTTCTGCTGATGTAAAGTCATGACTGAGAAGAATGAAAACATATGACCTCTGTAGGCCTCAGAATGGCTCCCCTATTAGATAGTATAATTCTCAGATCTGAAAGCAGGAAACTGGATCAAACTTCCCTCCTGCTCTAAATCCTTCCAGTTCTAATGGTCCCCATCAGTGGGTGAAATTTAAAGATATATTTGTGGTTTGTATATAAGATGTGCTCCCCCACAGGCTTGTGTGTTTGAATATTTGGTCTCTAGCAAGTGGTGCTGTTTAGGAAAGCTATGGAACCTTTAGGAGATGGAACCTTCCTGGAGGAAGAATGTCACTAAGGGGCAGGTTTTGATGTTGTATATCCCAGCCTCAGTTTCCATTTGCTTCCTGGCAACCAAAAGAGTATATGATAGGCCAGCTTCATGCTCCTTTAGCCACCCCTCCCCACCATGATGCACTGTAACTCTTCTGGGACTGTGAGCCAAGGTTGCTTTGGTCAGAGTATGTCCTCATGGCAACAAAAGAGAAACTGAGATGGAAACAAATACAAGCAAGTAATGATGTGTTCTCTGGGATGGAAATTAGGTGGGACATTGAGTGTTGTTGTCCCTTCCTAGTGCAGTCCTTCTTACCCTCACTATGCTGGGTAGCCTACAGTGTCTCATTTCATCACCATCATGACCCAGAAATGTTAAAGTGCATCATGAAGAACAGAGACTGCTGGGACTATGTTAATCTGCCTCCCAGTCTCTAAGAAATGGTAGCAATGACTGCATAGAAGAAATGGGCTATGGAATATTGACATTGCTAGAATCATAGAGACCATCACCAAGAGGTTCAAGATGGCAAAAAGACAGCATCTGTGTTATACGTAGTATGTCCCTGTCAGATGAACCTGTTAGGATTTAGATGGGGTGGACTCCCAAACTCTCTTCCTTCTCCTGAACTCCACAGTCAACAGGCCCTGCCCCTGTTTTGAAAAATGCTTACCATCTCATGACATGGAAAATTTGCAGAAATATCCTTTTCTTTCACCTTTCATACCAAGTCCTGCAAAAATCTGACATTGAAAAATCTTATATATGTCTCCCCAGTGATAGCAATTGTCAACTTGACAGAATCTACAGTCACCTAGGAGGCATATCTCTAGGAATGTCATGGGAGAGCTTCTACATTACTTTAATTGGGGTAGGAAGACCCACTGTAAATGGGTGGTGCCATTCTATTGTCCCAGACTGAATAAGAAAGAAAGACACAAAGAAGCAAGCAAAACCCCAGCACTCATTGCTCTCAGTTCACCAGCTGCCTATTGCTCCTGCCACCATGCCTTCCCTGCCATGATGGACTGGACCCTTGAGCTATGGGCCAAAACAAGCCCTTCATTCCTTATCATAGTACAAACAAAAGCAACTAGTATATGCACTAGTCTTAAACTTTTTCTAGTAATTTGACTCTAAGGGTTCTTGGTAATTTTCTCCCTCTACCCCAGCTGAATGGCTGCACTAGGGCACAGCTTGAATGTTGCCTATACCTCCATATTAGAAAACAAATTCCTCAATCCCTCTTTCTATGGACCTTAATAAATTCCTTCATAGTACCATTCTAGACTACTTCTATTTATCAGCTCATTCATCTCCCTGTGGTTTGTGTCTCTATTAGAATATCAGTACCCAAAGAAGTAAGGTTCTATTTTATTTTGCTCATGTAAAGTTCTAATATTTAGCACAGTGTCCCAAACATGACAAGCTCTCAGGAAACAGCTGTTGGGTAAGAGAATAAATGAATGAACGAATGGGGGTAAACCTATATTTTATCTTGTTGCATAACAGAGACTCTATTATATATTGTATGCTCCCCACCTTGCCCCAGCCATGACCTCTACTCCATATTCTCAATAAAGACATTCCATTTTTCTATAAACTAAAATGGCCTTAAGCATGCCTGGGAATTTTTGCATGCTGCTTTTCAAACTGAGACAGCATTCTTTCCCTTTTAGCAAACCCTGCATAACTTTGAGGAACAAGTTCACACCTCATGTCTTTTAACAGCTCCCCTGCCCTGTGACAGTCTGTCCTCTTCACCCAATTGGCACTCAGATCCCTCTCCCGGGTCTCCATTTCAGCTTCATTGCGCGCATCTGTTTAAGTGCCTGCCTCCTGCACTGGGCCACGAGCAATTCAGGAGCAAAGATGCTTTTTGTTCACTGCATTTCCATCAGCACTTGGGATACAGTTGACAGACTTCTGTGAATCATATCAGGCTTTCCAGAAAGTGGTCCTCATGTGCATCTGTCCCATTAGAGGCTAAAGAAACTAATTCCTAGACAAATTGAAGAGCAGGTACTCTTGGGCATATTGACCACGCCAAAGAGTTCACCCAGGCATGTCCTTTATCTATAATATTCAACTGTAGCAATGATGAGCAAACTCCAAGTCCATTGTTTTATCTTTTTGGTGATAACAGGGTTCCACTATGTCTTGCTGTTGGAAATGACCTTCTTTATGCAAACACTAAATGCCTACTATATTCCAGGCACTGTGCAAGGAATGAAGGCATCCCAAGTCAGATATCATATAGCCATGATCTAAGGAGATAATGGTCTCCTAGAAGCCAGGAAAAACCTCCCAACCACCAGGCTGCTCTCTTCTGACTCAGCACCCATCTGGAATAAAAGAGGCAGTGCTCCTGCTCTAAGTCCAGGACATGCTCTGCGAAGATGAGCATCTGTGTCTGCAGATGCTCTTCATTCCACCATCTCCTCCTAGGACAGGGATGCTAACCGGGTGCTGAGCAGAGATCCTTCTGATATTTAATCTTTTAGAAGTTTCTGGCTTTACCTTTATTTTGGTTTTAAAACCCAGATTATACCTGTTGTGTTCATCAACAGAAAGGTTCTTCTGTTCTGAAGGGCATCATAAATTTTATAAATGACCCAAGTAATTGCAACAGCAAACAATTAAGCTGGTAGAGAGACAGCCAGAATTATGCTTTTTTCTTGGATGGTGTTTTAGGATGTACATAATGCTGTCATCAAATTTATTATTGATGACTTTTTCTAGGTTTCTTAAACTTCACAGTCCTTCGAGACTGGCACCCACTGAGCTAATTCACAATGGCATGAAGCTGCTTTGAAACACAATATACCTCTCTGAAAAGTAAAATATTTATTTTATCCCTCAGCTTATAAATGTTTTGCTATGAGAGGAGAACATATTGATAGATTATGCCAAGTAACAGTCAGTTACAGGACAATTGGAGTACCTGGTAACATTCTTGGAAGACACCTATGGAAATCATACCAGACATGTTGCTAATGATGTCCCATCTGCCTGTATAACACCTTAGAAAACAAGACTCTGAGGATCTAAGGCTGAGTGTTCTACTACCATAGAACCTGAATTGATACACCCTACTGCTTAGATGATGGTTTAAGACTTTGTTGAATAGATACATAAAATAGGATATATAGACACTGTAGTATATAACTGTCATATTTACCTTTCTATTGCCATGATAGAACAGCATGAGCAAGGCAACTTATAAAAGAAAGTAATTCATTTGGGGTCCCATGGTCCCAGAGGGTTAGAGCTTATGACTCTTGTGGTGGGGAATATGGCAGCAAGGAAGCAGGCATGGTGCTGGAGCAGTAGCTGAGATCTTATATATTGAGCCAACAACCAGGAAGAATGGAGGGGGTCCTAACTGGAAATGACACGATCCTTTAAAACCTCAAAACCCACCCTCAGTAACACACCTTCCCCGGTAAAGCCACACTTCTTCTTTTTTCTTTTTTTATTGATATATTTTTTATTTACATTTCAAATGATTTCCCCTTTTCATGGTCCCCACTCCCCGCAAGTCCCATAAGCCCTCTTCCCTCCCCCTGTTCCTCCATCTACCCCTTCCCGCTTCCCTGTTCTGGAATTCCCCTATAGTCTTGCAAAGAGTCTTTCCAGAACCAGGGGCCACTCCTCCATTCTTTTTGTACATCATTTAATATGTGGATTATGTCTTGGGTATTCAAAGTTTCTAGGCTAATATCCACTTATCAGTGAGTGCATACCATGATTGATCTTTTGAGACTGGGTTACCTCACTTAGTATGATGTTCTCCAGCTCCATCCATTTGTCTAAGAATTTCATGAATTCGTTATTTCTAATGGCTGAATTGTGTAAATATACCACAATTTTTGTATCCATTCCTCCACTGAAGGACACCTGGGTTCTTTCCAGCTTCTGGCTACTACAAATAGAGCTGCTATGAACATAGTGGAGCATGTGTCCTTATTGCATGCTGAAGAATCCTCTGGGTATATGCCCAGGAGTGGTATAACAGGGTCCTCAGGAAGAGTCATGCCCAGTTTTCTGAGGAACCGCCAGACTGATTTCCAAAGTGGTTGCACCATCTTGCAATCCCACCAGCAGTGGAGGAGTGTTCCTCTTTCTCCACATCCTTGCCAACACCCGCTGTCTCCTGAGTTTTTTTGTTTTTTTTTTTTTTTTTTTTTTTTTTTTTTGCTTCCACACATGGCTTTATTTAGTGCTGGGACCAGACCCAGGTTTCATGTATGTTAGGAAAGCACTAGATCAATTGAGCTAAATCCTCTGCCCTGTCTTTTTTTTTTTTTTTTTTTTTTTTTTTTTTTTTTATTATTCGATATAGTTTATTTACATTTCAAATGATTTCCCCTTTTCTAGCCCCCCCACTCCCCGAAAGTCCCGCAAGCCCCCTTCTCTTCCCCTGTCCTCCCACCCACCCCTTCCCACTTCCCCGTTCTGGTTTTGCTGAATACTGTTTCACTGAGTCTTTCCAGAACCAGGGGCCACTCCTCCTTTCTTCTTGTACCTCATTTGATGTGTGGATTATGTTTTGGGTATTCCAGTTTTCTAGGTTAATATCCACTTATTAGTGAGTGCATACCATGATTCACCTTTTGAGTCTGGGTTACCTCACTTAGTATGATATTCTCTAGATCCATCCATTTGCCTAAGAATTTCATGAATTCATTGTTTCTAATGGCTGAATAGTACTCCATTGTGTAGATATACCACATTTTTTGCATCCACTCTTCTGTTGAGGGATACCTGGGTTCTTTCCAGCATCTGGCAATTACAAATAGGGCTGCTATGAACATAGTAGAACATGTATCCTTATTACATGGTGGGGAGTCTTCTGGGTATATGCCCAGGAGTGGTATAGCAGGATCTTCTGGAAGTAAGGTGCCCAGTTTTCGGAGGAACCGCCAGACTGATTTCCAGAGTGGTTGTACCAATTTGCAACCCCACCAGCAGTGGAGGGGTGTTCCTCTTTCTCCACACCCTCTCCAACACCTGCTGTCTCCTGAATTTTTAATCTTAGCCATTCTGACTGGTGTAAGATGAAATCTTAGGGTTGTTTTGATTTGCATTTCCCTAATGACTAATGAAGTTGAGCATTTTTTAAGATGCTTCTCCGCCATCCGAAGTTCTTCAGGTGAGAATTCTTTGTTTAACTCTGTACCCCATTTTTTAATAGGGTTGTTTGGTTTTCTGGAGTCTAACTTCTTGAGTTCTTTATATATATTGGATATTAGCCCTCTATCTGATGTAGGATTGGTGAAGATCTTTTCCCAATTTGTTGGTTGCCGATTTGTCCTCTTGATGGTGTCCTTTGCCTTACAGAAACTTTGTAATTTTATGAGGTCCCATTTGTCAATTCTTGCTCTTAGAGCATACGCTATTGGTGTTCTGTTCAGAAACTTTCTCCCTGTACCGATGTCCTCAAGGGTCTTCCCCAGTTTTTTTTCTATTAGCTTCAGAGTGTCTGGCTTTATGTGGAGGTCCTTGATCCATTTGGATTTGAGCTTAGTACAAGGAGACAAGGATGGATCAATTCGCATTCTTCTGCATGCTGACCTCCAGTTGAACCAGCACCATTTGTTGAAAAGGCTATCTTTTTTCCATTGGATGTTTTCAGCCTCTTTGTCGAGGATCAAGTGGCCATAGGTGTGTGGGTTCATTTCTGGATCTTCAATCCTGTTCCATTGATCCTCCTGTCTGTCACTGTACCAATACCATGCAGTTTTTAACACTATTGCTCTGTAGTATTGCTTGAGGTCAGGGATACTGATTCCCCCAGATTTCCTTTTGTTGCTGAGAATAGTTTTAGCTATCCTGGGTTTTTTGTTGTTCCAGATGAATTTGATAATTGCTCTTTCTAGCTCTGTGAAGAATTGAGTTGGGATTTTGATGGGTATTGCATTGAATCTGTATAGTGCTTTAGGCAAAATGGCCATTTTAACTATATTGATTCTGCCGATCCATGAGCATGGGAGGTTTTCCCATTTTTTGAGGTCTTCTTCCATTTCCTTCTTCAGAGTCTTGAAGTTCTTGTCATACAGATCTTTCACATGTTTGGTAAGAGTCACCCCAAGATACTTTATACTGTTTGTGGCTATTGTGAAGGGGGTCATTTCCCTAATTTCTTTCTCAGCCTGCTTATCCTTTGAGTATAGGAAGGCCACTGATTTGCTTGAGTTGACTTTATAACCTGCCACTTTGCTGAAGTTGTTTATCAGCTGTAGGAGCTCTCTAGTGGAGTTCTTTGGGTCACTTAGGTAGACGATCATGTCGTCTGCAAATAATGATAGTTTGACTTCTTCCTTTCCAATTTGTATCCCTTTGACCTCCTTATGTTGTCGAATTGCCCGAGCTAGTACCTCAAGTACAATATTGAAAAGATAAGGAGAAAGGGGGCAGCCTTGTCTGGTCCCTGATTTCAGTGGGATTGCTTCAAGTTTCTCTCCATTTAGTTTGATGCTGGCTACCGGTTTGCTGTATATTGCTTTTACTATGTTTAGGTATGGGCCTTGAATTCCTGTTCTCTCCAAGACTTTAAGCATGAAGGGATGCTGAATTTTGTCAAATGCTTTTTCAGCATCCAATGAAATGACCATGTGGTTTTGTTCTTTGAGTTTGTTTATGTAGTGGATTGTATTGATGGATTTCCGTATATTGAACCAACCCTGCATTCCTGGGATAAAGCCTACTTGATCATGGTGGATGATCGTTTTGATGTGTTCTTGGATTCGGTTGGCAAGAATTTTATTGAGTATTTTTGCATCGATGTTCATAAGGGAAATTGGTCTGAAGTTCTCTTTCTTTGTTGGATCTTTGTGTGGCTTTGGTATCAGCGTAATTGTGGCTTCGTAGAAGGAATTGGGTAGTGTTCCTTCTGTTTCTATTTTGTGGAATAGTTTGAAGAGTATTGGTGTTAACTCTTCTTTGAAGGTCTGGTAGAATTCTGCACTGAAGCCATCTGGTCCTGTGCTTTTTTTGGTTGGAAGACTTTCTATGACTCCTTCTATTTCTTTAGGCATTATGGGACTGTTTAGATGGTCTAGTTGGTCCTGATTTAATTTTGGTATTTGGTATCTGTCAAGGAAATTGTCCATTTCCTCCAGATTCTCCAGTTGTGTTGAGTATAGGCTCTTGTAGTAGGATCTGATGATTTTTTGGATTTCCTCAGTTTCCGTTGTTATATCTCCCTTTTCATTTCTAAGTTTGTTAATTTGGATACTTTCTCTGTGCCCTTTGGTCATTCTGGCTAAGGGTTTATCTATCTTGTTGATTTTCTCAAAGAACCAGCTCCTGGTATTGTTGATTTTTTGTATGGTTCTCTTTGTTTCTACTTGATTGATTTCGGCCCTGAGTTTGATGATTTCCTGCCTTCTACTCCTCCTGGGCGAAATAGCTTCTTTTTGTTCTAAGGCTTTCAGGTGTGTCATTAAGCTGGTAATGTATGCTCTCTCCATTTTCTTTTTGGAGGCACTCAGGGCTATGAGTTTTCCTCTTAGCACTGCTTTCATTGTGTCCCATAGATTTGGGTATGTTGTGTTTTCATTTTCATTGTGTTCTAAAAAGTCTTTAATTTCTTTCTTTATTTCTTCCTTGACCAAGGTATCATTGAGTAGAGTATTGTTCAGTTTCCACGTGTATGTGGGCTTTCTGTTGTTTCTGTTGCTATTGAAGACCACTTTTACTCCATAGTGATCAGATAGGAGGCATGGGATTAGTTCGATCTTCTTATATTTGTTGAGGTCTGTCTTGTGACCAATTATATGGTCGATTTTGGAGAAGGTACCATGAGGTGCTGAGAAAAAGGTATATTCTTTTGTTTTAGGATAGAATGTTCTATATATATCTGTTAAATCTAATTGGTCCAAAGCTTCAATTAGTTTCATTGTGTCCCTGTTTAGTTTCTGTTTTCCTGATCGGTCCATTGAGGAAAGTGCAGTGTTGAAGTCACCCACAATTATTGTGTTAGGTGCAATGTGTGCTTTTAGTTTTAATAAAGTTTCTTTTACCAAAGAGGGTGCCCTTACATTTGGGGCATAGATGTTCAGGATTGTCAGTTCTTCTTTTTGTATTTTTCCTTTGACCAGCAAGAAGTGTCCCTCAGGGTCTCTTTTGATGACTTTGGGTTGAAAGTCAATTTTATCTGATATTAAAATGGCTACTCCAGCTTGTTTCCTGAGACCATTTGCTTGTAAAATTGTCTTCCAGCCTTTTACTCTAAGGTAGTGTTTGTCTTTGACCCTGAGGTGTGTTTCCTGTAAGCAGCAAAATGTAGGGTCCTGTTTACGTATCCATTCAGTTAGTCTGTGTCTTTTTATTGGGGCATTAAGTCCATTGATGTTAAGAGATATTAAGGAATAGTGATTGTTACTTCCTATCATTTTTGACGTTATTTTTTAAATTTGAATGCTTAACTTCTTTTGGGTTTGATGAAAGGTTACTATCTTGCTTTTTCCAGGGTGAAGTTTCCCTCCTTGTATTGGTGTTGTCCTCCTATTATCCTTTTTAGGGCCGGGTTTGTGGATAGATATTGGGTAAACTTGGTTTTGTCATGAAATATCTTAGTTTCTCCATCTATGGTGATTGAGAGTTTTGCTGGATATAGTAGTTTTGGTTGGCATTTGTGTTCTCTTAGAGTCTGCATGAGATCTGCCCAGGACCTTCTAGCCTTCATAGTCTCAGGTGAAAAGTCTGCTGTGATTCTGATAGGTCTTCCTTTATATGTTACTTGGCCTTTTTCTCTTACTGCCTTTAGTATTCTTTCTTTGTTTAGAACATTTGGTGTTTTGATTATTATGTGACGGGAAGTATTTCTGTTCTGGTCCAGTCTGTTTGGAGTTCTGTAGGCTTCTTGTATATTCATGGGCATCTCTCTCTTTAGGTTAGGGAAGTTTTCTTCCATAATTTTATTGAAGATATTTGCTGGCCCTTTAAGTTGTAAATCTTCACTCTCCTCTATGCCTATAATCCTTAGGTTTGGTCTTCTCATTGTGTCCTGGATTTCTTGGATATTTTGGGTTACAAGCTTTTTGCATTTTGCATTTTCTTTAACTGTTGAGTCCATGGTTTCTATGGAATCTTCAGCATCTGAGATTCTTTCTTCTATCTCTTGTATTCTGTTGTTGATATTTGTATCTCTGTCCCCTGATTTCTTCCCAAGGGTTTCTATCTCCAAAGTTGTCTCCCTTTGAGTTTTCTTAGTTGTTTCTACTTCTGATTTTAGATCCTGGATGGTTTTGCTTAGCTCCTTCACTTGCATGTTTGTGTTTTCCTGTAATTCTTTAAGAGATTTTTGTGTTTTCTCTTTCATGAGCTCAGCCTGTTGACCAAAGTTCTCCTGTATTTCTTTAAGAGATTTTTGTGTTTCGTCTTTCATGACCTCAGCCTGTTGAGCAAAGTTCTCCTGTATTTCTTTAAGTGTTTTTTGCATTTCCTCCTTGTTGGCTTTTGTATTCTCCTGGATTTCTTTCAATGATTTTTGTGTTTCCCTTGCAAGGGCTTCTACCTTTTGATCCATTGTCTCCTGAATTTCTTTATGTATGACCTTCATGTGTTCCTGTACCAGCATCATGACCAGTGATTTTAAATCCAAATCTTGTTTTACTGGTGTGATGGGGTATCCAGGACATGTTGGTAGAGGAGAATTGGGTTCAGATGTTGCCATATTGCCTTGATTTCTGTTAGTGACGTTCCTGCGTTTGCCTTTTGCCATCTAGATCTCACTGGTGTTAGTTTATCTTGTCAGTGCTGGACTCACCAGTGCAAGCTGCCCCTTCCCAGTTGGCCTCTGGTGCACAGCTTACCTCCTGCACTGCTTGTAGACAGTGTGCTGCTGCCCAGGCTGTTCAGATCCCAAAGCAGGCACCCGAAGGCTCCCGCTGGGGCCCGCTGGATTCACTGGAGCACACTGACTTCTCCCAGCTGGCCGCCCGGAAGCCCAGCTAGCCACTTGCAGGACTTGGAGATGTAATGCTGCCGCCCAGACTGATCTGGATCCGGAAGCGGAGAGAGTAGAGCTAAGGGCTTCTGCCTGAGGCCTTGCCCCAGATTGTGTCTGTGGAGCAGATGGAGCCCGTGTGCACTCCCAGGGAGTGCCGACGGTGTATGCTACTGTGACCTCCCCTGAGTTCCGCTCACTCCGCTGGGCAGCCGATCTGCCAACCGGGCTATCGCACACAAGGTTAGCCTGGCCGCCCAGTCCCTGAGTCCAAGCAAAAGCCTGGGAGGCCAAGGTCCGAGCAAAGTTCCCCTACGGCTTTGACTGTTAATTGGGTTTGCCAGGTGACTAGGATGGCGGGCGTGTGCGCCCGCGCTCCCTGAAAGCGCTGGGAGAGTCTGCTTTGCTAACAATCACCTGGGCGGGTTGACTCACAGATGGCCCACCAAGCCGCCCAGTCCTTGGGGTCAGTCCTGTGCCTTTTGGGGCCTGGACCCCCGCTTTGTTAGCCTTAGGCTATGCCTGTTACAGGTCTGCCCGCCTGAGCTCTCTGTCGTCCTGCAGGCAAAATGGCGGCGGCGCGCTCGCAGGCCTGGGCAAAAAACCTCCTGGTTGGGTTGGCACCCCGATGGCCCCCCGACCCGCCCAGGGCCTGGGTGCAGGCCAACGCCCGTCGGGCTCAGACCACCGCGGTGTTGGCCTCGGGTTATGTTTGTGTACCTCAGTCTGTCCGATTCCTGGAGTACGGAACCAAGATGGATCCTCCTCTCCTGACTGGTGGGAGGCCGAGTTCTGAAGTGGCCTCCGTGCAGGAAAGGCGCCGCACAACTGCAGCTGCTTGCTGTCCGGCTGGTCAGCGAAGGTCAGTGGTCGTGGGCGCAGGGCCTAACTGGTCCCTGTGACGCCTTGGTTCCACTGCTGATGGCCCTTCAGCTGGAGCAGCCACTGCTGCCGCTGCTGCCGCCGCCGCCGCCGCCGATCCTCCGTCTCCTGAGTTTTTGACCTTAGCCATTCTGACTGGTATGAGGTGAAATCTCAGGGTTGTTTTTGATTTGCATTCCCCTAATGACTAATGATGTTGAACATTTCTTAAGGTGTTTCTCAGCCCTCTGAAGTTCTTCATGTGAAAATCCTTTGTTTATCTCTGTACCCCACTTTTTAATGGGGTTATTTGGTTCTCTGGGTTCTACCTTCTTGAGTTCTTTGTATATATTAGATATTAGCCCTCTGTCAGATTTAGGGTTGGTGAAGATCCTTTCCCATTCTGTTGGTTGGCGTTTTGTCCTTTTGACAGTGTCCTTTGCCTTACAGAAACTTTGTAGTTTTATGAGGTCCCATTTGTCAATTCTTGATCTTAGCACATAAGCTATTGGTGTTCTATTCAGGAACTTTTCCCCTGTGCCCATGTCCTCAAGGGTCTTCCCCAGTTTCTTTTCTATTAGTTTCAGTGTGTCAGGTTTTATGTGGAGGTCCTTGATCCATTTGGAGTTGAGCTTGGTACAAGGAGATAAGAATGGATGGATTCGCATTCTTCTGCATGCTGACCTCCAATTGAACCAGCACCATTTGTTGAAAAGACTATCTTTTTTCCACTGGATGCTTTCAGCTCCTTTGTTGAAGATCAAGTGTGTTGGTTCATTTCTGGGTCTTCAATCCTATTCCATTGATCCGCTTGCCTGACATTGTACCTATACCATGCAGTTTTTATCACTATTGCTCTGTAGTAAAGTTTAAAGTCTGGGATAGTGAATCCCCCTGAAGTTCTTTTACTGTTGAGAATAGTTTTAGCTATCCTGGGTTTTTTGTTATTCCAGATGAATTTGAGAATTGCTCTTTCTAGCTCTATGAAGAACTGGGTTGGAATTTTTATGGGGATAGCATTGAATCTGTAGATTGCCTTTGGCAAGAAGTCCATTTTAACTATATTAATCCTGCCAATCCACGAGCATGGATTTTTCCATTTTCTGAGATCTTCATCGATTTCCTTCTTCAGAGATCTGAAGTTCTTGTCATATAGGTCTTTCACTTGTTTGGTTAGAGTCACCCCAAGATACTTTATGCTGTTTGTAGCCATTGTAAAGGGAGTCATTTCCCTAATTTCTTTCTCAGTCTGCTTTTCCTTTGAGAGTATATAAAGGCTACTGATTTGCTTGTGCTGATTTTGTAGCCAGCCACTTTGCTGAAGTTGTTTATCAGCTGTAGAAGTTCTCTAGTAGAGTTTTTAGGGTCACTTAAGTATACTATCATATCATCTGCAAATAGTGATAGTTTGATGCAAAAATACAAAATAAAATTCTTGCCCACCGAATCCAAGAACACATCAAAACGATCATCCACCATGATCAAGCAGGTGTCATCCCAGGGATGCAGGGATGGTTCAATATAAGGAAATCCATAAATGCTATTCACTACATAAACAAACTCAAAGAAAAAACACATGATCATTTCTTTAGATGCTGAAAAAGCATTTGACAAAATTCAGCATCCTTTCATGCTAAAAGTCTTGGAAAGGACAGGAATTCAAGGCCCATATCTAAACATAGTAAAAGCAATATACAACAAACCGGTAGCCAACATCAAACTAAATGGAGAGAACTTGAAGCAATCCCAATAAAAACAGGGACTAGACAAGGCTGCCCCCTCTCTCCATTTCTTTTCAATATAGTTCTTGAAGTCCTAGCTAGAGCAATTAGACAACATAAGGAAGTCAAAGGGATACAAATTGGAAAGGAAGAAGTCAAAGCCACACTTCTTAATCCTTCCTAAATAGTTCTGCCAGCTGGGGGCCAAGAATTTAAGTTATATGAGCTTATGGAGGCCGTTTTCATTCAAATCACCCCAGTGACATTTTATTCAGCTGTAAAGAAAAGCAAAATATTGTCATAGGAAAGTGGATGAAACTACAAGTCATATTATACAAAAATAAGCTAGACTCAGGAAAATATCATGTATTTTCTTTCGTGTGTGTGTGTGTGTGTGTGTGTGTGTGTGTGTGTGTGTGTGTGTGTGGCATAAAAGTACAGAGGGCCCCACTGTGGATCAGAATATGGGCAGTGGAATAAAGGAGACAGAAGGAGGTAAGGTGAGGCAAACATGCTCAAAATACAAGAAATTGAATGAAATATTTTTATGAAACCTATCACTATACATTAATATATACTAATAAACTGCATTTGAAATTGGGCACTTTCTCACTTTGTTCTAAAGATCAAATACCACACACCTTAAATTCCTTTTGTATAGCTATGGAAAGGGGTGTGTGTGTGTGTGTGTGTGTGAGAGAGAGAGAGAGAGAGAGAGAGAGAGAGAGAGAGAGAGAAAGGAGGGAGGGGAGGGAAGGAGAGAGAGAGAGAGAGGGGGGGGGGGACAGAGACAGAGAGATAGAGAGACAGATCATGAATTAAACCCCACTACCTGGAACATGCCTGGCAAGTGATATTCTACTAAATACAGTCCAAGCTTATTTTTAAATTTAATTTTGAGACACTTTCATAGGATGAACTTGAAATATGCTGTATTCCATACAAGTCTTGAGCATGTGGTCTTCATGCTTCTACCATCCAAGTAGGAAGAAGCCTATTGATGTACATGATACACATGAATGAGCATAAGTGTGAGTGTCAGTCCTTACTTCTTACCTTGCTTAAACCTTGTGCTGTTGCTGCTGCTGCTGCTGCTGCTGCTGCTGCTGTTTACCATTGCATCATCCAAACTATCTGAATCCTGACCCCTGAGCCTCTGGAAACTCTCCTGCCTCCACCTCCCATCGTGCTATAAGAGTACTGGGGTTGCAGAATCACAGTACTAAGGTTCCATGCTTTACACGGACTTCAGAGATTTGAATGCAGATCCTTACACTGGTACAATAAGTAGTGCACCCACTGAACCATGTGCTCAGCTTATGAAGAATTCTAGTCTTATAAAAGATATTACTAACCTGGAATCAAGATAGAGAGATGCATTCTCAAGTCTAGTATAACTGGTGTTTCAGATCAGTCAACAATGTACAGAGAAAAGAATAGTCCATCCCAGAAGTTGGACAGGAAGTATCGGCCACGAGTGAGGAGAGGTGACATCATATATAAGACGCAACTCCTTAGAAGCCTTAGAAGGGAGACTACTGAGAGTTAAGTGGGTCAGAATTATAAAGATGGAAAGCTATCCTTGAGATATACAGCTAGTTAGCAGCAGAACGAGGACCAGAAATCAGGTTTCCTACGTGTCTCTAGGCTAAACTACCTGACAACAAAGCAACTCGAGACAAAGGGGATTTCAGCTCACAATTCCAAGGGATGCCCCATCAAGGCAGAAACTTCACATACACAGGCAAAAGCAGAAAAAAAGGAAACACGCATGTTCTCTTGTTTGCTTGCTTGTGCTCAGCTTGCTTTCTCCACTCAAAGAGTTGAAGTCTATGTTTGAAGACTCTTGCCTAGGAAATGGTGCTGCCTACCCTGGCCTGGTCTTCCCATGTTAATTAAGGCAATCTCTTACAGATGTGCTCATAGACCAACCCAGTGTGGGCATCCCTCTCTGCCCACGTGAGTCTAAGTTGTATCAAGTTGACAATGAAAGCTACCCATCATTCCAAGTCTTAGCCTCCTGTCCTTTCCCTTCTCCTTTCATTTGCCCTAAGGCCACACCCTATTGCCAACCATAGAAATGACCCAAAGTCCAACAAGGTGTTGTAGGAGAAATTTTTCTTGACAAATACCAGTTAATAAGGATCTCTCAAGAAGGGAAACCTCTGATATCTGAAAGAATTAATATTTAATTATAAAAACGAAATAACAGCATAATAAAGTAATTAAATTCAGACAAACACATTTCCATATTGACCTGTTTTAAATATTTATCAACTCTATTATGGGCAGGCAGATAATTGTGCTTATAATTACAACAACTATCACTTATTGGCCACAAATTTTGATGTAGTTTTTGACCCTTAAATTTATTTAGTAAGTAAATATTCTTACCCTAGAGGTAGACTGCTAGCTGCCTTCTCATAATCTGTTCTAGCTTCCTTTCTGTAGCTGAGACAAAAAAAAAAAAAAAGCTGAACAATAGCAACTGGGGACTGGAGCAGGGCATTTATTTGGCTTTACGGCCATCATGGAAGGAAGTAAAGGCAGGAACTGAGACAGAAACTAAAACAGAGACCATAGGAGAATGCTGCTCCCTGGCCCGGTCACTGGTTCACACTCAGCTGGCTTTGTTATAAGGATGGTGCCACCCACGGTGGGCTGTACCTTTCCACATTAATCATCAGTCGAGACATTCTCTTACAGATATGGGGACAGGCCAAATATGATGCAAATAATTCCTCAGGTAAAGTGTTCTCTTCCCAAATGACTCTAGTTGTGTCAAGTTAAAAATGAAAATGAACCATGACAACATCCATTTTTCTTTTAATTTGGAAAATATAAATTTGGACTTAAGCTGGATGTATTTATTTTTGTCTTGGCAATTTAATATATTTCTCAGATACTCTTATCTATATGTGTTGCTATATAACTAAGTTCTGGCCAGTGAAATGCAAATAAAATGATCATATGATCTTTTTGGGATGTTCCTTTGTCAGAGAGGATTAAACCCTCTTTTTTTCTTCTTTCTTCATTTTGCTTCTTAGAACCTGGCTGGGATAGCTAGAACTCTAGTTGCCATTTTAAACCATGAGTTTAGTCATTACATAGCGAGTATTAGGTATGGTTAATAAGAGAGTTTGAAGGATCCAGAATCCCTGAATATTTTATGTATCTACTGTACCAATGCTAGACAACCTATTTTGTAATATCCCTCTGTAATAGAACAATTAAGCTTTTTAAAGCAATTTAACTATAGTTTACAATAATTTAAACCAATCTTGACTAATATAATCCCTTTTTTGTTTTGTTTATGGTTTTGGTTTTTGAAGGCAGGGTGCAACCAACCTGGCTGTCCTGGTTTTTGCTTTTTAAACCAGGTTGACTTTGAAGTCACAGAGATCTGCCTGCTTCTGCCTCCTGGGTGCTGGAATTAAAGGCAAGCACCACCATGACCAGCTATATGATCCTTTTTAATATAAGAATGAGAGGCACAGAGTTGTTAAGAAACTCTAGTTTGTATGGCAGATATGATGCTACTAAACACATAGCATAAACATGTCATTTTTCTTGTGGTCATGGGAAGAATATATTTTCTAGGTTCTCTAGGTGTTAGACTGGGAACAGATAGGTGAATTCTGTATTACAGATTATCAGCGTGAGTGACAGGTTCCACTCTGAGCCAGGCAATGCAGTCTCCTGCATTGTTTTCTGGGTTTGCTGTTTCCACATGGCAGTGTGTGTCTATGCTGAAATTGGTAGTGAGGATAGAGGACTAACTATGAGTTTTTGGACTGTGGTGAGCAAGAGCTCCTCCTAAGCTCAAACACATCAGACTGTGATACAACAAACAACTGAACACTGGACAACATAAAGGTTTTAAGATTGAGGGTCAT